>NC_080594.1:41571448-42200679 GCF_027887145.1 Ammospiza caudacuta
AACTCCAGGGAGACCTTACTGTGGTCTTTTAATACTTAAAGGGGTCCTACATGGAAGATGGGGACAGACATTTTAAGCCCAAACCACGAACTCTTGACAGTTGCATAACAAAAGACATGGGGACCTGTGGCCCATCCAGGTGACCAGACACTTAGAAACACACCAGGATCTGAAGGATCTGGAGGAATCTGAGATTTGGACTGTGAGGGTATAACAGCCCCAGGGGTTTCTTTGTTCAGAGTCCCTTCTTGAAGGCACCAGCTTCATTTTTTTCTGTGTTGCTGCACCATGAATAAATTGCTTGATAGAATAAAGCAATTTATGGGACTGTTACGGAAAAATCTGTGGTTAACTCTGGGATTAAAATCTGCAGTAAGAAAACCTGGTCTGCCTGTGTGTGAGTGCGGGATGTGTCTGGAGACAAGCACTGGACTCCTGTTGGATCACTGGAGCTTCTTGCTGCGAAGAGGCTTCAGTCCCAGCCTCTGGCATTGAGAATGTGATTGCCAGAGAGTCTCAGACTGTGAAGTTTACCGCCATCCAACCCAAACTGATCTATGGTCTGCCAGCACACCCCTTAACCCTTTCCAATTAGTGTTTCTTTTCATTGTTTGCTCATGTTTCAGTGACACAGTTTTAGTTAGGACTGCACAAAGCTGCCATTCCTACTAGACCCATTAGTCTATCCTCCTCCAGCTTCACCTACTTGGTCCTGTGGTCTCTGAAAAAATGCAACCTCCACAATCATAAAGGCAAGACTGAAACAGGGAACTTACATAACAGTGTGAGCCATCATGTTTCAAACACAAGGGAAAAGACAGGAAAAGGTTTGTAATTTCAAGGGTCTCTGAGGAAGCCTTTAAAAGAGCTTTCTAAAATTATGCTAGCATGGAATAAGAAAAAAAAGCAAGATTGGAAAGTTTTTAATAAAGAAAATTCCTGTAAAATTATGAAAGCTTCTTCAAACATTGAGACACAAATTTGGGAATGAAGAAACTCTACTATAAATATAGAGGCAGAAGGACTGTGATGCCAGGAAATGGTAATCTTACCTACCAAAAAACTGACTGAAAGAAAAGGTCCAGTTTGTCCCAGAGGGTGACCAAAAAAGAAAAAAAGTTTAAAATTACAAAGCAAAAAGCCATACACATATATGGATCTAAGACTGAAGATCACAGACTTGGATAGGCAGACACTTGGGAGAGAATGATCTGGAGCTGCTATTCTCTTCTACTTCCTTTTCCCAGAAGATGCAGTAAGTAGTCTCAAAGCTCACCAACCCTTCTGCTGCAGACCCTCAAGAAGATATCCAAACACCACCATGCCCCCTGTTGCTGACACATCCTATGGAACTGAGCTGCTTGGACACAAATTTTGGTCTAATGTCATGTTGTCTCCAAAGTTACAGGGCAATCCTGTCCATAGCTTCTATTCTCCTTTAAGATGTATGTGCTTTTGTCAAGTTCTAATGTTGACTAAAATGGGGGAATCCCATTTGGGGGAATCCTCCCAAAACTGCAGAGATTTTTCTCTCTCCACTCTGTGACTATTGTGAATATCACCTTAGCAGAGTGGTTGGGTGTGTTTCATCCCCTCCATACTGCTCACACTGACCTGACTTTCCATGGTTCAGTTGAAAGCTGCTTCCCAAAGTCCTCTGTCCTGGGAGTGACTGGGCTGGGTTTATGACTGGAAATGAGGAAAAAAGGCCCCTAAGTTCTCATTTCCTTTAAATCGTGTGAACACCCTTACAACAAACAAAGGAATTTTCCTTCGCTTTGTTCGGAGAGGACAAAAATCAATCCAAAGCAAGTCAAAAGCAGGACAGACATAGCAGGAGGAGCTGGTCAGTTAGCACAATCTGTCTGGCAAAGCTGGTAGAGGGCCCAGCCTGCTCAAGAAGCCTAGGCTAGACTTTGAGAAATGAAAAGGGAACAAAGCAGTAAGATAAGATGACATGAGGTACAGACAAGTTCCTGGGGAGAGAAAAAGGGATCAGCAGCAAGGGAGAAAGAAAATACAGGATGGATTGATATTAAAGCAGGAAAAGGATGGTGAGACTGGAGAGACACAGGAGAAGGGGAAAGGGTGAAACAGAACTTCTACAGTTTTGAAAGGAGAATTAGGCTTTGTTAGGCAAGGAGGCTGCCTGCACATCAGGAAAGGGAGGTCCTGGGATCTCAAAGAAGTTCTCAAAGGGGATACAAGGACCATCTGAGAAAGCAGCCAAGAATGAAGCAATGAGGGGGTAGAAAAAGAGATTATAGTATGAACCAGATGTGATACACCCAAAGGAAGAAGACGTGGAGGAACTTGATAGGAGAGAGCAGAAGGGAACATATATGGGAGAATCAGCTCAAAGGGTTTAAATCCTAAAAACACAGCTTTTCCATACCCTAGAAAGAAACCCAGATTCCTGAGCTTCTTCTATCTTCTGCTGAAATCAAGTGGCCATGAAAGTCAATAGGTCAATAGCTTCAGACTAATTTAATGCTGATGTAAAAACAGAGAATGACAACAAATTGTGATGTCATCAATTTGGAGAGAGCTGTAGAGAAGATTTAAATACATGAGGTTCACTATCAGTGACAGCCCACAGGAAGGCCAGTAATTCTGAATGACAGAGTATTCAATTTTTGGGTTTTTTTCCAAATGAAAATCTATGACATGACAAAAAAAGAATGCCAGGAAATTACAGCTTAAAGTTGTCAAGTTATGTGTCAATTTTGGTACAATCTAAATTCAACACTTTTTTTGTCACCCTGTGTCACAATTGTGGATGACCACTTACTATCCCTAATGGACTGATGCGCTCCATAAGTGGTTCAAGTTTTGCCCACACCAATGGGTGGGGAAATGATTATTAGGTTTCTCCTGACAAAAGAATGTCGTATTGCCAATTTGCATATCTCATTGGTGTACTGGTAGGTTTTTTAATGTGGGCCCTCTAAAATTTTGAGTCAAAAATCCTCTATATTCCATTGTTCTTCATGTCCCACCTTAGAGACCTTAACTTTAAAAATTGGAACTGGTTTTGGTTTTTTCTTCTGTGAAAGCTTAAAAGTATGATAGTTTGAATTGACTAACCCCTTATGACACAGTGCATTTTTCAAGTATCCTGTTTTCAGTAATATACTAATTACTATTAAAAATAGAAAAATAGGCTGTTTTTGTTGTCTTTGTTTTCAAATTTTCATCCATGACCTATACCATTTCTCCATAACTCACGCAGCCCTCATCTACTGCCAGCCAAGTTTCACTTCATAAAGCAGACTCAGTCCTTTCCCTTATGTTAGTTTTAAACGTAATGCTGCCACAGCATGTTCCAAATTGCTTCCTGAATTCTTCCTTTGTTGTTCTGCTTTCAGTCATATCCCGCATGCCAGCCATACCAACCCTGACAGTATTTACTTTCTTATTGTTTGAGGTAATAATCATTCTGAGTTAAAAAACAATTCTGAGCTACTTCCACAAACATACCTCCAGGCATTTTGTACAGTTGATGAATTCCAGTCAATGTAGAATAATTAACATTTACTATAAATATAGCTTTGTCCTAAATGATTTTGTCCTTTGTGCTAGGAGAATGACAGAAGAAAAGCATGATTATTACTGCACAAAGATGAAGAAGTAGTTGGAGATTCTTTTGAACTTAATACAATAAAATTCTAAACTAGATGTATATTTTCAACATTAAGAAGAAGACTCTAGTGCAGTGAATGATATAATACACATAAAACCAACTCAATAACTTTCATAGATGAAACTCACCTGGAATGAAGGCCATCACAAGGGCACTGCACCTCTTAAAACCTATTACAATAATGTTTCCCTCTTAAACACTGCTAGAGTAACTGAAGTGGTTTTGAGCCTTTATGTGGTTTGCCACTGAAGACAGACACATAGCACTGCCTCTAAACAGCAGCTATACCTCGGGTGGAAGATTATTCAGTAGGTCAGCAGGCAAAGTAATGAATCCAGGCAGTGAGATCCAATTCATACCATGATCTATTGTTCTGTCTCCCAACCCTGAGAAACATGATCCATCTTACATTGCAACTGAATCCACTGCTGCTGACTTGCTGCTGGTCCTATTGATTATCAAAGTCAAAGGGCCACACTCCTGCTGCATTGGGTTTGCATGGCCACATTTTGGTAGCAGGGGGAGACAGGAGTGGCTTCTGTGAGAAGCTGCTGTAAGTTCCCTCCAAATCCAGCAGAGCAAATGCCGGCCAACTCCAAGACAGATGTGCCACTGGCCAGGGCTTGGCCAATTAGAAATGATGATAATGCCTCTATGATAATACATTTAAGAAGGAAAAAAAAAAAAAAGTTACTGTACAGATGTAATTGTGGCCAGAGAAGAGTGGGGCAAGAATATGTGAGAGGAACAGCCCTGCAGACACCAAGGTCAGTGCAGAAGGAGGGCAGGAGGTGGTCCAGGCACCAGAGATGAGATTCCCCTGCAGGCCATCGTGCTGCAGGCCATGGTGGGGCAGCTCTGCTCCTGCAGCCCATGGGGGTCCAAAGGGATGCAGAGACCCACCTGCAGCCCATGGAGGAGCTGGACCCCACACTGGAGTGGGTGGATGCCTGAGACAAGGCTGTGAGCCCATGGTGGAGCAGGCTCCTGGCCTGCAGACTCATGGAAAGAGGAGCCCATGCTGGAGCAGGTTTCCTGGTAGGACTTGGACTTTGTTGGGGACCAGCACTGGAGCAACTTGTCCTTGAAGGACTACACCCCATGGAAGAGTGACCCACATTGGAACGGTTTGTGGAGAATGGCTGCCTGTTTGGTGGACTCACAGTGGAGAAGTTCATGGAGAACTGTCTCCTTTGGGAGACATTCCATGCTGGGGCATTGTTCTTATCTCCCTGAACAGAGACAAGAACAATGTGTGATAAAGTGACCATAACCCCCATTCCTGTCTCCCTGAGATGCTGGGTTCAGCAGGTAGAGCTGGGAAGGGGAGGGAGTGGGGGGGGAGGTTTTTTAAGGTCTATTTTTACTTCTTATTATTCTACTCTGATTCTGTTGGCAATAAATTCAGTTAATATCCCAAATCTGAGTCTGTCTTTCCTGTGAAGTAACTGGTGAGTGATCTCTCTTGGTTCTTACCTCATCTCGTGAACCCTTCATTATATTTTCTCTGCCCTGTCCAGCTGTGGAGGGGAGTGATAGAAAAGCTTTGGTGGGTGTCTGGCATCCATCCAGGGTCAACCCACTACCTATGAATCACAGGTAATAGTGGGAAAACAAATTCAGCTCAGGATGTAATTTGGTTGGCGTGATGGTCGTTATCAGAAAATTATACATTCTAATCAAGTAATCACCAAGTCTGACTCATATTTTATTTCCAGGGGTCTATCATGTTCCACTTCCAGTCCCGGTTCTTATTTACCTGGCACAGAAGAACATATGTGAGAGGAACAACAAGTGGATACAGCTCTTGGTAGTCTTGGTGGAAGTGTGCTATTACAGAACCACTGTAACCTAAACTTCCCATGAAAATTGGACTTCAGATAAGCAGGCCTTCTATTAACATATCTGGCCTGTTCTTAGCTCCTCCCTATAACTTTAAACTTTTGCTAAATTGCACTGGATTTGAGTCCTGGCCTCAAGCTTTGAGGTTATTGTACTTTCAGACATGTTGTGAAAATCAAAAGCTGGGTAGAGGAGCCAGACTTCCACTCGTTTGGGAAAAAGCCAGTTGTATCTGTGTTTTGTGTATATTGTATCAGCCACCTGACTGATCTCAGGTGATACCTCATGTCTCAGCTGATACCTGCACACCATGAGAAAGCCCAAGATAGCACAGTTCATATTGTCTTGGGGACAACACTGGCGGAAACTGGTGGTGAAGAATGAAATGTGACCTCTATCTTTATTTAAAAAGTTGTATTTAAGTTTTGAACTCGTTTGATTCACCAAACCAAATTATTCCTTGGTTCCAAATTTCAGCTCATGCATGGTCAACCCTGTGAAGCAGACATCCTTTACTGCTGGTGTTGGCAGACAGCTGCAGGCTTGTTTTTATGCAGCTTAGACCATTCGTGACAGCTTTGCATTAACTGTAAAAAAAGACCATAAGCTGCATAGCAAAATTAAATTTATTTTAAAACATTAACAAAATCGCTCTCAATTCCCTTTCCAAGAAGTACATAACAGACTTTCCTTAGCCTCTTTTTAATGCGACAAAAGAGACAAAGAAACAAAATTAGTTAGTTAGCCCCAGTCCCATGACAGATTCATGGGACAGTCACCACCAGGACTTCAGAGCCTCCTGACTGCCAGTGCATCTCTCCCTTCCCAGCCCATCTAGGCCTTCTGGCTGTGACAAAACTAACAGCTGCTTGCAAAAAACAAGCTGAAGGAAAGAGATAACAGCACCTGAATGCTACATAAACATCAGGATTGTGGTAGCTCTCTCTAATAATATAAACCAATTATGTTCTTCTGGCTCTGGTTTCCATCTTAAAAAGGATTAGTCATAGGGTTATGCAGAATAAGGGAATTAGCCTTTCACCTCTGAAAAATGTAAGTTCAAATATTAGTTGAGGTCATGAATGAAAATCAGTTTCTTCCACTCCAGCTTGTGGTTATATATTAGGGAAGCACAACACAAATTGGCAGAACAGTCCCAGGAGAGGAATAGCAACAGCAGCTTGTGGTATACACAGAGTGTGTGCGTACATATATTGTATACAAAGTACATATATACATATAACCACCTACACTAAAGAATGGGAAAGGTGGAATAGGAGAGCCTGTTTAAAGACAGGATGGCTTTGAAATGTTTTGAAATTTGACACTGAGTCCTAATCAAGAGATCTGACGTGGAGCTTTAGTCCTGCGATAACCCTTGGAATAATCTTCCCCAAGCAATCCTCCCCTTTAATCACCTCACACTGCAATACCTAGTCTAAGCTAGTCCTCAAAGCTCCTCTTCAGTTTCAGCAGAAAGACATGCACAAGGTTATCTATTCCACCTGCTTCCCACACCCATCCAATGATTACAGGACAATAAATGTTCACAATCCTTGGGAAGATGATCTCGATTTCTCCCTCCCCCTTAGGTTGAGATGTACTCAACCTAAATCCCTTCCCACTCGACATCTCTGTTTTGTCCAATCTATTGATTAAAGCTTCAAAAATGGGTGACTCTTTTTACTGAAAATTCACAGCAAAAGGATCTTCCTATGTGCCATGGAAATTCATTGTGACAAAAACAACAATAAATTATTGTGATTGGGATGGCAGATCTCATTTTATGGGCAATTTCCAGCAGGTAAAAAGAGGTTGGAAAATTATGGACAACAAAATAAAATTCCTCTAACTAAAGCTTTTATTTCTACATTAAAAGTACTAACATTTCATGGAAAAGAAGAAACCCAGACCAGAAAGTGTTGATAAGTGAATCTTCTGTTCCTACAGAAAGATCCTTCTTGATCAGAGAAGATACACCCTTTAGTACAGGCTCATGACAGCAGTGGACAAGAACACAGACTTTCATTTAAACAGTGGGCTTAAGTTGACTTAAAAATATAGACTTGTATTAAAAAAACCCAAATTGTATAGAAATGGAAGAGGTATAAAAGGTAGAATACTCCAGCCCCTACCATGTTGTACACAGTGAGAACAGTCAACTCAAACTGAGATCGTTAAAAGTAGGAACACTATATGGAAACTGCATTTTAGCTCTAAGTGTCCCTTGGTTTTGCAGAAATGTGTGCTGAAATAACAAACATAGAGGAGATATAATTTCTTCTTCTGTGGAATACCTGAAATTCAAGAGATTTTGCCAAATGGATCCTCTGTCCTGAAATTTCATTTGTGCTCCTGAAAAGTTTTGACTTCTGTGACCAAGTACAGATTCAGAAAATCAAATCAACAAATCACAGAGAAGAAAGTGCTTGAATGCATCTCCAGAAAGCAGTCATTTGTCTTCAGAATGAACTGGGGAAAAAAATTAAAAAAATAATAAGACAAACAAGAGAGTTTAGCCTCAGGCAGCAGAGCAATGCAGGGAATATTTGATTGCTCCACCATTCGGGCAATTCCTGGTCTTACCCTGCAAAACAAATAGAGCTTGCCTTTAGAAAACTGTAGAGTACTTTCAAAAAGAAACAAAAGACATGGCTAATTTTCCTAGACATAGAAGAAAATTTTCCCAAAATTAAAAATATAAAGGTCTTAACAATCCAACTGTGAAGAATATATGTCTTCCTTTGAGATGGAGAGCTTTCTGCAACAATGAGTTATTTTATAACAACTGCAACAATCAATAGGATTTAAATAGCCATTTAACTTTCAAAGAGAATTTGGTTAATTGGAAATAAGGCTACTAAAAAGCTGAGTAAGATCATCCACAGATTGTATAATGCATTTTAATCAATCATTTTACAAAGCAAATAAGATTAACATTTATAATTTATCCTTTGACAGACAACACTAAATAATAATTCCACTCTATGTTACTGATACTAATGAAGACAGTGGAAATTCAGAGCAGATAAAGAACATGCTCTTTACAGGTTGCTGAGGCAGGAAAGGTACCAGTTTTATTCCTACCTGCCTGGTTTTGTACTGTCAAATGCCAGTGCATCCACAGAAGTCAGACTCTTGTTCCAAAGCCAGAACGCTCACTATATTTCACATTTTGTGGCAGGTTCATACTTCAGGCCAAGCTCAGGCCATAGCTTTCTAATTTTTCTCTAAATCACTTGGTACACTTTTGGGAGTTATTAAATGAAGTGAGCAATGATACATAACAATTGTGTGTGACAGGGAGAAATACATTGTTCCTCTTGTGGGGACACACTGCAAACCTGGATAATGCCAGGAGCAAAGCCTACCTTGAAAAGCCACATTTATGCTCAGAGGCAGTTTAAGCTTTCAACAAACAGTTAAAGATAAATCCTGTAGTAATGACAGACAACAAAATGGTACAGCTCTCCTGAAGGCACTTACACAGATTCTGGAAAGATGCCCAGAAAGAGCCTCAGGCATGAAAATAAATGATAATGTGTTTAAGTTTCCCATAACAAGTCCATAAGTCTAGAGTAGTACATAGATAATGGGCAGAGAGAATAACAACTTTCTGAAAGGGGAAATTGGAACAGAGGCAGATAAAGGGAAACACTGTAACACAAAAGTTATTCTTAAACTATTCTTAAGATTCATTAGGGGAAAATCCTCCTTTGCACTGATGAATACAGAAAACAGGCATTTCCTTGGACCAGCTACCTGTTCAACTTCTGGAGAAAGAAAAAGGAAAATCAAGTGAACTCTCGCTTCTATCAAAAATGAGCCTGTCCTGTCAAGTTGCAGTTATTAGTTTCCTATATCAGAACTGCAAAATAACTATTTAGGAGTGACAATTCTCAGAAGAAGATTCTTCTTTGGTCCAAGCCATGAAGCTGTGATAACTCCAGCTGTCGTTTGAAAAGGACCATGTTGCCTTACATATTGCCTACGTTAAACAGAAAGCATCTAAAGTAGGGTTGTTTTCTTTTTTTTTAAAATCAGTGTAAATAAGACTGGCACAAAAGTCCACATGCATGATTCTATGTTTAGTCCAACAAAGACTACTTGAGCTTATCTAAAATTGACTAGGATTTTAAACCGAACTATAAACTATTTCTTAAAAGAAAAAAATGCCCACAAAGTAATCTTTGGCATTTTGACTACACCTGTGCACGTTAAGCCTCAAAGAAGCAAGGAGCCACAATAAGTTATTTACCTTTAGAAAAGACAGGAACTTGTCCTGTTTTTCAAACTAACGCCAGAAGGCAGGTTACCTCAGGATCTAATTCTTGAAAACCTGAGGGGCATACCTTCCTCTGAAAGCAGGACAACCACACAGCGTGACCTGGATGGCCTGCAAACAATGCGAAGTAGGGCACGAAACCCTCCCGAGTTACGTGTGCTGCGAGCAGCGCTAATTGCGGGTCCCGGCGGTGCGAGCGCGGTGTCCCAGTGCCCGCGGCACGGGGCGGCAGTGCCACGCCGCCAGCCGGGCACGGCGACAGGCGGGCCGTGCCCTCCCCTGCCGCACGCCTCTCGCTTGTTTACTTAATGCAAATGAGCGTACGGCAGCTGTCACTTTGAGGGGCCAAAAGGAAACGATATGTTTCAAGCGTAATTGCAGAGTGCAGCCCGCCGGTGCCCTTCTGTCGGCCCTGCAGCTTGGAGGGAAAATCCCGCGGAGCGCGCCCGGATTCCGAAGCCGACAAGGGCGCGGGCACGTCCCGTCCGTGGCGTTCGCAGCTATCGCCCCGACTGAGGGCGCTGCCCTCGGTCTCGACCCGACCGCTGTGTTCAAACGCGCGGCACAAGGCCACGGCGAAGGCAGGGTACGACCCCTTCAGATCTGCCGCCAGGCCGACGGCAGAATGTGCCAGGAACACTCGTCTGGGCGCACCGTGTGCCTGGCGGCGACAGCGGCGGGAGGAGCGCTGGCCTTGCGCTGCCGGGAACACCGCGGTCCGAGCCGCGGGGCAGGGAAAAACCAACTCCCCGGAACCAAATCACAAACAAGCCCCAAACAAGCGCTCTCCCGGCGGCGGATGGCGGATGTCCGCGGCTAAGCCCTGGGGCAGGAGCAGCGTTTGGGACAGCGGCTTCTCTGCCGCCCTCGCCTGTCTCCGCGGCTCTCCAGCCACGCAAGCTGTCACAGGGGATGGCCGAGCGCGGCTGCCTCCGCTACCCGCGGATGCCGCTTCTGCTACCCGCGGATGCAGCCCCCGCCCCGGCAGCCCGGGCAGCCCCCGCCGCTGCCGCTCCCGCTCCCGCTCCGCGCCGCCGCTCCCGCCGGCCCCGCCGCCTCCTCCTTCCCTCCCTCCCTCCCCCGGCAGGCGGGGCTGGGCCCGCCCCCGGGCTTCCCCCACCGCCCGCGAAAGGGGAGGGGGCTCTGGCACCGCCCCTGCCCGCCCCTGCCGGCGGAGCAGCGCCCGGCGCGCCCCTTAAAGCCGTTCCCGCCCGCCCGCGCGGGCAGTCCGCGGGGCCGCCGCCGGTGACCGCGGGGAGGCGCCGGGACGGGGTGGCCGCGATGCTGGAGAACGGCTCCCTGAGGAACTGCTGTGACCCGGGCGGGCGCGGCCGCCTGGGCTTGGCGGAACGGGAGGCGGCGGCGGCGGGCGCCCCGCGGCCCGCCTGGGTGGTGCCGGTGCTGTCCAGCGTGCTGATCTTCACCACCGTGGTGGACATCCTGGGCAACCTCCTGGTCATCCTCTCCGTCTTCAAGAACCGCAAGCTTCGGAACTCAGGTAAGGGCTTGACCCCCGCACCCTGCCCCGGCGGTGGCAGGGAGCAGCGAGCGCCCGGAGCCCCGCCGCTATCCTGGTCCTCGCTTTCCAGCTGTCCTGAGGAGTCCAGCCCGCCTGCCGTGTCCGTGCGGGCCGCCCGCTGAAGGCGGGGAGACAGAGCCCCCATCCCTGGGTTCTTGTCCTGTAGTGTGTGCAGGGACCCCCAGGCGCTCGGTCGCCGTTCCCAGCGCGCCGCCTCTGCGCACCCCTCGGGCTCCGTGCTGCCCTCCGTCCGGGAACGCAGGTCCTTCAGTGGTTCCTAATGAGGCGTGATGTGGTCTCTATGGAGCTCCCGAAGAGGGGAATCGGTGCCATCCGGCGACAAAAAGCGTGCCCAAAGCTGTCGGAGGAGTGAAGGAGGAGCTTTTAAAACTTGCTCAAGAGTCATAAAGATACGGTGCTGTGCATGCGTGGGGAAGCGGCTCAGCCCGCTCTCTGGAGCCCGCACCAGAGTTCACGGTAGTCTTCACGAAATCGCCTTCTTGTCTCCTCATCGCTCATCCTTCAACCAGAACGCAACAAATAAAGTGCGGTGTTGTCTTCGAATCGCGTCTGCACTTTCTCCTTGTGTGTGCTAGAATGTTGCTCTGCGGTTTTTACTTGCTAAACGTACTGGTTTTATCTCCTCATCTCTGCGGGGACGTTTACAACCTGTTTCAAACTACAAAACTCTGTAGTTTCTCACCAACTTCTCTGATTTGCCTCCTGGCCCTGATTCGCGCCCGTCCCGCGGCGTGCGGATCCTGCAGCGCCTCCGGCTCCCCCTTCCACGGAGCCGATTGTTCCCTGGTGCGCCGAGCCGGGCACACCCGCGCTCGGCTGGATGCTGGGTGTCGGTGCAGTATAGAGTCCTACCCCCGAAATTATGGTGTATCTACTATAGTTCTTGTAGTACTGAGCAGTTCCCGGAACTCCTCGTTCCTTCGGGACTGGAGTTTCCTCGTTTTCCATGCGCACGCAGGTCGGGATAACCAAACTTCGCTGGGAGCTGGCAGGAGTCCGGAGCGCTACGCTCCCCGCGCTCGGAGCCAGAGGGCTCTGCCGTCGGTCCTCTGTGTCAGGGGTGCTCCCTTGCCGCCGGGAAGGAGGGAGAGCTGCTGCCTTGTTTCTCCTGGGGGTACTGGGGGTGTTGTTTTGGGGTGTTTTTAACCAGCGTCGCTTCCCAAGAGCTGTCGTGTCTCACGCGCCGTGACTAGAGCTCCTGCTAACGGGGAGCAGGCGCTCCTTCGCTCTTGCTCCAAGTTAAATCGGACTCAGGGGCAAAAGCAGTTTATGGAGGGGTAACTCTTGCGCTCCCCAATCGCTGCACGCCTCGCTGCAGGCGGGAGATGCCGGCAAGACCCGTTTACACAGGGATAAGAGACCACACTCCCCGAGCAGCACCGAACCCGAGAGCGTCTGCAAGGGTGGTTTGGCCGAGGGAGGGAAGGCATGGGGTGGCCGCTGCGAGTCCGTGCGCTTGTGCTTGGACTGTCCGTCCCGGGGGAGCAAGGCGGGACGAGCAGAGCCGTGCCGAGCCCGGCAGTGCCGCACGCCGCGGAGCCGCAGCCCTGCGTGCCCCGAGCGGGACCGCGGCCGCCGAGCGGCGCTGGCTCTGCCCCGGGACAGCCGAGCGGGGCTGGGATGGGATGGGACGGGAAGGGCTGGGCTGGGAGCCGCGGCGGGCACGGAGTCCCACGGGACCCGCCGTGAGTCGCCGGCGCTCTCCCGGCCCCTCGGCGGCGGGGGAAGGCGAGTTCCCGAGGGATTCGCGCCTGGAAGCCGGGGGCACGGAGCGCCCAGGGAACAGGGCTCTCGCTGGAGGGGGCGGCCGGCCCGAGGCACCAAATCCCGTCCAGGGGCGGGAGGAGAGGAGAGGGACTCTCTTCTGAAACGTTCCCTTCACCCAAACAACAGCACAGGGAAGTCTGGACTTGAAGAGAGTGGTGCGTGGAAGAGTAAGTTTCAAGATACTGATCAAAGTACTCTGTGGCACCCTGGGACTGTTGGGGGAAAAAAACCAACACCCCCCCCCCCCCCCCCGAAAAAAAAAAAACAAAACCAAAAACAACACCACAGAACAAAAAATCCCCCAAACGTAGTCGTCTTACCTAGTTCAAATACCTGCTAATTGATCTCCTTCTAGGATAATCCTTAATGTCATGTCACTGACCCTGTCCCAAAGATCTCTTTATCTTTGATAAGTACTGTGAAAAACAGCGGGGAATTCTTTCTGCATAATCTTCATAAGGTTAAATACCTTTTAAATTGGCAGTTCTTAGTTTTACATCAGGGGGACGTGACTCTTGGAGGTGTAACTGAAAGGGCATAGTTTGGGAAATATCTACAGAAGGCCTTTTCAGGAAAAATTTCTTAGGGAGGAAGCAGAGTGGAAGAGGACTGGAAATTGATGTGGGTGGAGTGATAGAGGGGATGGGAAAGGAGCCCTTGGCCTCTGACAAAGGAAGGAGGAAAAGCAGGTGGACTTGCAGGTTTCTATTCTGAACAAACAAGAAACGATGTGTTTGCACCTGCAAGGGAAGTGAATGCAGTAGAAAGGGAAATGGTGAGGAAGAACAGCATGAAAGGAGTGTTGGACCTTGTCAGAGAAGAAAAAGGTGAAGTTAGGGGAATGGTTATGACAGGAAGACATTTAGATGACCAAAGGAAAAAGGAAGAGCTATACATCATGAGCACTCAGGTCCCTTTGAAGACGTTAGTGAGAGATTTTTCTTGGATAAGAGTTTGGGACTTCAAATAAGTCACAGGTGTATAAGGAATAAATTAACCAGCTCTGCCTACTTCTGTGGCACAAGAAGTAATCATACCTCCAGGAAGCAATACAGGTCTAGCAGTTTTTCCAGGATTTATCAACACTATTCTGTTCTAGACTTCACAGACAGATCTGATAACAGGAAACAATGTAGTTATGCATCACTGTCCTAAAAATTAAAGCATGACCAAAAGTAAATCTATTCTAATGCTGTTATATAATGGGAGGTGCAAGAATGGAGTGAAATAAAATGACCCATTAGCCGCTGGGCTTGTACCCTATTATGTTCAGCAGGAGAGAAATAAAGAATAGATAGGATTGGTGTTTCTGGACATTGCTCATTCACTCCTCAAACATGGGAATTTTGACAGCCTTTCAACAGAATGATTGTTTCAGATCACACAGGAGCCTCTTCCCCACATTTAAATTTGGTTTTGGGGAAAATCTGTGAAGATTTTTCCAAGTAATGCATAGCATAATTGGTATGAATCAACATGCTTGTCTTACATAACTGCACCCAGTCTTTCTGTGAGAGGCTGAGCAACTTCTGATCTCTGAAAGTGATTTAATTTACAGAAATTAATGCTTTTATCAGTTCTAATTTGGGAAGAGAGCAATTTCATCAAACACACTACAAAATTAAATAAAACTTCGTATGTGGAAATAATAAAATTAAATCAGCTTGCCTTTCTATTTGAAATGTCAAATGTGTTCTGAATTTTCAGAAACAATTATTGATTTTGTGTGCCTGCAATTAAACATGCCCGGTTGACGGCAGCTTTTATATTGCTGAACTTTTGAAGTGTTAAAGTTTACATGAGCTCAACAGCCACTGCTGGATGATTAAGTATCCTGAAAGTGCATCAAGTAAATCAAAGCCACTAGATGCTTTTAAGAACCTTAAAGATACTTTTGTATAGCTGTAGTGATAAATGCAACATTATGGGCTGGGGTAAGAACCTGGTAGGAAGCACTCTAGAAAGTGGGAACCAGCAAGGCATCTCCCAGAGGAGAGAGATAAAGCAAACCATTTATACTTCATTGGTCCTAAAGCCAGCATAAAATCAGTGAGAAGTGAGAATTAGGCACATTAACTCAATATCATTTCAAATAGTAATGAGTACTTGGGACCCTTTGACTTTTGGCAGAATATTAATACTAACCTTGGTGCATTGCCAAAGAATGCATTAGTGGAAAGTGGTATTTTTAGTGCATTTTGTCAGCCCTCCTCACCCTCTCCACTATTTTCCTTTCTATATATACCAGCTAACACAACACAGTGAGATTCTTATTTCCATTTGAATAGCAAGGTGCTGTTGCAACACAAATTAAATCAAAAGGCATGTTTCTTTGACCTGTAAGAGCATCGGTGTATTCACATGTTTAGTTCTGTCTAATGTGTATGTGGCTCTAGAGATGGACAATGCTTCTTATATGGTCATCTGTACAAAATAAACAATCCTGCATGTAGGATTTTAATATTGGTGCTTTTCCATCTACTAAATAAACTTGTCCAGCAATATAAGCAAGTCTTGTAGTATTTTTCCATGCTCTTTCCATAGCCTTCACTCCACATTTCTGTGATACAGCTGAAGGTAAGTTATCCCCATTGTTAAATGCTGTTTTCAGTTATTCTTCATCTCTTTGGCCACACCAGTTCTCTTTCCCTCCTTTATTCCTCCACTATTATTTTTCCTTTCCTCTGGAATAAAGGGTAGTTTTTTCCTGTGATGGAATCCATCTCTTACAAAACGACAGTGGAGAAACCTGTTTCTGAAACCACTTGGAAAAATTGTCCTTTAATACCAGCAGTGACGCTGACAAGAACACATTTTGATGAGCAGATCATGAGATCCCACTATGATGGTTTCAGCTTTTGTACCCCTTACTTCTTGAACCCTGGATCCACAGAATCCTTAGCTCCAGGACTGGATGTGTTTGGCTTTCATATTCTCTCTCACATTCTCCTTAAAGGTGCTCAATGCTAAGAAATTGATGGAAACATAGCTTCAGTATTCACAAAGTTCATTGAACCCAACACTTGGAATAAAGGTTTTCTATCTCTTACCATGATTCAAACTCATTTTTACTTTATTTTAACTTTGTGATTATTAGTTGCTTACTTAGAGTGGATATCTTTATTTGTAGAACTACAATTGTCATTTAATTTGAATGAATTTTTTCTCCACCTGTTGAGAACTCTTGTGCAATATTAATGGGAAGTAAACAAATATTTACCCCTCAACCTTTTTTTTTTCCGTAGTAGACAAGTCAAATACTTTTTGTTTCCTCTAAGTCACTAAGTTCTTAATTTTCCTGGGGTTTTTAGACCTTTCCAAACTACATTAATCTGTCTTAAACAGAAAACTGACCTGTTCACAGTAATGCAGATCAAGTACCACCAATACTCTCAAGAAAATATTAACATTTTATTCTGCTCTGGCCTTTCCTGGATAGACAAAATGGACCTGGCATGCCTTGAAGACACATTTTCCTTTTATGTGGTAGCATAATACGGGTGACTGTTCTTGGTGCAGTCACTTGCTGATGCAGCTCTTCTTTTTCCTTTGTTACACTATTATTCCTTCAGTGCCTGACCTCATATCTCATGTTATTATACTCTATCCACTTTCTGGTCTTTTAGTCCTCAAGCAAAAAAAGATCTTGGCATGTCCATGTATCAGTAGGCTCTCAACTCTGTATTATCACAAAATTTCATTAGCTCTCTTTGTGTTTTGTGATGTAATACTTCTGAAACAGACAAAATTAGTTCAATATAGGTTATCTCCCTCCGGTCCAACAATTCTCTTTCATCATTGTCCAGGAAGTGGTAGCAACAGACTGTAAGTGGTACCCTGGTGATTCCAAGGCTAGATTTGTTTAGAGCAACCTCCCAGATCCAGAAAGTCCAAGTCCAGCTATTATTAAATAAAGATGGTCAGATTGGTTGGTGCAGCCACTTTGTATAGGCTCACATTGATTTTATTCCATTTCTCTATCCATGCATCTTTAATTTTCCTATCCCTCCAAGTTTGTCTCTCCAATCTTGGCTACAACTGAGATTAAGAACCCAAATAGTTCTCGATTCATTCTTCCTTTTCAACAATTTCCCACCTTGAACACAGGTGACATGCAGGTGACATGTTAACACATACTCTATGGTAGACAAACTAATCTTCCAGAGGTGGCAGCACTGGTTTGCTGTTCTTTTTACTCCCTGACTAATATCTTTTCTGACTTACTGCGAGCACCATTCATGCAAAAAGAAACAGCATTTGTGCAGCACCATAGCAAAGGAGGAGGAAACGGGTAGTAAAGTGTGAGAGCGCCACAGCTGCAAGTGAGTCATGGCAACACTGCTCTTCGGGATGCATGTGGGAGCCAAGCTCTGAGAGAAATCAAATCACTCAAGCCTGAGAGAAATCTGCACTTCCCTACTGGCAGGGAGGACTAGAGAACATCTCAGCCCCTTTTTACAGGTCCCACATGTAGCTCTCAATGCTTTCAGAACACAACACTATCTCTGAGATAACAGATGTTAAAAAATTCCTGCCATCAAGAAAATTCAATCTTTCTGATATTTTCTCTTTATTGTAGTGTAGATATGCTAATTCCTCATCTGTCAGCCTGCTTGGTCGCCAAGACCACCAGTTTTGTCTTTATTAAAAGGCCTAGCAAAATCTTTCTTCAAACAAGGAGCCATTTTAAATGAATTTTCAAGGTCCCCCTCCCCCAGTAACTTGTCTTTCCTTCCCTCTTTTCACTGTGCTGAAAGGGCATTTTAATAATTTTAGAAGTTTTTGTGAAGTCAAAGAAGTTTAGGGGGTTAGTCAGTTTCCATTTTATCAATTTTTGCTCTCTCTAGCAGTTTTCTTGGTGGACATATCTTTTACTTCTATCCTCATTTCTTGTCCTTACTGAGACAACTTCTTCTCCATCTAGATCTGGAACCTTTTCTTATATTTTTCCCTCTTTTGGATGCAAGTTACAGAATATTTTTGTACCTTTAATATGAAGAAATGCCAAGCTTCTTCCACATTCAAATCCCTGAGCTCCTCAATACAGCTGATTTCACTTTCCTAATTAGCTTCTTTTATTTATCAAAATGTGCAAGCCCCCTTCTTAGCTATGTCTGCTTTGTTTATTCTTGTATTTAATTTAACCAAAATAATCTCATCTACTTTCAATACAACCTTATTTTCTATGGGAGGCTCTTCAGGGATATCTTTGTTCTTTATGAAAACAAAGGCTGGGATATATTGGGAAATAGACTCTGAATTGAAGAAATCTGCTGGGTCTATGTCCAGAACTCAGCTGCCATTTCTGTGCTTATTTTCTCCTTTACATATGAGGACCTGCATTGTCAAATTGGCTTCATTAATGTTTTCCTCCTAAAAGGAAGGTGTTCTCATCCAATTTCAGGTTTCTGCATTCTTCACTGCACATTGTCATTGCAACTCTTCCCCAACGTAATTTTGTCTTTTACCAGGATACCCTCTCTAGTCTCTCTCCCTCTCTCTCAATCTCTCTCTTCATTCTCCTTCTTTTATGAAGACAATAGACCTTTTGGTTGGTATTTCTCTTCTCTGATCACTGGTGAAATTCCATTCTAACAGAATTGTTTCCATAAAGTTTTATTTTTATTTCTCACTGGTTTTGGATCCCCTATTTTATTGCATAGGTTCCTGGCACCCTTTAACTGACTCCAGTGCTTTTTATATTACCATTCCAGTTGAACTCTGCAATGTTTGAGCTCCTGTTTTCTACATTTTTTGCCACCACCTTCCTGAAGCCAAAATTCCCTTGCCCTGGGTGTTAAATGAAGAAACTGTATGGTTTCTTCTCAAGCTCTCTTCCCATCTCTCAACTTCAAGTTCTTTTTATTCATTCTGCCAGCTTGGATTGCAAGCTGGTATCCCATATGCTTAGGTGAAGTCTGTCCGTGAAGACATGAAACCTCTTCCCAGAAAATACCTCCAAATGATCAATACTCCAAATCTTTCCATATAACTTCTAGAACTATTCATTCATGTGCCCGTGACTCATCTCATAATTCTAATTATACTTCTATTCTCTTCTTTGAGAGGAAACAGAATTGGTTCATCACCAATTCCGTCCTCTTTTCTGTGAGACTTAGTTCAAACAGTAACCAAATGAGAAAATAAGTCTTCAAAGTTACTTATGAATTAATAACTCTGAACTTTGTTAACCTGTAAGTAAATCCAAAAGTAGAAGAGCAAAGTGAAGAGCCAGTATTAATAATTTCCAAAATAAGAACATTTCTTTAACAAAGAGGGTGAATCTTGCAGGTAAATTTAGAAAAAAAAAGTGAAAAGTGGGAACCTAAAATTGTTCCTGAAGAGAAAAAATCTGAAGGATACAGAATTTTAAATTATTTCAGAAACAGAAAGTTTGTAAGGTAATTATGATCCTAAAGGGATTGAAAGAAGTATTTAAGAGTACAGAAACATCATAAAGTAGAAAAATAACTTCTCTATCAATCTGCACTACAGGGAATGCTGTTTAGGGTAAAACTGTAACTTAGTGCAGGTTATTCTGCAGCCATAGGGTGTTTTGTATCTTCCTTTGAAGCACTTGGCAATACATTATTGTTCTGAATTACCATTTACTGTTATCCTGTATGGTAATCCATTTGTTGATAAGCAAAAAAGAAGTTTATTGCCAAGATCAGGTCCAAGATACTTTTCTTTTAGAATGTAATATTAAGTCCTTGTCCACTTAGTAAGTGGAGCTATTGGTATGCTTATCTTTATAGGAAACAGAATGATAAGGATATGTTTGGGCTGCAGAAGTATGTTTTCCTGAACTTGTGAAGAAGAATCTAAGGGTCATGTATTTCATTTGGCACAAGTCCACTCCATCCATGTTTCAAGGGAAGGAAAACCAAAGGAGGCTGTCAGAGTGGTGCTTTTGCTGCAACAGTGTATTCAGGCTCCCCTTAAGGCCCAGTCTAACACAGCCACACAGCTTTTGGGGGTTTTTTTGGTTTTTTTTTCAGTTCAGAGTATGAATAAGTTTCTTTCATCTCCTTGATATAACCAACACAAACATAGTCTCAAATACAGGAAATTAGAAGGAGCTCTTAGCAGCTGTACTGTGGCAGTTCCAATGGGTCTTAGGAGCACTCCCTTTCCTGCCAGCTCTCTCCTGGATTCTGGACTGACATTCCTTTTGCAAGACACACTGACTGCATGAGGAATGACCTCTCTGCAGTAAAGCTCTATTCTTGGATGGACCAGCAGAAGCAATTCAAGGATTCATGGTGCTCTTTGGCACAATCAGCCAGAGCTAAGAGACCAAACCTCCCCGCAGAGCACTAGGACAACTCAGTTTAAAAGACTAATTTTTTCATCTATTCTTAGCAGATATATATTCACCAGATTACTTTAATCATTGTGTTGCGGATGTTATAGGAGACTACTCTCATTCCATTAAATCAGTGACAACCTGTTCTCTGCCTCTAGGAGTAAATTCTACTCCTACTCCAATTCAGATCTATTATGAGTACCACTACCTTCAGATATGCTTCAGATTTTAGCTTCTTAGAAGTTATCCTTTACCAGTGCATATTGGTGCCTTGAACTGGCAAGTACATTGCCCTGTTCCCAAGAATACATACGAAAACAGCCACGTAATCCTGAGCTGATAAAACCATTTCTTCATTTGCAGAAAGGAATACTAATGCTACCGCAATTTTCATCTTCCCAAAAATGAATCCAAGCAGTTGTTCTGCTTTTTTAACTTTTCACCTTGATATGGGCATAGAACAGATTTCCTGACAGAAAATCCCACAGAAACATGTCTAAATCACTGTGGGTGCAACACTGTGGTGCATCCTCCCTAACAAGAGTAGCTGCTTCAGAATCTTCTGTTTTACTTTTGATCTCCATACTGATAAGGACTGAGATGTATCAGAGGCAGCATTTTCCTGACATTTCAGCTTCATATGGAACAGCTACATCTTGACATGAAAGCAAATAGAAACACCTCAAGCACATTCATCAAATGCCTAGAATCCTGACTGTTGGGATTCTTTTGTTAATTATTTATTAATTGTAGAGGTATTTGATTACACTGTTTAATAAATGCTGCTTAAATTATGTCTGCAGAAAATATATGCAGAAAATATCTGCAGAAAATATATATGCAGAAAAAACATTAACCTTCTGACAGACTCACTAATTTTTTCAGCTGTGTTTTATGGACTTGGATCAGTTTCAATGTTTAAACACCTTATGAAGATGATAATAATTTATATGATAGTTCCATTTATACTGTCATCTTTTTGCTATAGAACAACAGCTGCTTACCTGTTGGTTTATATTGCTGTATTTGCTCAACGTAGGCAATAATTGCTGTCAGAAGATAGCACATGCAGCTCCTGGAACTAACAGTCTGACTAACAAGAAAAATATCCACTTGGTATCTCAGCCCTTGTAAATATAATTATGTTAACTAATTGTAAGTTTAGAGCTAGCAGCAAATTGTAAAATATATCACTACAAAGAAGACAGGAACCAACAAGCAGCATCCTCAGGTCTCTATGCTTTGCTCCAATGCTGCCCAAAATCTCAGTGTACTCTCATTCTAAAACCAGTTAATTTCTTCCAAATAATTCAAGTGTACACAGAGTTTCATTTGAGTGCAAATAGGGAAAAGAGCGTTTTGTGTGAAGGCTGTCGCCTATGAATATATGTAATAATAATCAATCTAAGCATTTTTATGTGCTGATTTTTTATTCAAGTAAAAATAACCTGCTTTTTGAATATTATCCACACAGTTTAATGGAAAAAAGTGTCTATTCAAGGTGCCCATTCTGTGCAGATCCTGTCCATGGGGAAATTCATTGGAGTTGTGATCCTTAGGACTTTTAAAATATGTTCTTAGTGGTCAACTCTAATCAGATTTTCTACTGAGAAATAAAAGGCTGTTATATTAAAACATGCTGCTTTTCTTCAAGACAAGGAAAGACATGTAAATGGCATAGTCACTATATGTGCCAACTGGGAGTTGTCCATCCCTCCTTTCTGTGAACTGCCACTTAAGGTTCTTAAGAGTCTTGTGAATATATTCAAGAGACTAAACATTCCAACCACCTTGCTTGAAATTAGTTGTTACTCACTGGAATGCACAGAATGTAATTTTTGGATTGTTAGAGAGGAAAAAAAAATTGATTAATAGGGGACTGATATCTTTGTATGCCTTTGTCTTGTTATATTTGTGGTCATGAAAGAAAGAATATTTAAAATTCAAACTTCCCTGCCTAGAGTCAGACAGTACACCATTATACTCCAGGTGTTTTACTGGCATAAAATATAATGTCAGAAAGTGAGTGTTGTGCTGTGGAAATTTAGAGCACTCCTACTCAAGGACAAGAAGTCTCCCTGAGATATTTTTCAAGCAACTGCAAAAGTAATTGTTATTAGATTCACAGGTGGGGTTAGAGCCCATGGACAAAAGATTACTTTCTGAATCAGTTATCATGTTAAGCAAGACTTTCCTTTCTTTTTTTATTCTTCCCTTTGCAGTGATTAGAAGTAAAATGTGTAAAACATTAATCAGATGTTGAGGCAGGCTTTGTAAAAAGATGGTGTAACAATATTGATTTGCCTAGAAAAAAATATCTACTGGTAAATGGGTTGAAAGAGTTTATAAGATTTTTCCTATGATTATGGTGCTGGGTATGAAACCCCAACTACACAATCCAGAGTCCAATTTCAGCACTGGACATCTGTTGTTTCAGAGTGAAAGAAAAGTGACATCCTGTAATCATGCCTTTGGTTGGATAATCTAAAAACAATACAATCTTCTTTAGTCACTCCTATGAAACACGTGGTATGCTAGGACCATAAAGACTGTAAAACTTGCTGTACAGTCAGCTTCCTGGTTAAAGATAAAGCAAGAATATCTGCTCTGCTTATGGAGAGCAAACACAATAGTGAAGCAGGTGACCTTCGAACACTCTCAAACATTCTTGTGTAGTTTATATATGTATATATATGTGTGTATATATATATAATATAGTGATTTCCATTTGAGCTCATCTTAGTAAAAGCTCTATTGGTTTGCTCCAGTTTGCAAGTGTATTCATGGAGTACAAGAGGTGTGACTCAGTAGGTTAGGCAGACAGAAGTCACCCACAGCTGTGTTTCTGGGTCACAGGCCACTAGGTCACTCACTGGGGTGAGCTAGAATGCCACAAGGAGCTGGTCTGAAGGGCTGGTTGCAGTCACTTCACAGTGCTCAAAGGTCATCAGAGCAGCATGTGGAACAGGATTCTGCAGAATCTAGGTTAGATTATTCTAACCTAGTAGGTGAGTATTTAGGTAAGGAGGAGCATTCTAGCCTTGCTAAAGCCAGTGGGAATTGCTTTCTGAAAATGATTGTGCTAGGAGCTGGTGCCTCCTGCCTCTTTCTGTGCAGCCTTTACCAGACTCCACACTCCATCCCCACAGAGTTCTGTGCCTTTACTGGTCTGTAGATTTACTGGTCTGGAAACGTTTCTTGGTCCAGGTTCTGTGTTTGGCTCAGGCTATTTTGTCCAGTCAAAGATTGTTCAAAAAGTT
This sequence comes from Ammospiza caudacuta, assembly GCF_027887145.1. Classification (NCBI taxonomy): domain Eukaryota; kingdom Metazoa; phylum Chordata; class Aves; order Passeriformes; family Passerellidae; genus Ammospiza; species Ammospiza caudacuta. Next base: position 41,595,095 of record NC_080594.1, read on the forward strand.
CTGGTGTCACAAAGAATCTGAAGGCAAAGTATAAGAAAAACAAAGCCCCATATATTCTAATCTGCACTGGGGCCTCTTCTTCTGACCTAGCAAGTCTAGGCCATTGTTAATGACCATGTCTGGTGTCTGCATGCATAGTAACAGGCATGATCTTAAGTACCCTCTGATATTTAGTAGACCAAGTAGACCCCTCATCTGTGACAAAATTGACAGCATCTTGCCTCTATCCCCTAGTGAGAACATTAAAAATCCTGTACACTGATTCCTTACTGGAACAGGTCACCCTGAGAGGTTGTTGAGTCTCTGTGGCTGTAGGCAGTGAAAGGCTGACTGGACATGGCCCTGAACAACCCACTACAGCCTATCCCTCTTTGAATGGGAGGGTTGGACTAGATGAACTCCAGAGATCAGTTCCAGCTTTTGTGGTTCTATGGCTATACTGGTTGCATGCCTATCACCCCTCATTTACCTATCTCAACATCATCATGACTTGCAGGCCTAGCCACAGTAGAGCTGTTGTCTTGTCATTTTTCAAGGCTTCTACTGGCTCTCAGAAAAGACCTTGATTCAGCAAATGATCATTACACACTTTGTCTGTATTGAGTTGGAACACAAAGCAGCTAATACTTCAGAAGAGAATACACAATCATCTTCTTTAAAAGCATTTTATTTATTCATCTGTTCACATGCTGTTTACAAACCTATGAGTATCATTATAAGATGAATCATGTCACTGTACTTTGCTTTAAGACCTTGTTTCCAAAAGAAGCAGATGGCAGAGACTGACAACAGCTTCTGAAGACATTAATCTCCCTATGCATGTTACAGTAATGAGGCCTTCCAAAAGCTCAGAACAGAAAGGGTAAGACTTTTCCTTTCTGCAAGGTTATAATGGCCATTTTTTTAATTATCATCTATTTTCTTCCTTGGTGAGACAGGAAACAAGAAAAGAAAAGAAGATTATAATGAAGTGACTCGGGTTGTTTAGAAGCATTGGCAACTTGTCAACACAAACATTTTCCAATTAGATGTTCCCGTGTACTCTATTTACTGCAGTGTATCAGATCCTATTTTAAAAAATCCAGGACCCTCCACCATGTCTGGGAGTTGAACACAGGAACACCCAAAAGTACATAGGAGGAGTAATGGGCCTAGATTTGGTTTCTTTTAGCAGATGGAACCAGTTGACATGTACATGCTTTGCACATATTTGTTTCAGTAGCTGCGGGCTGCAAGTCCTCCACCCGCAGGCCTGTGGAGCAGCTGAGCAAAGCACTGAGGAAATTGCCACTTGCATGACTTATGTTCTCTAAGTGGAGACCCCAACATCTACACTGGTCAAAAAATTCTGGGCTGCTTAAATTGGTCTGCAGGGCTAAACTACAAGGTGTGCCTTATCATGGCTAATCAAATCTCTTGGTAAATTAGTCCTGATTCATTGTGCCCCATAGTCTCCAGTTTTATTCACTTCATATACCAGCCTGATAGCCTCAGTGTCTTCAGTAATATCTTAAGCCTTATATTTTAAAATAGAACTATTTAATGTCTGAGATTTGTTGGTTTGTTTGGGTTTTTTTTAAATTCAAATAATCTGCTAGCAAATATTAAAATAGAACAAAACACAAACCAAACAGCTTAACGAAACAAAACATGGTCTTAGTTTGAACAAAATTATTTTCATTTTTCAATTTCCTGTCTTTTTTTATAAAAGAAGGTGGAAGTTAAGTTATTCTAAGGACTTGAGCAATGTTTTGTTGGAGTAATAAAGAAAAATACCAACATAATTTCCTTTGACACAAATATAGTTTAGATACAGTAGCAAAGATGAAAGTAATAATAAAGGTGATGGAATGAACTATTGTTTCACACAATATAAATTAAAATCTGTCAGAGCATAATGAAGTTTTTTCCCAGAGTTTTTATAAGTGAAATATTCTTCCTTTGTTTGGTTCCACATTTCAGTCTTTTATAGTTGATCTTGAACAAGTTTTGGGGTAGGGTTTTTGTTTGTTTCTTTAACAAAGCAACATCCTATAAAATGCAACATATTTCACTTTTATTTTTCTGACATGCAATATAATGCTGAGACATTGAATAAAAAAAGTTATTAAAAATTATAGGTGGCCCAGCTCTTTATAGGATCTAACTAAATTGCACCTGTTGTATTTTACAGCTTTTCATATTAGCCCCTTTGTCAGCAGTAAATGAGTTTTCATACTTGCAGTTGTACAAGTAGGTTTCCTATTCTTTCTTGGTTGAAGCAATCAACAGCTGTGATTACTTCAAAAGAAGAAAATTAAGCTGATGTGTACTGGCAGATATAGAAAACAGGACTTATTTCATGAACCAGTGAAAAACCAGTCAGGTTTTGTTGTTATTTATCAGCAACTGGAGGTTCTGAGGCTGGGCTGCCACTGGTGCCATGGCACTAAGCCTCAGAGTCTTGGCTTCAACTCCCCGTGTGACATCTAAACTGGAAAAGGGGAGATTTTAAACTAAAGAGGGTAGACTTAGATTAGCTATTAGTAAGAGATTCTTTACTGGGAAGGTGGTGAGACAATGGCACAGGTTGCCCAGAGAAAACGTGGATGCCCAAACCCTGGAAGTGTTCAGGGCCAGGCTGGGTGGAGCATTGAGCAATGTGATGCTGTCAAAGGTGTCCTGCCCATGGCAGGGGGTTAGAACAAGATGACACCTAAGGTCCCTTCCAACTCAAACCATTCTGTGATTCTACAAGTCTATGATTCTCTCAGCAACAACATGGGCCTTTTCCATCCTAGACTACCCTCAAGGCAGGAACCTGACTTCACTGTTAGGGCATAGATATAGGGGATCTTCTCCCCTGAGCCTGCTGCAAAATGCAGCTCAGTTTCAGATGGCTGGACACATAGAACAAGGCATAGCTGGACTCGTACTCTGTCTTAAGCAGTAGAAGGAAGCAAGAACTGACGAGAAAACGAGAACAGAGCAACCCTGCACAATAGTTCTGTATTATTACAACTTGTGATTCCTTCCATCTCAGAGGAGTTCCTAAATCTAGTATGGTATGTCTGTTAAGTAAAATTCAAATGTAGTACTTCAAATAAGTACTCTTACAAGTGCTTTTCCAGTCTTCCTTTGAACACAAGTAAAATTTTTTTCATCTGCAAAATCTGTTAAGGATTTACTACCTAGTGCAGCAACCATTCCCTTTTATTTGCTTTTAATACAACTACAACTAGCCTTATTTAATAGCTCTAGCTCTTCTCTTTGCTCCATCCCTCAGCATCAGTATGCCACTATGATGCTGTTTGGGAGAAGAAAGCTGGACCAGTGCTGCCACTTTTCCCAGAGGATGCCTAACAAAGGTGGTATTATCTAACAGAAAAGTAAGAGCAAAATTCATGAACCTGCAGTGTTCTTCCTAATCAGTGCCTTGCACCTATCTCAGTTTCCCTGCTGTTAAATCATGAGAGGGATTTTTAAACTTTTTTTTTGGATGAGCGTACTGATAAAGAGCACTCTACAATACAAGTGGTAACCTGTGTATTCTGATTCTAGGCTGAAATTCTTGAACATAACCTAGAAAGAGACAAGCACGCTAACCCCAGAAGAGCAGCAGGGCTGGTGAGTAGGGCACTCTCTGGGGACTACGGGAGACATAAACTCAAGTCTTTTTCAAAGAAGGGTTCTTCTATCATGGAAGAGTCCTAACTGCTAGGCAACAGTGAAATTTTCTAGTAGTAAAGCCTGTCTTAGCTCTTCTGCTTCCCCTTTTCTTTCTGAAAATACCCTGTAGTGGAAAAGTTCCTGCAATCTCAGAAAGCATCAGAAGCCCAGAAAAGTATTCATCGCCCCGCAAATGTAGTATCTGATTAAGGATCGGCGTTCTGCTTTGGAAGCGCCAGCCCCGGGCGTTTCCCGCTGCCCTGCCAGGGGATGCGGAGCGCTGTCTCTGCCGTGGCTCCCGCACTAGGTGGCAACCGAGCGTCACCGCCGTCCCCAGCAGCGCCGAGCGAGCCACCGGCGACCAAGCTGCGCACCCAGGGACTGCAAACCTCAGGCCTTTTAACAGCAGCACGGCACTTATACAGCTGTCGTCTATTGGCAAACTCAAGGCAGCAAACTCGCAGCAAGGACTGGTGTTCCCATACTTAACCAGAGGGAGAAGAAGCGGAGGTTTTGTTTTGGGTTACATTCATGCCTAGTTGCCAAGCATGCCAAAATCATGATCTCAAAAACAACAGTGCAGTTTAGATACCTCCTTTCAGTAAATCTGTGTCTGTGTCGACAGCTGAGAGATCTGCCTAATAAGCCTAAAATTCACCTCCTGCGAATGTAGCTTCCAGCGCTAACTCATAGCTGCAGATGTAGGGCCAAGAACACAGTTCTGTTCCAGTCCAGGAGTCTGCAAGTCACTTAGCCACAATCTCTAAGTCCTTTTTGCATGCTAAGGTTTTGTTCTTGTGAGTCCAGCATTCTTCTTCAGGCCAGTCCTGCTTAATATCTTTATCAGTGATATGGACAAGGAGATTGAGTACCCCCTCTGTTGTTTGCAGACAACACCAAATTGGATGGGAGTGTTGATCTGCTGGAGGGCAGGAAGGTTCTAAAATATGTTGTTCTAGTGGAAATCTATCACCTCTCCCTTTCCCTTACATCAAAGCCTGCAGTTTACCTCCCTAATATCTGAAATATTGAGACAAAACTACAAAAGTGCATATCACTGCCTTTAAACTGTCACATTCACAACAAAAACAAACACCCATCTGGCATTTGTTTGGAGCATTATGTTACACCTTCTGTTAGCTACACGCTGTTGAACATTATACCAAATTAACATGTCTCAGTAAATCAAAGCTTACCCTAGGTCTTGGCTTGTACTGTCACAGGGAATTCAAATGTCAGTGTGTGAAAGACTTAATTCTCTGCTCCACCTGATGTCATAGATCGAAGAGGGTGATGTCTGTATGCAACATATAAAAACTTGTTAAACAAATGTGTAACAACCAAAACACTACCTAAAAAACCCACAAACACCATGACATATATAATTAAGCATTTTCACCAGTTTAAAACCAAAGAGAGAAGAAAAACCTTTAAAAAATAGTTGCTCATTGCAATTGCTCCTGGTTTTAGTAAAGAAATTCAAAGTCAGTTGTCTTCTCAGAAGGCAGATGCTAAGCCCTTAAATGTTTTGGCCTTACCAAAAAGTTTGTTCTGTAAGTAAATTCCCACAACATCAAGTCATATCAAGATTACAAGAGGGTGTGACAGTTCTCTTTCTCCTGTTAGTTGTAGTAAGTAAACTAGTATGCAGGAATGCTTCATGAAATACCTATCTAGTTCTGTTGCACCCAAATTCAATATCAGAACTTATTTTCTTTTTTATGCATAGAACTATCAGTGTTTAAAACAGCACAGATGTGCATATTTTTAAATACCTGGCAAGACATATGGCTTTCAGTAGCTACTGCTTGTAATTAAGGGATATTTCCACTCCAGTGAAAAAATGAAAATACCTCTCTCTCTAGTGAAACTGAAATCTGAGAACAAAGTCCATCAAGTAAATTCCAGAAGCAATGATGATAATTCCAGCTAGATGAAAATTCTGTGCTTTCTATTTTGTTACAAGCAGCAAAAAGTTACCTCTTAAGTTATATTATTAATGTAATTTAGGCCACTCTAAAAGCCCTGGGTTAGGTATGTCAAGGAACATTTACTTTCTCCAAGCACATAGAAAATGTCTAAGACTTTTGATTTCTCAAAATGTCAATTATTTATGTTTTTTGAATTAGAAAAGTTTCTCTCTACTTCTGTAGATTATTCATTGCAGTAATAAACATTAAACTTAATACTGTAGTCATCCACAAAGACAGAAAAATACCATTGGAGCTTACTGTGCAGTGCACAGTGGGAACATTCAACCCTGTAAAAAGCCATAGAAGTGACAAATCACCTGATGCCTTTATAGATATTGGATCATTTTTCTTCTGAGTTGTAAACCAGTAAATTAAGTTTTCGACAAGTTCCTTGCTCACTCTATTTATTCATTGCACCTGGAATTTTCAAGAAGTCCTAAATTGAGCTCAAAACTTTGAAAATATCTTGCTAAATGTACTTTATAGTTTATTTACAAATGTGATTGAAAGAGCTCAATGCCCACTCTATTTCAACTGAACAATTACATTTTGGGTAGAAGCTGATGCTGGAAGGCCTTAGAGTTTAGATTAATCTTAGTGAACACACTAGACTAAATTCTCTCTTTCTCCAAAAGACATTCTAAAACAGAAAAAAGAGTATTTTCTTTCCTTCCTTTTCCTGTCCTTTTTTCCTTCCTTCTTTTCTTCTGACTTCCAACTTTTGACTTCTCTATTTTCTAATGTTAGATACAGTGATGAAAAAACGTAAGAGAAATTCTTGTTGCCAGGATGTAAATATATTCTGATAAAGACGCCCTTGTTCTTTTGTTAGTTTTGTTTTTGTCCTGTTTGCCATGTGGCTACAAGAGGCCTTCACAGTCATCTCATCCTTCCTGCACAAAGAGATCAGCTTTATTTAGGCCAGTACTGACAAATATTTGTTTTCTATTTTCTTACAATCTTCAGTGGCAGACTCAGAGCAAGGTGTTCCCACACTTCCTTCTTCTTGCCATTAATTTTTTTCCCTGTGTCTATATTGAAACTTCCTTGTTGTGACTGAAGCTTGCTTGGAATCACAACAATCATAGGAACATTTGAAGTTATCATGGCTCACTCAATCACCTCCCTAATTTGTTCAGTCTTTCCTCACAAAGCATCCAGCTGCAGCTATGGAAAGACTTGTGTAGCTTTTTAAAATATAGGAAACAGGCTACTAAATGCATAACAAGGAACTATCTTTATACAACTATCTGAAATAAGTTGTGCACTGCTCTTGAGATAGGCTATGTTTCTGAGGGTGCAGATGGATAATCCTGCTTTCCATTAAGTTTACTTGCTGTTGTGCAAATTCTGGTGAGCATGGTGGTCCCCTAAAGTGTATGGGAGAAAGACAGCTCCCCATTCCTTAATTCAAGAAGCTACAGATGTAAAGTAGGTGGAGAAAACCGAGTCAATGTGAAATTCCGTCATTTTTGATTAGCATATTTATACATGGTTGTTGCTTTTACAACTTCCAGTTAATGCCATTCTTAATATGACATGGAGAACTTGTTAGTTGAGGACTAGTAAGCTCAGAATATGTAGAATGGAGCACCTAACTTCTCCTTTCAAAAAATAATTATGTTCCATGCCCAATTTTTAAAATTGCTTGGCTTTTTCCATATCAGTTCATGCTGTGAAGGACTTCCAGGAAAGAAAGAAGAGTAGGAAAGTCATATTCAAAACCATACAAACCATATACATTTTATGTTACCTAAATGCCAAGAATTCAACATTAGTACCTCTATCTTCTAAAGTGAAGTTCCTAAAGAACATTTTTCAGGAATATAGCTTACTATCTCATTGTTTTATAAAAATACCCTTAGATACAATGTCAGAAATTTCAAACTGATGAAAAGGACGCTGGTTACAGGGCCCAACCATATCACCTATATTCCCTGAATATCATCATCAGAAAATATGAATACTTCCTCTTGCATGCAAGGAACTTTTCTTTGTATAATTAAATATGCCTTTCTGCAGAGGATGGTGAAGATGATCCACTCTTCCTCAGACAATCCAAAAAGAAAATAACTGCAGTATGACTAGGCCATTCATGCAGAAAATATCTATTCTACAGAACAATGTGCAGCAATTTAGAGTATACATAAAACAAGACATCCTTCCAATACCTATAAACCTAGTCTTTGTATATCCTTCTCCTTCACGCTTGTGAAGCCCATTAGCCTGCAAGTGATGGGATAGAGTGGCAGAATGGCTTACTTACCTGGCACAATTTAGACCTTTTTTTCTTTTTCATTTTATCAATCCAACCGTGGAGTTAGCTACACTTAAACAATGCAACATGTGCTTATGTAATGGCTCACTGATGACTATGTTTATTAAAGATAAAAAGAGCAAGGAGGATATAATCCAGTCACCAACAGACTGGAAAACACCCTGTTGCTCCAGATATTTCCGTGGCGCTCCAAGTTACGTTGTAAAATCATTTCCCTGTTGGTCCTATATACCAGCTGCTTGCTGACATCACCAATAATTTAGCATTGCAGATATCCAAAATAATGAAATACTTTTATTCTTCTTCACAGCTATGCTTGCTTTCAGACTTATGCTTCTGTATTTTTCTTTCCTTCCAGGTAACGCATTTGTGGTGAGCCTAGCTTTGGCTGATCTGGTGGTGGCCTTGTATCCATACCCGCTGGTGCTCTTAGCTATTTTCCGCAATGGATGGACACTGGGTGAAACGCACTGTAAAGTCAGTGGCTTTGTGATGGGACTAAGTGTAATAGGCTCTATTTTCAACATCACTGCAATTGCAATAAACAGATATTGCTACATATGTCATAGTTTTGCCTATGACAAAGTGTACAGCTGTTGGAATACAATGTTGTACGTCTCCTTAGTCTGGATATTAACAGTAATTGCAACTGTGCCAAATTTTTTTGTTGGCTCTTTGAAGTATGATCCACGCATCTATTCATGCACGTTTGTCCAAACTGCAAGCTCCTACTACACAATAGCTGTGGTGGTCATTCACTTCATCGTCCCTATCACCATTGTCAGCTTCTGCTACCTTCGAATTTGGGTTTTAGTGCTTCAAGTTCGAAGACGAGTCAAGTCAGAAACAAAGCCAAGATTGAAGCCAAGTGACTTCAGAAACTTTCTTACCATGTTTGTTGTTTTTGTGATTTTTGCCTTTTGCTGGGCACCTCTAAACTTCATTGGACTGGCTGTAGCCATTGATCCTACGGAAATGGCACCAAAAGTTCCTGAATGGCTATTCATTATAAGTTACTTAATGGCCTATTTCAACAGCTGCCTTAATGCAATAATATATGGTCTTCTTAATCAGAATTTTCGGAATGAATATAAGCGAATTTTAATGTCACTGTGGATGCCAAGGCTTTTCTTCCAGGACACATCCAAAGGAGGAACTGATGGCCAGAAGAGCAAGCCTTCTCCGGCTTTAAACAACAATAACCAAATGAAAACTGAAACCTTGTAAATGTGTAATAGTCAATACAAGAGTTTGTCATGGAGAAAACAAGATCATAGTTGTAATGTTCTGGTCATTCCTGCTTAATTTTGGGGAGTTTCCACTTGGATCACACTTTATGACTGGAATACTGTCTTCATAGTAAAGCACATTGCTCTGGATTAGTGATTTATACAAGATAATTATTGAAAAGATGTTTCAGAATTAAAGCAGCAGGTGGGTGCAAGCTGTTTTAGTTCTCAGAGCTGAATCCTGTTTCCAGACATATGAATGAGGTATTTTTTTACTTCTGCGGGAGTTTTGCATTCTTTATACAAGACCAGGATTCATTTCTTTGAAGATGTAGTGAGTCTATGTGTTCGGCAGAGCTCATCAAAGCTCTGGAGTGTTACTTTCCTCTCTTCTGTGTCTGAACAGAGAGTGAGACAAACCCTATTTTTCACATGTAAGCCAAACATTGCATTTCTGTGACAATAATGGTGTCTTTGAATACAGTTTGTAAACTGGAGAGAAGAATATTTGCGTAAAAGCAAATATTAACATTAGAGACTTTCCTCACAGGTTCTTCATACTTACATACATTGAGAATGGGAATACGCTGTGTCTACTCACTTCATCTTTTGTGGTTAATTTTATGGTAGATAATGTAATTGGTTGATTTCTCACAGATTTACCTTACACAATATTCTTCCTTTAGAAAAGATTGAATTTTCATTGAACTTCTTTTATTCACCAAAATATCTGTATAAAATGTCATTTGCTGCACTTTAGCACACCTTACACATTTGAGACAGACTGGAAATTACAGCATATGACCTGTAATCATCTGTACTGGCAACTGAACACAGACAGGATATCCTAGATCATCTCAAATGATGCTAGACCAAAAGAAGAAGCCCATTTGACTATAATGGTAGCTGATAAACTCAACTCACGTCTACATCTAATCTCGAACAAAACCCACTGCTGGTATCTAACCTACCTATCTAACCTTCAGGGTTCCCTGAAGTGGAGATATGTTTCCTTCCATCTGTGATGATAAACACACATCCAAGGAAAAGATTAATTGCTTTGTGGAGGTGCTGGTCTCCTTTCACTGACTTTAAAAACAGCTTTGATTAATAGTTCAAACACCTAATTTTGGATAGGTAGAGAGGGATTTATCTTGCTTAATTTGGGATGAACCCAGTGTAGATGTTTGCACTCAATCCATTTTCTAAATGCTCACAGTAGTTCTTAGAGTCCTAGGAAATTATTCCTTTTCTTTTGAAACAGATATTTTTATTGATCAGGGGAGCTATCAGCAGAACTCAGTAACTGTATCTTTACTGACTCTAAAAAAGGTCAGGAAGCTCACACACACACATTTCAGGCAAGGACAGGCCATGTCAATTCCATAAATAGTTTACCTACACTTCATATTTGCAGTTCATAAAATAAAAGATTATTTTCCGCTTTATTTTTAAACTCATCTCAAATTCTGACAGGATTTCTGCTTTTCCGGGTAACAAATTGCAAGTGACTGCGCAGATCAGATTACAATTAGGGTTATACTCCAGAGCATCACAATGTGGTTGTACTATCTCAAAATCAGACTAGAATTTGTGCACAAGCACATAGTCAATGAGCTTATTTTATCATGAGGCTTGAAATGCACATTGCTCTTAGCATTTCTTAGCAATGCTGTTCAGGGTAGAGGAGCTAGGTTTCTGGTAAATCCATGTCAGGGATTGAAATGGAACAATGAGGAATTCAGGTTGCCATTACATTCCAGGTTTCCTGACCAGGCTATTATGAAAAATATTTCTGCAGTAATATTAATTTGTACAGCAAATATACTCCTTCTGAAGCCATAAAGATGTATTAAACACCACCCTTGTATTGCTAGAGTGATAGAAAAATATCAAAGAACCACAGTATTTTAAATGTTCTATTAGCTTGCCAAAAGCCTATGTAAAGTACATCAAAGTAACAAATGTGAATATTATTTTAACTGCTTTCTTGTTCTTCACATGATTTCTGATAATCTCAGAAGTCCAGCACCCTCAGACTCATACAGTGGTGAGCTGATAAGAAGATGAAAACTTTGTGCATAGGGGTAATGAAGAGATGGGACAAATATAACCTCGTGGTAGAAAATAAAAATATTGTGGCTAAAAGTAGTAATCATTAATAAGTAGGTTTTACCTGAAACATAATTTTGTAAGTCTGAAACAATTTTGATAGGCATTGTCTTTTTCCACGATGTCCACAGCAAGATATGGAACACAAAATCAATATACATGTATATCTACAGAGTAAATAAGAAGTTTCAAAAGTCTCTGAAACTTGTAACAAAGCATATAAAATTTGATTCCTGATTCCTGATAGTCCAGTTTTTCTGACTTCTCTGAGTAGTCAAAATTGTGATTTGAAAGTTAAAATTTGTTGTCTGACTTATTGGTGAACTATTATTAGAAATAAGTTGATAGACCTTGGTTTATCTCTCACTGGAACAAGTCAGAATAGAGTCCAAAAACAATTGGTTTAGCTCCATAAAATAAATTTAAATGTTAGAACCATTTCTTTGGCCACAAAAATGAGCTGCTATCGCTCTCAATACTCATGAGGAGCAAACTTGAAATTTGTATAAAGTCATTTTACGAATTTTATCTGCTCTTTAAAAATTAAGTATCACTTTCAGAATCCTTGTTCTGATATGTTCCCAACCACCCTAAATTAAGCTCACACAAATAATTGAATAGAATCACGGAGACGTGGAATGGCCTGGTTTGGAAGAAACTAGAAAGATCATTTTGTCTCAGCCACTCTGACCCAGTCAGGGACACCTTCCACCAGACCAGGGTGCTCAAGGCCCCATCCAGCCTGGCCTTGAACACTTCCAAGGATGGAGCATCCACAGCTTCTCCAGGCAACCCATGCCAATCGCAGAGAGAACTGTTCCAAAATCGGATCTTTCATCACAGTTGAAGGAAAATTTCTGGAACAGTGCTAATATTTTAGGTGTGGATTTTATCACCACAGCATTACCTGGAAGGGGCCCTGTACTGTATGGTAGTTGCAAAGCCAATTTGCTATTATTGTGCCAGGTACTGCGACTTGTTGAGTCCTGATGTATGGAAAATAACTCATGCCTGTTAAAATAGTTTTTATACCATGTATTACTACAAAGCATTGCATTTTAGTTGACCTGGAAATCAATCAAATCCATAAAATCTAAATTTTTAAGTCAATCAAATGCATAAAAATTATATTTAGATAACCAAATGCAGCTCTCAATGGTGAAAAGTTTTTGTGTAGAAATGCATATTTCTACCTATATTTCTATCAGCAGCCTTAAATTAGTTTTCTCCCTTTTCTTACTTTAATTCAAAATCCATTTTCCCAAAGTTAAGTTTGAAAGAAACCTCTATAAATGCACTATCAAGAGAGTTGATATGGTTGTAGCATGATTTGAAAGTATAGTCAGGAGGAACATATCAGCTCTGAAAAGATCTGTGTGTGTTTGAGGAAATTGTTACTTTTGTTATATAAAAGTATTTACACCAGCATATCTGATATAGGCACTTTAAGAAAAAAGAGGAAAAAAAGTCAGGTAGACCCTGTGTCCTGCACAAGGTAACTAGTGAAGGAAAAACTAGGGCCTCAGGGAAAAAGTCTGTTTCCAGAAAATGTGGAGTGTTTTCAAACCTTTAGTGTTACCTTGATTGAAAACTGTTGTATTTTCTGTTAATTAAAAGAAGTAAATGTATTCTAGAACTGTTCTTACAATAGATTTCAGATTAGAAAAAAGCTTACTCCCATGTAGATGTGTGAAGTGCAGTTGTAAATTCTGTTACGGTAAAGAGAGAAGTGGAGGTCTGGTAAAGTCTAAATGAGACTGAAACAATGCATTAATCTTATCCTGTCTCTCTGTGCTAGTGAAAATATCACTCTCAAGGAAGAATTAAAACTAAAGGCACAGTCCTATAATGTTGACTTTGATGAGATTTTTCATTAAATTATTGACTGAATGGGATAATTCTGCCTGGCTCATTCTCAGGAGCAGCAACGCTTTTCTGTTTCTCCACTTCTTCCTTTAAGAACGTACTTGGATAAAAATTATTGTTTTCATTTCCCAATTGTATTTTAATGAATTGAACCAGTCTGGGAATTTGCCAATGAATAAATATATATGGAAGATTGTATATATTTCTTAATATGTATATAAAACAGTTTTGGTCATCAGAACAATTTGTTGCACTTAAAGATGTTTACAGATTTAATGGAAAATGAGGGAGACAATTTATTTTCATTCATCTATTGAAATGTTGCTAGTTTAACTGGATCTTGCACATCATTATTATCTATAACAATAAATCAATATTTTACCTCATGTTACAACGAACATGCAGTGACACCACTATGAATGTCAGCTGCAGGACACACAACTGGTTCCTGTTCATTGTCTTGTTAGTAACACCTTCATCTGACTAAGAAGATTATTTTTTCAGTCTATATTTATAAATACTTTTGTGGCATAAAATTAGTCCAGGTTAAGAACATGAAGGAGCTGTGAAAAACTGGGCACTCCTAATTTGACTGGAGTTGGAGGTTAAAGCTGGAGGTGATGCACTCTGTGACCCTCTGGACTCGGTCATAGAGGTGGAACTGTCCCATTCACCAACTGTAGAGACTCTTGTGTTAAGCCCTGGGGGTTTTACTCCTTGTGGATAGCTGGGAAGGTGCTATGGAATGTTGCTGTGTTTCACTCACAGAACAAGTTAATCTCATGGCATTGCACAGGCAAAACTCCAAATAGCTCAGTGGCTGCAGAATGAAGCCTCGAAACTGCAGCATAAAGGGAGAATTCCTCTCTGGTACAAAGAAGTAGAGCTGGCCACAATAACGGCATTTTAAAAAATAATATTTTGTGTCTGAAATGCATAGCAACTAATTTTACTCTTCTGTAAACCTAGTGAGGTTCCCTTTACCTGCAGTCATGGGATAAAATCAACTAAATGCATGTGAACTGATAGTACAGACCTCATAAATGAAGTCTGTTGGTGCCAGATGTGTTTTATTTACAAACTAATGAACATTGAGGTTTTGTTCAAGGAGGAAGAAAAAAGATGGAGAAAAAAAAAAAAAAAGCCTGTGAAACCAATTCATGTGACTGTAGTTTTAAGATTCTTGTGGCAAATAACCTGTATTTGCCTGTATTTTCCATAAGTGTAATCATTATATTCTGGGAACAAAAATCCAAAAGGCTTTGCAAAAACTTAATTATACAGTCCTGTTTCAAGGCAAAAGATACTCTACTCTAGAAACATGTACTTCCCAATTCCTAATTTTCAGAAGTGTTCATAGGACACACAGGGTGATGTGAGGGCAAAACACGGAAGATTGCACGATTGCGAATATAAATGCTTTTTACTTTATCCATAAAACAGACGCTGCCTGACTACTTATGAAACACATCTCAAAACTGTTAAGGGACTTGAAAATAAAGACTACCTCTGTTTTGAAATGTTCATATCTCTGTGGCAATCAGTATATGAGCAGATAGAAATTTTCCCTCACAATCTCAAGCATACTGCCAGAATTGCAGAATTATGTCTTAGGCTGGGAGGGATTTCCAGAATTCCAATAGTCATTATGCCCTGCTCAAAACAGATGTAAACTCATCAAGTTGTTCAGGTCTATGCTCAGTCAATTTTGTACATGTACAAAGATGGAGACTACACAACATTTCTGGACATTCTGCAGCAGTATTTGATTGTCTTCATGGGATTTTTCCCCCCCTAATATCTATTTGGAATCTCCCACCTTGGAGTAATTTGCTCTCATTTCCTCCCATCCTATCACTGTGTGTCCTCAAGAAGACTCTAGCTCTATCATTCTCTGATCAGCTAATTGTGGACAGCAGCACGGCCTGTCCTTCAGCATCTCTTTTCCAAGGTGAACAAATCCAGCTTTCTCAGACTTTTCTCATATGGCCTGTGCTCCACATCCTTTATCAGCTTTGTGGTCTCTGCTGGGCTTAGTCCAGTACATCAATATCAATCTTGTACTTTAGAGTCCAGAAGAGGACACACTGTCCTAGATGTAATCTTAAAATCACTGAGCAGCATGGATCCCTTCCCTTGCACTGCTGGTGACCCTTTTCCTAATGCAGCCCCCTGCTGCAAACACATGCTGCTGGCTTATGGTGAGCTTCTTGTCCACAAAGGAGACCCACATCACTTTCTCCAGACCTCCTTCCAAGATGGGTGAGCCTCAACCTGTAGTGTTGCATGGTGCTATTCCATCCTACAAGCAGCATCTTGCTCTTATGGAGCTTCATGATGGTCCTTGTAACATATAACTTGTCCAGGTCCCTCTAAGTGGCAACCTTGCCCTCCAGGACACTGACTGCTTTCTCCAACTTGTTGTTGTCTACAAACTTACTAAGGATGCACTCTGCCCCATCACCTGGGTTGTTACTGAAGACTTTAAGTGGAATTGGTTCTGTTATTGATCACTGAGGGACCCCATTAGTTACTGAATTTTGCACCACTAATCACAGCTCTTCAGGTCCACCAGCAGAGCCAGTTCCCCACCCACTATTTTGTCTGCTTATACAGCCCTTATCTTCCAAATTCAATGGTACGAGACTATGGGAGATTGTGTCAAAGACCTCATTAAAATCAATGTGCACAACATCCACATGCTTTCTCGGCCACAGCACCCATCACTTCTTCGCAGAAGGCAGTAAGGAAGGTCAGGTATGATTTCCACTTGCTAAACCTGGAAAAATAGTTAAAGCCAGGAAAATAGAAGACTTGAGGATGACCTCAGTGTGGCCTTCCTGTATGTTGAGGGAACTTATGGGGCAAGATTATTTATGAGGGCAAGTAGTGACAACACCAGTGGAATGGGTTCAAATTGGAAGAAACTAGGTTTAGATTAGATTTTAAGGGAAAATATCTTTGCTGTGAGAGGCACTGAAACAGGTTGCCCAGAAAACCTGCAGATGTCCCATGCCTGGAGGTGTTCAAGGCCAGGTTGGACAGGACTTTGAGCAACCTGGTCCAGTGAAAGGTGTCCCAGTGGACATAGATGACCTTTAGGGTCCCTTTTGACCCAGGACACTCTATGGTTCTATGATTCTATAATAAACCTGTGCTGGCTGCTCTTAATCTCCTTTTCATCTCTTTTTGAGTTTAGAAATCAATTACGAGTCTATTTGCCCCATCATCTTCCTGGAGACTTAGGTGAGACTGACTAGCCTGTAGTCCCCTGAACCCACCTTCTTACCCTTCTTAAAAACCATGTGATATCTGCCTTTTCCAGTTCTGAGGAGCATCCACAGTTGCCATAACACCTCACAAATGATGCAGTGGGGCATCACAATGTCATTAGCAAGCTTAGATTCATCCCACCCAGTTCTGTGGACTCATGTGTGCACAAGAGGCTTAAATGATGCCTAACTTTCTTCCTCTGAGTGGGTACTGGTTTGCTCCCATGGATTTTGCTAGAATGCTTCCAGTGAAAAACCTGAGATGAAAACTGCAATGAGTGCATCAGTCTTTTCCTTGTAGCTTCTCACTAAGTTCCCTACCCTGCCGATAAGTGGACACCCAGCATTCTTACCCTCCTTTAACACCAATGTGTTCATACTGTCCTAGTTGCCCTTCACCTTGTTCACTCCAGGTCTCTATGTGCTGTGTGAAGGTGATTACTGCACAAATTAAATTCCGATCTCTGTGCTCCAGAGCCTGAAGAAGCCTTTCCCTCTCCATTCCAGTTGCAGCAGTCCAAGATGGTGGCTGGGAGAAGGAGGTGCCATTTTATGTCTTGAGGTGAGCTGGCACAAGTGAATCTTGATGATCCAAACTGAATGCACAGCCCAGGGAGAGAGAGACTGTGCTGGCAAGTCATTTAGTGACATTTTGATCAAATGCTAGAACAAGTTGTGAAGGACATATTTTTGTGAAGAAATCAATCAATCAATCAATCAATCAGTCAAAAAGAAAGAGCAGGCTTTGGGATTTTTTCCCCCTCTATTTCATTAGCATTCTAGGGACTTCTAAAGGACATTTTTATATGGAAAATGTTATTATCATATTCTGCTCACGTTCACTACTATTCTGCTCTTTTTCACTTTCACTTGTTCACTCTTTTTCACTACTCTCAAGCAGAATTTCACTGAAAGTCCATTTCATCAATCTGGTTCAAGCAGTTGTCTCTCTTAGTACTATAGCATCATGTCAAAAGTTGCTTAGCCAGAGTAAATACTGCAAATCTATTTTCTGTTTCCTATATAATTCACTTTGGTTAAAAGGCAATAAACTAGAAATATTTAAAAGAAGTGTATGTCATATATATAACTTTAGAATTTTAACCTAGAGTTTTCATGCTTTAATGTATTCACCAATCCCACGTGCCTTAATTTATGAATTATAATCCATAAAGTCAAGAGCTAGTGATCCCAATGCTTTCCAAATAGTAAACCCTAATTCAGTATTTAATCAAATGCAGTCTTTTTGTCATGCTTCAATTACTATGTCACTGGAAATTAATGCAAATTTTAAATTCATAGAACTAGGTTGCTGCAAGGGTTAATTAGTTTTAGTCTAAGCACTTTACACAATAGCACAGCTGGAAATTGGAATTTCAAGCAAGATTTCCTCATTTAACCTAGTACATCAAAGATTTTTCCCTTTGCCCTGAAGTAGCACTGTTCTTAAATTGGGTGTCACTGCAACACCATAAAAGCTGTTCTGCTGCTAAATTTCAAGCAGATATTCTGTATTTTGGAGTATTTTATACAATTATCAGATACAAACTATCAGAAAAGCTACTTCACGGATTGATTTGGATACTCCTGCACACACAAAGTGAATGCAATGGCCCTAACAGCCCATTCTGGTATAGATCATAAATTGGTAGGGCCTTCAAGTCAGCTCTGCATATAGAGTTTGCGTGGAGCAGAATTTAAAAATAGAACTGTAAAAATCCTCAAACAACATGATCATGTCCTTTATACAGTGACCATCTCTCAAATGGATTACATGCAAGGAACTAGGTGACCCCAATTTTGGGAAGGGGGAATGCATATAGATTCTAGAGTTATATGGTCTGTCTTATTCTCTGGCTGACCATCCAAGAGATACACTTGCTTCTTGAACAACTTCTGCCATCATCTTAACTTTTCCAATACAAAAAGTACATGAATTGAACCGAAACTTTTGAATGAAAAAATGTGCTATTTGAAATAATTTGATGTCCTACTGATGCATTAAGTTCTGTGCCCCACTCCTGTGCCACCTCAGAGGGCTTTGCTACAACAAGGCTGTGATCCCATGTCCTTTGTATCCTAATAGATTCTCCCTTACATGCTCATTTTCTTGAGCAAAGGAAGGAATTTTACAGTAAATTTGAATGTGTCTTTTTCAACTACATATAGTTATTTAAAAAAGGTATCAGAAACAGTGAGGTCTTCTTCATAGTTTGTTAAGGAATGCTATCTGAAGTTGCAGGAATCACCAAAGAATATGCATGCAAATCATGATCCATTCTGTCTGTCCTTAGGCCGGTATGCAGCAAGTGGAACAATGTGCAGACACCAAGGCTTTTTTTGTTGTCGATCTTCTAGAATAATATGTCTTTGTTACTCAAATTCATTCCAAAAAAGCTGTCTCTAATGAGAAGGGATTTTAAACGTATCAGATTTTTATTCATGGAACGAATATGAATTAAAAGCGTGAAAGGCATCTGGACAGTCATAAAATTCAGTCTCTGGTGTGAAAACCTCCTAGATGTCACACACCATGCATATGATTCCTTGCCTACACTAAACGCTCTCCAGAGCAGTAGAAATCCCTGTAGCAGAACATGTCCTACCTGGCTTCCTAAAAATGAAACCCAGGTAAGCATATTTTCAACCTCATCTTTTTTCCCTTGACCCAACAGATTTACTGACACTACAAATCATACTTATAAAATATAGATTCAACTAAAAAGCAAGACTTTACTGGTTGTGAGGATGAACTTTTTGTGAGCTGCTGTAATGCAAATGGTACAACCAAGGAAGTGTTTCTGCTCCTCAGAGTAAGATCTCTGGAAAGGACCTCAGTTCCCAACACACATGCAAATACAGGCACTGACGAACCTCTCACAGCCTCCTCTGGGACACAGGCAGATGTCTGCAAAACCAGGTTTTCTGGAAATGGTTCAGTAGGCTCAGGGTTCCTTGGTGACTCTATCAGCAGCATTTCCTCCCCTCCTGCCCTACTGCTGCCACTAGCACTTGTATCATAAGACTAGATGCTAAAGAAAACACCTAATTGTCATGAGACTAGTGATAAAACCACAGGGGTTAGACACAACCAGAATAAAATGGGAGTATTTTTGAATGAGATGACATTTAAGGCCACTTTCTCTTCACAGACTGTTCTATGATTCTGTATTGTTTCTCTTTTTCTTTTTTTTCTAGATGATATTTCTTACAAGTAGTTTGAATGGGGTGCCTTATAGTTTAATGATACAAAGCTAAAACATGCAGTATTTTTCATGGCTCTATGGAAGACTCAAAGGAGGGAGGTTTGTTCTGATGTCTTGCAAGTATTAATATTCCAAGTTTAGAACTCACCACCTCATGACCTCAGGGTAAGGACAAGAAGCCAGCACTTCTGTCAGCTTTCAGTTCTGGCTTCCTGGACTTGCTCCACTGAGGTCCTGGGCTTTGCCCCCACCCAAACCCTAGGGGCACTCCACAGCCTCAGCATTTATGGGCCATGCTGAAGCAGCTGAAGAGAGGATGGTGGCTCTACCATGTGTGGCTCCTGATTCCTTATGATCCCAAGGAACCTGAATCCTTTTGCAATCTGTGTTCCTTACCAGTTCTGTGCTGCCCATACGTGCGGGTAAAGGAAGACCCAGCCTGCCCAGCTGCTGGGAGACTTTGGCATGGTGGCAGCATATTTTTAAAAATAGGTAAAGAATATCAGCTACAGATTTGTGTGAACAGGTAATACCACACATACACATACAAACTCCCTGGAGCTGTTATGCCATAAAAGACTGCACAAGCAGGATGGGATTAAGCTGATATTTATTAAGTTGCAAACCTACTGTGAGACTTTAGGAGGGATATATTTAAGAAACCAAGACATACCAAACTTCAGTTTATTCCAGGAAGTGGGAAAATTTACTTGAAATTTCCCACTCCATCCTATAATCCTACGTTCTTAAATTTATCATGAAATATTCACTTAAATTGGCAGAAATGGGGTACAGGGGTAAACAGTTCCGTCATGCAAATGACATTTTAAACTCTTTTATCTCTCATCAGAAGTACATGGAAAGAAGTTTATTTTATTCTTCCCCAAACATCACTGCCTATTTCTATTTTAAACCCCAGTATATGTATTAAAAATATGTTCCTCTAATTTTAAAGGCCTTTTTTGTATTTGGAGACTCATAACTTCATTAGGATTTCTGTATTGTAAAAGGTGTGTGTGCTTTTGAAAGGCAAGCAGCAAGCACAATCTCTCATTAGGCCACAAGTAGTTTACACATTTCTGTTTTCCAAGTGGCTCACAGCTCATTTGTCTGTTGCATTTAAGCAGTGTCTTTGTGGTTTTAATTGAATAGATTGTAACACAAAATATTTAAAAATTAGGAAAACTTATTTTTGAGAATCTCTTTGAAGAAAACAGTTGGCAAGAAGGTTTTTATCACTTCATACTTTATATCTGGTTTCTTTTGCCTTTAGGCATACTGGTAGACCTCTTTATCTACAGTGTGAAGCACCAGGAAAAGAAGAAGCAGGCACTGGAGTGCTCTTTAGGAAAACTTGGTAAAATATTGCTCCTAGCATCCATATTTCTCCTCTGCTGTATGAGATGTGACAGCAATAAGGGCTGAATCATTTCCTATGGTTCTTCAGAGACAGGATAGAAGGATGGAAGGATACTGATGGAAGGATACTGACTGTCTTCATGTAGAGAAAAATGCTTCAGATTTTACTGAGGCTTCCCTGGTCATCCATGTGTTAAATCAGCTGATTTTGAAAGGATGCATAAACTAAGTATAAGAGACCTTTTTTTTCCAGATGCTCTCATTCCAGGCAAAATTGCATAGCTTGGTATGGAGCCTCTGGACTTCTTCTCATGGCCCTTTTCGTTTATGATTACTGGATTGGCACTGGCTGCAAGAGTTAACTTAGGGTTTCCAAAAGTCCATGATTCCTTCTTTGAAGATGTAAAGTGCCCTTTGTAAAAAATTCGCATCCTCAGCTTTGAACTTCAGCAGCAGCCTGTTATTTTAACACTTCATTTAAATGTTAATGTGCTATTTTCTAAACTTCAAACTGCTAAACTGCTGCATGATTTCCAGACTCCACAATGAAGGTTTTCATGTTGGAATGACATTTTCTCTAGATTACACAGGTACAAGTCTCCATAATTACAGAGATAATAGAGCAAGGCAAGCCTTCTGCAGAGTAAACCATAGCTGAGTTGTTAACTGAATAGCTGCATTGAGATAGAGGACAGTCATTCTCAGGCTGCATGGCATTTAAAGACACTGGGAAAAGACCATTTAAATCTCCCATGCAGCCACAAAACAAGATAGAGGCCTCATCCCATGCTGTAGTAGCCATCTATCAGTTGATGCATTTATGCAAGACATACATACACATACACTCCCAGTGAGGTTCAAACTGCCAGAGAAAATAGGGATGCTGCATTTTGGAGTAGGAGGGAGTCTTCACATTACAAATTTCATTTTTCATCATAGGTGGCTCCTATATGGCATGTGATCTGCAACAAGTTTATATTTTAAGTAAACAAGAGGTAAGTAAAAATATCCTAAGATTTCCTGTCTTGGTGAAAGAAGAAGAAATTTTCTTGACCAGAGTGAAATCAAACAAAAACCTCCAAGAGAGCAAAGAAAACATTAAAAAAAACCTCAAAACAAAAACAAACAAAAAAAATCCAGCTGCCAATTCTGTCCATTATTTGCTATTTCCTTCTATCAGTGCAGCCACAAAATGTCCACCCTCTTTTCCTGGAGTAGGAAGAAACAAGCAAGAGAAGTATAGAATATCTAAATGTACTCTGCATTTCCCCCTGTATTCAGAGATCAACTACAAGGGCACAATTGCTACACATAGTACACGTTCTTCATCTAACTATCTGGGTTCTGGAACATCCAGGAACACAATGTGGGTTTAGATTTACCCAACTCCTGCGCATAAAACTGTCATGTCAATGTCTTTTTGCTAGTGGATTAATCTACATATCAGGCACATTAAGCCACCTAGTACTCACACATGGGTGTGCAGGGGGTCCTAAAGATTTCCTGGGGACATCTCCTTGTTGCTTCAGGGCCACATTTTTTAGCTGCATGATGAGTTTCTAGACTCTGGTCTTCAAGATGCAGAGAGTAGATTCAGTAATTTTAGCTTAATTTTGGTTCCCCTAGAGTCCTTCATTTAAACAGCCTCCCAGTGTACTGGGTGTGGAATCTCAGGTTCAGTTTTCCTCCACAGATGAGCAGGAACTTCAGGCAAATAGATAAATCTAGAATCATGTTCCTATAAATCCATAACATACAAACTGTAGTGGGATCATACCTGAGATATCTGAGGCTGTATTTTAAGGCATGTATAACCAGGGATCTATGGGAATGTGGACATTTCATAAACTCTAGGATATTTCAGATTATTTAAAATGCCTTTGCATAACCTGGTCAGTTGGACCTCTTGTGTCTGGTCAGACAATTTGCTATCAGTGCCACTTGGGTTCTATGAGTGGATCTGTCATAGATGAGAGCTTAGACACTTGGCTTATAAATGTTAATTTTCATTTTGATGTCTTAATTTATGACTTAAACCTATTTCTAGTGACTTCAGCTGATGTCAGATCTGATGCCCTGCAGTGTAAGCACCACACCTAGCCCTCAAAACAAGGAGTTAAGGAACAGCAAATTTTCTGGTCAGCAAGAAGGACTGGTGGACAGGCAGCAAGACTCCTCCTAGAGGTTTTGCTTCTTTTTATCAAAACAAAAACCAAAACCAAGACAGAAACTCATCAAAAGAGTAGGTTTTGCACAGGAATAATAGAGAGGTGTAGCCAATATAAGCAGAATCACAGAATCTTCTGCAAAGTAATTGAATGTTTTCTGACATAGTCTGCAGTTCTAATTGGGGTCTGATGGGGTAAAAGGGCTTTGAGAAATTACTATTTACTCAGTAATTCAGAAAGGTCCTTTTTATTTACAGCCATTTGGGTTTATTGAGTAACTACATAGAATATTTATAGTATCTGCAGTCTGTTCACTTTTCGTTTGGAAACAAATAGAGCACATCCACGGTTGGTAAGTTAAAACCCGGTATTATGTCATCATGATGGAGGCAAGAGCCTTTTACACAGCATTCATAGACACCCCCACAAAGATCTGAATCATACTGTGTGTGGAGTTGTGGGCAGCTCTCCCTGTTGCCTCTCCCTCCTGACTCAGAGGGGCTGCTCTACCACAGAATAAGGAGGATTTTCTGTGGGGAAATCTAGCCAGGAATCAAGCTAAATCAGATAGGCATGTGACATGCAAAAATCAAGGAAAATACTTAGGATTTTAAAGCTTTGCAACATTAATAATGAAATACTGACTTTCATTAATTAGCAACATTAATGTATCTTAGCGGTATCATTAAGGAAAAACTGACACCAAAAAGTGAAATCTCTCATTTTCACTGCTGTGTTGTAGTGGTTCCTGGAGAATTTGAAATCAAAAGGTAATTCATGGGCCACATCAGGGTTGGTTTTAAGTGTGGTCTCTACATGCCGCAAAACTAAGGATCTGTTTGATATGATTTTCAACTTTTTCCATATTCCCAAAACACCACTTTTCTTGTAAAAAACAGCTCAAATAATGAGTGCTTTGTCAGATTTATTTTACAAAAACATCTTTAATACAAACACCTAGCAGTCCAGGAACTACATTTAATAAGAGAATGACTCGAAGCAATTAAAGACATTAATAAATTTACAATAATATTTTTCTAGTGTAACTTAAAGCATGTCAGTGGTTTTTCTTTTTCCTGCTATAGAATCTCAAACCTCTAAAACATTTTCCAACTAAATTATGGACTGGACTCTGCTAAGTGAGAACTGACTTGTATTTTTGGGCCATTTAGAAGTCTTTAGTATCTAGTGGTGAAGAGATCTCTGCACGACTTTCTGGTTGAAAACTCATATCCAAAACAAACAATTCCCAAGGCTGAGAAACACAACACAGGCTAAAAGCTTAATAAATTCAACTAGGTTGTCAGTGGTGGGCAGAGCTGATCTGTGGAGGACTTGACACATAATTTAAAACAATGTCTGCTCTTCAAAGAAGAAAAAAGAATGGTTCCCAAAATAACAAAGGGAAATATCTCCACTCTTATCAAGAAGGGAACTATCTTAAAGGTGTGAGGCTTTTATCATTCATCTTCTCCCTTTCAACTACCTCTTAGGCTAGATTAAATCCTGACAACCACTCATTCCTGACTTTTCAGTATTTGTAGCTCAAAGTTAATTTGAAACCTTGCTGTGCACTCTTTTCTACAAAGGTCTAGAGTCATGACTTGTATTCAAAACACCACCAGATATCACATATCTTGTCTTTGGTTGCAGCTGACTCCAATGAAAATTTTTTGTCCCTATCCTGTGCCCAAGGCTGGTCATTGCTCCTCACATCCAATGGCATAACTGTCCCTGTAATTGCTCCTTGGCAGAACTAATTCAATACAACTGAGACTAAAAGAGATCTGCTACCCAAGAGAAGCTAGATCATGCTTAATCAATTAGGTTAGACAGCAGTTCCACAAGCACTTCTGCTGGAAAATAAAGGTTCAGAGTCAGCATCTGTAGCTCAATGAAGAATGATTGCAGCAAATCTCTACAAAGCTCTATCCACACACAGGTAACTGATGTGGTATGAAATTACACAGAAAAATCTGCTTTTAGTCTCCTTCTTCAGGGGTAAGAGCTTGAAAAAGGATAATTGGAGTCTGGATTCATAGCAAGAAAAATAAAAGCCTTCCAGGTGCCTTCCAGGCAAACAGGAGTGCTTCGGGCTTGTGGCAACTTGTCCTCCAACCAGGTACTTCTGTTTCATGATAGGAAGTGCAAAAGCAGGTAAATATAACTATATGCTGTTGGGACATCTTCACAGTTTCCAAATGTCTTGGACTCAGGCTTGGGTAAAAGTAAAAGTAAAAATTCTATTTCATTTAAAGAAATTGAGGAAAAGAAAGAAAAGAAGTTTTTAATGCAATAAAACTCAGAGTACAGCCCAAGCCATGGGTCCTCCTATTTTTCTATTGGTTTTCAGTCAAAAAATTTTTGGTATAGCAATAAAATACAGAAAAATTCAATACACCACTAAATTCAGGAAAATTTTCTCTAATGCTTCAGTTTCTGGACTTCACAAATGACCAATTTACTCCATAATGCCTCTGATGCAACAAAATCCTTGTTTGGCAGAGCACCACTTGTGTACTTCTGTTCTGCCTTGTTTAGATGCTAAATATTAAATATCAGTCAGACAATCAAACTATCTTCCAGGATAAAAAGTCTCATTTTACCCTAATCCTCTAGAGGTGCTCTCAGTAAGGAGCTAACAGGTCACCATCATTGAAGCAAATTAGGTCAACTCATCTTCTTACTTGCAGATATTCACCAGTGAAAAAGGTGTGGGCTGAGATCTTCCATCTACATTAAATATTTCTCTTTTTCGCTGTCCACCTTTTTATGGAAGAGATTGGGCTATAAATCATGATTGTTATGATTTGATCAGACCAGAGTGTACATAAAGCTTCTAGAACATTGTAAAACAAGTCTTGGCTCACAAATGAGCACACCGGATACAAAGGAGGTTTATGGACAAAAGGATGCAATTCAAGTGATTTACTTTCAGACTCAGCTGTTAGTGATGCAATTGAAAAGAAAGGAGACACAGCTCTTGTTTCTCTCTCTGGCACCAAGTTAAAGACAGAGCTCAGGTCTTGAACCAGGTTCTCAGAGTAAATGTATAGCTGATCAGAAGGCTGACACACCAGCTTGCAAAGCTGCAAGATGTCACAGCTCTGAACTTCCCAGGCCCGGGGCATTGGCACATACAGGTAATCAAGGGGAGCAACCAAACCACAGCTGAAATGCAAAGAGTAGATTTATTTCATTACCTCAATGACAGTTTATTCTGTGATGGAACTAAAATCTTCCAGTCCCTGCGGAATTAAGGCTGGCACTCTGTCAGCACAATTGAGCAAGGTTCAGGTTGCAGAGACAGTCCATACACTGTGAATGAGAACTCAAAATTTTACAAGGAAGAAAGTTAAAATGAAAAACCTTTGCATTCTCCTTAGTCCTCCCTGTGCAAGTGTTAATATCTTCATTAGTCATAATATGTCACTTGATCTTACTTCCATTCAAAAACAGTTGCTTAATTTCCTTATCACAGGCAGCAAGGGATGAGGGCTGGCAGAGACAGCTCTTTGTGTAAGAATGGGTAACACATACTGTGAGTAAAGATAGCTCTTGATTACTTTGACCTTTCATCATTATAACTTTGCTTAATATTGTAATTAGAATATTAGAATGTGCTTCATTTAGCCAAGAATGTGATAAAAAGTAATTCTTTCTGGGGTATTTTTATACACCAGAGATGATTAAGAATTCAGTCAGTGTGTGATTTTCCATTTTCTTTCCTATATCCCCTTTTTAACTTAACTCATGAGAACTATTAAGTTAGACCAAACCTTAATTATTGCATCCTTTTGCTTGACAGATTGAACTATATCACTAGAATCATTTAGCCTAACACCCGGGAATCATCATTTGGAACAAATAAACCATTAAGAGTGAAAAAAGGTGCGAAGGAAGGGGATGAATCAGGGCATGAAAAAAGGGCTCCACTGGTGAAGTAAGGAGACAAAACCAGTGCCGTAAGGAGTGTGAGATATGTGAAGATAAATTTAGAAGCATCTTGGACTAAAAGATTTTTAAATCACCTCCTGGAATAATCTTTTAGCCAGTACTTGAGATTTGCTTTTCAGTACACTCAGCAGGATCAGGATTTGCCTGAATGTTCAGAAATTCTCTTGATTTCCTAGCCAATATATTACATTACCTCATGCATGCAAAAAAGCTAAAGTCAGGAATGCACTGTTAACTGCTTGTCACAATCCATCTTTTCTAAACATACACTTTCTGAAAATTTTGGAGGGATTTGAAAATGTGACTTGGAGACTTTCCTCTGTTCCTTTGTTGCATCATTTTTCCCCCAGTGAAAATTTTTTGAGTTTGCAGGCAGCAAATTTTGCATTTGTGCTGGAAACGGTGCTGATAGCACAGAGATATTTTAGTTCCTGCTCAGAAGAGCTTACACAGATTTTAAGTCTTTTGTGCTTCTCATCCCACCCCACCAGCCATGAGGGTGAGGGTGCACAAGGAGTTGGGTGGGGACACTGCTCCCAATATCTCCCAACTGAAATGGATATTCCAGACGATGTGGCATTATACACAGTCTATAAAGCTGGGTGGGGGACAAGAAGGAAGAGGAAGGCATTTGGAGTGATGGTGTTCGCCTTCCCAAGTTGATGTTGTGCATGATGAAGCTCTGCTGTCCTGGGGATGGCTGAAAATCTGCCTGCCCATAGGAATTGGTGAATGAATTCCTCAATTTGCTTTGCTTGTGTGTGTAGCTTTTGCTTCACCTATTAAACTCTATGTCAGCTCAGGAGGTTTCTCACTTTTGCTCTTCCAATTCTCTCCCACATCTCAATGTGAGGAGACTGAGTAAGAGGATGTGTGGGGTTTAGGTGTCACTTGGGGTTAAACCGCAACACCATTGTAAAGAGAGGAAAACTGTTATGCCATGGTCTCAGTTAGTTGTACGCATTTGCCAAATGAAAGTCAGACAGGGTCATGCTGGCTTCAGAAATCCTGTGGAGTTAAATAGACATAAGACTGTATAAAGAAACTACTGCAGATCCTTGAGCTGTAAGTGACGTCTCATAAGTAGCTCAGGATTTCTTGGAGATCAAACCATGTAGTAAGAAATTAGATGCCACAAGGAAGGCAGACTCCAGATCCTACAGCGACGACAACTGCATGGTCTTGGGGTGCTCACAGTCTGCCATATAAGGTGAGCAATACCTGAAGGCTCAAGAGGAGAATGCTGATCCAGGCAGTGGTCTCTGAGCTCTTCTAGCACACAACTGCCATGCAGAGGCCAAGGGACAGCCCTGAGGGAGCTGGGGAAGTAGGAGCCATGCTTTTACAGAAATGGAGATTGCCTCTGTTGGGGGAGTATAGGCCTGATCTAAGGAGCAATGGAGGGAGCTAAGCCAATTTCCATTTATTTGAAATGAAGGTGATTGTGACTTTACTTTGGAGTTAGGTGTTTATATATATAGTGCATAACAGTATTTTGGTACATGATTATATAAGGCAATGCTCCCAAGCCTCTAGGAGTTTGATCATGCCTCAATTTTCCTCAGTAGCTAAATCCAAACTCCCTTCTTGGTTCCTTTATTTAGTTTCTTCATCTGTTTGTTCAGGCTTACAGAATTATAATAAAAATACCTTCCTGGTGCTCTATGCGTTTTGACGGTACATTAAAAATAAAATCGAACCAAAATCTTACCTGAAAAATTACTATGTAACCTGGTTTTGAAGGACTCCGCCTTCACAGGTTATCTCCAGGGTGAGCAGCATGTGCTCTGCATTCCATGCCATGAAAGCACCAGTCTGGTGAGCTGTAACACAGCCCTTGCATTATTTCACACACATTGAATGGCAAAGATATCATACAAAATCATGATTGTGCCTTGGGCCACAGTGGATCAGAGTAGACTGAGGACCAAGTGTTGTGAAGAGCAGTTTGTGTCCCTCTGCTCTAAAAAGGTTTGTCCTCAACAGCAAGGCAGTAAATCCATGTGCATGCTTATGTGTCTCTCAAAGACAGAGATCAGTCCTTGTCTCCCCGCGTTGAGCAGGAGAGGTAAAACTTCTGTGTTCCTTTATTTCTTACTGTGAAGAGCTGTTGACTGCCTTGAAGGCAGTGAGGTCCTGCAGAGGGACCTTCCTAAATCAGAGGACAGGGCAATCACAATCCATATGCAGTTCAACAAGGGGAAGTGCCGGATTCTGCACCTAGGATGGGTCAAACCCGGATATATGGACAAACTGGGGCATGAGATGCTGGTGAGCAGTGCTGCACAAAGGGACCCAGGGATTCTGGTCAATGGCAAGCTAAGCATAAGTCAGCAATGCCCTGGCAGCCAGGAAGGCCAAGTGTCTCCTGGGGGGCATCAGGCACAGCATGGCCAGCCTGGCAAAGGGAGAGGATTGTCCCGCTCTGCTCTGGGCTGGGGCGAACTCATCTTGGATATTCTGTGCAGCTTTGGGCACCACAATGTAAGAAAGATTAAGCCACTAGAGAGTGTCCAAAAAAAGGCAACAAAGACAGTGAAGGGCCTTGAGGGAAAGCCATAGAAGCCAAGAAGTAGATGAGGTCACTTGGTCTGTTCAGCTTGGAGGAGACTGAGGAGAGACCTCATCGCAGTTTACAACTTCTTTGTGAGGGGAAGAGGAGGGGCAGCCACTGATCACTTCCCTTTGGTGATGAGTGGCAGGACCCAAGGGAATGGCCTGGAGCTGTGCCAGGGGAGGTTTAGGTTGGATATCAGGAAAAGGTTCTTCATCCAGAGGGTGCTTGGGCACTGGAACAGGCTCCACAGGGAAATGGTCACAGCACCAGCCTGACAGAGTTCAAGAAGTGTTTGGACAATGCTCCCAGGCACATGGTGGGACTCTTGGGGTGTCCTGTGCAGGGCCAGGAGTTGGACTTGATGATACTTTTGGGAACCTTCTAACTCAACTTATTCTGTGATTTTCCCACTATCATGAGATTTATGTTTTGGTTGATTGTCTTTTTTCTCAGAAGGTCTCATCCACACTCTTCGTTTAGTGACCCCCTTGTTCTGTATGTCCCTTTCGTCCCTACCCAGATATTTTCAGCATAACTCACTTCCTACTACTTATTGGAGACCTCAGATCAAGCCTGCATCTTTGACATGGAAGGAACATTCCTCCCTTTTGTCCATAAATACATTATACCCTTTAAATCAACATTTTTAATCAATATGCCAATTATGTGAATTTTCTCTCCAAGTCTATTCTGTAAATTAAATCACATTCTGAACCTCTGCATGAATAATTTCAGGTTTACAGATGTATTCTCCATGGTTTTTATCATATACAGAAATATTAAATGTTTGGCAGGCTTTCTGTAATCCCCTTTGACACTCCTAAACTCTGTAAAAAAAAAAATATCTCTTCTAGTTTCTTGGCCTTTGTCCAAGTCATCAAGTCAGCTTGAGTTTATACTCATCTGTAGGGCACTGTCCATTGCTACTCTTGATCCTGGTTTAAAACTCTTCTCAACAAATTTACAAAATAATCTTCAAAGTTTCTCTTCCTCTTCACGTATTCTAAACTCTGCCATCAGTCAAAGAATGACTCATTAAATATCCTTGGATGAAGCAGTGAAAACCCTCCTGACAGCACCATCTGCTTAGCCATGGCTTTGTCAATTGGATACATTTTTATGTGGATGTGCTTTGTCCCTTTACTGGAGGAACAGATGGAAGTCCCCAGTCCTTCAATTTTCCTTCCACTATTTCACAGTCAGTTTCGATCAGCGTAGGAACAGTAGCAGAGCTCAGGAGAAAAAGCAGAATTGTGCCTTGACCAAGAGTCTGGATGTACCTCAGCAACTTTCAGTAATATTTCACCTCCCAAGTACTCTCCAATACATCTCTGGGAATCTCCGGGAATCTGGGCAGAGTTTTTCCTCTGCAATCCTCACAATACTCACCTGCTGACTCTGACAGAGGCATGGAAACTAGAAGAGATATTTTCTAGAAGAGAAATTTAGTCATTATAGAAATGTACTCATACAGTCATACATTCATCTAGATCTCTGCCCCTTTGGCAGCATGGGTTGCCCAACTGAGCTCACTTTCAACCTGCCATGCAAGCTGTCCCTGGGCATGCAATGGAACAGATGACATATAAATAGGTATTTCCTCCTCTTCTTTATTTTACTGCCATGTTATTTATGAAATGTCTCAATTTTGAAAAACACAAATTTATCTAAAAACTCAAATTAAACAGGATTTTCAAAATTTGGAAAGTTTTGAAAGATGAAAGTGAAGCTAAAAAAATAGAAACAGAATCATAGAATGGTTTGTGTTGGAAGGAACCTTAAAGATCACCTAGTTCCAGCCTCCCTATTCCACTAGATCAGATTGCTCAGAAAAAAAAAGAAAAGAAAACACAGTATTTGCTGATTTTTTTCCTTCATATCCTTTTGTACCTTACTTTATATATGTTATATTTTGACCTCCCAACCTTCTTCCAGATTATACTTATTAAACAATATATTTTAAAAGTCAGGAGTACTAAATTCTAACATCACAACCCAATAAGTACTTCATCAGCCAAATCTTTATCACTGTAATCTGCTAAAACCATGACTTCATTACAAGATTAGCTTTGCTTTTTACTTTGTTCCTAGCCAAACCCAATTCCAATTCACCACTCCAGCTCAATTTTCCCATGCAGTCAACATGCTCTGCTGCAGGAAGGTGTTGCACTTTTGTGGGTAACATGACAATTTCAGTGGATTGTGACAAGAATTCAGTTATACCAAGAAGAAAGAGTGTTAATGAAAGGGATTTTTCAAAGTCAGCCTCTTTTCAGCCTTTATTTCTGTTTGTCAAAAAACATCTCTGTAAGGTTAATGCATCAAGCGGCACATATTTAGAGCACCAGACTGTCTGCAGTACAAAACCAAATAATCTTATTTCCATTATCTGGAAATTTTTATCTCTATGCAATTAATCAGAGGTAAAGGTATAATTTAAAGCTACATTATTCTTGTTGCAAAGCTCCCTATTTGCAATGTACTTTTTTTACTCCTCGCTGTAAATGGTACAAGCCCACAGGCAGCCTTGCCAATGTGTGGTTCCTGGCTACACTGAGTTCTTGCCAAAGTGGCAATTTAATTACTGACAATAGACCTGCAAATTAATGGTGGTCACTCAGGACAGGTTCATAACCTGTCATACTTGTATGAATAGAACAAAATATTATTTTGTGGCAGAGGCTTAACCCATCAACCCATCCTAGTTTTCACGGATACTTATGG
The DNA here is from genome assembly GCF_027887145.1 of Ammospiza caudacuta. NCBI lineage: Eukaryota > Metazoa > Chordata > Aves > Passeriformes > Passerellidae > Ammospiza > Ammospiza caudacuta. Next base: position 41,627,444 of record NC_080594.1, read on the forward strand.
ATGCCACCAAAATCCCTTGTGGCATTTTGGTGGTATCCACATGTATCCATGAAAACTAGGGTTTTCATGGCCTCATAACATATGCAGTACTGTACATATCTCTTTTTGTCTGAAAAGTGCTTACCTTTAAGCACCTAGCAAGAAAACAGGTTTTGTCCTCCAAACACACCACTGGGTGTATCCTGTTCTGGTTCCCCTTTAGCACTGGGTGTTTTCCACTGATCACTGGGGCGCAATCCTTATTTTTGCAACCCAGTCAGAATTCTGAGATACCTCATTGTTAGTGACTCTTCCAGGGTCACTTTAAGTATACAGCATTGTTTCCATTGTTTTCAGTAGTAGCAGTGTGATCTTTCTTTCTCATAATTTCTGCAAAAGACATAATTTACCAAAGAATTCTAGAAATATCTAGATTAAAAGAGACCTCTGGAGTTCATCTGGAGTCACCCATAGCCTTGTCAAATGAGTTTGAATTTTTCCAGGGATAGATGCCCCTTGTTCTCTCTCAGAACACATCTTAATGCCACAGAACACTCATGCTGAGGATTTTTAAATAATACTGGTTCCCTTTCCCTTGTCACAACTTTTGCAACATTTCTTCCTCTTCTTGCACTGCACACATCCTGGAAATGATGGTTTCATCTTCTTCACATTTCTCATTATGAGAGTGAACCACTGTAATTAAATCAAGCCTTCAGCTTCCTTTGCTCCAAACTAAACATATCCAGTTCTCATCAGTCGGGCACGTCTCCATGCTAGCGGTCCTCCACTGTGTTCTCTGCAGTTTGTTGGTCTCTGTTATGCACCAGAGACCCCTAAACTGGACAGTGTAGTCCAGGTTCAGCTGTCCTCTTCCCCAGCATGAATGCCAAACCTCAGCAGTTCAGTGCAGGGAATCACAACTTGTTTTGGTACCACATTTGTAGAACACTCAACACCATGGGGCTCAGCACCTGTGTAGATTTTGTCTAAAGAAACCTAAAGGGGTTCAAGATAAAAAGGTTATGACTTCAAGCTGCATAAATGCTTAACATCATGTATGAAACGTACAGTGACAGGTGCCTTCAGGACTAGTGCATCAGTCAGGCAAAATAGGACTGGAACTGCTAAAACAAGTTTTCATAAAAGAAGAAAATAGAAAGTCATTAGGATATTCAAACTGTGGAAGATTTGTAAAACATGAAAGCCATGTTCACACGCTGACACCTGTCAAGACCACAGAGGCCATAGGCGAAAATCTGTAAAAATAACCAAGATATCTTCTCTGTAGGCAGAAGACAGCTGGTAGTTACCCTGGCCTCCTGCTGAATTCTGGAGTCACTGCTGTGAGCACATTTACCTGCTACTGACAGATTCCACCAGTCACAAGAAACCCAATGTTCCATCGGCAGACATGGGGTGACCAGGCAAGGGATCCAGGCATCAGCTGAGCCCTGCAGCCAAACTGGAGAATTCAGAAATAAATAAGAACTTCCTGGTGACCCAATACGGGCACACATCCTAAGCTGCAAACACGGTGAGCAAGAGGGAATATACCCAAATATAGCTGGTAAAAGTTCTTATCCAGTTATTTCACCATGGTAGCCACTGTGAAGAAAATTAACTCTACCCCAGCCAAAACCATCACAATCACACAAAAATAAAATTCTAAAACATGCTTCTGTGCTATTATAATTTTATTTTCTTTAAAGTAATATGACTCAATATTTCTTAACCTTAAAATCAAACTTTTTTTTTTCTCTCCATATTAGAAGTAACCCCCTATGGAAAAACAAAAATACAGCAATTGACAATAAAACAATATAAAACTCTCTGACTATGACTGAAAGAACACACTTAGGAAAGGTTAATTTTCTTCTACATCATGAAATGAAAAATAATTGTCATCACTCCCCTGCAAGCCATCCAATGTGATTTCTATTTCATAAGGATGCAATTATTGTGAAATGCTAAATCCCCTCTAAAAGATGCTTGAACTCACTGAACGGCCATTAAAATTTATCAGCCTCACATCACAGAGGTCTTGATGATTTTTCTGCCTTTTGGTTTCAGTTAATATGGCCTCAATGACCTCAGCTTACATTTAAATGTCAGATTAAGATTAGATCTCCAGCCTGGCTAAATTCTGTCAACCCACTTTGTTGTGAAACTAGAGACTGCTAGTCTGATATGACCAAAACTAGTATCATATCCTTCCAAGTACCCAGGGAAGTAGATAGCTTTGTCTGGGAAGACAAACAAGGAGGACAATGGAACCTGTTTAGGACAGGGATCCTAGATGACAGTCACTTAGGTCAGGAAATAAAGAAGCTGCACAGAGCAGCATCTTTGACAGAGTATTTCTTCTGTGTCAGGGATAAAACAGACTAATCTGACTCATTTTATACTCAGTAGCCTTTTATCAGTTCAATTTGCAAATCTTCACATGTGTGTTGGTTTTTGCTGGGATAGAGTTAATTTTCTTCACAGTAATTTGTATGGGTCTGTGTTTTGTTCATGTGCTGGAAACAGTGTTGATAGCACAGGGATGTCCGTTCAGTGCTCACACAGGCTCAAGGCCTTTTCTGCTTCTCACCCCACTCCACCAGAGGGGAACCCGGGGGTCACAAGGAGTCAGGAGAGGACACAGCTGAGACAGTTACCCCAGCTGACCCAATGGATGTTCCATACCAGAAGGTGTTATGCTCACAGATAAAGCTGCAGAGAGAATAAGGATGGGAGGACATTTGGATTGATGGTGTTTGGCTTTCCAGGTCACCATTATGTGTGATGGAGCCCTGCTGTCCTGGAGATGGCTGAACACCTGCCTGCCCATGGGAAACAGTGAATGAAAATTCCTTTTTTCCTGCTTTGCTCATGTGCACAGCCTTCGCTTTACCTATTAAACTGTCTTTATCTCAACCCCCTGTATTTTCTAGGTTTTACTCTTTGAATTCTCTTCCCCATGCCCTCATGGCAGTGGACTGAGAAAAAGGCTGTGTGGAGCTCAGTTACCAGCTGGGGTTAAACCATGACAAAAGGTTAATCAAGCTATTGCCATGCAAACAGACATCCCACAAAACAAGACAGAGGATGTCATGCTACAATAATGATATTTAAAAGGGAATAAAAACTTTAAAATATCTAGATTGAAAGAGACCTCTGGAGCTCATCTGGAGTCACCCACAGCCTTGTCAAATGAGTTTGAATTTTTCCAGGGATAGATGAACCTTGATCTCTCTCAGATAAGATCTGAGATATTGTCTTTGTAGCAAAGGATAGCTTAGCTGCATGGCCACAACACAAGTCCTGGCAGGCAGACCTGATGATAGAAGTGCCTTTCTTACCATACCTGAAAAATCATCCAATTTCCTCAGCTCATCCTAAATTTCAGCTCTTTGTTTCTAGCCTAGATTTCAGATGCTACCAGTCAGCAACATGAAATGTCTGACCAACCGTCATATAAAAAAATCACAGGGGAAATTTCCCAAACGTAGACTTTTAAAAATAATGAGATTCAGAATACTGCAGCTGTAAGCCCTTTTTGTTTCTGCTAGGAGCTTTCTGTCTTTCAGCTCTCAGAATTTACACAATTCCGCTTTTGAGTTTCTAAAAAAAACCCAATAAATTCCAATAGCTGTCAAGTATCACATGAAGAAAAAAGAAAAAGATAATACAATGATTTCCATGGACCTTAAAAGTGTTCTGTGTAACAGTTTATTAAGGAATACCTATGCTGCAAATGCCAAAACATAGTGTCTCCGGATCTGATTCAACTCCAGGAGCTAGCAGACTAGAAGTCTGCCACCAGAAATTATAGTCAGCATCATCCTATTATTCTCTTCTCCTGAGGACAAGTGGCCTAGATTCTTCAAAACAAAGATGTCATTTCACTTCTCTTGTCGCACTTGACTGTATCCATAAGTGAAGTTACTACCTTGCACATGATCTGCCTTCAAAGCAAACAATAAAATTGCACCTTCCCTCCTGCAGTACAGCTGGGATGCTCAAAACCCCTTGCACCTCCACTTCTGTCAGCCCCAAATACTGCCATCAGTGTTACTCACAAACAGCAGAAATCAAAGTGCCCAAAACGGCTGGATTCTAACTCAGTCCTCATTACAGGTTGGTCTCTACGTTTTGTGCTCGGTGCCAATGCAGATGTTTGTTTCAGGATTTCCCCTCACTCGCTGTAAGACCATGCTGACCATGCTCACATCCTGCCTAGAGGTTTCTCAGCTCACTACCTGTGAGTCCCAGCCCACTGTACAACAATCACCTCTGTGACCAAACATTGCTAAGGAAAACTACTCAGCCTGGATTTTCCACTCTATGTCTTATTACTTAATAGGCAAAAGTGAAGGAACATCCAGTACCATCAGAATTCAGGACTACTAAGAGCTGCCAACTGGATAAGTCAGTAAGGGCTCCATAGGAGCCACAGGACTTCCTATTACAAAAAGTCACACCAACAGCTTCAGCAGGAGCATTGATCAGGACACTAAAGTGAGCAGAGCTTATTATTCAGCACATTAAAATCTATTCCTTTGCTCATTCTGCCATATAATGATCCTAGCTGGTCAGAATATAAGCTCCACCTCTCCTCTTTAAACTTCACGGTGTACTGAAGCAAATTCTTACTGTTGTTCTTAGTGGAAAACTCCTTCCAATAAAAACACCTGTGCCAACAAATCTTACCAAGCATTGGCTGGTTACCAAAATCAAAGGACCACAGTCATCCAACCCCATAAATGAATCCAAAATATAGTCTCATAGAAGCATGCCCTCCTCTGTACCCCATCATACCATACTCTCTTTCTTCCCCTTAACAGATATACACATAGTTATGTACATTTAGTGATGGTTCACCTTAAATTTTTGCATGGATTTCCCATACCTTACACCATTTGGAGCTGATGGAACTGTACATTCACTTTGAGGAGTAACCCACTGGACTGCAAGGCCAAAAGTGACCACTGGTTGTCTTGAGCAGATTTTATGTGTTCCAGTTAATCCTGGCAACAGAACAATAATGGCTCTCTCCAATTTGCCTTCTAAATGCTATTTCCTCATTTCTTCCTCTCTTAAAAATCCCAACAAACAAAATCAAAATGAAGGCACAGGGAGAATGGTGGAAAAGAGATTTGCCTCTGCCCTGCCATCTGGGCTCTGAGTATTTTTGGCCGCCATTTGTTTATGTGAGCCTTGAAGCTTGTCCTTGTTTTACTGCGTTGAAGCAGAGCTGGAGTACACCAGCTCTCGTTGCTGTTCCTGTGCTAAAACTCTTCTCCAGCTTTCAATTCCGCTTTAGCACTCTTACTTGGTACCTAGCTCTAATTTCATGCTTTTTTTCTTTTTAGTGAGTCTCAGACCATTAATTCTCTACAACTCCCGGATATCCAGCTTTCACACTGCCAAGATGGTCTTGTGTCATGTAGTTAACTTGCCTACAGATTGTTAAATGCTCCCCCACGAGTCAATTCAATTTAACATCATCCCACAGTGATGGTTCACAGGAATATGGATCAGGTGCTTTCTCAATGCTGCACCTCAACACGATGGAGAAATGGGCTGACAGGAACCTCATGAAGTTCAGCAAGGAGAAGTGCAAAGTCCTGCACCTGGAGAGGAACAAGAAAATGGAGCCAGGCTCTTTCCAGTGCCAGGTCCAGGGGCAATGGAAACAATCTGAAATGCAGAAGGTTCCCTTTGAACATCAGGAAACACTTTTTTCTTGTCCGCGCTGGCACAGATTGGCCGGGGAGGTTGTGCAATATCCATCTTTGGAGGTACTAAGAATGTCTAGACATGGTCTAGGACAATTGTTCTAGGCGGTCTTGCCAGAGCAGGGGGATTGAACCAGGTACCTTCCAGAAATCCCTTCCAAACTAAACCATTCTGTGATTCTGTCTAAATGCACTAATAGGTTATTTCCCTTATAGAATCTTTCAACCAGCCTAAGAAACAGCATCCTAGTCAGGTTATCTTGTCACATTATTGGAAACTGTAGGAGGAAGAGTGGGATCTATGCACTGGTTCATGTTTTAGTGAGTGGAAGTGAGCATCACATGCAGCTGGGATTAGGAGAAACTGGATTTCCAGGTTTTATTGTTAGTTTCCATGCTGCTTTTATGGATAGAATAGCTTAATTCCTCTGTATTTTACTTAATCCACATGAATAATGAGAACAATTTACTCCCATACATACTTACCACTGGGTAAGATATGTCATTTAATGACTTTAACATGTTTTGAGATCATTATGTGAAAGACACCACACACGCTGGTAACATCAGTTATTGAAATGGGTATACTAGCAAGAGAAAGGCTCATGTCTTAACCCTGGAATGCATCCTAAACCATGAACACAGGGTGTGAGAGGAATTTGAATATACCCACAAGATTAAGACCCAAACAAGGTTGAATGTTGGTAACCAAAATCACAAATCACTTTTATTTACAGCCAAGGAAGACAGTAAGGAGGAAAGATAGAAAAGTAGGAAAAAGCAGAGAAGTAGAGAAAGCAAGAAAGGATCCCACAGCCCCTTACTGAACGGGTACATCATATGGACAGCTCTGGTGGATGGCGCTGTCGGGTGTAAGAAGCTGCCATCTGCTCCTTTTGTTTTCTGAGTGTCTCAATTAGCTCCAGTGGACCCAAGCAGCGGTGAAAGGGGTTGTTTTACAGCAGTTCCACAATTAAAGACCGAATTACCATGTGGCTTAACATGTGAAATTGCTTTACATAAATATTACTAGTTAAATATAGGCCGTGGAAATGCGTGTGCTGCATATATGAATATTAACAAACGCAGGGCCTATTTGAACAAGGCACAGGCAGCCTCCAAACCTCAAAATAAGAATCTGAGTCAAAGCATAATTGTGTGTAAGCTCAAAACTCTGTCATTAGTATTAGCTGTCTTCATTAAAGCAGCCTTCCTCCTGCAGTCACTTTAAGCCATGTATCCTTCTTTCTCTGACCAGAAATCAGCACTACTTTGAAATAAATATTTGGGTATTAAGTCATTACAGGTCTTCTGTTGTTTGAATCTTAATGTTTAGCCAGCAAGTCAGTTAAGCTTAAAATCCCTGGGCTGAGGGCAAATTCCAGCTGTGGAAATGCAAAATAACTGGTCATGTTTGAGGAGAATGGCAGCACTACAGCAACAGGTCTCCTGTGTTTGATGGCGTGAAGAGAGCTAGGCACTTTGGCTATGGGGGGCACGGGGGGAATTTGCCACAAAAAGGACAAACCCAAGAAACAGCATGGAGGTAAAGAAACCACAGGAGGAAGTGCTTGGAAGGGGAGTTTTGAAGCTCTGTTTGAAATACTGCAGCTTAAACTTTTAAAAATGTTCTATCATAAAGCTAATTTCAATCACAGCTTTAAAAGGTTGACATTGTATACTAAATTGCTATCAGTGGAATCTTTACCTTTTGATATTTCCTTCTGTAATCATTTGGTTGCTATTATTTATCATTAGGAGAAACAGTTTGATGAGCTTTGGAAGACTAAGACTCAAAGCAGGTATTGTGCAGTTAGGTGTACTTCAGAGTGGAGCTATTTTCAAATGGACAGTAGAAGCAGGAGATATACAGGTTTGGAAGAAAATTTTGGTGTCTTAAGCTGCTTTTCTCTTTCAGACTAACTGTGCTAATATTGCTGTTAAAGTAAGATTTTGGTTTAAAAAAACCAAAAAGATAACAATAACTGAGTTTTTACACCCTGCCACCCTTCATATGTTTATCCCTAACCTAAAGATTGCTGCTGGAATAGCAAATCCAAAAATACTCCATTTTCTTAACCCTTGGCAAAACTACTTGCTACATGACAGGAAATGGAGACAGATCAAGTGGCTCCACACACAGAGAAGGCATCAGTTAGGCAGCAGCTGAACCATAATGAGTCTCTTCTAGAGACTCTTCTCTCAAGAGTCTCTTGGCAATGCTTTCACCAAAACATTACGCAGCAGTTAAGATAGGAATGCTTTTATCTATTCCCCCTATGAACTAAAAGGAGGACACAGCCCTGCAGCCAAAGCAGCACGCAGAGGAGAGGAGAAGTAAGGTTAGCATTTAAAGTTGAGGTGAACACTTCAAAAATTTCTGATTCTTTGACCTCATTATGTTTTTACACAGTTTCTGTAATAATAGTCTCCAAGAGCAGCTATAACACGTGCCAATCTGGAACTACAGAAAAATAATTAAATAGAAGGCTTTCAGTCCAAGTAGTCCACATCTAGATAGTTGCAGTGTTATTAAATACTACAAACTTTTTCAAAGTCCATGTGTAGGAGTTTACTGACTAGGCACAAATGTACTTTCTTCCATTATTAGCTAATTCTTTTACGAAACACTGAATATTTAAGTACTTTTCATTACTTTTTTTTTCCTTGAAGCTGAGATTAAAGCTTGATTCAAGTTGCAACAATGTTATTCCGACATGTTATAAGAAATTTTTTAAGTCATCTAAGATCTGTTAACCATGAGGTAAACCAATCCCACCAAGGGGTACTTTTAGTGATCTCCTATTCCAGCATTGCTTTTACAATTGATTATATTCCTGGCTCTTGAGAATTTATGCCCATTTCCCCTTTTGGGAAGGAGAGAGGTTTTCTCTCTCTACTTCCATATATTACTTTCAATTGATGTCTAACACTGAATTTATCCTAAACAAATTCCGACAATGACTGTGATAATTATAATACAGATTAAGGCCTCAAGTAGTGTAGCCAACCCTTCAGTGACTAATTCCCAATTTCCTGCAGAATTTTGTTTATCTGATTAGTCTCTGCAGCCTGTTGTAATTCCTCGGGGAATTGTCTGGCTCACTGACTCAGTGAAAGGTATACAGGTGGTGATATTACTCAAATTGCGCATCTCACTAAACCCTTGAACTAAATCTAGTATGAGGTTCCCAGTTTCTCCAGAAGAAGCTATATCCCTTTGAGCTACTATTGGACAAAGTATAGAAATATGATCTTCATTAACCATTTCATTTCAGACAAACACTATCATGCACTCTATAACCATAAAAAAAAAATCACTTTATCCTGAGTGCAATTTATTAAATATTTCATTTCAATCTTATCTGTAAGGGATTTACTGTCTGCTGAACAGCCCAGTGAAGCGTTTCCCGGTTTGGGGCTGGCTTGGTCCAGGTGTAGTGAATTCAGGAGTCTCAGGAGTCTCAGTCAACAGTTTTCATAGCCATGTGGGTAGCCAGGAGAACTTGGAATGGTCCTTTCCACTTTTCCTTAAATGTTTCATCATTCCACATGAGGACATATACCTAATCCCTGGGCTGATGAGGATGTACCGGAATGTCCAAGGTTGTTGAGGAAGCTAAACAACAAACCTATGCAAAACTGAGAGCTCTTTTCCCAAAGATAATACATGCTCTTTTAAATTACCATTTCCTATCACATGGCTTTCTCCTGAGATAGTTTGATACAGCGTGCCTTAAATAATTTCATAAGGACTTAATCTTTCTTTAGATCTAGGCTGTATTCTAATTCTTAATAAGGCCAAAGAAAAAGCCTGAGGCCATCTTAGTGAAGTTTCTTGACAAATCTTACTCATTTGCCATTTCAAGTTTTGGGTCATCCTTTCTACTTTTCCACTGGACTGAGGTATTTAAGGAGATTCCATGTAACTCCCAAGCACTCTGCATAAACTTTGAACTGTTTCAGCCACAGAATGAAATTCTCTGTCTGAAGACAGATCCAGTGGTACCCCAAATCTGGGTATAATTTCCTTTAAGAAAATTTCTGTTACTTCTAGAGTTTTGTTGGTGCAACAGACAAAGGTTTCTGGCCATCTAGAAAAGCTATCCATCAAGAACAGCATCAATAACCATCATCTCAGGGTAGTTCTAAAAAATATGTCTTGGTTTAAGACAGTTTAAAGAGGTGAACACTCTAAAATGAGTTACCTCCCCTTAATTCCATCCAGTCCCTTTCCAAAAATAAGGAACAAACACAAGAAGATATAAAAGAATAGATAACAATTTATTGACAAGTGAAACAAAAACAGGCAAAAAATAACAGTAAGTAATCATTAGATAGTGATCACTAGATACAAAATTGCTAAATTTCACAAATCTCGTGGGAACAAAGAGACACCCAAAAGGGTGGAAACACCTTCAGGGTGACCCAGCCCCAGGGATTGGCTCACTTTGCACACTTCACTCCAAAACAGCTTTTGATAGCGTGTGGAAAATCACGGTGCCAAAGACTGGTGTCCACAGAAGAGCCCTGCAAAAATCAACTTTATTTCAATAAAGGGAGAGTCTAGTGGGCCATGTCCCTGTGGGGTCTCTTGAGTTTTTGGAAGATCCAGCCTCCTTTTATCCTAAACTCCCAACCACATGTTGCCCTCCTCCTTTCCCCATTGGCTGAGGCACTAAGAATTCACAAACTTCCCAAACCACCTACTACCTGTCTTCCTTCCAACATGTACCCCCCACACCCATGCTTCTAGAATATGACTGGGTCTTTCAGGTTATCTAGGTATATGGTCTGATCTCTCCTAGACTCACTCTAGGAAAACCTGAAAACTTTAAAATTTTCCCACATGAATATGGAACTAGGCTCTATGGGTCATGAACTGGGAAGGCTCTGAGTAGCTTACTGAGGTAAGAGATTTCTGGATTGTCTCAAAGACTTCAATAGTCTTGGCTTGTTGCTGGATTGTGGCTTCCAGCCTTGCCGTTTGCATTTGGAGCCTGAAAAAAAGTACAGGCCTTATCACAGAAGTCCACAAGAGAACAAATCACAAAAGAACAGCACAAAAGAACCTCATCTAAAGAGCATCTTTGAAAATCATGTGTTAGTATCTCACTGGGAAACAAGATGACAGTCCTGTTGTTTTCACAAAATCACACAAAGTGAAGCCTTGCTCCACTGTCTTACCGTTGAATGCGTTCTTCCAGCAGGGCGATAGCTGCAGCTGAAGAATCAAAAGAATCAACCAGGATGCCTTGCATGTTCCTCAAAATTGTTATTACCTTCTCCTTTTGGGCATTCTTCCCTGAGTCAGCATAATATTCATTCTTGTTAAGAGGTTCTTTCAGGTCCTTGAGCTGTCAAACCACAAGAACAAACCCCAGTAGAAAGCTTTTATATATTAGAAAATAGTAGAGTGCTTTGATCTTTTAGCTCTGATGTTAACTTTCAAAATCTGTGTTACTTCTTCATCTTTTATAGTAGGACCTCTCCTACACCGATTTCCTGGAGTGTTTCCTAGAAACTGGCACAACACTTTTCTTCTTCTTTTTTCTCTCAAGGACTCTGAACACACTTTGTAGCCTGTTCTGGTGCCATGGTTTAGGAATGGTATTCCCCTAATTCGTGCTCCCACTGAGACTCTCCCAACCACACTGCTGCTCCCTTGCTCCCTCCTTGTCTTCTCTCTCACCCCTGCAACAGGAAGGAGAGGAGAACTGGGGACACAAAATGTAAAGGTCATGGGCTAAGTTAAGAACAATTTACTGGAAACAGCAATGAGATAAGAAAACTGTAAGACCAATGATATTCATAAGAAAAGTGTTCCAGAGAGAAGTAAGAGATTCATATGCAAAATACTCAGGACCGGCGTTACCCAACCACTCCCTCTGCCTCACTTATTCAACCACAAGGGAATAGACTCCCTTTTCTTTCCCCTTCCCCATGCACCACATTCTCTCCTTGTCCCTCCACCCTTCCTCCATCCTCGGCAATGACTTGAGGTGGTATAGAGTAACCTCAGGGCCCTCGCCATGCCCCCTCCTGGCTACTGTGATTAGAAACTCCTCCTCTTCCTAAAGTGACTTTACAATTCCATAACAATGGTGATGGGGGGAAGAAATACTGCAAAACATCAGTGCAACCCTCCAACAGGCCTATTCTTTCTCTGCCAACACACAGTCCACTTTGAAAAACCACACAGGAGAGGCAAATACTGTGTGCTCCATGATGCTTGGGAAGCAGCTTTTTGAAAGGAATACACGTCCTTCTCCCATTAAGGACAAAGTGACATCACAACTAGTGATTTTTCTAATTGTAGTCACTTATAAAATCAGTTGGGTCAGTGACGTGTCACTCAACTTACTCCTGTTGCAAAGTTGTGTAGTGTACTAAGATCACCTCAGTGCAGCCCTCCACTGTTACTTCAAGTGGTGCCAACAGGCAAAGATCAAAGGCAGCAGTGCTGTTCCTTCTCCTGAACAGCTCCATGTTACACAAGAGTCTTAAGGAATGATCAGTTCCCTGCTCTGTTTACTACAAAGAAGGCTTGGGATTCTGCCAAGAAACAGGCATTTTCCACACCCTAGTTTTACACCTCTCCAGCTTCTCCAACAGCAGTTTCTGTTCCTTCCTGCTGTTGATCTTCACAGTTCCAAGAGGAGCTCCTTCCAGGGAGTCCTTTCTGAGAATTTTGTCAAGCTTCTGCCTGGCCAATGGCTAAGGAAATGGTGTTTCATAAGCATGGCAAAATCAGTGTGAACATGACAACAAAAGTGATGCTTTTACTGATGAAATTACACTATTAGATTGGTCTGCAGGTTGAGGGAGAGGTTGGCCAGCAGGTTGAGGGAGGCAATTCTCCCTTTCCACTCTGCTCTTGTGAGATCCCACCTAAAGTGCTGTGTCACCCTTTGAGGCCCGCAGCACAAGGCAGACATGGACCTGATGAAAAGAGGCCAGAGGAGGGCCACAAAGACATTCATGGGCCTGGAACACCTCTCCCATGGAAAAAGGGTGAGGGACCTGGGATTTTTCAGTTTGGGGAAAAGCAGGCTCTGGGCAGATATGACTGCAGCCTTTTAACATAAAAAGAAGGAGAGATATTTTTACCAAGGATTGTAGTGACAGGTCAAGGGGCAATAATTTAAAATTAAAAGACAGTAGATCTGGATTAGATGTCAGGAGGAAAATTTTCCAAGTATTGTGACAGAACACTGGACCAAGCTGTCCAGGGGAGTTGTGCTGATCCCTGGACATGTTCAAAATGAAGCTCATTTTGAACCTCAAGCAGCCTCTTTTTGCAGCTCTTCTGCTTCAAATACATATGAAATTAGGTCCAAAATACAGCTCATGTCCAGATTAATTACTTCCTCTCAGCACTATTTCAAAATGTACTTACCAGCAAGAGTACATGTGTTTACACTGATAGGTTCTATTTAGGGATATTTGCATCTATCTCTAAGAGTCACCTGTTTGTCCTGCTCAGAATTTGTTTGAGTTGAAGAATCAACCTTTAGCTGAAGATCTTCTCCCTGTAATGTAGGAAGCTAAGCAAACAAGAAAAAAGATAAACAGCTGGGAAAAGAATCCTCAACAGTACTGCCTTCGAGCAGAGAGCACAAAGAAATGTGACTTCTGCCAAGGGTAGTGTAAGAGCTCAGGAAGTACCTTATTCTTAGAAGAGGACATAAAATGTTCCTTCTGTTCTGCTCTTGCAGCTGATAATAGAGAATAAAAAATAAGGTAAGAGTGTTGCTGCTGTGAGTGCTTCTTTCTCTTTGCTTTTCCAAAAAACTGATCCACTCCAGAGAGGCCCACAAAGGCAACCATGTAGACCCTCTGAAATTACCTTTGCCACGCTTCACTGCAGCAGAGCTCACACCCACTCTGTTTTGGTCTGCAGCAGGAAGCTGCACATCGGCCGACACTTTGCTTCCACCTTCAGAATCAGTCTGCATATTTTAAAAGACACATGTGAGAACTGCCAGAGGTTGTTTCCACGCCCTCTTCCACCCTCAAGTCTTCTGCTTCAGCCAAGAGGTCTAACAGGAGAGGGATCAGGTGATGGAAATAACAATAACGCCAAACAGTCAGAACGTTTGGCATCTCTCTCTTGAGTAGATCTTTCAAAACAGGACGAAGTCCTCCTGCCCAAGTTTGAGAGAACCTAGGCAGAAGAAATAGATCTCTAAATTGTGGGTCATCCACAACCATTTGACATTGACTGGATCCACAGAAGAGATCTGTGAGGTGGGAAAAAAAAGATTCTTACAATATCAGCCTTCTAGGACTTGAGAGGACTGTAACCAGAATGAAGGTTAACTTATTTGCCTTAGAAATCCTACATGGACATCAGCTGTAAGGAGGCCCAGGACATTAGCTGGACCTCAGTTTTTTCCCAGTCCCATCAGAACATCTTGTCTGAAGCAACAGCACGTCAAGGTCCAAGTTATGAACGTGTGGCAGAAGCAGCAGCAAAGGAAAATGAGCCCTGAAGCTGGTCAGTCCAGAGGGACCTCCACTGTAATGTACCTCAGAATCCCAGGGAGAATCATTGTATTCCTGTTTTGCTTCCCCCACTGCTGGCTGCAAGACTCTCTCTTCCTTTTTCACTTCTCTCCATGTTTGTTTCAAGACTTCTAAGAAAAGATGAGCACACAACAGCTATGAGTGTTTCTTTTACTCTGCTTTTCTGCATCTGATTCACTCCAGAGAGGCCTACAAAGGTGAGCATTTAGTCCCTCTGAAACTACCTTTGCCACTTTCCACTGCAGCAGAGCACGCATCCAACCTGTTGCTGTTTGCAGCAGGCAGCTGGACAGCAGCCGATGCCTTCCCTTCACCTTCAGACTCAGTCTGCATAATTTAAAAGGCACACATGAGAATTGGCACAGGCTGCTTCTCCACCCTCTTCCACACTCAAAGGCTGTGCTCCAGCCAAGAGGCCTAACAAGAGGGGTCAGGTGATGGAAAGAACAAAAAGGGCAAACACAGAAAGCACATTCAGCATCTCTATTGAGCATTGTTTGTAAAATGGGACCAAGCACACCACCCCATGCCACAGAGAATGTAGGCAAAAGAAATTAATCTGTAGACTGTAGGTCATATGGGAACTCAGTTGCTGTTAACTGCATGTACAGAAGAGAGATGTTTGATGGAAAAATGATTCCTCACAATGCCAGCCTTGCACAGTTTACACAGGATTGTAACAAACACGGATCTTTACTACATTATCTTACTGGAAATCTGCATTGGACATCAGCTGCAAGAATGCCCAGGACATTAGCTGGACCTCAATTTGTCCTAGTCCTATCTGAACAGTGTGTCTGCAGCAGCAGAATGCCATCAAAGTCTAAGGTATGAGTGTGTGGCAGAAGCAGCATCAAAGGAAAATGAGCCCCAAAGCCAGTTATTTAGAGGAATCTCACTGTCTCCCTCAGAAAAGGTACCTCAGAATCCCAAGAATTGTCATTTTTTCTTGATCTTCCTGCTGCTTGAAAGGCCCCTAAGAACAGATAAGAGACTTGTCACATCTCTGAGTACTTGTGTCACTCTCCTTTTCCAAATCTGGTTCTCTTCACTAAGGTTTACAAAGGTAACCATGAATTCTTTTTGAAATTACCTTTGCTGCTCTCCGCTGGAGCAGAGCGCACTCCCCCTCGTCTGTGGTCTGCAGCAGGACGCCACCCACCAGCAAACACTTTTTCTACAATTGCAGAAAAAGGCTGTGTGATTTAAAAAACACACATAAGAAGTGGCACAGGAGGATTCTGCCCCCACTTCCAGAAGCTCAAATCTTCTGATTCAGCCAACATGCCTAATAAGAGAGAGATCAGGTCAAGGAAAGAGCAAAAAAGGCAAACAAAGCCAAACAAACATCCTTGTTGTTGAGCAGGATTTTTGAAACCAGACAAAGTCCACCTGTCCAAGCTTGAGAGAACCTAGGCAGAAGAAATAAATCCCTAAATTTTGGGTTGTACACAACCATTCAATATTGGCTGGACCCACAGAAGAGACCTGTGAGATGGAAAACAATTCTCACAATGCCAGCCTTCTAGGACTTCAGAGGACTGTAAGCAGAAGGAGGAGTTACTTCTTTGTCCTAGAAATCCAGCTTGGCAATCAGCCACAAGGAGGGCCCAGAGTTTAACTGGACTTCACTTTGTCCCAGTCCTTACTGAAAAGATTCTCTGAAGCAGCAACTGCTTAAGGTCCAAGTAAGGAGGCTGTGGCAGAAGCAGCATTAAAGCAAAATGAGTTCAGATGCAGGTGAGCCAGAGGGACCCCACTGCCTCCCTCAGAAAAAGTACCTTTGAATCCCAGGAGGAATCACTGTCTTCCTTTTCAGCTTCTACTGATGCTGTGCCCGGCAAGACACCTAAGAAAGGTAAGAGGTGTGTCATTTCTGTGAGTGCTTATTTCACTCTGCTTTTCTCCACCTGCTTCACTCCAGAGAGGCTTTCAAAGGTAACCATTTAGTCCCTCTGAAATTACCTTTGCCATGCTCCGCTGCAGCAGAGCGCGCACACGGTCTGGTGCTGGTTGCAGCAGGAAGCCACTCACTGGCCCGCACCTTCCTTCGACCTTTAGGATCATTCTGTGCAATTTAAAAGACACACATGAGAACTGGCACAGGCTGCTTCCACACCCACTTCCCTGCTCAAAGCCTCTCCTCCAGCCAGCAGGCCTAAGGAGAGAATCAGGTGATGAAAGAACAAAAGGAGCCAACACAGCCAGCATGTTCAGCATTCTATTGATCTGAGTTTTCAAAATATGGTCAAGGATGCCCTTCTGACCTAGAGAGAACCTAGGCAAAAGTATGTATTGTCTAAAGTGTAGGTCATATGGAAACAGTTTGACATTGACCACACCTAAAGAAGTGAGAGAAACCAATCTGTTTTTTATTAATGCCTGAGCATATGTTATACACAAGGTGAAAAACAGCTTTAGGGGTTGTACACCTGCTGGGAACCCTGTCCCTGGTGAGCCTTCACCTGGCAGACAATCAGGAAAGAGAAAACTTCCATGTCTGGGCTACAAGTAATTCCCGCCACTAGCCAGTGGGGCAGACCCCTGCATGCCCAGGAAAAAAATGCCTAGGAAATTGGGCCATGAGATGAGCACATGAAAGCAGTGAACCACACCACAACATTTTCTTTGGGTTTCTTGGAGGCAGCAGGAGCTCTCCCAGAGGGTCAGCTCGCTCGCTGTCCCCCGCCTCTTGTTTTTCCCTTCCTGCAGTCCTGTTTCCCTTTCTACACCTGCCCCGTTTCACAGTTCCCTCAATGCCGTGGAAACCCAGTGCTCCACTGTGTGCCCCGACAGAGCAGCCACCGCTGGACACGGCTGCCACACTCCAGCCTGGAGAACCTGCAGCAGCTCCACGAGTGTGTCTGTACCACGGCAGCCTGTTCACCCATGGAAGGGACACACAGCCAGCTGTGGTTTGAGAATCACTCCTGGCCACCACAGGAGCCACGCAGACTCCTTGCAGCTTGCAGCACTCACACTCCATCTGCCAAGCTGGTGCCAACAGGCTGCCCGGGGTACAGAGTAATGATCTGTCCCTGTCTTCTCTTTCTCTCCCCATCTCTCTTTTCCTCTCTTTGCTCTCTTTTCTATCCCCCTTCGGTAGGAGCACTTAGCTTTCTTTATAAATAAACAGTTCTAAGACATAATATTGCTGCACCCATGTTTTATTTTCATGCGAGAAATCTATCAAAAAGAAACCTCCCCAACTCCCCTTTTACAGCAGGATGGGACAAGGGGTAATCTGAGTGATGGCAAAACAGCAATTTTCACAATGCCAGCCTTTCACTGGTTTCCAAGGAGCTTTACTGCTCTGTGCTATTCTAGAAATTAGCTTGGAGGTCAGCCACAGGAGGCTCATGACATTGGCTGGACCTCACTTTGTCCCAGTCCTAACTGAACAGATTATCTGAAGCATTGTCTGGTTAAGGTCCAAGTTACAAGTTTGTGGCAGAGGCAGCAGCAAAGGAAAATGAGCCCAGAAGCCAGTGAGTCAGAGGGACCCCACTGTCTCCCTCAGCAAAGGTACCTCAGGATCCCTGGGAGAATCAGTATCTTCCTTTTTCGCTGCTGCTCCTGCTGGTTGCAAGACCCCTAAGAACACATAAGAAGCTCATCATAGATCTGAGTGCTTGTTTCACTCTCTTTTTCCAAATTCTTTTCACCCCAGAGAAACATACAAACATAACCATTTAGTGCCTCTGAAATTACCTTTGCCACGCTTCTCAAGAAGAGAGTGCATGCCCACTCTACTGTGTTTTCCAGCAGGACGCTGCACGGGGTTAATTGCTTTGTCTCTAAGATTACTGAGATGCTGTGTAATTTAAAAGACACATGTAAGAACTGGCACAGGCTCCTTGTGCACACACTTCCATACACAAAACTTCTGCTTCAGCCAACATGCCTAATAAGAGAGGGATCAGGTCAGGTCAAGGAAAGAACAAAAAGGGCAAACACAGCCAGTGCATTTGGCGTCTCTCTTGAGCAGATTTTTCAAACCAGGATAAGGTACCCCTGCCCAAGCTTGAGAGAACCTAGGCAGAAGAAATAAATCCCTAAATTGTGAGTCATACACAACCATTTAATATTGGCTGGACTCACAGAAGAGACCTGTGAGATGGAAAACAATTCTCACAATGCCAGCCTTCTAGGACTTCAGAGGACTGTAAGCAGAAGGAGGAGTTACTTCTTTGTCCTAGAAATCCAGCTTGGCAATCAGCCACAAGGAGGGCCCAGAGTTTAGCTGGACCTCATTTTGTCCCAGTCCTTACTGAAAAGATTCTTTGAAGCAGCAACTGCTTAAGGTCCAAGTAAGGAGGCTGTGGCAGAAGCAGCATTAAAGCAAAATGAGTTCAGATGCAGGTGAGCCAGAGGGACCCCACTGCCTCCCTCAGAAAAAGTACCTTTGAATCCCAGGAGGAATCACTGTCTTCCTTTTCAGCTTCTACTGATGCTGTGCCCGGCAAGACACCTAAGAAAGGTAAGAGGTGTGTCATTTCTGTGAGTGCTTATTTCACTCTGCTTTTCTCCACCTGCTTCACTCCAGAGAGGCTTTCAAAGGTAACCATTTAGTCCCTCTGAAATTACCTTTGCCACGCTCCGCTGCAGCAGAGCGCGCACACGGTCTGGTGCTGGTTGCAGCAGGAAGCCACTCACTGGCCCGCACCTTCCTTCGACCTTTAGGATCATTCTGTGCAATTTAAAAGACACACATGAGAACTGGCACAGGCTGCTTCCACACCCACTTCCCTGCTCAAAGCCTCTCCTCCAGCCAGCAGGCCTAAGGAGAGGATCAGGTGATGGAAAGGGCAAGCACAGCCAGTGCGTTTGGATCACTGCTGTGCATTGCTTTCAAAACAGGATCAAGTCCACCTGCTCAGTCTGGAGAGAATTAGGCAAAAGAAATGAATCTCCAGACTGTAGATCATATGGGAACCAGCTGATACTGCATGTATCTAGGGAAGCGAGCTGTGTAATGGAAAAACAGCAATACTCGCAATGCAAGCCTTTCAGTTTTCAGTGCACTGTAACCAGTGCACTGTGCAGCTCACTGCACAGTGAGCTTCACTGCTCTGTGCTATACTAGAAATCCCGCTTGAGGGCCAGCTGCCAGGAGGCCCAGGACATTAGCTGGACCCCAGTTTGTCTCAGTCTCTACTGAACAGCTTGTCTGAAGCAGCAGCATGTCAAGGTCCAAGTTATGAGTGTGTGACAGAAGCAGCAAAGGAAAAAAACAACAGAATCCAGGGAGTGAGGGAAACCCCATTGCCTCCCTCAGAGAAGGTACCTCAGGATTGCAGAGGGAGCATTTGTCTTCCTTTTTCTCTGCTCCTTCTGCTTTGTATTTTCCTAAAAAAAAAGATAAGAAGTGTGTCATTTCTGTAAGTGCTTATGTCACTCTGCTTTTCTCTACCTGCTTCACTCCAGGAAGGCTTGCAAAGCTAACCATCTAGTCCCTCTGAAATTACCTTTGTACGACTGCACTCTAATAGAGCACACAGACACTTTATTTTGGTCTGCAGCTGGACCATTGTCTTTCTTTGTAGCTGCTTCTTCTTTGGGTGCATCACCTAAGAAATAAGATAAGAAGCACGTTGTTGCCTTGAGTGTTTATTTTCCAGTCCTTTGGCCCATCCCTCCAGACCAGCTTCCCATTGATGGGGTATCATTCTTTTACAAGCCCCAGTGATTTTCCTCATCAGCTCTTTGAAAGAAAAGTATCTTACACGACTCTGCCAATGCAGCTGTTTCCAAGGAAATGACAGGAGCTGTCTTATAGCAGGAGCTCCCAATTTTTTCATCAGCAGTACTAAATATAGAAAGGAAAAAGATGCATAAGGTAAAATCCCCCCAGATTTCCATGCACTCTGCAGGAAGAGCAAAAGCCATGCATGCTCCATTCTATTCATATTCATAGACAGCTGCAAAAGGGTCACACACACATACACAGAACTTACTGCAATCCCACAGAAATGGAGACTGAAATCCTCATTACAGGCATGCTGACAGTACAGGTGCCTAGTCTTATCTGTGGAGTAACTCACCCCTGCTATAGTCTGGCTTATCTGATAAATCCTCTCTCCATTTCAATGCATTTAACCAGCCCCCTGGCAGACTGCCATCACCAAAGCCTCTACTTCAGCTAGCTGTTATGCTAATGGTGCAGCTACTCTCCACATCAAGATGGTTTAAAGCCTCTTCAGTCCTGGTCCTCACTTTGAAGGGTTTCAGAAATTCCCGGGGTTAGCCTGAGGACCTCAGAGTTTAGAGAGCTCTCAAGTGGGTTATCAGGAGACCAACAAGTATTGTGCTTGCATTCCAAGACCTGTGTTGTCTTCTAACAACTCTGAGTTGACTGGGGCTTGGGTTTGTTTAATAAGCAGAAAAAACAACAACAACAAAAAAACCAAAACAAACAAAAAAACCCAAAACAATCAAACAACAAAAGAAATTAAATATGTTCTCCAGATCAAGGCTGCTGTGCAGAATGGTGCATTATCACGACATTTATACTGAGCCAGAAGCCCAGAGGGAAGGAATGAACACCACATATTGTAAGAGCAATCTTCAAGCATGCTTTATTCCTAAAGGGGTTTTTACACCACAGTTTGCACAAGCTGCCTTCTCTCCTGCTTCCAATCAATACAGGTTGCCAGAAGGGGCAGAGGTAGAAGAAATGAAGTCAAGATCCAGTGGCATGAGTTCATGGGCAATTGTTTATAGCTAGAAAAGGCACGCTTATAGGAATAATGCACTACATTCACCCACCCCTTGGCTACCATCACTGTGAAAAAGGGCTCTTTTTTCCTCAGTCTAGTAAAGCACACAGGGGATATCAGTTAGATCCCCTCTGAAACAAAAGTCAAGTAGTTGCTGCCAATGCAATGTAACTTGGAAGCACACAGGTGAATTCTCAGAGACAACTGGGGTGAAGGCACAAAGTTTTCCTCAACTTCTAAATCTACTCTTGACATGGAAAGAGATACATCAGAAGACATCACTAAGCTTAGCTTCTACAAAGCTCTAAGCACCTCATTAAACCCTACTGCTGTTACCAAAAAGGGAGGTACATCAGCACAGATATTAGGAGAATGCAGTTGTTCTAACAATAATGTAAAAGACTTACACATAATCTTGAATAATTTTGGTGAAGGGTTGGCATAGGCTGAGTTCCTTGTCTGACTCAGGAAGAACAGCACCATGTTGAAGAAGAAGTTGTATTATTTTGTCATTTCCAGAAAAAGTAGCAACTGTAAGAGGGGTCCTAGGGCATCCAAGAGATTAGAGTAAATACATCAGCTTTTGAAAACATTGCCTAGCCAATACTTTAATTCCTCCTTGCTCCTTAAACAATTCATTTCCCCTCTCCTACAGGCAGAGTGAAGGCACAGCCAAATGCCTACAAATGTTGGAGAATTCAGGCATGTGGGACCTCAGGAGGACTCCTGGACAACCACCTGCCCAGAGCAGACTCAGGGCCTGTGTGCCTGCATGTGCATGCACATGTGGACGTTTTGCATGGCAAACAGTGCTTTCTTGCAGTCCCCAGTGTGGAAATCACCCTCTGAAGAAAGCGACACCAGAGCCGGGGTCTGCTTTCACAAGTCACATGGGAGATACTTCTGGGCGACTCCTGGTCCTTTTTCAAAGCTCATTCTTATGCCTCCCATCAATCCAACTCGAACAGTACTAAGGAGCCCCACATGCACTTTTGGCAAACCCGTTACCTAAAAACTTCATCCTGAGCATTCACGTCAGCTCCTTTTTGAAGAAGGAACTTGACCATATCTTCACGGTTTTCAGTGATTGCAAGAGTCAGCGGAGTGTATCCCCACTGAAAGGAGAAATCATCTCTCTTAGAATAACAGAGAGAAGTCGAGCAAGCTGACATGGGAAGAGCAGCTTTACCCAAAGTTCAAGCTTACTTTATTCTTAGCATCAATATCTGCACCATACTCAAGTAAGAGCTCCACTAGAGGTTTGCTAGAAACCCTGACAGCAAAGTGAAGGGCGGTGTTACCATTTACACCTCTGTGGTCGTGGTTGGCACCATGTTCCAGCAGAATAGCTGCACAGTCCCTGTGCTGGTGCTCTACTGCCTGGAACAAGACACAAAGGAGGAATAATTTCCAACATCTATGTTTCTCACTGTCAGAACTCCCGCACCTTCCCAACACTGGAAAGTATGAATGCCATCAAAGGTTAGAGAACATATGCCTCTTCTGCATACCTTTATTAGTGGTGATTTATTCAATTTGTCACAAGGGTTTAGCTTGCACTTATTTTCTACCAGAAACTGAACAACATCTGCATGGCCATTTATGCAAGCAAGATGCAGAGGAGTCCTAGAAATTAAACATATGCAGTTGTCCTGGTTTAAGTCCAGATGGCAAATAAGCACCATGCAGCCACTCACTCACACCCTCTCCCTCCCTGCTCCAGTGGAACAGGGAGGAGAATCAAAATTAAAACTTTAAATAACAATTAAATTATAACAGATTGATAAATAAAAAAGGAAATAAAATAAATATAATAATAATAATAACAAATAAAAAATCCCAAGAAAAAACTGTGATGTACAATACATTGGCCTACAACCCACTGACTGATGCCAAATCCCATTTCAGAATGTTGACCTGACTAAGCTCCCTCCAGCTTTTTGTGTACTTTCTCACTGGCAGAGTATGAGACACTGAAAATGTCCTTGACTTAGGGTAAACACTGCTTAGCAATGGAGGCTGTGTAAATCTACAGACAGTGCAGAACAAGTGTGTGAGCCCCTGAGAACCCCTGCTCCCCCACATTAGCCCTGCATCAGTTTTGTCCCAAAGAGTGATGGGATGGGACTTCTGACAGCACTAGGAACGCTCTGCAAATCCATGCCCTGCTAAACCACGCTGCTCAGTCTGGCACCTGGAAAGGAGCTGTCTCTGCTTGAATGAAGGGCTGATGAGCTGCACAGAATCATCAAATCTTAGTATGGTTTGGGTTGGAAGGGACCTTAAAGACCATCTAATTCCAACTCCTGCCATGGGCAGGGACACCTTCCACCGGACCAAGTTGCTCAGAGCCCCATCCAGCCTGACCACTTGGATAAACAGGGATGGGACAAAAAGAAGATCAAGTACAGGGCCCAGGCTCCAGAGCAGGGCAGGGCAAGCCAGAGCAGAGTGGAGCTTTCACTGTCTCCTATTACAGCTCAGGCAGGGCTTCTGTAAGGCTGGTGCTCTGGGGCTGGCCCTGCTGCCAGACACAATTCCAGGCTTTGCTGGCTCTTCCAGACAGGGTGGGTGTGTTCTCTGCAAAACTGGGTTTGTCACAGGGTGTGCAGCAAGCCAATAATTACACACTTGTGAGAGGCACAGATTGTGTGTTTCAGAGTTACATGTGCTTGGGTGCTCAGTGGTATTTCATAGATAAAGCACACCCCACCAGACTTTCCATGCTATTATTTATACATAGAAGTTCAGAATTAACAGCTTCCCAAGTACAGCCCCTCTAATATGACTGGTTAATAGTTTCCATACAAGTTATGTAACCACAACTAACTTCTATGCATGCTTAGGGGAGGGGTCTTCACCTGGGCAGGGGTCTTTTTAACCTGCAGGTGTGATTTTCAGTATTATAATGAAGAAAATACAGCTAGACTATACATGGACCTTGAGTCTTCGGCCAAACTGGCAATGTATATACATAGAAATACATCAACATCTTGATTTATAGCAACCTTTATAGATGTCCTTCACTAAGGGATGCTTCTGCTGTCTCTTCTACTGAAACAACAATATCTTGATTTACTACATCCTTAACACTTGTAAGTTCCAGGATGTCCTTGGCTGAGGGATGCTGGCTGCTGCTGTTCCACTGATTGTCTCCTTTCTTGCTGCTTAGGCTTGAAAGCATACATAAAAAACTCCACCCAGACTCAGATAATTTGGACAAATCCCTTATTTTGAACAGGCGGGGGGCCTGCTGTTTGTCCTTACTGCTTGTCCTTGTTGTAGCCATTGATGCGGCGCTTGTTCAGCCACCAGTGCTGCCGCAGCCGGGCCAGGTCGGCGCTGGCGGCCGCGCTGTGCAGGTCCACCAGCACCATGGCTCGGGGCTGGGCTCAGCACACACACCGGGGGCCCGGCCGCCTCTGCCCAGCCCCGGGCCGGGAGGGGAAGCGGCCGCGGGGACGAGAATCGCGGATCCGAGAGGCCAGGTCCGGGAGGCCGCTCGCAGTCCCGGCGCTGCGGGCCCGAGGCGCGCTGCCCATGCCGCCGGCACGGAGCCGGCAGTGGCAGCTGGGCAGCGCCGGGCCCAGACAGAGACCCTGGGAGCCGGCACTGGGGACAGCCACCCGGGGAGCCGGCACTGAGGGCTGGACAGCGCCCGGCCCAGACAGCGACCCTGGGAGCCAGCACTGGGGGTGGACAGCGCCCGGCACAGGGGACAGCGACCGTGGAACGCGCCCCGGCGTCACACACGGGACCCGCCCGACCCGGGCACGGCCGGCCGGGCGGGGAAGGCGGGAGCCGGCATGACAAGGCCTGTGGTGTCGGAATCACAGCGCTTCAGTCAGCCTGAGACCGCCTCCTATGGAGAAAGAAGAAGTGCTCGTATACACTCATTATAGATCATGAAGAAGTATGAGCTATAATAATGAAGGATGTTAGCCCAGATGAAAAAAAAAAAAAAAAAAACAACAGAACTGACACAGTGCTGGTTCCCAGGAGACTGTGCTTTCCCCTGGGCAGACTGCCTTCTGGTAATAATCTGTTCAAGTTTCCTCTAAGCCAAGGGCAGGCTTTTGAACAGGAGGCAGGCTGGAAGTCTCCCATGGTTTACTGTCTCCTGATCCCAGGGATCAATAGTTAATTGTATTTCTATCCTCTTCAATCCATTGATCATTTTATGTTAAAGCATTAGATAATTAATGACTACTTTTGAACACCAGAGTTAGACTCATTGAGTTAATTTTGAATAAATCAATAACTGAGACAAAATTCCTGGCAGTTTGGGCAGCCTTTAAAAGGGGTAATTTAGAAAATGAGTTTTCAATGACTCCATTCTAGTAGTTGGCAAGAACTCAAAAAATAAGCTGAGTCTCAACTGAGGCCATAAACACTTTTATAGAAACACTAAAGTCAGATTTTCAAGGGAATTCAGCACCCCAAATCCCCAGCATTTTTAAAAATCTGCCTACTCTCCTGGCATTAAAATACATCAGAGGCAAAATCTGTGAGCCCTCTATCATGAGCAGGAGGGGGGCTGTTCACAACATATGCACAAGGGAAAACAAATTATTTCCTGAAGAAAAAGACATTTTAAGGAATGATTTTGCATTTCCTCTTCTATCTATTAGAAAAAAACAGTGGATGGCAGGTGTAAGAAAACTGCAAGGACAGAAAATAACTCAAGGGAAATGATAATACCCAACATATATACTATTTTCTTTTTTTTTTTTTCCACCTAAAAGGTCATTGTAAAGATTATAATAATATAAATGAAAGATTAAAGTCTTGATTGCTTTAATACCTAACTGCTAAATCCTGTTAATAGGTAAAATATGTCTCACTGCTTTTTCTAAATCTTTTCATGCCTGATTTTCAAATTACATTGTAAAAACTCACCACAGCCAAATGCAAGGGCCCCCACTGAGGGACAGGAATGAGTTAGGCCACTGGTTGTTCATAAAATAATTCCCTAGTAACTTACCATCAATGAATAATTTACATTCACAAATAATCAGGAGCTAGATTTTGACTACCTAAATAAAAGTCAGAGACCTTAACAGGGAAGTATTCTTTTGAGCCTCAAAAGAAGGCATGGACTTTGAATGCTAGCTTCTCAAAACCTTAAAGAGGCAAGACCACAGAGTCTTTTCCTTGCATGGATTAATCCTTGCATGGTGTAACCAGTTGCACCAGTAGAAGTTGTTCTGGTGGATGTGATAGAATCACTCTTGGTGGTTGTACCAGCAAGCAGTGTAGAAAAATACCCCCACTGCAATGGCTGTAATTCTGTGTCCCCTAGAGATACCCTGCCAGAGCCAAAGTGCCACCCAAAACAAATATAACCTTGTTTCACTGAATGCCATTGGCAGTGCAGCAATAATTATCCAGACTGGAGGCAATTCCATTCACTCAATCTTGCATTTCATTCACACAGCCTAGCCTAAAGCACAACTTTGCAAATGTTGTGTTTGATTCTATCCCAGCACACTGTCCACCCAGCATTCAGAATTAAGCAGGCTAACTGAAATAACAAGTAAAAACCCCAATTAATTTGTAATGCCTCCTCATGATTTCTGTGAGTCACATGGTGGTTCTCTGCTGCAAGTAATTGGTTTCTTGCAGGGAAATAGACACCTGAAGTGGCACAGGCCATTCCACCTGGCTGTTGGCACACTGGTCATTACCATGACTTGACAGCATTTAGTTGTGCCAATAACAGGATACTGCCATCAAACCTCCAGCATAGTCACTGGGTACTGTGTGAGAACATAGGAGCTTTCATATTTAGCATGTGGCAAAAAAAAAAAATCCATGCTCTCACAAACCTGCTGTATGTAAGGTTCCCTGATTCTAACAGTGCATTCCATCACCATTGTTTGCCAGCCACCATTCACTGGTGTAGCTGAAAGAAAGCAACAGGGTTTGCTGCCAGTCATCACCTGAATCTCTTAGTGATTGTTAGATTTCATCCTGCTTGATGAACAGATTAGTTCTGTGCATTGGAATTATTCTACACTTTTGCTCAGAGAATTTACTTATTGTTCTCAGAGCATCAGAAGTAATCAATTCTATGATTATTTTGCCCTCATAATCCTTTTTCACCTCATTCCAGAAATGCATTTTCATGTGAAATTTGCACCCAAAATTCTACTGGGACCATCCACAGAGTACCAAGCTTGCAAAGACAGCACAATATCAGCTTTGATATTTTTCTTCATTGTAGACAAAACTAAAATGACTGTTTAGTATTTTTCATCACTTGCATATCAATAGAGTGTCTGTTCTTGTGTGTTAGCCCTTTGGTGTTTTTATCTGCCCTCTTTATTCACATTTCTTCCCAGGCTTTTGGATTATCTGATCATAATAACTGTGCGGGCTGGGATCCCTCCATTCCAGGCCTCCCTGAGATGCACAGCCACTGGGAGATGCCTGCTCTCAGGACATAGCCTGTTGCATACTCCTTTAGGCAACTCCTTAGCTGCTAACTACATCTTGTCTCCGCCAACAACTTCTGTTTATGAAGGAACTTCCATCATGCTCTTGCTTACCTCCATGGTTTGAAGCTTAAAGAACATTAGCACCCTAACGTTGCTGGTGGGATAAATACTGCAATTGCCTTTCAGCCAGAAACAGTCCCAAGAAGAAAAGCTTAGGGAAGCTGGCAGAGAGGGACATTACAAACCTCCTCAGGGTCAGGTCACAGTCTCATAGCACTTTCCTTCCACCAGTGTACAAGAAAAAGACATTTTGGAGAGGAAGTGTCACTACTACTAGATATTTCCCGATTTGAATCCCTTTCTTCCAATAGACAACCCCTGTGTTTTTTTTTAAACCATCTTTAAGAAAGCACTCAGGAAAAGTTGGGACACAAGTTATTTAGGTAAAAGTGGCAGTACTGAGCTGTTACAGGACACCAGAGGAATGGCTGGCTGGCTCCCAACATCCAAGGTAGGAAGTGGTGGGAGCACAGTGGCAGTGAGTGGGTGGGGCAGTGCCTCCTGCTCCATGTGTGTGTGTTTGTGTGTGTGTGTGTGTGCAGGGCCAGCCCTGGAGCCCACACTGCCAGGAACATGGAATTGGCATAGGCTTGCCTAAGAGAGGACCACAGGTATATTGAAATAATAAAACTCAGCATAATTTTACAGTTAAACTTTACAATTATTTTTTTTCAAACTAAACTATTCTACGAGAAACATTCTGCAATAAAGTTATGTTTATGAGGGTTTATCACATCAACCCTGCTCAATACTCATAGGCCCTTTGTGAGCTGTGCTCCCTTTCATCTGCATTTTGTCTTTCCTCTTCTTTGGGTGGGTGGTTGAGATGAAGTGACTCACCACTGGACACCTTGAAATATCTTCAACAGACAGAAAGAAAGCTAATTTAATTTAAAATGACAGGAACAGTAGGCTTACCTGTCTAATCTGATTTATTAGCGTTCCCCTGCCAACTAGTTTGGATAAAGTTCCAACCACATGAGCACCTTCATTTGCTTGGTCTCCTACAGACATTTAAGAAGATTGTCCTTTCTATGGATTTTGTCATATGTGACAAACACAGTGAATTCCCTTTCTTCCTTTTTTTCCAGTTGGTCCTTAAGAGACAGAGCACACAGTTAATTTGGGAGATTTAAAGAACAAAGACAAAGACTGGTTTAAGTCCACTTTCTCTGAATGACTTTTTTTCTTCCCTGGAATTATGTCTGGTATAAAGGTTTCTTACAAAGGAAATTCACAACAGACACACAGGGAGATACCAAAAGGGTGGGCAGGATGTGCCTTCAAACATCCCTTATTCAAGAACTGAATGCTGCACAAGGGAAATGGACTGCAGAAAATGGACAGGTTATTACCATGCAAACCTGTAATACACTATTGCCATTGTCACTAAGAAAGCCAAAGCTTTGTACTGAGCTCTTCAAGCCTCAGAGGAAGGGCTTGCTCTAAACAAGCTTTCCTTGACCTGTACAACCTGCACAAGGCAGACAAGCAGAAGCCAGCCAAATCTGGCTTTAGGGGTAATGGAGACATGTAAAATGCATCACATATTGTATATTCACATGTAATGTGGAGCTCCAGAGCAATCAAAAAAGAGTAAGGTGCAAATATATGTTACCAAATACATAAATGTGGCCCCATGTGTGTCTTGAAATGGGGGAGAGGGAAAACACCACCATGAAAATCCTGCACTTCGAGATGCTGGTAGTGAGCTAAAGCTCCCCCTTCACCATCAACCACCAAAACAAAACCATCAACCTGAGCACTCAGAAGAGCAGGGAAAGAGTGAGGCAGAAGGGGTCTAGAAACTAAACAGGGTGAGACTAGTAATTGTAATTGTATAGTTGTCATTATTATATTATTATTGAAGTTTTTCTGCATTGAAGCATTTTTCGTTCTTATATAATTATTTCGTCTAAGCTATTATTTGCTTCTTGGATTAGACTGTTAATATTTCAATCATACCAGCAATAAATTCTTGTTTTATATAAATTTCTTCTGAAATTTCCTCTGTCCTATGCACTCCCTATCCCTTCTTTATCCTTTGCTCATCTCATTGCACCATCCAGAGTGGTGGCCACACTGAAAATGAACCAATGCGAAAGACAGTTTTTTTCCATTGATTTGTTGTGGGAGGGTTGATCAACTTTGCAAACACCATCAGAGTGAAGGGAAGATTACTACCTGCTTTAAAAAAGCTGGAGCTATGCACAGTTTTACTATCTGAGCGTCATTATAATTTCAAAACTATCTCATTCCAACAGAATGTAAAATGCAATAATAACTACTTGTGAAATTTTTATGGCTATGTCCTGACAGCAGTACAGCAGCAGCGGTTTTTTCCCTACTCTTATTTATTCCTTCTTATTATATATATGCATTTTCCTGATTATTTTAACTACAAAACCAGCCACATTCCAGGAAACAAGAATTTTAAAGCAGATTATATCTGCAGCAGGACAGTGATTGAAATGAAAATTGTATTTTCAATGTAGACTTTCTTAAAAATTACTATTCTTTGAGTTTTCATACCTCAGTGCTTAGGGCAGGATGGAGAGTAAATACTACATATACAGAAACACAGAATTAATTCTTAAATATTTTTCCCTTATCTAAAGCATATTTCTGCAGCATATCATACAAGCTAATTCTAGCCCAAATATTCAGATATTCAGTACTATTTTTCTTCATGCATGTTCCCACAAAGGAAAGCTGAAGGATGTAGGAAATCTACCAAGATAAACTAATGTATGAGATTATTTGCAATAGATTAATCATTTAAGCAGAAAATTTAAGAGATGTCTGAAATACCTGTGCAGAGTAATTTTTAAAAACATCTACCTCACAATAGGTAAAGAATTAAAGGTATGCAAGCAACAGCTGCGGATTCCTCTGGCAAGAGATAATATTTTTGTTCATCGCTTATTCAGCAATTAAAGAGGTCTGAATCAATTAAAGTCTTCTTATAGCCACAGTCACCACAGGACAAGCAAATATTTCATAGTTCTTTATGCTCTAAATCAGTCTTATCCTGAGCTTTTGGTTTATTCTGGACTAAAGAAGGCTGCAGCCTTGCACATGATGCCAGCGATTATCCCAAAGCATACGGTCATGCTGAAGCTTCACATCTCTGTAGTGTTCCAGTTCCACTTGAGGCTACAGAAACCTGGATCCAATGCAGATGAATGCTACACACAAGCCAAGATATTTATGTCCAAATTTCCTACAGCTTAAGGCATTAATTTCTTCCTTCTGTAATATTTAGAACATTTCCATCCTCAGTCTGGGATTTCATTTTCTGGAAAAAATACAATCCTAAACCCACAACCCAAATTTTGGCTGCTCTTTCCTTTTTAATAACTTCTCTATTGGCAAAGTGTTGGAATTGGGCATTTAAAGCATCTTTTAAGGGTAGGTGTTGGATTTTCAGAATCAGAGCAAGTAATCATTTGTCAAAGTCATATGTTTCATAAATATGTTTTGTTTCTGGCTCTCAGTGTTGTATTTTCTATGGCTCACCAGCACTCTATGGTTCTGAGCAACCCAAGTACTGCTCAAGACAGATGGAGTGCTGGGTTAGTGCAAATTCTTCAACTGAACCCAGTTCAATCTCATAGCAAAATTATCCATGGCCCCAGAGAAAAAGAAAATCTGAACTGCTACTCATATGTATGCTTTAAAAAGAGCATCCTGCCACATCCTGGGAATACCTGAGCCCATCAAGGCAATTCATCTCCCCTCATCACTTATGTCTGCTGGATTTTTCACCACGGGTCTGCCAAAGGTGAGTTATTCTGACAATTTTTCCGGAGCATCCACCCTGGGAGCAGATAAGGATGTAGACACAGGGCAGGCAAGGGATTAAACTCATCCTGTGGTCAGAAGCAGCTGTACACAGAACACAAGACACCCTAAAACTGTCAGGACTGTGGAACATATCCAAGATCACCTGAAGAGCTCTGGGCATGAGGGTTTTCTGTGACAAGGAGACATGGTTTCACATATCACTCCTTTACACAAAGTTCCTAGGCTTAATCTGGGCTTTGCCTCTTTGTTTTAGGAACAAGTATATCCTTATATAGGACCTGCTTCTGACACTGTGGTGAAGGCCATAATAGAGAAGTTTCTATAAAATCACCTTCTCCAAACAAGAAGTGAAATAATTCCTTTAAACTGTTAAGTCAGGAACTGAGTAAGTGTTTGTCATCTAATTTCAGCTCTCCCACACAGAGTGAAGTCAGTGAAAGTTTAGGCATCTAAAAGCTATTTTGGATTGACTTCAGTCTTCTAACCTGTCGAGAAGGACAAAATTCTATACTTCTCCAGTAAGAAGTGATCTCATTGTAATAACTTATTTGTGCGATTACCTGCTGCTCATTAGGAGTGAGTTATTTCACTTAGTTTTCATCTCTTACCCAGAAAACCCCACTAGGCAGCCAAAGGCAAGAATCAGCAAAGAGACAGGGAAAAATAACTCTTGCCATAATAAATAATTTGCTGTTTGCTGAGTTTTGAATTAGTTACTAATCTTCAGACTTTCTATTGGCAAGACATCACCTAAACTTGTATTTTCATTCATTTAAGCATCCAGTAAAATTTTTGGCAGAGTTGACACTCAGAACTTGTTGATCTACTCTTTTGGACTTACTTTCAGCTTACTACTAATAAAACTACACTAACTCAACACTGCTTTATAGTTCTTGACCCACAACTGGTTGGCCTGCCAATGATATTGTGAAAGACAATGACATTATGAAACTATTGGTGAATCAATTCACAAAAACCCTCCTTTGCAAACTATGAAGTCAGGAAAAATTGTGCACAAGAAATTGCCCTCGAATTGATTTTGTCATATCCAAAGGAATTTTTTACTACTCATGGCATGAAATGATGTGATGACTCCTTTACACAGGAATAAGAATGTTTAAAACACTACCAAAATATTTACTATGAATTAACACAAGGAAAAGCCCATCCCCTTCTTCCATGAGGTTGTGCATGACTTGATACTGTAAAATTTCTCAGCTCTCCTAATCAAGAACAGGTCACTGTTTTAGCCTCTGACAATTCAAAGCCTCTATGGGTATTACTGAAAGTTCATCTGAGTTTTGCTGCCTTGCAGCCTCCTGAATCCAGAAACTAAGGCTCTGCCCTCCTTCAGCCCTGCACCCATGAGATCAAACTCCAGTCAGGATCTTATCTCCACTGCTTTGTCCCCCCATCCTCAAAAATGTCTCCAAGATAATTCATTTTCCTTGTGACGTACATGTGGAAAACCACTATTATCTCAGTTTCATCTCTGCTTATCTTCTTTGTGCTCCTTTGTGCTGAATGAACCACTGATCCATGAAACCTTCTGGCTGCTCAGCACTGCTGCAGTCCTCACTCCCTCCCTCCTCTCCTTGGGCTTTGAACAATTGGCACTACAGTAATCTTACTGCCAACTCACCTGAAGAACACTAATCACCCCTCTTTCTCCCAAATCACTGTTAAAATAACAAAGGGGGGGGGGGTGTTACAATTACAAAAAGTAAATTTTGGGCTTTTTTTTTTAATTTATGATTTCAATTTTCCTCTCTGTCCCTGAAATGAAATTCTTACAAGCTGTCATCTAGAAGGACCCTCCATTTTTCACTATGCAATATATTTTGTCCATTTAGTTTTTGCCCAAAACCAAATGCAGATGATTATTTATTTTCAGAAAAGGATGGGATTTTTAAAAATGCCTGAAGAGAAAGAATACTGTGGGTATCACTGACAGATGGCCACAGCAAGCACGGTGAGTATTCAAAAGTGCTTGTGAGAGCAGGATAGGTCTCCATGCTTTCAGTGCTGAAAGCCAAGTGTCTGTCCCCTGCGATGTATACAGTCAGCATCTGTTACAGAGAGGAGTAAAACACAGAAAGATCTGAACAGATTAGGGAAATTCTGTCATTTCCACATGTGGTTTAAAAAACCAAGACAAAGTTACCCTCTCTTTTTTCGTCAGGTTTTTTTCTGTGTGTTTGTGTGTCAGAATGTTGGGGTTTTTTTTGTTTCTCACTGAATACATTTGGAAATGTTGACTTTTTATTTGGAGGTGCAGCCTCAAAAGAAAAAATTATGAAATTCACAATATTGGCACGTACATATTTGTTTGTTTCATAGGACAGAGGTAAATCATTGTTAAAATGATTGTTAGAAGTCTTTCCAATTTTAATAATACTGTTCTTTCAGCTATCGCAATGCATAAGCAGTTCATCTGTCTTCATTGCCTTGCCTGACCATATTCTCTGGACTACTGTCAAAATATCCCCAGTGTCCTTGAAAAACCTCATAGACAGACAATAACCAACACATCATCCGTGAGTCTCCAGGGACCCATATGCAGAAGTAAACAAAACAGATCCCTGGTAACAGAGATCCCCAGAGGAAATGTGCTGCAGAGAAAGGCACTCCATTGTCTGTGATTCAAAAGTCAATGCTTCAGAAAACGATACTACTGTTTTTAGCCATTAGAAGGACATTTTAGCTAAAAGCAATCTGAAAAGAAATTTATTTTTATTTCCTTTTGAAAAAATTACATAAAATTTAAGTTTTTTTATTACAAACTCAAGGAAAAGAAATAACATGGTGATCTGCATCTCTTGACTATTTATATCAGAGGCCATGGATAACAAGTGGACAATTCTGATTGTATCCTGTGGAAGGCAGCAGGATATGTTCTAGCAAATCCTTTATGATGAAAATTTTCTGAGCACAAATGGCTGCAACACTTTCTTGTCCATCCCTGGATGGACTTCTCAGAAGTTAAATGATTTTCAGAAGGAGAAAAGAAAAAAAAATAAAGTTCAGGATAAGACTGTGACATCTTAAACTTTAAAATATCCTCTCACTGAGACTGAGTTTAGACAATAAACTTTTCCCCCCAAGCTGCACTATCCATGGCAATTTTATGCTTTAAAAAACATGGCAGCAAAATAGCAGCTGTAATGCTTTTGGCTGTCTGCTCCTTCCCTCATTCATACATCATTTAGCTTCCTTTTAGGAGGTGAAAACATCAGCTAATCTGAGGAAGGAAACAACTGGTTTGAAGCAATTGTTCCATGTAATACTCTTTTTTTTGTATTCTCTCTTGTGCCATCATGGTACATCAATAATTTATAGAGCATTTAATTACTCAGTAAAGCACAAGTGGGCATATTTTCCATAGCTATTCCAGGCACATCAACAAGGCCTTTTTCCCCTTAAGGCCTTGAAGCATGTACAGTAATGGACTTATAAAACTTTCCCTAGAGTACCTTACTGCTCTTGCTTTATGTTCTTTTAATTTATTTTGGGGATGCTTTTTTTTGTTTTGGTTTGGCTTTTTGAAAGGGGAATTTTCGGGTCAAACCTAGAGAATACTCTTACTGCTTTGACTTCATCCTTTCATACAGTGAGTACATTAATAAATAATACAGTGCTGACCTGCACTGAATGGTTTTTTAAAAAATCTTGCTCAGGCTTCACAGGAAACAAAACAAGAGCTTCTCAGGGAGAAAGAATCAGATGGCATTAGGCTGGTTCCTTGCTGATTTTGGTGAGACACTTGTAGACAGTCCATTCTTTGTATTCCCTTTGTTTTCAGCAAGACCTTTGGAATGATGACACTGCCACACTCATACTCTGAATCACTCAAAATCTCAACATTTCCTTCCTGCAATGGTCCCTAACATTAGGTAAGGATCAGGACAACACCATTTCCATTTCTGCCTTCTGATTTGAAGGCTCTTGGAGTGACAGGTTAACCCTCTGCGTTTCACTGTATTTTGTAAAATAAGCGCAAAAAAAACTTGCACCAACTACACAGAAGAGTATCATGAGACTAATTATCAGTGTTTCTGAAGAACTGTTATGGACTGAGTTATGTCCTCAGGCCAAATGTCTTATTGGCAATGTTTCTTACTCTTTTAAGTGCCAATCTGAGCAGTAGGCACCAAATTCTTTCTTTCCTTAACGCCACTGAAGACAGCAGACCAAGTTCTGCCCTCATATCTGAACCCATCACATTTTAACCCAAATCTCTTCAGGACCACTATTAAAATTGAGACTTCTTTAACACCTGCAAAATCCTTAAGAAAAAGCAAAAGAAGCCTTCCAGTGACAAAAGTTGAGCTCCATCTGCCCAGCACACTGCTTGGCCCAGTTTCAAGTAAATGTCATAACCCTGCACCTGTGGCCATTTTTTGTGTCTAAAATTGACATAATTAGAGATAATGGAGGAAAATATACCTTATATATATAAATTTATATAGATTTATAAATCTATATTCTGCAGAATGAAAGCTACCTGAAGCTGGAAGCAGTATGCCATAAATATATGGAATAAGCAAAGTGACAAAGAGAGAGACAGCAAATTCACCCCAGAAAAGAGAGGTGTGTGCACCAGGGTTTTGTTAGGGAGGGAAGATGGTTGCAAGAAGTTTTTTGGCTTTATAAGTGAAGAAGTTTTAAAAGAATATGAAAAATCAGATATATTTAAGAAGGCTGCCAAGTTTGGCCCATCATTCAGTGTACCAAGCTATGATCCCAGCCTTATCTATAAGAGAAATTGGTGTAGAAGAATTCTCTATTTTCCAGATGCTTTGCAATATTATGTTATGGAATTTTCATGCAGATTTTCCACAACTGAGATCTTCATAAAATAAAAATGTAAGTTTTTTAGGAAACAATGAGTTATTTCCTAAGCCCTAAGTGTGATGGGCTGGTTAGTAAATGGAATCCCTGCTCTGCTCACACTCGGGTGTGTGCCAATCTTCTTTCTACTTTTGTCTTCTTTCCAGTATTGTTTAATTAGCAAAAAAATTGACACAATAGCACATTTTGGGTGGACAAAAAAACCCTCAAACCACCCAGTTCTGCAGAGGGAGCTCCATTGATTTTGGACTAATGTTTACAATTTTTTTAATTTTCTGCGAGAAATTTCCCATATTATCGCTGTATACAGGACACATCCCAAGCAGATGACATTTACAGCACTTGTCAACATTTTAAGACTCTTATTCAGGGAAAGTAAATTAGAAACTGCATTTTGTTTTCTATTGAAATACTCAGTAAGAAGCCTTTCCAAATTACCTTTGGAAGATGCAGGTCCCTGTAAACACAGAGCTTTCTTTGGGACCACTGTGTTCTAGGATGATTACTTGGCTTGTTCATCTTGTTCCTGTATTTGGCCAAACAATTAGCTTGGCAATGTGCCATAGCTAAACTTTTCCTTGGGAAACTTACTGTTGTCTAATTTAATGTGCAGTGAAAATATGTGAAATTTTAAAGTGTAGCAAGAAAGAAAGAAGGTTAATGATTTTCTATGTTGCATTTTAAAAAAGCATCTCCTTGGCCTTGATGTACAATGATATGCACTAATTCACTAAGTTGCTAAGTGAGCAAGATTTGAAAATGAAAAATGTAAATATAACCCCTGATATTGATTGCTTTGCAGGGCAGAATGTAGAGAGGAGAAGCATACATTAGGTTCACCATCCTCACATGAAAAGACATTGCAGGACATATAGATTTTCAGAAATGTTATTAATAATGATGAAGTAAATGTAAGTGTCTTGAGAAGATGCAATTAAAAGTTAAAATTGATTTGCTTATCCATTTTTCATTTTCATGGCAACACTTATGGCTGCCCAGTAACTGTAGTGGAATCAAATGATGAACGCCCAGTTTTCAGGGATGTCCTCTTCACTGCAGATATGGAGATGGCATTTAGATTTTAAAACATCCCTTGGGAATCCTCAGTATAGAACTATTAAATCTCACTGCAGTTCACTTTTCTGACCACTGAATCATTTTGCCTATCTCCTCTTTAAACACATGCCAGGCATTTGTCGCCATGCTAAGCAGACATGTGAGTTTTGTAATATACATCCTTTGCCTCCTCTGTGAAAACATAGTATTTGAACCCAGATTTCTAGAAAAAAATGGTCAGTGAATAAGCCACTAATTTTATATCTTCTGTAATGACACACACTCTTTCTGTATGTATTATGGGGAGTCATGATTATACTTAGCATGGTTCAAAACAACATCAATAAATAATCATGTCTAAGGTGACTGCTTAGGTAAAGACATCTGCACTGCTCATAAGAAAAAATAAGTGTCATGCATTGCACCCTTCTGTGTGGTTGAGGATTTTAGTTTGTTTGTTTGCCCTGGAATCCCCTTTAAAATATTTTTCCTATTTAATAGTTCAGGTTTACGTGGCAAATTGATTTGATAAGGTGTAAATAAATCATTATGTATATCATCATGTATAATTATGTGCATGTTATGAAAGGCAACAAGAATTTACTGGAGACTCGAGCTTTCATGAGCTTGAGTATCTCTTGATAACTTCTGCAGTGGTAGCTGAATTGGAGCCCTGCTGCAAAAAAAAGGAACAGAGCAAAAAAGGGAGCAGCAAAGTGGAGAAAATGCACAGTGAAGGCAGGATGCTGGTGAAAGAACAGAGCAGTCAGCACTCTGTCCACTGGCACCAAACAGCACAGCAGTGTGTCCCAAACAGCACAGCAGTGTGTCCCACCCACTGAAACCAGAGGGTTGCAGCACCTCCAGATGCCAGTGCATGCTGAAGTGGCAGCTGCAGCCCATGGGCAAAACCTACAGTGTCAGGTATCCTGCAAAAAGGACCTCTAGGCTCAAAGAGTGGATAGAAACTCACACAACCACTTCTTGCAACTCCCAATTCTCAGTACATAACAATGCCTCATGTCCACTTGTGTTTGTCCTCTACAAGTGGGCTTGGTCCCTGCCCCAAAGACAGCCTGAGGATGCCCAAGATGGGTGCAGATTCTCTGGGACACCACCAAAGATAATCACAGTGAAACACAAAGGTGCAGCTCATTTGAACAGACTTCCATACAGACAGTACTTGAATCTCCCCTCTGGCAATTTCTCCAGTTATTTGCTTCAAAAGAGAAAAATCTCTGAGAATGCACAAGTCAGATCTGAGATGTTTCAAGAAAGAGTGAAGATCATATAATGACCAATGAGATATAAAACAAATACAGTTAAATGGATAGCTGCTGCTTTTTAAAAAAATTATTATTACTCTCTCTATATTATATCCTTCTTTTCAATTTTAGGTGCAGTTAAATTCATTCTTATTATGCATTAATTTATTTGAAATTGAAGAATAATTTATCAGAGGAACATTTATTTGACTTAACATAAGATCATCATAACAGTGTAAGATCTCCTATCCAATGATGACTAAAAATAGTGTGATTATCACTTTGCTATCAGTATAGTACCATTTAATTTGAAAGCTGGAATTACCTAGGAGAAATGACTGCAACTTGAAGACATCAATAAACTCCCAGAAATAAGACATAAGATACAAGAGGCCAATAAAATAATGATGTTCAAACTTTTCCTATTACTGACTGGGATGATGATGATGATGATGATGATGATGATGATGATGATGATGATGATGATGATGAAGGCTGTGCTGGCCATTGCAGAATGGCTTCATCAGGAGGAAAGTTGTCCACAAGGACAGCTAAAATTTTATGGACCATGAGCTTAAATTTGCACACCCAGTTCACCCACCAATCATTTAAAAATCCCAGTTCAGGTTCAGCTGATGCCTTCAGATGAAATTATAACAAATTTTGGCAGCAGTGGCAATCTGAGGCAGATTAACAAAGGGTAAAATCCAAAGGTGCAGAGAGGTTGTTTCAGAGCATTTGCAATGCCTAACCTGGGATGGGTAGGGTGTGCAACATTTTGTTTTAAGGTAATGGGAGGCTGGACAAGACTAGCAAAGTCTTGACTGCAAGCATTGGATGATAAGAATATTCCCCATACTAGAAAAAGATGTTTTAAAAGTTTATTAAAAACTACCAAGAAACTGTTTTGTCCAGCCTGTGCTCAGCACATTTCCAAAATGTTAGATGCTTTTGGGAAAAGAAGGAGAAGGTTCTTTCTTGTCTTCCTGCTTTTCCTTTGAGGAAAGTTCTTCTTCTTTCTAATCTTCATGACAAAGATGCCCTATATTTGTTTTTTATTCAATTTTTCTCTTTTGTCATGTTCTTCTCTCAGCAAAATATGACATTTTGATGTTTTCTGGGCTGGAGAAGTAAAACTGCTTTTTGACAGTGATTCTTTGTCTAAAGAAATTTCTCAGCTTTTTGACAAACAACAAAACTATTGTGCACAATCCAGGACAAACCATATTCCCCAATAGAGGTAAGCCAAAGCTGTAAGATTAAATAATTTGGTATCTTGCTTTTGTTGAGGATGTCACCTGTATGCTTTCTGTGGCTTCCTGATGGATGCACAGACACACAGGCAAGGAGGCAAGAAAACAGTTTTAAAGTTCATACTGTGTTAATATGAATGGGAGTGGTTCACTAGAACAGCGCTCTCATTGTGAGGGATTTTGCACTCTAAGGCACAGGATTACTTCCAAGAAAGATTTTCTTTCCTATCTTGTATGCATTATACCTGGCATATTTGTGGTGTATTGTGTGAGATGTGGGGGAAAATTGAGGATGGAAACTTTCCCATTGAAGATAATAGGAATTTTGACTGGGGCTTAGATTCTGGCCAGAGGATTTATAGTTTGGTATTCATCTAAGAGTCAGAGAATCTGGATTCAGCTCCTCAGTGGATTTATTGATTTCTGGATAGATGTTAGTATCTCACTTAAAACCTAATTTTTAAGGCAGTTGGTTCTCAATAGGTTTAAATAGCCCTGCCACTTCCTTCAGGTCCCAAAGAGAGAATTTACAATCTTGGAAAATTTGGCCATTAATCTCTGCCCTCTACTGCTGTATCTTTCTCAACTCTTCTGATTCCCACAATTTAAGTGGCCCATTTCTTCAAATTATAGTTTGGGGGTTTTTTGGTATTGGACCTTATTAGGATGCAAGAACAGTATTAAATATTTTTCCAGTACCTGACTCTATTAGACCCAGGCTTTGTGCTATTAGGCCTAAAAGCAACACAAATAGAAAATAATGACATAGTTTGTATTGAATTTTATTGAGGCTAGTGAACACAGCAGCTGTACATACCTAAAGTGTAGAAGTGAGTGAGTGTAACTGCTGAAAATGAAGATGCAATTACCCAAAAGAGAGTCCTGCAGCAAAATCAGAGGTGAGAACAAAAACAGTCCAAGGAACTTTCCCAGACACTAATCAAAGAGGCATGCACATATCTGTGTCTGTGTACTGGGTGTACTGGGTTTGCATGGCAAGCTTTTGGTAGCAGAGGATCTACAGAGGTGGTTTCTGTGAGAATCTGCCAGAAACTTCCCCCATGTCTGACAGAGCCAATGCCAGCTGGCTCCCAGAGTGACCTGCCACTGAGCAAGCTGAGCAATGGTGGGGATAAAATGCCAAAGCAAAATGAATAAGTGCTGAACAGCAGCCAGAGGAGAGGAGTGAGAATATGGGCTAGGAACAGCCCCACAGACACCAAGGGCAGTGCAGAAGGAGGGGCAGGAGGTGCTGCAGGCGCTGGAGCTGAGATTCCCCTGCAGCCCATGGGGCAGCCCATGGTGAGGCAGCTGTGCCCCTGCAGCCCATGGAGGACCATGGTGGAGCAGAGATCCACCTGCAGCCACTGGAGGTCCCATGCCTGAGCAGGGGGATGCCTGAAGGAGGCTGTGACCCCATGGGAAGTTCATACTGAAGCAGGGACCCACACTGGAGCAGTTCATGAAGAACTGTGTCTCATGGGAAAGACTCAAGTTGGAAAAGTTGTGGAGGACTTCCTCCCATGAGAAGGACCCCGCACTGGAGCAGGGGAAGGGAGTGAGGAATCCTGTCCCTGAAGAGAAAGGAGTGGCAGAGACACGATGAAGAAGAAGAGTGTGATGAACTGGCTGCAGCCCCCATTCCCCGTCTCCCTGTGCCAATCTGGGAGAGCGTAGAGAAATCAGGAGTGAAGTTGACCCTGGGAAGAATGGTGAGATAGAGGGAAGGTTTTTAAAACTCTTTTTTCCCATTATCCTTCTCTTATACTGACTAGCAATAATTAAACTAATTGTCCCATGTCCAGTCTATTTTTGATGCCATGCTAATTGAGGAATCATCTTCCTGTCCATATCTTTAACAGTGATTCTATGAATGGACAGGATTTTAGAAGATGGGATCCAATCATAGAACAAGGGATTGTAACCAGTAGTAACCAGCCAAGTACTAAACCAGCTACTAAGACTGCCACTGCTTTGGGAGTGCTGATGCTTTGTTCCACAATTTACACCTATGTTCTGACCATGGGAGGGTCAAGGTGGGCTGGGCTATGATCAGATAGTCCAGCTGATACTGATACTGATACTGATACTGATACTGATACTGATCCTGATACTGTCCTTCCTACTCCATGTGCACCCCTCTGCACTCTTCTATCAGCCCCTGTCAGCCACTCAGCTCTTCACATACCCACAAGGACAGTGTAAGGTGCCCTTTCCTTTGATTACATCTTTAAATGTTATTGCTGTATAAATGTCACCATTTCCAGTGCTGCCCACAATACTACCCACTGCAGAGCCTCATGCTGCTTTTTTAGTCTGTGGCTCTTTTCCTTTTTTCTGCTTTCCTTCTGGCTCTGGACCAATTCCTTCTTTAAAATTCCTTTTGAAAGGTTCAGCTTGAGAACACTTCATTTAAGTACTGACAGTAGGTTCATACTTTCAGAAGTACTGCTGCAGAGCACAGGAACTCACCAACTTCCCTTGATGAAATGCCTCATAGGTTTTTTTTAATGACTCAAGGAAAAAAACTGTCTTGGCTCCTTTCCTCCCTCCTCAATGATTCAGCCACACAAACACACAGAGCAAGATGTGTCAAAAGCCATTCTGTAAACAAAATTATTTAAGTGAAATGAATCCTATTGCATTGGTTTTGTACAAGTCCAGTATCAATTCTATGGGACAGGTTGAATTAAACCCTGGCTTAAGTTTGCATAAATTAAGACAACTCTTATTTGCTATCTGAGATCTGTCACAAATTCCTCTTCCAGTACATGAACTTCCATTCTTCCAAAATGCTACCCCTGAATGTGCAACGTGGTCTGGCACACAGCATGTATCACCAACAGAAAATCTCTCAGAGAAAGATGGACAGGAGCTGGAGGGAGGCAAGCATCTGTTCAAACTATTCAAGGATTAAATTGATTGCCTCTAAATTAATTGGGCCAGAGAAAGGAGATAACAGGTTGGCAACTGAACACTGCTCAGAGGGATGTAAATTTCATAAAAAGGTTGGAGTACAGTGCAAGATAATTTATAACAGTGAGGCACCCTATTCCACTCGGCTACAGAATTGAAACAGCTGAAGAAAAAGGTCTGCAAACATAATGCAGGGAATTTTTGGTAGCTCAGAAAGGTTGATAATAAAATAAAGGACTGTAAATGGGGGCTCTGGTCAGTTCATCACGCCACTGCTTCCTCTTTGTGGGGAAAAGTCCTTCCCTTGCTCCAGTGTGGGTCCCTCCTATCGGCAACAGTCCCCCACAAACTTCCCCAGTGTGAGTCCTGCCCATTGGCTGCAGTTCTCCATGAACTGCTCCAGCGTGGGTCCCTTCATGGGCTCCAGTCCTTCAGGAACAGGCTGCTCCAACATGGACCCCCCATGGGATCACAAGTCCTGCCAGCAAACCTGCTCCAGTGTGAGCTTCTCTCTCCCAGGTCCCACAGGTCCTGTCAGGAGCCTGCTCCAGTGTGGGCTTCCCATGGAGTCACATCCTCCTTTGGGCATCCCCCTGCTCTGGAATGGGATCCTCCAAGGGCTGCAGGTGGATCTCTGCTCCCCCATGGGCTGCACCATGGGCTGCAGGGGGGATCTCAGCTCCAATGCTTGAAGCATCTCCTGCCCCTCCTTCTGCGCTGCCCTTGGTGTCTGCAGGGCTGTTCCTGCCACATGTTCTTACTCCTCTCCTTTGGCTGTTTCTGACTCTTTCTGTCTCTGCCCACAATCACTCCTGCACAATGTGGTTTTCCCCTCTTCTTGAATACAGTATCCCAGAGGCACTAACACTAACACAAGTTTCCCTTGGGCTTGTCCTTGGCCCGCCGT
Source organism: Ammospiza caudacuta (assembly GCF_027887145.1). Lineage (NCBI taxonomy): Eukaryota > Metazoa > Chordata > Aves > Passeriformes > Passerellidae > Ammospiza > Ammospiza caudacuta. The sequence goes on from NC_080594.1 coordinate 41,670,952, forward strand.
GGGCCTCTCTTGGAGCCCACTGACACTGGCTCTGTTGCACGTGGCGGAAGCTTCCAGCAGCTTCTCTGAGAAGCCACCCCTGTAGATCCCCTGCTACCAAAAGCTTGCCAAGCAAACCCACTACAAGGGACCAATGTGAGAAATCTGGTTTGGAATAATTCAAAGTTTCAGGAATGGAAACAGTGGCTGTTTCTGGATGTTGTTCCTCTCTCAAAAGGTAGGTAAGAGTACCAGAATATTGGCATGAGTCAATGTCCTCTACACTGGATGGCTAGAGAAGCTTGCACTGCTGACTGTTCATTAACAGTAAAGGAGGGCCCTTTCATCAGTGATTGCAGATTTTTGCTGGAGGGAGAAGCAATTAAAGTTCTTTAAAATTGCCTATTCCTGAAGTATTTCTCATTATAAAGGACTGAAGAGGGAATTACAAATCTGTTATTTTTTCACCATGCGATCACAAAATGAAACAGTTCCTTAATGCATTAACGTGATACTTGCAAATAAATGTGAGATAAGTTTTGGGACAAAACCTATGTTGTTTGAAAATCTGTGAGCAGATTAATAAAAAACCAGTAATTTGGTTCAAATAACTGAGACGGGCCAACATGATTCTCATTCCTATTTCTTTTTCCTTCTTCCACCCTCCAGGGAGTAGTTTATCCATTATAAAATGGGGGTTTGCCAGGACCAGGTGTTATTAAGTAAAAATCCCTCATGCCTGGTTATGTTTTACTCACTAAGATATTACATAAAAGGTTAATAGTGCAAATACTGCCCTCACCTTCCTGAAAGGGAGGAGATGGTGTACTATCCATAATTAAAAGGTTGGTGGTTGCTTAGACCTAGACACATTACAGGATACATTCAGTGTCCCTGAAATACACTGATACATTCAGGAAACCTGATTTTCAGGGTGTAAGTGGGATTGCAAACACATTTTTCTTCTCTGCATTGTCTATTCCTCAGCTCTGTAAATTCACCCCAGAGCCAGAAATGCTCAGTGGTTAGGAAACACTGCAGATCAGTCTCAGAAACTCTGATAGAGGTTTCAAAGCTACTTTTCTACCAGGTTATGGCACTATTCAATGTAACAGAGCATAGGCTAAACTACTTTCATTTTAGGGTAATATAGACTGATTTTGCTTTAAATGTTCTCTGTTCTCTAGGTAAGAACAGTGCTTCCCACCTGTGCTTGGGCACAGCCTGGCTCTCAGAATGATCCAGGTTCATCAGTTCCTGTTGGATTTAGCAATGGCTACTGGGGCACAACTCTGGCATCAACCACATTTTAAATTCAGTCTTAGGAGGAAACTACAAATAGTAGCAGCATGCCTTCAGCTGGCTATTCAAAAATCAGTGACCATTAACAGTACTGAGTGCATGAGAAGGTGTTTCTAAAAGGTTTGCTAATCGCCCCCTGTTCCTGAAACTTGGATCACTGCAGGTCCCCTCACTGATGCCACTTTGCCAGCAGCCAGCAGCTGCTGACAGACATGAGCTGCTGAAGATGAACTGAAGTACCTATTGCTTTTTCACAGTACAGTACTCCTTACCCAGAGATTTTTGTCTTCAACAGTCTTCACTACCTGTCTGTGTTTTCTTTGTTTGAAGTCAAGTAATAAATGATTAATGTAACTTCAGATGCCAAATGCAGTGCCCACCCAACACGGTTTGACAGAGACTGGACAGTTTGATGGTTGCCTCAAGTTATGCCTAAGGGTTTGTCCACCCTCTGAAAAGCAAAGTGATAGGGATAGCTAACCTAGGAAAGTTGCAAGTCAGCAGGCACACAGGGCCATGGAAACAGAGCAAAGCAGAGTTAGCCCTGTGCTGTGCTGGTTAGCAACCCCTTGTTCTCATCCACACATCAGTTTATCATCCTCATAAGTCAGAGTTTTAGTAACACAGGCTTGCCCACAACATCAGCTTCATGGTCAGCATGAACCAACTGGGGGAGTCTGCTTGCAGCCTCTGGCTTTCTGACATTCTTTGGAAGGGGCCAAGGAGCTTCTGAACCTGTCAGAGTCCATCTGGTTCTAGCAGATCTATCTCCAGATTTACAAGAAAGAAAAAAAAAAAAAAAAAATAAGTCAACAACTTGATCTCACTAAAGAATCACAGAGAAGCAGAAATGGAAGAAAGAAACTCCCTCTTCCTCAATATTTGCCAATGTGGACTGTGTCTCTCCTAAATGTTATCCAAAGTCTCCTATGAAGTGCCAGTGGTCCTCTTAACTCAAGACAAGTCAGTGAAACTGAGCTTTGCACTTAATGGAAAAGCCATTTTGACTGAACAAGGGCATTTCCATTAAAAAAAAAATCTATTACAGAAATTGATTGCAATGCTTATACTGGGGCGTATGAGAAGAAAAGAGACAGAGAATGTAAGCCATTCATCATTTCTTTGCAGATGCATGCTCCCCAGAGGCTTAATTGTGGTTTGATTATATGCAGTAGTAGCTCATTTACACTAGCCCTGGCAGAAGGCAGTGAGGACTAGCAATGCTTTAACAAAATGTCACACACAGCTTTTCCTTCAAACCAGGCCAGGGCCTGCTGAAGTCAGGGTGATGAAGTTCACTTTACCTAGATCTAGATTTCCAGCCAGATGTCTTTCCTATCAGGTTTCCTCAAGCCTATTTTGGTCATCAGCTCTAGCTTGAGATGCATGGCTCCAGCTGGCAGGAGCCATTCCTGTCCGTGGCACACAGAGGCACTGTCCTGTGACCAGCCAGATGTGGCCAATGTGTTCCTTAGTCAAATGTGTTCCCCTCAGCCTTTGCATTGGCTCAGTGGGTTCTGGCTCAGAGGTCAGCAATGCACTCTGGTGAGGTTAAACAGTTTTGGAGACTTCAAAGGTACACATTGTATCACAGTATGTCACCCTTGAAATAAGCAGTGTCCTGTAGTGAGGCCACAGGAATACATTTCCTCCTTGTTTATATATGTATAAAATACACTGCTAGTTTCTACATGCTATATTTTTCCTGAAATTTCACTTTTCTTTTGTTTTTTCTCATATCACTTCACCTCCTCATCATCTTTCTCTGTTTTCCTCTGCATTTTTCAGTCTTATCTTCCTTGCCATCCTGTATTCTATTTTTCCTTTCTACTGCTTTTATATAATGTCATTATTTATTGGTTTTTATCAACAAATCATCTCTTCAATACACTTCTTACACTTATACTTTCCAAAAACTTTGGAAGAGAAAATAAATTCTATTCTGCTGCTTCTGCAAAACATCTGTTTAGTGTGTTAATACACGTATTTCTAAATATTGTAATACATGAGTGTAAAAGCAAAAGAAAAAAAATTACATTCAGACTATTTTCACATAAATGTAAAATCTTTCTGAAGACTACACACATTTATGGGATAATAAATTATTATCCTGTATCACTTTTATCACTTAACTTTTATTTCCTTAGTCATGTTCGCACTTTCCTCCATTATTTTTTGTGATACAGCTCAGCTCAGTCACTCAAAGCTCTCAGAAATCACACCCACCTTGTTTAGTCTCTATCCTGCATAAGGAACAGGAATTCAACTGAAGAGGCAGCCTCAAAAATTGCTTTTCAATCTTCAGAGCCATGCATATCAGCCCTAAATACAACAAATACAAGTCCATCTGGCATGTTAATTGCTGCTTACCTCTTATCTGTGCTTGCAAACCAGCTGCAAGACTGTCAAATTTGGAAATATGTTTCATCTCCAGTGGGGTTAAAAGCAGTGCTTAGGTTTCTGTGTGCAGTATAGAATGCAGGACAAGATTGCTCCTGGGTAATTAAAGCTAGGGACTGGGACATTAGGATGCTGGGGAGCTCTCCACATCCTGCAGAAGACCCCTAAGCAAATTTCAGGAAGGTGTGTGAACTCAGCAGAACTCTGCTGCTTCTGGGAGAAAGGCACACGCTGGGTTTTTCCATGAAGATACAGGAGCTCACTCAGTGCCAGCTCAGCTCTCTCTAACCAGCCCTCTGCAACCAGCCCTTTGCACTAATGTGAAGACAGGTGGAGAGAGCTGGAGCTGTTCAGCCTGGAGATGAGAAAGCTCTGGGGAGGCATTCTAGGAGCCTTCCAGCCAGTACCTAAAGGGTCCTACAGCAAAGCTGGAGAGAGACTTTTTGCAAGGGTGTGAGTGATGGTACAAGGGTGAATGGCTTTTTGCTGAAAGAGGGCAGGGTTAGATTAGATTAGATGTGAGGAAGAAATTTTTTACCAGGAGGGCAGTGAGGTGTAGGAACAGGTTACCCAGAGAAGCTGTGAATGCTCCATCCCTGGAATTGTTCAAGGCCAAGATGGACAGGGCTTGGAGCAACCTCTGGAAGGTGTCCCTGTCCATAGCAGGGGTTATAACTAGATGATCTTTAAGGTCCCTTCCAACCCTAACAATTCTGTGATTTTATATGTAGCAGAAGTAGCATTGTGGCACAGCGGTGATTTCATACATCCTTATTCAGTCTGGCAGCCAAAACCTGGCTTCTTCTGAAAACTTTCCAGAGCAATAAATAAAAGGGTTTCTGCTTGCAGTCACTGCTGCTGTACTTTGGAAGGAGTATCTGGAACTTCCAGCAGCAGATGGCCCTTCCACATCTTCAGAGTTACTTGGTGGACCTTTGATCTTTCTGCAGTTGCTTCAATAAGCCAGCTGAGTCCGAATCAGAAAAAAATCTAAGGCTCATGAAGAAGTTTAATCCCTCCTAATAACCCAATCTTATGACATTTACAATCTTCCTGTTGTTTTTATGTTCAATAACAAGGTAGAAATCTTCTGCAACTTCATAATTGCTTGCAAGGCTTTTCTAGGAGCATCAGAACCATTTTGCAGGTGCTGCAAAGGACTGAATTTGAAGTGTGCTGGAGCTACTCTTCTCTCCCATGCCTGCAATGTGTGTTCCTGGGTGCTGGTGTGGCTGGTGTGGTTCCACTAAGCCATTGCTGACTTTTCTCAGACTGCTGCCTCCCACTGGACTAGTCCTCTATTCCAGAGAAGAAACATTGAGCTGTTTTTGGAGATAGTCATCTTCGAGTCAGTGAAAACAGCCTAAAACATGCAGCATCTGTTTACCTCCCTTGCTTGCCAAATAAAAAAGTGGTGGAAGACTTCTGGAGGGTATGCAGGAATAGCTTCGTAAAGGGTATGGCAATAACAGGGAATGGCAACTGTTGACTTGCTCTTCTGATTTGACTGCCCTTCCACATTGTTATCTCAGTTTAAAAGGTCTTGGAATCACAAATTTAAATGCACTTAATTATTCATTTTTATAGAGATTAATAAATGCTCCTTTCCAACTCATCATGAAGGCCTTCAGTCCAAGGCATGTACATTTGTATCACTCAAAGCATTTGGCTATTGCATAAAAAGCTTTGCAATGTGAGCTGCATATACTTGCCAGCTTTCCCTGTCTCCCATCAGCATTGTTTAAAAGGGAAACTTTAGGGGGACAGTGCTCCCCTCAGAGCTGCTGAAGCACACAAATTCATCCAGTAAGTCGAGCAAAGGTAGAGCATTTACATAAACTGTTCTCTGTCAGGACTGTGGTCTAGACATTCCCACAGATGTTTCTCACTTTAGTACAGTGCAAAGTGCAATTCGTTTTGTCTAACTTTGTGCATATTCCCACAGCTGTCCACCCTGAAGAGAGAGTCACCTCCACAGATGGTCTCACCCATGGGTTTCATGATTTGATTTGACAACATTGACAACAAAGGGAGATCACTGATTTATTGTTCTATGTCTGCCATTGTATGAAATGAAAATAGCCATGAGCGGCTTCTCTTTCCTTGGCCACAGCTACCACATTGCCAGCCTTCATTGAACACACCTCAAATGTCTTTTCCTTATGATCATCCCAGTCTTCTGCACCTCCTTGTTCCATGGAACATCCCTTTCATGTCCTGAACTGTGGAGAAAGCTGACAATATCCCTGCTGTGTCAGCTGGTAGGTTTTCTCACACTGCTTCTACTACATGGGCAATGTCACTTAAGAGCAGGAATGATGTTTACCTTGAAAAGGATGGGCACTTGCAATCTACTTTTACTAATGATGGACTAAAGGAAATCACATATCTGAGATCCTGCTCAAATATTAATGTCTGATCTGTATATTTTTCTATTTTTTTACAAATTGAATGTTACATTTCACAAGGAAAAAATCAAGATGCGTTGATCAGAGAACTTTTAACACCAGAGACTTATTAATAGTAACTACAGTACAAAAGCAGCTGTTTCCAGCTTTTATACAGCATTACATTTGCTTTATGCAGATAAAGAGAAATTACTCATGAGGCAATGGAAGGAAAGGTGTAGGAGGGTGAATCATGTTGGAAGAATAGGAAAAAATGAAAGTGGGGGCAAAATTTTTTAAGCATGCTGTGTCATCCCCAGTAAAAAGTAATTTGCTATATCAGTGGAATGCTATCAACTCCTGCTTGGTTGGGCATAATGCATGGTGGAGGAGGGAATATTTCAGTCAAATTGAATGACAGTAATTTTGGGGGAAAGAGAATGACTTTCATTACTTTTTTTTTTTTTTCTAGAAGGAAACTCATTGGCATCTTCACATCTAATTCTGATTTGCAGGCAATTAGTGCACAGTTGCACAACTGGAGCCAAACTGTTGCTATTAGCAGGACTCAGCACAATTGTCTAAGGCTGAAAATAAGTGAACACAAAAAGACTGCAGGTTTTCTTGAGAACAGGGTGACAAACATTTAGCGAAAACATGGTTTATCTGTTAAAATTGCAGTTAATTTTAGGGATGTGTCTTCTTTTGTTCCAATGACCTCCATCATATTATCGAGATTCCTCTTTGAAACAGGACTAAGAAATGCTCTGGAGCAATCTGTACTTCAGGGATAACAGGCTATGTCAAATTAGAACTAACTAATCACTATAATCTGCATATTACACAAGATTGACTGTCACATTGGATTTTTATGCAAGTTTATAACAAGAAACACTGCATGTGCCACTCTGACTGCTTTTTTTCAGGATGACATCTTCCATTTCCTCTGCCAAGGGAGACATTTTATTCCATAAGCAGAGATTGGAAAACAAAGATTCTCATGTCAAAGTCAGACAAAAAAAATACATTTAATATTGTGTCACAGAAGCCAAAATAAAGGGCTTAACCCAGACACAAAAAGTGACATGACTTACAGGCACACTCTAGTTTTCACGTGCAGTTTGTTTCCCCTTTGTGCTGCCAATATCTCTGCCACTTCCTGGCATCCAAAGAGCCATTCCCAGCAAGGAGGGCAATGATCTGGGCTCTCAGGGCTCCTTCATATTAATTCCTCCACCATTCCTTACTGAAACCTTTTCTAGCAGCCAGTCTGAGTCCATATACAAAATGAGGTGGCATCTTGCAAAATTTATAATCATCCCATGAGATCTTTCATTATTTCTTTTCCATTTGAGGGGCACAAAACACTCATGTGGCATATTTAAGGGGAAAAAAAATCCCCAATTGTCCTGTTTTCTCAGTGTTAAGCAGTTTTGGGGTACATAACCCATGCCTGTGTTGCAATTCAGGTATGTAAAACAGGCAGGGCACCCCAGGCCCATTTCCCTTGGCCCCAGGCTGGATCTCCCAGAGCAGTGCTGAGGGAAGCCCCAGCCTGGGTGCCTCCATCACAAGGCCAGAGCTACGTTCACGTGTCTTGTTTCTCCTCCTGAATTCCCTCCTGCTCAGAGCAGTAATTCCACAGCAGATCACATCACCATTTCATTGCAGCAATCCAAAGGACATCCAAATCCTCTGCACAAATATTGGGAGAGGAAAGTTTACTGGGGAAAATATTACTCACAAACCCTTTACACTGTCCAGCTGATAACATGTGCCCTTCATTCCCTTCGCTTACACTACAGAGGTCAGTATGACCAGCTCACCCCAACTCCCTCACCTGCTGCCAAGTCATCTATTTCTTTGAGTTTTTCTCTGCTCTTACCCTTCTCCCACTGCCTCTAGGGTTGTCTCAAAGTGCCACATCCCAGGCTGTGCTTTGGGACACAGATGGAATCTTTGCTCTACCAGGAACACATGCTGACTGTGAGGAAGTTGTTCTCAATTTAGGCTCAAGATTGTGACTCCTCAGATTCTGCCACTGACTGCCCCTTGAAAGCACCACACACCTCACTGTACTTCTCCACACCTTCTGACAGGTCTGGAGAGATTTGCTGAGGTGTCAATACCAAGTATGCAGGATTTCATGCAGGATAACACTGAAGATATTTTATGCACAAATACCTTTGCAATGACAAGAAGGTTTCAGTGAGGAGAAAGGTGTAGGCAGTATTGGAAGGAGTGGGTCTGATCAGCTTCTTGTTTCTCCCTGCTGCAGTGAATATCACACTTGAGACCAAAAGACTCCAGCTAGAAGGGATCTAAAGAGGAGGGACAGGATATGATTAATTATTTTAGTTAAAAGAAACAATATTACTTGGCCACAAGCCCCCAGGTAATAAAGAATTAGTTTTTCTTAGCTAATGAGAAATTACACCTCTACAATATCTGAACAAGAATGCAGTCCACTGAAAGTAATTCTTCAAGAAAGGATGTCAGAAAAGACTAGGAAATGCACAAAACATTTGCACACCACTGCAAAAGGGCAGTTTTGATGGAAAATCATTGGAACTGGATTTAGAGTAATCCAAACTCAGAAATGGTCATGGAAGGTGCTTTATGGATCTAATGTACCTTTTTCAGTGGCAAGACAGGGATTTATTATTACTTTTAAAATTTTTGCTTGTTTGTTTGTTTTTATTTGTTTTGCTTTGTTTTGTTTTTAATAACTAGCTATTATTCCAAGACCTATGTATAGCTACATTTATTAAAGATTTGCATTTATACCCAGTAGGATGGGAGGATCCAAATCTGTGCTATTTTTGAAAGACTTCAAGGGGCACATCATTCCATAAAGGCAGTGTAACCAGTTTCCCACCTGCATCAGAAAGTGGTATAAGAATCAGGTCCACAGGAAACAAGCAAATTAGGAGCCCTTTTTCTAAACAATTGCCCTTTTCCTGAAGAACCTGATGATGCCTTGAAACTATGAGAGAAAATTCTGACAGGGACAAACTTCAAATTTTAGAGGTCTAGAAAAACAAGAAGGGGGAAAAAAGGGAAGAAATAAAAAAGAAATTAAGAAAAAGAAAGAGGGAATGCTTATAACAACAGCCTTTGTGGGGTTTTTGAAGAATTCTGTTCTTTTGCAAAATGTTAGAGGGCAGACTGGGGAACTTGTGCATGTGTACCAGGGCCTTGCCCTGACTGCATGCCAGGTGCCACCAAAGCTGCTCCATCACTCCCCTCAGCTGGCCAGGGGAGAGAAAATATAACAAAAGGCTCGTGGGTTGAGATAAGGACAAGGAGAGATCACTCACCAGTCACCATGGTGGGCAAAACAGGCTTGCCTTGGGGAAAATAGTTTAATTTATTGCAAATCAAATCAGAGTGGGATAATGAGAAATAAGAACAAATCTGAAAACACATGTTCCACTCAGCCCTCCCTTCTTGGGCTCGGCTTCAGTGGTGATTTCTCTGCCTCATCTTCCACAGTGGCACAGGGGGATGGGGAATGGTGGCTGCAGTCAGTTCATCACACACTGTCTGTGCTGCTCCTCCCTCCCCACAGGCAGGACTCCTCACACTCCTTTATCCCTCCAGAGGGCTCTCTGCAGTTTTGGGAGTGGATATTTCCTCTTGGTATTCTTTCTCAGGATCTTGCAGTCACTGGCACACGTCATGGCACTCTGTTTCTTTTTTCCTGTATTCAGATCACAGATCACTGACACATTCAGAGATGACAGGTCAGAATTCATGCAGATAAGAGATCACATTTAAAACATTTAAAATTCCCCTATGTAAACATCAATTTTATAAAGATCTATTTTAAAAAATCCCTCAAAAATATTGAGAGTAAATGGGAAAGATTCACAATTTACTAGATACTTCTGTTATAATTTGATTAGAGACTCAAATTTTTTGAAATGTTCCTACTATAAAATTATCTGTGGATATGAACACCATTTTTAAAGTTTTACACTGTATCATTACACATCTTCACTAGAGTTGTCTTTTTGAGATATCCACTGTTAATACCTGCATTTTTACTGGATACTTCACACCTGTAAATTCTAGATAATTTAATCCAGTACTCCTAAATGCTTATTTTCCCAATGGATTTTCCCAAAACACCAAAACTTGCTACTTTATGCCTCAAGGATAGCCAAGAACTTCTCCAGACTGGCAGATGACCTCTGTAGCTAGCAAATTTAAGTCAAATATTGCTCTTTTAGTCTCTCTAGTTCCATTTTTTATGTTTCTTTATATTTTAGCAGTTAGACTTGGATGTCAGGGACCCAAACCACCTCACACTGGATCTTTAACATTGAGTAGTCTTTATCTCCAGGGTTACTTTTTCTCCCTTTCCTCCTCCTCCACAATTTGTCCCTAGTTTTCCTTCTGCTCTACTCCCACCCCCAACATCTCTGTCTTTGCCTGACTCCTCTCAGAGTAGGGCATTCAACTGCATTAACACAGAACCTTCTTTTTCTTCTGCATCATTGCTGAAGGAGCTACTTGACAACAGTAATTACAAAGATCCCTGGTTTGCCACCTCACTCTGCCAAAAATATTACACTTAGTGCTAACCTTATATGTTCCTAATTTCATTTTCAGTCCCAGGAGAGCTTGTATTCAGGCTCATCTGAATTCTTTCTGAGTGTGAGGTTTTCAACCACTGCAGTTCCTGCTCACTGCTTAAGGAAATGATGTGTTCTAATCCAAAAGCATAATAAACTAGATCAACTGCTTTGCTTTCAGTGACTGTCTTAGCTACTCTATGAAAAGTCTGGCAAGATTTATTCTATATAGACATAGTAATTTCTTTTCCTCATGCTTCTGAAGACCAAATCCTTTTCACCAGTAGGCTGGTTATCTATCTCTCTGCTAAGCTGGAAAAACTCCATAAAAGTAAATAACATTATGCCAGCTTCATACTAGGCTTTTTATCAGAGTTTATTTCTTTTCTTTAGAGGCAAGGAGTTCTGGATACTGACCTTAACTAAAATTTTCAAAAAGATCATATAGACTTTTTCTTGGTTTGGAGCTGCCTGCTCATTTTGAGATTTCCTGGATCTCATTTGAAATCGCACAGACTCCTTTGTTTGTTAGACACTCAGAAGTATTAGCAAATTTAAAACCACTAACATTTCTCCATTCCCACTGTCCATGAAATGCAAGAGATAGTTTCTCTATCTTGCAGGCATATTATGAGGAAAAATGTGTCACTGTAACCTAAGATCTCAGATACTGTGAGCAAATAAGGAAAACAGCAAATAATGAAGCAAATACAGGTAAACAACTCCATAGCCATGAACTAATTCTTTCTTCCTTCACCTTACATTATTGAAAAGTTCTACACCTCAGCTGTGGTTATATTACTTGTACTAACACATAAAATAGCATTTTTTATCCTTCTGTACTTTGTCCTTCACAGACTCAGGATGAGTTGTTGTCCCAGGGGAAATCACAGAAATGAGGAACATGAGCAAGATCAGGTTTCTGCAATACAAAGCTGACCCAAAACATGAAATACACTTTGGTGCCATGTAGGTCATGTAGAAGGGCAAAATATACCCAGTAACAGCTGTGATTGTTAGTTTATACTCAATGGGATCAGAAGTTGATATCATATCTGGTGCTTTTTCTTCCATTTCAACCAGCCATCACAGGTCTTCTGAATCCCCCTCCTCAATTGTGAACGGCTCTTAGACTTCAAAACTACAAAGAAGTCTTCCAAACTCAAATCAAATAAAATACAGCGTGTCCCCTGTGTAAATATGTTCCTCCATGAAGAATAAATCTAATGAATCACACAGATCTCTGCTTAATGACGCTTACAGCCTCTTGTTTCCTTTCCTTCTGTAGCAAAACTCCCCATCCATCTCCCAGGAGCTGAAGGGCTAAAAGCTGGAGCAAGCTGTGGTTGCTTGCAAGGGTTGGGAGCTCTGCTGCTGGAGCAGCAGCTCCATGAGTAAGTGTGATAATCAGAGGAGCTGACAGCTCCACAGGGTTCATTTGAATGCATTTCCCCAAGTCACAGTTTTGAGGAAACTTTAAAGAGTATCTTTGACAACATTTTCAAGGTGATATCTATGCCCTCTGCCAGACTGGTGAATAGCCCTGAATGTGTCAAAGTCATTAAAAGGTGATATGACAGGCAAAGATCCTAATGTGCAATTACATAATTCACTGCCTTGGCATATCGGGCTAAAAATCTCAAATTTCCCAGAACAAAATATTACCAAGGAGAAAACAGTGAGATCCATATGCAATCTGCTTTGCAGGGAGAGAACAGAAACTTCACATGTTTTTCTACCAAAGAGAAAATAAAGTGATAATTCAGGTATGATTGTTTCACATCTCCTTGAGGAGTGGCACAAAAGGATTCCCTCTGTAATAGAGAAACGCCATAAAAAGGCACAAAAATTGTAGACTAGATCCAGGTCTATAAGACTGGAAACAAAATGCCATTTTTAAGAGGTGAGGAGCAACTTAAAACCAGCAACTGATGGAGCAATCAGAGTAGATGAGGTGCTGAGAAGGTGAAGTCTCTAAATAAGCTTTGAAACACTAATAAGTACTGTTACAAAGATACTTTTCTGGTAGCAGTATTGCCAGGTAACACTGCCCCAGGCTGTCTCCCACCAGCATCTTCACGTGCGCCCCAAAATTCTCCTGGCCTGAACCTTCAGAGCTCACTGCCTTGTCAGCTTGAAAATGTTTTAGCTGTTGGAGCTAAGACCAATGAGATAAATGCAAGACCTGACACTGTTTAACATTTTCATCAATGAACTAGGAGTAAATATAAAACCACTGTATAAGATTTGTAGAGCTGATGATGTAAAAAAGAGTGAAGAGAAAAATAGTACCAGAGACAGAACATTATTAAGAGCTGGCTGGTGTTGAGGAAATTATCTCATCAAAATAAGTGAAAATTCATATTCCTGGGGAAAAGAAATCCAATATTTATGCATCAAGGGTTTTTATCAACAGTAAAATATGGGTTATCTTGGGCAGTGAGTACACACTGGAGAACTGTCAGGAAAGACTAGAAAAAGATGACAAAAGATTATATTTCAGAGAGAGAATTGAGTTGAATTAGTTTTCAAAGATAATCAATTATGTCATTCAAATGCTGGAATACTTCTGTGAGAGAAAGCACAATGTCCTACGTCTTGAATGGGGCTCTAATCTGGTGGGGAATAAAACAAAAAAATTTAACAAGATGTCTAGAAGCAAAAAGGAAATCTAAATTGGAAACTACAGACAAAATTCTAGCAGTGAAAGAGACTAAAACAAAAGAGAAAATGTTGGATTTTCAGCCTCTTGATGTTGCATAATGACCTGATGACTTTTTGTGTCAGGGCTGAGATTCTGGATGCAAAGTAACTGTCTGTAATGCATTTGACTCAGGTTTGGTGATCTCCTGATGCTCTTTTTCATTTGTAAAATCTATGAATATCTGTAAATATTGACTTTGCACTTCCACAGCTGTTCCTTTTTTTGTTTCAGTTTCTAGCCAAATAGAGAAGGAATATAAAATCTTTTGCTTAGCCTAACTAGAATCAGTCCATGTTTTATTAATACATATCCATTTCTGTTCCAACAGCTGGAAGAGAAGAGGAAGCTGAAGAAGGCCTAAGCCCCAGACTTATACTCCTGGGCTATACATGTTTTCATATTTTTTTTCAAATGCCAGTTAAGCACTATGACGTATGAAGTGAAACCAGCAATGTAGAAGTATTTTTTTGTGTATTTATACAGCATTTTGCAAAACATATTCTGCTAGTTTCTTCTTCTGTTGCCTGTGAGGCTTTTCAGCAGCATGCCATTATCCCAAATGGCATGGTTTCTTGTAGATATTTGTCTCTATATATATTATGGGTCCAATAAAAATCGACTGAATAGGAACAAATCTTTAAATTCGGATTTGTGAGCTTTAGGCAATGCAGTTATTACCGGAAAGTTGGAACTCATTTACCTTTATCAGGGTCTAATTAAAACACCATTTAAAAGGCACATGATAACTGCAGTGTTCAGTGAAGCTGCAGGAGATTCACAAGATGAGAAGGAGCAAAGAAAGTTCAGCTCAAAAGAGAAATATATTTCCAATGAACAATTAACCACCCTTAATCAGGATCTGCTGGCAGAAAGAGGTATTGGACTGGGTAACAACTCCCAAGCCTGGAGAAGAGAAGGCTCCAGGGAGACCTCATAGCACCTCCCAGTACCTAAAGGGGACCCATAGGTTGGGAACAAACTTTTTTTAGCAGGGTCTAGTGATAGAACAAGGGGGAATGGCTTTAACCAGAAACAGGGCCCTGTTCACTATGAGGGTGGTGAGGCACTGGTGGCACAGGCTGCCCAGAGAGGCTGTGGGTCCAGCATCTCGGGAGCAGAGCTGTGAAGAGCTGTGAAGATTTTGTTGGAGGCACTTGATTGTGGGATCTCAGCACCTCAGGATGGAGGTGCAGAGTGGCTGAGACCACCCTTGGGGGGTTCGGGAATCCTGGAATGTTGCCAGAAGTGTCTGGTGGCAGGGCTTTGATCCTACACAGGAGACGACACCTGTATGAGGACTGGGAAGTTTTCACTGGGTGAATTGTGAAGGGATAAGTTAGTTAAAGTGTAAAACACAGGGTTTAGGATTTTGGTACAGGGGGGTCTAAAGAAGTAAGATGGAGGAATTGGGGCGTGTCCTCTTCTTCTTCTTCTTCTTCTTGGCCTCCATCTTCTGTGGTGATGGTGGCACTTTGGGATTGGTTATTACTAAAAGTGCACCGGTTAATAAGGGTAGAAGGTATTGGGGAAAAATTATAAATATTGTATACGTAACTTCGGGTAAAAAGATAAGTGACCGCCCCGGGGGCTTGCAGTGTGCCCATGGCTGACTTGCTGTGCAGACCTCTGTCGGGCTGAAAGAAAATCTTTTAGATAAACAATTAATAAACACCGAGACCGAGACAAGATCAGAAGTCTCTCCTCGTCCTTTGAAGCGTCGGCTCTTCAAGGCCATCCCTGGGCCTTTCCAGGCCACCAGAACAGCACAGAAAACTTACAAGTGGCGTCCCTGAGCTATCTCCGGACATAAATCAGCCGGGAGAAACAGAAAACCTACACTTGATGATGTAGGGAAAAGTGTAAAGGTGTTTGTGGCTTGCCAGGAGCAACCTCATGGAAAGCCAGCCTTTGAGAACCTGGTGAGTGCATTTACACAGGTATTACTCATAGATAACTGCAAAATAAATGAAAATTAAACTCCCCCCAAGGTAATAAATTTACCTTCCTCAAAATTAATAGCCAGGAAGACTATAAGTATTTATGAGAAAGGAGGAAGAAAATATTTAAAAAGTCAGATAGAAGTCATAATTTGTTCCTTTGTGTGTTGAATAGACACTACAACTGACTGTGAAATTTAGTCTTTTCTATCATTAGATCTCACTTTTCAGTTTCAGAGTCTTATCCCCATGTCTCTCTAGAACAGAAAGACCAAGACATAAGACATTACAAAGTCTACATTTCAAAGTGTTTCACCATTTGGCCAGTACATCAGGGTCTGGAGTGTCCTGCAATGTGTGAAAGGAGAAATTCTTTAAATTAAAATGTTTTGAAGCCTGTGTCTTATAAAGATGGTACCTACTTATTTATCTACCCATAGCCAGAAACAAATAGATGCCTTCTTCTATTATCTTCATTCAGTGCAATAAAACAAGAATGAAAATTCTGAGACTCATGGCTGGGTTATAAAAAACAACAGAGCCACTGGAATGGGATGTTTGAGATAAGCAAGCATGAGGTGACAGCTCCTCGAGATGCTCTGGCAGCAGGATTCATTTCCTAATGCATGTATGTGTGCCTGCCATGCTATTTTGGCAATGAAGAAAGAGGAAATGACAGGACAAGAGCTGTAGGTGTTTGCCCAACAGAGCTGAGGGCTGTGCATGGAGCCCTTTTTCTTGCATGGCACTGGTTTTGCTGCACAAGTTGAAGCATTCTTAGAAATCTCAAATCAGTTAATCCCAGCTCCTCACATGGCTGCAGAGAGTAGGAATTATTCATTAATTCAGCAAAGGAAGAGTAAAAATACACTTGTAGATGATGTAGAAAAAGAGACAGAGAGGTTTGAGATGCACACTGTTCATTTATAAATCCTCCAGACTCCTAATGGCAGAGTGACCCCATATTAGTAACAGAGTTCAGGAAAAAATTAGGAGAGTCTTAGCAAAAGTTTCTATGATGTAATATTCTAATAAAAGAGTCAAACAAAAAAAAAAAAAAAACAGCAAACCAAAACAACAACAACCAAAACAAAAACCAAACCAAAATAAACAAACAAACCCCACAAAACAACTAAAGAGGAAGATAAAAATAAATGCTAGGGAGAGGTGCTTCATAATGCAGAGAAATGGCATTTTCTCAGGACATGGATCAATCAAAAAGAAAATCCTGTTTTGTGCCAAACTTTGATGGAGGTAATTGAACGTGAGATGACAATACCCTCATAACTTCTTATATACTATTCTATAGGGGAGTACGTGTGTTGCACGGCTAAGGCAACATCTAATAAATACCTGTAATGGCAGAAATAAATACCCATAACTTTCAGCAAACATTGCCCAAAGTGAGCCATCCGTATCCATATCTGTGTTCTGTGCAGAGCACTGAACATCTGCCATAACTCCCTGATGGATGGTGCCTTCCTAAGTATGAATTATATAAGCCAAGATTCTCTGAAGTAGCAATCAGACATGGGGATCTCACCTGCATGCCTGACTTGAGATATTGCAAAAAAAATAACTTGTATTGCAGACAGTTTTGGGTAACTGCCCTACAGTTCTGATCTTTTGATAGGAATGCATTGTATTATTGCTCTTGAAGTGTCATCCTTCAGCAGCAAAGAAGAAGGGAAAGAAGAAAGAAAACAGGAATCAGTTATTCTCACCTGCTTAATTACTATGGTGAGCTAAACCCTTGCTGATGCTGATACAAATCTGACTGGTTTCCTCAAAGCACAGCACCCTGGAGATTATTTTACAGAGATGCTTCCAAGGCAATTCACAGTGAGCTAGGGCTGTCTGAAAGTGAGAACACTGCAGACTTTATGGCAGGTACATTCTTGAGGGAAACAGACTTATTTGCTATGTTTGCTTGTCAAGCCCAGCACCCTGTCTTCAGTGCTAGTAAGAACTTTATTTTCTGTTTGATTTCAGAATATTGTGATGCTTTATGCATTTCTCTCTTTTGATTCATACTTTTTTTGTTGAATATCACTACTGTTCTTGCCATATCACTTCAGCTAACTCTAAAATAACATGGAAAAAGAGAGATAAACCACACAGTCCCAATAAAAAAAAAAATATTAAACCCCCCAATTTCTCTCACAAATACAAAGATGTGAGAGTAAGGGCTGAAAAATGGCAGTCAACAACCACTGCAAAGCCAGAAGTTACACAGTTTAGAGTTAAAGTCTCCAGGCAAGTCAGAGACTTGTTTGCTGCCACAGGGTAGCTGACCTCACTGC
The DNA here is from genome assembly GCF_027887145.1 of Ammospiza caudacuta. Lineage (NCBI taxonomy): Eukaryota > Metazoa > Chordata > Aves > Passeriformes > Passerellidae > Ammospiza > Ammospiza caudacuta. Next base: position 41,688,544 of record NC_080594.1, read on the forward strand.
AGGACAAACTGCACATTTCTTCCCCTAAGCCCCAAAAGAATCAAACTACACTGGGAAAATAACGTTGTTGCAGCAAATTTTGCTGGCATTGCAGCGTCTGTAAGGGATCATTTGTCATTGAATTGAACAACATGACTGTTGTAGGAGAATTGTGATGCCAGCTTGGCCTCTAGCAGTCACAAGATCCATAGCCCTGTTCTATATAAAAAGAGAGCATTATAATTTAGGACATTGAGAAGGGTCACTCTGCTCCATTTTAATTAAGAAATGTAGCACTTACGATTTAACAAAGGAAAAAGTTCTCTTATAAAATGTTTGACAAGCTTCTTAGGAACTCTAGCTTTGCCTCCAGAAGAAGATGCCAACATTTACAGGACAAAACCACAGAAACTGTGATAACTGGCACTGCATTTGACAGTGCCAGGCAAGGCATGTTACTGAAATAAAATGTAACATGGCAGAAATGTGATTGTAGAGAGGAGAGATGATCAGCTGAGCTGGCTGAATCTGATGGAAATAGAAACTGTCTGATGAATAGAGGGGGAAGGAAATATCTGTAAGAACAAAGCTTGACTGGTGCAGATTTTTGCGAACAAAGCACACCTTCAGTGTGTAGTCTGAGGCTGTGGAAGGTAGGCAGGACTGATGGTGAGTCCCAAAGTAGCCTATAAAGGCCTGAGGAAAGAGCTGAGGTCACTGCTTGCTGCTGGTGGTTTTCTCAACAGTGGATCAGGTCTTGTTAGCTACCATCTCCCTGGGTTGTCCCCATGCACATGGACTATATCCAGAAGGGTGCCCCAGCTTCCAGCCTGGACCTTCATCTCAGCTTTTTCAGCTGCATTTCTGCTCGGACATGGTCCTCACCAGTGCTGCTCTCATCCCACCACCCCAGCCCAAATGGTGTGTTTTCCACAAGAGAGCCAAGGCCCACCCTGGCCAGGTCTTTGAACTGAGGGACTGGAGAGCACCTCCAGCTATTTGAGATACAGCCCGAGTGCCCCGTGAACAACCTCTGGGGCTTACCTGAGGGTCTGTGCTGCAGTCACAAGACCATGGCTATTTTAAGAAATTTTTATCAAGGGCAGACCTGAGAGGCTTCTTTGATGGAGTTGAATTGAATTGAATATACCTCATTTTGTTTCTTGGATAACTCCACTGGACACAGACACATTTGCTTATTAGAATCATTGTCAACTGAACCCTTGAACTTCCCATATTCTCACCTTTTAAAATCAGCTGTGACACCTGGGTTCAATAAAAAAAGCAGAAATTTGAGATTCACAATAAATATAATTCAGATATGCATTTATGATATACAGGTGTTTTGAATGAACAAGGCAGAGCATAAACAACAGCTCACAGCACGATGATGAGCAGCATGACTTTGTCTAAAATTGATAGTCAGGGACAGAGCTAGCCTTGCATTCTGAGCCAGAGAAGATCATTGGATGCAAGGCATAGCAGTGACTTCCACAAAAATAGCTTAGGTAGGAAGAGAATGGGTAATTTTAATAAACATGTATATAAAATGTATTTATTTTTATATATAAAAAGATCCTTTCAACCAAGCTGACATGAGTTCAGCAATTTAAATAAAAGTATAGAACTTAAGATGGCAGAGAATTCACTAAAAAATATAAAAGTAAGGAATCCCCCAGTGACAGATAAGGTGAAACATCAGGTTGGGAAGACACAAAATTATCCATGGACTGATGAGACTCAGGAGAGAGAGAACTCAGATGCAATTACCCTGCAGAGGTAGCATATGCACCATGGGTTCTAACAGAAACTTGAAACAGCGGAGTTGCCAATTGAGGGGAAAGCAAGGAGATGAATCTGATCCAACTACCCATGCAAATATTCTCAGCAAAGTTTTGAAGATTAAAGCAGTACCTGTGTTGTAAAAGCTGTGTACTCTTTGAAGGGTAGCTTGTAAGGCTGACCAGGTAAAAGAGTTAAGTTCCCATTGACAGATTTATTCCTGTATATAGTTGGGTCATATTTAGTAATAATAAGTTTGCTGAGCCTTAGGTTGACACCCTCTGGAGCCTACCCAGCAGTAGGAACAAATGGATTCTCTATCTTGTGGGCGAGAATTGCTCCAATAATTTATTATTCAATATGAATCCATTAACAGTAACAATGTCCTAAGCTTTGGAGGAGATGCTGTAGCACAAATTATGCTGAAAGACTAACAAATCCTCACAATGATTTTATTAACCTTGGGGAAGTATGAAAAAAGAGCACTGGGCTTGGTTTCCCAGGACTTTGGTCTCTGGGCTGGCAACTGAAACCAAGAAAAAAAAGGTCGTGTTCTACAAAGAGATTATATTAGATATGAAGATGGTCCAAAAAAATCAATAAACTCTGAAACTTCCAATGGCATTTATATGTCAACATTTAGAGGGCTGGATACATTAAAGGTTATTTAAATTTTGGAAAGTTGCTGAAAACAAAAATATAGAACAATCAATTCTCACTAAGTATCTAAGATACAAATGGAAATGCTCCCAAAATAAAACTTTGTTTCTGAGTGCATATATAAGAGCAAAACTGAAAGGACTTCATTGGCTTCAATAGTTTGAGCTCACTCATTCAAAGTCAAGTAAATCCATCAGGTCAAGAGACAAATACTGTACAGCATAAATTGTCCAGAGACATCATGAAAAACAACTCACAAAATGCCACATCCACAAATTCCAAGAAGCAATTGAGCTGTTTAAAAACCACTAAAGAAACTATTACCTGAGGAAAAGGAGTGCTGGGGGGGCACACGTACCTTTTACCTGCAAGATGACAGAAAGCCCAAAGCTCAGCAGTACGAGGCGATGCTGCTGAGCCCCAGAGAAACCAGTTTTCCCAGGAAATACGACGTGGGGGCGGTGTTGGAGCTGCCAAAGCTGGTAGCAGGAAGGAAGTGAGGTTGCCACAGCTCCATGTCCAGCACACAGTGATGCTGAGCACATATTCCTGATAAGCACATGACCATGTGTTTACACATCCCAAGCAGGTGTGAGCCAGGTAAGGGAAGAGGCCAATAAGAAGTGGATCCTGCAAGGTGGGATAAGGCTTTTTACCATGCCAACTGGCTCAGGTGTGGAAACTGCCCTCCGGGGCAGGTACTGGGACATCGTCATGGGTGGGAGAGAAGCTTCAGAAAATGTTTACTAAAGAAGCCCTACCATTGAGTCACAAGGTGCAGAAAGGACCCCCTTGCTTTCCAAACTCCTTTTCAGAGAGAGGAGCCCAGGCACAGCTGGATTCAGTCCTAGTTTAGTGAGAAGGCAAGAGAGACTGCACTGGTCAGGCACAGGGCATGGACAGACCGACACCTGTACTGACCATTCCCCGCTCACATGGGATTGACTGGACCCTTTTATCTCTACATTCACTGAATCATAAAATTCCTTTTTTCCCAATACACTTTGATTCACCACTTCTCCCACCTTTGGTTGTTACTCCAAATTTCCATTACAAGTCCTGTACATGCCCAAAATACACTTCCCATAGATCCTACAGGGTGTTCCCTTGCCCCTCTAAGCAGTAACGCTCTCAGTTTATAGAGGTATCATGAGAGATGCTCCCCAGTCAACCTCTTTGGTGATTTTCTCACCTGGACCATGGACTGATTGCTGTGCTGTGAAAACACTAGAAGAAGCCAGGTTAGGGCTCCATTTCTCTGATGAAGGTATTTTGGTTCCCCCATTTCTTTGCATTGACAGAGATTGGTCTTTAGGCACACCAGTGGCCCCTCTTCCCTTTTTTGCCGTGCTACGAGACAAGCTCCTAATCATTTGGTGCAACCTGTGAAACACGCTCTTTTGAAATTAACCCTTATTCTGTAAGAACAGAAAACAAGGTGAATTTATTTGAAGTGGGGTTCATCCACTCACAGTTGAGGCTCTGTGCTTCTTTGTGTCTGTGCAGATGAGTGCTTTGCCACATAACCTTGCAGATTCTTTTTCTGTAATTTGAGAAGCACCTCCTTTTGGATGCAGAGAAACTTTTGTTCAACTCAATCTGAATGTCTACTTAGATGCTGCTTTCTACACCCCAGCTACTGCCTGCCTGGAGTGAATCTATGGAACTGCAAATTGCGATCAATTCGTAATTGTTAATAAAAGCATTTCAAGAAAAAACAAATTAAACCAAGAATAAAAAAAAAATTACTGCTATCAGATGCTACTCATCAAAGCATTCTAGAACTTGGAGATGAAACCACTGAGCTACTAATATTGAGTACAAACTAATATTTAGACCAGTCTCAGTATGTACGTCCCGGCATGCTGTCAGCTCACAGACCTACATTACACTAATCAGAACTATGCAGGAGTCTGGAGGATAACTCGGTAACTGTGGGCAAGATTCACACTTCTTATGTCATGTTAAGAAGGTCCAGGATGACCAAAACATCTGTAGAAAACACACAAAATCATGGAGAAGGTTCTCCTCCCTTCCTGAAACCCCACCAAGATGTTGCAGTCATTTCTTCCATGGACAGCATGTGAAAAATGAACTTCAGCTGGTGTTGAAGCTGTATTGCTTGTTTTCTGCTAGAGAACACTTGGTCACTTGAGAAATCAGAATTATTAAATTGAGAAATCAGCAGCAGAAATACTGATTAATCATTACAGAACCAAATAAATTAAAGCAGAAGAATGGGAGGTCTGACAAGGCTCATAATACATTCCAACAATTATGGAATGGTAGTGAGTGATGTATACAGCTTCTCTAGTCCTTCATCAGGACATTTTAATATATAATTAATAAAATAATCACTTTTCTATTATGTCCCTCTTGCCTTTTACTCTCCCTGAGATGAACTGAGTGCAATCTCTTAGGTTGTCCATCAACTAATCTCATTCCTCACTTCTAGTCAGGAGTTTTCCAAGTTAACACTTTCCCTTCTCTGTCAACATGTTGAGACAGCACTCCATCCTTACAGATAAGGCCAAGTCCACAGCAAATCTATATAGGCTTGTCCCATTTTAAAATGGCTGGATTTTTCTTTTTGGTTTTCTAAACAGGAACTGGAATTTCAGTGGGAACACCTGCATCTCTTTTTACATTTAAAAATTAACTTCCTACAGCACCTCTAAAAAGATGCAGAAGCCTAACTTTAACTGTGCCCTCATGAAAACCCTTGGAGTGAGGGTGAGATTTTTCACTACTGCCTATGTGACTTTAAAATGGGATTTTTTATCAATGAAAAATCAGTTCTAGAGCTTGCATGCGAGTCTCACGTCAGTCACCATTCCTTGGACAACTTCAAAGGTAAATTCTGCAGTAGGACAGCTATTTCTTCTAGTGATCCATTATTGGAAACAGGCAGGATAACACTGAGTTTGCAGGATAATTTGTAGTTTTATTGATACAGAAGATTAAAGTTTTACAGAACATCAGGCAAACCCATCCTCTTATTTGCCCAATACTTGAGGATGAACAGTTACAGACAAGAAAATTATCCAGTTACCTGTAGTGCAGCTAATGATTAAATTACATTAAAACTGTTAACAATATTATATTGTAAAATATAAGTTCATATACAGTATATAAATACAAAGGCTTTCTGCTCCTTGTCAGGAACATAAGCTAATCACACATTTTGCAGTTTAATTTAGCTTGTGCTAAAGTACATTTCCATCTTAAATATATACCTTAATGTAAACCATACCTATGAAATCTCTCAGTTTCATTCCCCGCCTCTTAACTTGCAACTAATATTACAGCACTTTAAAAGCTGAATGAACACTCTTATTCAGAAGAGGTTTCTGTCAGAATTTCCTCTCTCTTAAATCTTTGGCAATGCTTTACAGGACATTCTCATTAGTCAGACTTAGTTTTTTACCACATGACATTTTAATCTTATCCAAAGCAGGACACTCTGGTTCCTGACTCCTTCTGTCTGAAAGAGCAGGCCATGCAAATGTATGAGTGTTAAAATTATAAAAATCCTACACTGTAGGAGAAAATTGACATTGTGCAAAATACATCAATAAACATTTTAAAGATTCAAAAGATATAACATTGTTAGACTTGGCTACACTGGCCAACTGCATAAAAGCACTACTTCATACCTGGTCAGTCGGTGGCCATTCACTGCTCTGGAAACCTGTGCCTTGACAGGCTGCACTGCAGTCAGAGCAGGAAGATGTGCATGGCTCTGTCTCTGGGCCAGCCTTTCCAAGGTCTGATGGCTAAGATCAGAACCCTCAAACCCATCAAGCTTCTGAACAAGTTATCTGAGTTTCACAAGGATATGTTACATTCACTGGGTACTGGGGCCACCTCTGTAGGCTGTAGGTATCCAGCTCAGCAAATATTCATTGATAGAAGCGTGGCAGTATCCACTTGCACCTGACAAAATCACCACCAAACTCTGAACCGGACCAGTCCTTCTGCACCCTGGTAGAAGCACCTTCTCAGAGCTGCTCACCAGGACACAACTGAAGTAGAACAGATATGAATGGACTTCAAAGCCCTTTATTCTCCCAACACACAAGTAGAAGGATGAAAAAACAAGAGGAAAAGTAACTTGCATTTAAATCCTCTCAGTCCTACTAAAGATGTTTCTTGCAGAAGTATTTCATGTCAAGTAAAATATGCTGTACAGAAATATATTCTATAGGTGTATGGGTAAGGTAAGTAACAGATTCACTATGAAACAGATGGAAACACTGAGATTTAATGTCTTTTAAAACAGCTTAAAGACTAAAAATCCTTCAAGACGAAAAGCTGAAGTTACCTTTTTCTTCTCTGCTAACTACCTGTGTTTGCTCCGCTGTGGCACTTCCATAAGAAAGGTTAATCTGTGGTATCACACAAGCAGACTCATCCCTTCCAAGTGCCTGCCAAGTATCTAATTTTGCCCATGCTAAAATCAAAATTAGAGGATTACTCAGAACTATTGCTTGAACAAATACATGCAGTTTAAACTACATGCTGTAACAAATCCCTATCAGAAATGCCCTCATCCACATGGAGATAGAAGTGCACATTACAGTCACCAGTTGGTAGATGACAGTGGAAGAATTCTTAAGAGAAAATATAAATATAGATATATTTAGTAGTATATTACTCTAGCACTGTAATGCCAAATGGTAGATTACCAAATGGTAAATTTCTGAGGAATATACTGAAGGCAGGCAAAATATTACATATATTTCTATCTTAATTTGTATGACTACAGTGGAGAGGTTTTGGCATAACATATTTCTTGGGGGAATTTTATGATTAAAAATATTCTGTAGAAAAAATTGTTTCTTCATAACAGGAATGAGTATGATAAATAGTTATGTTATTGCACAAACTATAGGGTTTTTAGAAAACAAGACCAAAAACAGTGCTTCAACATTTGGAGTGAAAGTCATCTATGAAGTGTGAGACAGAAAGTCAAATATGAACCCTGAAAATCAGGATTGTTCATAGGAACTCAGCCAGCAGGCTTGCTAAACAAAACTAATTTCTACCCAGATACCAACTTATGAACCTACTATTTTTTTTTCCAAAAAAGACAAAAGAAGCAAAAATACGTAAAAAGCATGTTAGATACTACTTAAGGCAGAAAATAAAAATGAAAAAATAATTATTATATGTTCCAATAGAAATATAGATATGTAGTCTAAGACTTCAAGCCACAGGCAATAAAAAATACAGCATTTTATACTTTTGTATAGTTGAAATCAAGGATAAAGAAATTGTGTAAAAAATGGGTCAGGGTAACAGTTACCAAAATGTACAAAAATAAACTGCTTATCATGTGTGATGTTGAATGTTTTTGCATGAAAATAATATTGCTTTGATAAACAAAACAAAATCTTGTAACTTTTCATTCAAAGTCCAGAAGAGATATATAATTACTTTCTAAAAAAATAATGCATTTCCACATGTATATCCTACATCTTACAAACTGTACCTCTTTACACAGTACCAGTAGTTGAAAGCAGGTCCTGAGTCAAGAATTTCTTGTTAAGGAATGAAATAGTTCACAGTGCCTGGTTAATTACTTTAACCCAACCACCAAGTCTGTAGCATTTACATCTGCAGGAAAGCTCCCTGTTGCATTAGCAAGAACTGTGGATGCTGGATAAATGATTTCTTCAACCGTCACGTATGTCCCTGTTAAAAATCCAACAAATCCAACCACAGCTATAAAAACATCTTTAAATATTGTCAATAAACTTAGGTTTTCCTTGTAGAAAGTGAGGATTTCAATCAGAGGTGGCAGAATCAGTCCCAGAGTGCTGCTGCTGACAGCTCCGACGAAAGAAATCACCAGGTCTAGGCGAGGGATCAGAACTGCTACAGCACCTAAAGCACAACAGGAGAAATGGTGGCTTCAGATTCAATGTCCTCATGAGAAACAAAACTGCAACAAACACATCATCGAGTGGGTCAGGCTTTTTACAAAGTTCCATCATTCTGTATTTTTCCAGCTCCTATACAGCACTATATAGAGTGTGTGAGAACTATAGATTAATGCACATATTTGTCATTAACCCACATCTTCATGCTCATCTGAGAGACCCAGCTTCAATTCTGAATTTCTGCATGAGCTGGCAGAGCATCAAGTTAAAGTATTCTTGTACTTACAGGGTAAAGAGATTTGGCCTGCAAATCACAGAGAAATGAAGGATATGGAATTGCAAGGAAATGTTTTAGTTTTTGGTTGTCGATAGATTTTTAGGATGAAGGAAAAAAAGCTGAGGAAGAGTAGAAGGGGCTGCTGCATGCTGCTCAGGAGACGGGGCAAAAATATATTACTGTCTATTAATTTGCATAATTAATAATCTAAAAATCACATAAAATTATTCAAAATGAACAAACCTGTGTGGCTTGGCAGTCACACAGTCATTTAAGTGACTTTTACCTACACACTTGAACAATCTTGGTTTGTACAACTGCTTTCAGTCTGTAAAATGTCGCTGTAATAGTTGCCCAGTTAACTAAATGAAAACTTGGCCCTGCCAAGAGGAGTTTGAACACAAGGCCCAGTAATCCTTTTAAGCTTGGCCAGTGTCACCTCCTGAAACTACAACAGTTACAGAAACAGAATCCGTCATGTTGGACCAGAAACACTTCTGGTTTTAACTGCTTTGGCTGGCAAGGTCCCCTAGCATTAACTCAGATATATCAGTTGTGTCATCTTTTCAGTCCTGGACTAGAAAACAGCTTTCAAAAGCCTCTATATGAGCCCTGTATGTGGCAGAAATGTCTTTTTTCCCTTCCACGAATATACTGCCTTTTAACTATCAGACATTAGTGTAAAGAGCATCAGACTGTTTGCACCCTTCCACCACATCTCATTGAGACAAAGAAGCAATCATAAAGAAAGGGGAAGCAGAAAAAAGGTGCAAATGCCACCAGCATTAATACCATGCATTAATACACATAAAAATACCATGTAATATGTTTTGGTTTTTCTCTAACTCCCTTCTTCACTCTGAAGCCAAAATAAAAGCATGTTTGGTTTTAGAGCAATTTCACTGACCATATGTTATTCAGTGTTTATGGTAATGAACAAATGGAAGAAGCAGGAAGGAGATCTCCGCAAAATACATGAGGATGAAAACCAAAAGGTGTGTATTAGCTTTATAATGCATAACCATGAAGTTGTGCTTTCTATTTGTAGAGTGTCTTTGCTGTGGGCTGAATGGCACCAGCTGCATCAATTCTGACACATTGTGATTATGAAAGGCAGCATACTCAAATGATGTTCCTGTTGATGTTCTCCATTGAGGACAACTTTGGGAAAACTGCACTGGAAAATACACTCAAAATTCACTTACGAACACAAGAGCTGTCCACTGCTGCCTAGCAACTTTGCTACACATCTTAATGAAACTTGTAACTATAGAGTTCTCACATAAAAAGGAGCTAAGACTAAAATGTATAAAACTGCAGAGGGAGAGTGGATTAATAACTCATCCTATTTGAAAGGAACATATCACGCACAGATCTGCCAGAAAAAAAAATCTATTAACTTGTTCCTGCTTGAGATGACTGTAGTTTATTAACACTGGGATTCTACAGAGATATGAGAGGCACTGTTTAGTCAAAGAAAAACTGGACAGAGACAGAAGTGGAAACCTTAAAAACACCCTGGCACTCAAAAATAGGTAAGACAGGTTTTTTTATCCCACTGTTAGGATGGACCTACTCAATGCCAAACATATTCTTCCATTTCATGATGTGACATTTGAAGACTGGAAATGTCACATGCTTATGCATTATCCAGGCCAAAGCTGAATGAAAGGCAAAAGGAATTATGCCAAAGTTAATAAAAGTCACTAAATACCCACCACTGTAACTTTTGCAGCCATAAATGTTCAAGCCACAAAAGTAGGCACCATAAACGTACAAACAATACAAGATGAGCACACAAGATTGCTATGTGTGATACTTACACAGCCATACAGAGTCCAAAAGTAACTGAAAAGTGCAGCTGAAGTGTATTGCAGTGTCTGGTAAAACTCCCAGCTAATGACTATGTTGAATGTGCTGTTCCAAAGTAAAAGAGAGGGCTGCACACTTATTATCTTGCCAATTCAATAGATGTAGTGGGTGTATTCATTAAATATAGATTTTCAACTTCTGTAATAGACCTCTTTCAGTTCCACATGTGTCCAGAGTTTAGAAGGCACTCATTAATTTATGGTTTATAGTTTTGATTCCAACACTTATTAAAATAATGAGACTATGTTTCATATTTTTTAATTGGAAAAAAATCCAACTCTAGTTTGTAATTGCTTCAAGTTACAGAAAAACAAAATGCAGTGTGTTGATTTGAATCTCATCAAACGTTTGTCTGACTCATACAAATTTGTATTAATCTGGATATTGCTGTGGGAGGAAGTTTGGAAAAGTCTTTCAAGGTTTTAATTAGTGTCTTATTTATTCCCTAACAAGCCAAGAGAAATACAATGCATGTTTATTACCTACCAAAGAATGTATTCAAGAGTTAAGAAAGGGCTCCTTTTTCCAGAAGCAAATAAGGGGCATTCCCACAGGTAGGAAGCCTAATTTTCCCAGCCATTTGTAGGTTTCAAAAATACAATGTAAAGAAGAAATTCTGATCCTTCATCAGCAGTTATGAAACCTTCTGGTTTGGAAGTTCAGCTGAAGAAGTAAGTTCTGTATTAGTAATAAGACACTTTTTTTTTTGGTCAACAGTTAAATTGTCTTTAGGCTTGAATAAAAGAGTGGGGGCCATATGAACAAAACATTCTGCAGAGATAACAAAAGGTATAATCATATTGATTCTACCTTAAACTCTGCAGTCTAATCTCAAAACCTACAACTCATGGTTTCTCCAGCCTCTCTCAGCTATGTAGCTCCACATTTGGGTCAGCTGAGACTTTTTAAGGAGAGGAATGCTATACTGCAATGTTTAGATTTTCTTAAGGGACATAACACCCCAGAGGGATGATACTCTTAATTTTATTATCTTTATTTTGTAGTGCTGCTTCTTTTACAACTTTTTGTTATAGAATCAGCGTATTAGTTGCCAGACTTGCTTCTTGGGAGGCAATTCCAGTGAGATTGCTGGGGAGGAACGAAGTTTTGCCATTTCCACCCAACCTAAATGCATTATACCTCCTGATGAAGTCAAATAGGTGATTACCATATTCCAATACTTCCTCCAATAATCAAATATTGAGCTACCTTACTTATATCAGAAAGTAATGCATATTCCATGCTAAATCCTTGAGCAGGACGGGCACAGCTGTAATCAGGATCCATGGATGTAAGTAAAGATTGAATATAACTTTGGTCCTATACATAGATAGTTCAAAAGCAAAGCATATTATGACTTCATCAGGACACTTTAATCACAGAACTTACTTAAAAAGCCTTTATTCCCATACTTCTAGTAGTACTTAATTAATTTATAAGCATCTTTAGGACCTCAGAAACCAATTTTGAAATTTAAAATGCTAATAATAATAATTTCTACTATATTTTTCTTTTCCTCAATAATAAAGCTATTTAATACTTCTTCACTAAAATCATTAAAAGAAATTATTTTTCTGATAACACCAGATTTTAGATTTTATCTAGGTACTCAAACATAATTCTGACAAAGAAAACCAGGTTAGTGGTATTCAAATGTTGCATCTGAAAAAAATAAGTAGTACATACACTACCAGATCAGTAGTATGGCACAAAAAAACTTGTCCTAACAACAGGTTTTATAAATAGGCATAGTCAAAAAGACTGGGGGCTTCTTAAGTACAAAAAATGTTGGATATTACTAGGGAGTGGTAAGTTCATACAATTGAAAAGTAAAGTAATTGTCTCAAGTGATATACAACCAGTTCTCTTCAAAGGGAAGTGACAGTGCTGGGGAAGCCCCTGTCCTGCAGGAAGCCAGCATACACCAAACTTTCTATTTGTACCACTTTTCCAGGACCAGAGAGCAGACCACAACACTGACGGGTGTCTGACATCCATATGACCTTCCAAAAACACAAAACAAAATTGTATTCTTAGCATACAGATGTCTATGATATGGTAAGGAATGGATCCCTTCCAGGAGTTAAAATTGCCAAGAATTCTGCCTGTAGGTAAAACAGCAATTCACAATTTCAGCCTGAATGCTCTTTCCTATCCAATATCCCAGGCTGCCCCCTCTGTCCATCTTTCTTTACTGCAGTAGTGCTCACCCACTCAGTCTGCCATCCTTTCTTCCCTCCCCCTACTGCAGTGTTTGCTGGATCCCCTTCCTTAATGCAGCACCTGCATATTTCCTTCCAACTCCCTCCTCCTTTTCTGCAACACTTCCCTCCACATTGCCCAAGGTTTTTTTCCTTTATCTTTTGTGAGAATGGAAGAACATTTCTCTGATATGGACTGCCCCAGAAGGCTCAGCCAGTTTGGCTGCAAGGAGCAAACACGTGCAGGCTGGACAACTGGCAAGTCAAGATAACATCACCTCCCCAATCCTACATCACAATTAAAACTATTCACCTTTTAAAAATAAATGTCAAGGTCTAACAAAATCTAATGTTTCCATGAGAAGTTGCTCGTGTAAATTTAATAAAAAAGAATGCCTTTCACAGTGGACACCAAACTGTTTTGATACATATGTACAAAGGAATATGAGACCAAGTAAAAACTGTTATCTATCTGCAGATAAACCAACGCAAATAATAACTTAAGAACATTTGTGAATAATTTACATGTTGATACCTGCAGTTTAAAAGAAGGATTTTAGTTAAAGATTCTGACATAATTTTACTTTATTTTTTGCTAAAAATGATAATTAACATAGGGGTTTAGGTGGTGTTTGTCTCAGCTGTTGAGACATTAAGACTCTAAGATACATATAGAAGGTAATTTTTTAAAAATATATTTAGATTGTCTTCACAAAAAGTAATTTTTTTAATCCAATTTTCTAAAAGGCAGACTTTTAAATTTGCTCAATCTCAAACCAAAACTAAATGTGAAAAGGAACAAAGCAGAAGACATGTTGCAGTTATATATGAGGTGACAAATTCTACTTGCACATTGGAGAGAAGGAGGGACAGCTTGCACACAGGACAACCACACACATCATCTAGTTTGGCTTTGTTCCCTTTGGAATGAAAAACTCCTTCATCATTATCTTCCTGCAACACACAGTATGAGGGAAACATAAAGTACTTCACATCACTTGCCCTCACACTACACCACCACATTTTTTGTTGCTTTGTCCTGTGCTAGAAGGAAAGACCAGACTCACACAGGAGAAGATGGTTTCAATATCCTAATCTTTCACAAGCAGAGGTGATACAGGTCACTGCCCTGACACACAGCAGGGAATGGGCAGATCCATTCCTTCCCCAGAGCCCCCCACCTTTCTCAAACATGTAAATAAATTCAGGTTTTACAGCATTTGCATCCAAGACGTCAAAACTGTTATTAGAAGGGTTTTTATTATTTTTATTCCTTAAGCAGAAAGACACATGAAGAATGACACCAGACCAAAGAGCAATTTAACAGCAGTATTGAGTCCACTCTTCTTACCAGGCTACTTAAAATACCTCCAGCCAGGGCAAAGGACTGGCACATACCACTGCTATGAGACACCTGTTTCAAGGCAGCATTCCCTCCTTGCTCCACTAATAAAATCACTCCCCTTAAGCTGTCTGTGTTCTAGATAACCCCAAAATTCAGGCAGTGCAATTATTTCAGATTACAGCTTCCACAACCTGCACCCATTTTAAGCAAAATCCAGTGTCACAATAATCTAGTGCAGGAGGAGGCTGTATGAACAGGTGTGGCTTCACAGGGACAGGGATGAAGCAGCAGTGACACAGCTACAATGCAATTCTTCCCTCTATTCTCCTCCTTGGGACCATCCAGACTGACTTCTCTCTCTGAGCCAAATGTCCAAGTGGAAGTCAATGGTAGCTTGGCCTCTTCATCCTGTTCTGCCTGTCCCCATCAGATCTTCAAAATTAATGTATTTTTACTAAGCACCCCCCTTAGATGGCAGCAAACCAAGAAAACCAGGCTGTGAGAGGCCAAGGAATGTCCTCACGCTGCAGTTTGTCCAGAGCTGCAGTACCAAGTGGGCTTCACAAAATCAGTAAGCAGACACGCTTGGCACAGCACACACCAGATTAGGTGGAAATGTATTTGACCATTTAGTTAACTACAAACCATGTAGTCAGAAATGCCTCCTGTTTCAGGCTGTCAGATGTGAAGCATTTTATTTATTCATTTGTCTCTGCAGTAAATTTATTTGAACTTTGCTGCTGATACTTTATCATAAAATAAAAAATTTAAGACATTCTCCAGTGAAATAATGCAGCCAGCTGTTAACATGCATTTCTGGATTCAAGGAATGAATGCAAATCATACAGCAAAACTCAGTAATACTAAGCTACAAATGGATGATCCTAGACCATAAAAGTACTGGCACTTCCCACTGGCAGTCTCCTTCTGATTCTACAGGCTCACCAGAAATGAGTCCACAATTGAACTTTTGTCCTCTTTGTCTCACTCTCTCAAAATAATTTGTGGCTCTGAGACAGCTGAAAGGTTTTGAAACACGTAAGCAAAAAATAATGTTTGCTTATCCAAGGACAAGACTGTTTTTGCTACAGAGAGCAGAGGTGAAGAAAAGAGTCAGGACGCGTGGTTAAGCCTTGAAGAGCCAGCCATACTGCTTCCAATGATGCTAAAGAATGGTATTTTCCAATATTCACCATCACCACTCCATACTCCCCAATCTTTCTCTTGGATGCACTGCATACATCAAGCTATCCCACAGGAAAGTAGGTGGGGATACACGGCTACTACTTTGTAGTTTCATAACAAAAGCAATAATAAATTCAAATAATTTTGTATTAAAATTTTATATTAAAAAGTTTGTCTTGCCATTACCCTTGAAAATAAAATTTTCATTATATGCCTTTTGATTACTACATAAAGCAAGAAATAATATGGTGAAGATGAAATTGAACACACTTAGCTTTAATCTCAAGCTAATATACTTTGCTCCATAAACACATAAATATGAAGGAGAAACATCACCAAAGACACCTTTAGGAATAGTAAAAACTACTTATCTTTACCCTTCAGGCTTCTTTTCCCGTTTCATAATACAATTTTACATTTCTTTAATAAAGATAATTGAAGAAACAGATGATTAAGATGACAAGAAGCATCTGTTATTTTGGAATCCTTTTGTA
Source organism: Ammospiza caudacuta (assembly GCF_027887145.1). Classification (NCBI taxonomy): domain Eukaryota; kingdom Metazoa; phylum Chordata; class Aves; order Passeriformes; family Passerellidae; genus Ammospiza; species Ammospiza caudacuta. The sequence continues at coordinate 41,704,224 of NC_080594.1, forward strand.
GTAATAGAATCTATCAGGGTGCCATAAATTGTAACAATCATGTCAGGTAAATTATCTTCTCTAATCACCACCTAAGGACTAAACAATATATTAAGTAATAGAATAAGTTAGCCCTCTCTCACCAAGTATTAAAAAAATTAACATAACAAGGAGATTATTCTCTAAATAGCCTTTAAGAAACTTCTAAGTCTCTAACCCATGTTTTTGGGGAGCAGGGATTGTTTATATGTGCTACAGCTTCCACCAGCAGGAACAGATTAATTTGTAGAATTTCCAAAGAAGGAAGTGTACCAGACCAGTTTGATTAATCAGAGAATTCATCACAGAGCTCTGTAGTAAGAAAAACCACAAAGAGGAGATTTAAGCGAGGACATACCATAAAAGAGAAATTTAGAAACATCACATGGAGAAGTCCGGATGTTCAGAAAATTCTACTAATTTAAGGGATGCTACAGGCAATAAGAAAAGCTTTTACAAGCACACTGGCAACAAAAGGCTGGAAGGAGGATAGTGAGCCTGCTCCTGGATGGAGTGTGGGATTTAGGGACAGCACACCCAGCAAAGGCTGAGGTATCCAGTGCTGCCTTGGCCTCAGTCAGCCTCCCAGTCCCTAGTGTCAGTGCAAGACCTCAGTAAGAAAAATTTCCTTTGGGAGATGAAGATTGAATCAGGGATTATTTGAGACAACTCAGACCATAACAATCTACAGAACATGAAGAGTTGAATTCAAGAATGTTGAAGAGAACTGGCCAATGTCCTTCTAACATCACTCTGTATTGTCTTTTACAAGTCATGGAATCTGGGGGAAATCCCTGGTGACAAGGGAAATTAAACGTTGTCAAGAGAGGCCAAAAGAATAACAGAGGGAAATACAGGCAAGTCATAATTACTTTGGTCCTTGGAAAAATCATGGAGCAAAGTCATCTTGGAGCATATTGCCGGGCTCATGAAGGAGAAAAGGGTATCTGGGATCAGAAAATTAATGGATTTATATAGGAGAAATCATGTCTGACCATCCTGATAGCATTCCTTGATACAATGTTTGGATTTATGGATGAGAGGAGAGCAGTAGATGTTATTTACCTCAATTTTAGGGAGGTCTCTGACACTGTCTGCCACAATATTCCTGTGTCTGAATGGAGGGAAAACAGAGAAGCAAAGAACCTTAATGGATCAAACAATAGCTGTTAATGGGTTGTGCTCTACCTGGAGGCTGGTAGAAATCCTACAGCTAGTAGGGAAAGTAAAAGCTTCCTGTAACTGATAAAAACGCTAAATGATCACTTAAGATGACATGAATTATGTTCTTTAAACCTAGAAAATGATAATGTGCTCACCACAACACTAATATCTAAATATGTCCCTGTATCACAAAGTACCAGTGTTGAAAGTGAGCTGACATCACATTTAAGTGATTCATTTACATTAATTTACATCATTAATTTTTAATCCTGATTCAAAACTGGATCAAATTTGATATTTTAACAGTGATATTTCATAGTACTTTTATGAAAATGGCTTAAAAACATATTAATTCCTGCTTATTGATAACTTCAGATTACACATCAGATTATTTAAGTAACAGCTAAGTACTTTACTACACAAAATGATTTATTCCACAGAGAAATTTTAGCCATTTTCAAATGGGAAGCCACACTCTGATTTCACACAATGTTAAAAGTTTTTCATAAAAAGCAAATACCTGGATTCTCATGTTGTTTTTAAGTATCTGAATTGGCCTACTTATTTTGGGCTGTGAAAAGCAGAGGTTTTCAGTATGATTAGCAGCTGTAGCATATGGCACTTACTCTATTATTACTGACATAGTAATAAATAACTTGTGAGCTTGCTGCAACGTATCAAAAGTAAATTAAAAAATAATGCCCTTAAAAAGATAACAATCACCACCAACCACACTGCAGTGGGATGACCAGTGCATTTCCATAACAATGCTTTGCAACAGCTGGTGTCAGAGGCACGGGCTAGTTGAAGCCTGCTGTGGTGATTGATCATAGAGAAACAAGAAGCTGCCAAGAGCCTTGGCTTCCTGGGGAGGATCATGTGGTTGAGGTTCAGCTCCCTGTGTTGACAGTACTGAATTACGGCCTGCAGTCCAAATCCATCAAAAAATGCAGTCATCTGCAGATGTTTTTAGTCTTAATTTGTTGGTATTTCACCTCACAAAATGAAGTTCAAAGAGAGCAGCTTGCTTCAATCACATGGGTGAACTCACCTCCGGCCCAGCACAGGGAAATTCAGGCACAGCTCCTGTCCTCTCCCAGCATCCCATCAGCCGAGCAGGGATCACACTTTGCCACTGTCTGGGAACACTCACTGCATGCTAAGCACACCCAAGGGAAGAGGCACCCTCCTAGGCATTCTTTCTTAGGTTTTTTTTGACCCAAGTGAATCAATACCCAACAAAAATATGTGATTGCATATCAGAAGCCTGTACCAACACATATTGTCCTTTATCTGTAATTTACAAAGAGCTCACCATCAGCTTTTCACCTTGATGGTGAAAAAATGACCTAGTGCTTACAGCAGAATAGGGGAATTCAGGTTGGACATGTTCCTCCAAGGACTAAGGCTTAAGTCCGAAATACTGGGTTTTCACCTACAAAATTACCATTCAATTATTTTTTTTTCTAAATAAGGAACAGGGCTTGTCTTATGTGAGCAGAAACTTTTTTCCTGGCTATCCTCAAATGCTTTGCATTCTGTTTCAGGGGTGTTTTTTTTTCCCATACCAACTCTATCTTTGGTAATGCTTTTAAGTGGAGAATGAAATTATTATATGTGAATATACTATATAAAGCAGTATGAACTCCTGCAGAATAAAAGACAATACTAAATATCAAGCATAAGATATTACTTTGTAATAATGTTATTTTTAATTAGCAGATATTACAGCCACCATATCAACTAATAAAGCCAACCAAAAAAAAAATCACATAGTAGTATACTACCTCCATACTTTGATACAAATACTGGCCTTAATTAAAATTTATTGGAACATTCTTGTGGAAATTATTATGTATATTTGCTGTCTGTGGTCCTCATATTACTAAAAAATGATTTGCAATTAGTTGCAAACTAGTTTAAAAAAATTACTTGTAAACTAGCAGAGAAAAAAGGTAAATTCCAGTATGTTTGAAATTCACCAAACCCCTAACTTTTTACTGTCCAAAAATTCCTATAATTATTTCATTGTTAGCTCTGGACCACACTGTTATTCAGAATATAATATTCAAATCTAGAGTAATTTCGTAAAACAAAATTCACCTTGAGTGTTAAGTATAGGCAAGATCTTACATTACTTTGGTGTTCCCAAAACACTGATCTGAATGTTGGAGCAATATTTTACACTCAACCTAAACAGACCTGAATCTAAACCACTTTATTCATGGCTAAGAGCTTTGTAAATATTGATTTAAGGATGTGATTATAACCATGGAGTTAGAATATTGATCTACCCATTTTCAGTGTAAGAATCAATTTAGAAAACAAGTGAAACACAAAATTGCCACAAATTTTTTCAATTAGGAGAGATAATACTGCTGTTTATAAATCAGATGAGCAAGAATTTAATTAGTTTCCCTCTGGAAAAAGCGATGAAAGAAACAAGAAAAGGGAACAATGAAAATACTCACAAGAGAATGGTATCATCAAATGGTATCAGAATGGACTGGGAGGATTTCCAACATAAATAAAAGGACAAAAAACTATAGTAGATCTGTATTTGAGTAAAATGGGGCTCATGATAAGATAGATCAGTGCTGACTGCTGGTTTCTGGGCATAAACAAAAACTGATGGTTGGATCATATTGAATGTCTAATACAGTCAGACAACACAGCAGGTCAAAATTTTGCTATCAGTGTCATGAACAAATATGCATACCTCAGTGGTAATGCTCTGTATTTGTTTTAATGCAAGTTTAGTGTTTTACCCCATGGATGGAAATACTCAGTATGTTTACTGGGTAATTATACTTAATTAGCAAAATAATTTTAATAGTTTAATTTTATAAAATGTGGCTATTTATTTGCATGCATTACATAATCTTGATTACAGTTCATTATAAAATTAATACTTCAGATACTGTATGAAAAACCAAAAGATAAAGGAAGAAATTCTGTATTTAACAGCACCAAGTGTTGACAGATTAGGAACAGGTCTATGAGATCCCTTCCCAAAGACCTTGAAGGATCTACTACAAATGAAATGAAAAACAGTTTTTGTGCTAAGGAACATTCTGATTTTATCCCTTGCCTTTGTTATCACAAGGTATTTCATACACTGTCAAGAAAAGGGATTCTTTTTGGATGACACAAATCACTCAATAATTACAGTGTAAAAAAGAAAGTCCTTCAACAAGAAGAAAAAGAAAATGACAATGTTTTATCCATCCCTCCTTTTCATGGCATGAGTTTACAAGTATATACTACAATCAGGTCATCCAGCCATTTCTAAGCATCCTCCTCTTTGGAGTGAGTTGCAGTATTTCAGTAAGCCAGGGGAAGGAAAAACACATTAAAAACCAAAATAAAGCAATAATGCCAAAACCATAACACTACAAAGATTTAATTAATTTAAATGTGCTATAAATTTTTCCTTATTTTTGCTCTATCACTTTAAAGCTGCCTTTATTTTATTACAAGCAATCTTTGAAGTACTAGCTCTGCAGTCTGGTACAGTCATTATAATCAATCCACAGAGGACTTAATTCTCACATAGTTCCCTTGGTTTCTCAAGACTAAGAGTTTGCTGCTCATTACACATGGTAAGGGTGGATGAAACGAAACAATGATTAAAAATTGCTAATTTTGACCTAATGCAGTTCAGAAAGCACAGCAAGCTGCTACCACTCAGAAACCAAGGCAGAAATTTGAAAACCTTTGTGAGATCAGCTTTATCAAGCCACAAATCATGAGTAACACTCAGGCATCATTAATATTCTAGCTTTTATGCTTATTTGAAGCACTAGCAAAGAAAATGCCTGGAGTGACTAATTCCAGCTATGAAGTAATTTTTAAGAGACAACTGAAAACAAAGCAGTGTTTCACCCTTATTGAAAAGAAAAAGAGGCACTAGGATGCAGGTATACAAACCAGCACAAAAGTTATACTTTGATGGCCCTGAGTATTTGATTTATTTCTGTTTTCAATGTGCAGTGGAAACCTCTCAAACATTTTCAAGGAATACTTTTGCTACTTTGCAATTTTCAAAACACTTACTTGCAACCTGCTTATCATTTGTGGTATTTTGAAAAACTCTGTACATTTGGCTCTCTGCACAGCAATCTATCTACGCTTGAGGAAAAATGCATTTCCTCATCAATAAATTAGGAAAGTATTTTGAAAGTAAGTTGCAACCCAACTTTGCAGCACTGTTCTGCTGGATCTCATTTAAAGAGACTTACAATCAATTTTTTATTTTCTTTTTCACTCAGTGAACATTAAATATGGTATTTAGCTATTCAAATTTCAAATGCCCTCTCATCCTAACCTAGAAATACAAATTAAGATCAGTTTTCTCATTTTTACATGAGCTCATACCTTTTGTGTGATGTTGACTGCACTTCCCCTGCCTCCCCTGAGAAAGCAGAGGTTGCTCTTCAACAAGTGCTGCTACAGAAACATAATCAGACTTCCCGTCACTCTTAAATTTACATAAAATCCTACCTAAATGCCCTCTGTCAGTTGAGTGATCTCCAGAATGCCACAAACATAGCACACAGAAGTACGTGCCAGTTCTCCAGTGAATTCTCCACATGGACAGAGTCCTTAGCAAGGAATTCACTGGACCACAGTTTGTCTCTAGAGCTAGTATGTTGCTGGTCTACTTAGAGGTGTTAAAAATAATTACCACAAGAAAAGCAAAACAAAATGTCTGCAATGTGTAAATGTAAAACGTACCTGGAGATGTTTAGAGGAATTATTTCCTTCTTGCTCAGCAGTCAAATCTTTCTGTGTGCTGCATTTGTGGCTAAAACATGAAAGTGTGCACATCATTGCTTTAAACAGGTCCCTGATCAGTTAGCTGAACTAGTAAGACCATTTTCTTCTACCAGATTATTGTGAGCACACATTTCCAAAGAGAAATGGAATCCCATAGGCCATGGCTGAGCCAGAGTTTTTGTCTGGTTTTCTAGTTTGAGTTAGGAAGTCATACTCCAAGGGAGAAATAGCTTCTGTGTCTACGTTGCAAAGACTGGTAACAACTTGACTAGTACCAACATCTCTTAGCATTTTGCTCCATATTTTACATATGTTCCTGAAGGGAATTTGACAATAACTTTGATCTTCCTTTTCTCATAGAATTACCTAGCTCCCCAGTCATATTCACTTCCTTGCTAAGTAGAATGTTTGATAGGTCTTAATTATAGTGTGTATCTGAAAATGGCTTGGAATTGTATCTAAATGACTTTCAAAAGTATCCTAAGATTTTAAGTCTCCCCATTAAGTACTCAGACTTCACTGTCAATCAGTCAGAGGAATATCATTGAGCAAATAGTGCGTAGCTGGTTTTGCTCAACATTTTTGTATCTATTCTTCCTCAAAGCTGCACCACTCCCTAACTAAAATATTTACTAAGGTGGCTCCTCTGGAGACGACAGTGTTCAGCATCTCCCAACTTACTAATGAGCCTGCTTATCTTTACTGGCAACATAAATATCCTGTCTGCAAAGAGCAAAATCAATAAAGGGATTAACTGACTATCCCATTCTTCTTTTAAGTCACAGCCACAGGGAAGACCACTTGACCAAACACTCACATCACTCTGGGCTGATTGATACCACTAAAGATACAGACAGAGCTTTATAAGAAAGGGAAAACAATTTGTGCTAAACAATAAAATTAGCCAGTTGTATGAACATTTGCCTATATATAATGCCTTTCCTTAACCCATACTTGTAAGAAATAAAGATCAATTCGGCAACACAACCATGGGACAGAGTAAAGATTACAAGATATGACAGCCGGAGACAGAGTTCTAATGCCTAAAATTCCCAAGATTTTATTGAGTAAATTCTTCAGACTTCATTTTCTGCTATGCAGAGAAATATCAAGAAATAAATATAAACCTCAGAACTGTATGTTTTCTTTAATGAGATGGCTCACACAAGTAAGCTTATTTATTCAGTGCTGCAAACCAGAGAAGTCATCCCCTGGCTAATGAACCCATTTGTTCTTTTGCTCTAAAGTGGCTTCCACTAAAAGACAAGCACATTCTGTGAAAATCTGTTTTGAGCTACAGAATCACAAAATGTGTCAAGTTGGAAAGGATCCATATGGATCACCAAGTCCCAACTTCCTGCTCTTCACAGAAGCCACCTAAACTGGTTTTCAAATGTTAGGGAGACTTCATTTCCCTAGGCCATCAGACACTGCCTGCATAACACTTTCAGAAGTTTGTTTTCTCTCTGCTGACTCACCCCTGCCCTGAAAGTAGTTCAGTTTCATTTTTATGTTACTAATTCACTGTTGATTAGAGTTTATCCTGGGCTGTGTAGGCTAGGATTAAGCTAGAAAAGCAAGAGATCAGGAAGAGTAAATGATTTTTAAAGAATTTCTGAAGTGCAAGCTGCAACCTACAACTGAAAGGACAATGAAATACCAATACACTGAGAATTAGTAACAATGCAAACGCAAACCCAACCTACAGGAGGGCTTTGGCCATGATAAAAGCAATAATTTCAGCTGGCTGCTCCAGTAAGAGACCACTAAAAGATCACTGTGAAAATTATGCTACAACTATGATAGCCTTATCTTTAGAAAACAGTTATTTTTTTCTTTCATAGGTTTTACCTCTGTTGTTATGGTCATTTTATACTTAATTCTAGTTCAAACATATTAGTTCAATTTGCATCAAAACTCTCCATCAGAAAACTGAAGTTTTTTTGCTCTTTAACTTCCATACCAAAATCAGTTCAGCACAACTTATTCCTGAGCTTTGTGCTTTAGCTCTGTTAAACACCACAAAAAAAGTTTTGTCCCACAATAGCTTCAATATTTGCTACAATGTTTAAGATGTTTTCGTTAATTGATGACGACATTGACAAAGGGATTGAACACATGCTCAGGAAGTCTACAGATGACACCAAGCTGAGTGGTACAGCTGATGCTCCTGAAAGATGGGATGCCATCCAGAGGGACCTGGACAAGCTCAAGAAATGGGTCCATGGGTCTCAGGAGGTCTTGTTAAGGGTGCTGCACCTGGGTTGGGGCAACCCCTGGCATCAGCTCAGGCTGGGGATGAACAGGTCAGAGCAGCCCTGCCCAGAAGGACTTGGGGGTGCTGGTGGCTGAGAGGCTGGACACGGCCCAGCCGTGGGCACTCCCAGCCCAGGCAGCCAATCCTGTCCTGGGCTGCATCCAAAGCCCCGTGGGCAGCAGGGCCAGGGAGGGGATTCTGCCCCTCTGCTCTGCTCTGCTCAGACCCCATCTGCAGGGCTGTGTCCAGCTCTGGGGAACCCCCAACACAAGAAGGATGTGGGCCTGCTTGAACAAGTCCAAGCAAAGGCCACAGAGATGATCAGAAGGATGGAACACCTCTCCTACAATGAAAAGCCAAGACACTGGTGAGAGAGGTGGGGTTGTTCAGCCTGAAGAAGAGAAGGCTCTGAGGACACCTTCTAGCACCTTCCAGTACCTAAAAGGGGCTTACAAAAGAGCTGGAGAGGGACTTTTCACAATGGCACACAGGGAACAAGGACAAGAACAAGCAGTAATAGTTTAAAATGGAATGAGGATGGGCTTACATTAGATGCCACGAATAAATTCTTTAATGTGATAGTGGTGAGACTGGCACAGATTCCACCCCTGGAAGTGTTTAAGGCCAGGCTGGATGGGGCTCTGAGCAACCTGTTCTAGTGGAAAGTGTCTCTGCCCATGGCAGGGGATTGGAATTAGATGGTCTTTAAGGTCCCTTCCAACCCAAACCATTCAAATGTGTGTACCCAGATGGAGGCCATCAAGAGCACTGGATCATGTAGTCCTACTGCAGTTTAAATGGCTTCCTGAGAGAAACACAGCACACTTTTTGATCTCAACTTTTATTACTGGCAGGCTTGTCACTTTCAATTCAATGAGTGTCAAACAGTTACAAAGCTGCATCAGGATGAGTAGTTGAAAACAGCACATCAGCTGATTCGGCTGTTGCCATACTAATGCTCTTCTGAAAACCCTGAATTAGCTACACTAAAAGAAATGGAGATGGAAAGAGGAGAAACAAAAGGAAAAGTAGTGATTCTCAAGGAAGGCAAATGCCAGAGTGATGATAAATGTAATAAGGTAAGACACTGTGATGATAAATATTTGGACATCTATAATACAGCTGTGGAAAGAGTTTATTGTGATAAATGCCAAAAAAAACCTTTCAATTTTATTTCACACAGGTCTATTTCCTTACAGAAAACTTCTCATGCCTTCAGTGAACAAAAATCTCACTTTTGACTTCAGACAATTTTGTTGTAAATAGGTATCAACAGAGAAACATGGACATACTGTGAGAAGGACATAATTTTATTTTTAATTCTACCATATAATAAAATTGATGCAGAATTGTGTTATTTTGCACAGGCTCCTTTATACCAGTAGTCTCTGCCATGCAGAATTTATAATCAAATAAAAAGCTACATATAAGAGGGACAAAAATGGCTGCCTACTTCAACATGAACTGTTTTTATAGTACAAGTCTAAGAAAATATAGTGTCAGAAATTAAAAGGCAGCCTACTCTACATTACTGTTCAACTGCCTGTAAAATTGTACACTAAAAATGAAGCCTTTCAGAGATGACATTGAAAAGGATCCAAAATTATTTCACTTCTCCATTCAATAAAACAAAATTCAGTTTAAAGAAAGGCTTTTCCTGTATAATAATACAGTTTAAAATTGTATAAAATAGAAACTTCTGAAATCTAGTGGTGTTGCTGGAAACCCATACTTTTAGAAAATATCTACTTCAATAAGTGCAGAGGAGCATCCTGCAATGCTTGACAAGCTGCAATCAACTTTGTAGCACTGCTTAGTTGAGGCTTGACTATGCAATGTATGATGTAGCAGCTGCAGAACTCTCACAGTCAAACACTCTCCAAATAAACACACTTCTTACATCCTAAGGGTTGACACAGTAACTCTTTATAAAACTAGTGGAATAGAACTTGGAAGTTCTGGTCATCTTTCAAGCTTTTACCACGTTAAAGACAGAAAAAAAGGTAAAGCTCAATGAGGTTGTTTAATTTTCTTCCAAAATCCAATTCAATATTTAGGCATCAGCTTGAGAATTACTTTAGAGATGAGACTGATCCTGCTTTTTCTGTTCCCTTATAGAGCACTCTAAATTTCAACTCAAGTAACTATCTAGTCTGTACCTTAAAAGAAGCACAACTGCCAATAGCCCTAATGCTGTCACACACATCCAACAGAGAAGTCTTTCTGCATATTAAGGGACACAATTCATTTGTTTTCTCAACAGGTTCATATTCAAAAGTTATAAAAGCTTTGTAGCTGTTTTTATCAAATACTTTCATCTATTTCAAATAAACAAATAAAAATAATTCAAATAAACTTAGAGACTGTGGCCCTTCATAATGATGTATATTCATTATGCTCTGTGGATGTTCTGTAACTAACCAAATATTTTATGGTACTGGATATTAAATAGTGTAAACCTTACCTAGTTTCATGTTACCACATTACTGTGCAGATTGGAATATTTATGGTTGACCTTATTCAGTTTTGCTAACAAAAAACCCCAGAGCGTGGGACAAAATCAAAAGCATTATAGTATGACCTTAGAACACAGCAGTTTGCGCTGATAATTGTTTTAATGGATCATTTAAATAAAAAATTTGAAATTCTAGGAACTTCCAAAGAAATTTGATTAAAGTTACTTCACAGTTGGCCTAGATGTATCCTCAAATGCAGAAAGACTGAAATCAGTGCAAAACAATTTTATCCAACTGATTTGCTGTGGCCAAATTTTTCCAACACAGGTCTTCAGAAATAGGCAGTATTAAACCTCCCCAATATTGTATCTGTGTGTTATAGCATCTAAATTATCTGACTTCTTTCCTCACAGCCTGACCACCTGCAGTTGTATAGGCCAAACTAATGAGATAAGCCTCACTGGCATGCTGCACCAAAGTATCAGGCTGTGTAAATCTGAACATCCCTGTGTTTTCATACAGTCAAAGCTAAGTACTCCTTAGGCACCTCATCAAACCCTAAATTGCTTCCTATGGATAAACTGAAATTAAAGATGACTTACATGTATCAGCACAAGGATAATTCACGACAAGTGTCTGAATGACAGCATTTAACATAAGTGTCAGACACACAGCAGCGTGACTTGAAGAACAAAAGTAAATCCTCCAAGATCTGCAATATCAAAGGATAGCAAGAGAAAAGCACTGGAAAAAACCTGTCTCATACACATCTAAACATTCTCAATTGTATGTTTAATATTTGAAATTTTTATATTTGGCCTATTTATGGAGATCAAATTCAAAGGTATATTTTCCCAGTTCTAGAGAGTTGAATCTTTGGCTGTGTAGACAAATGAAGGAACTGGAACACTCCATTCAGCAGTAATGAAGTCAAAACTTGAAATGCTGAAGTAGAGAGATAGTGAACATTTAAACAACGGAGTTAATTAACATGCAGATCAGACAGGTGATGAGAACATTATGAAAAGTGATTAGCCTGCACTGGGAGAAAAGAAAATGTAAAAATACAGTCAGATTTTCTGGAGGATGATGTTTCAAAAATTCAATTACTAAAATCCTGACAGAATTGGGCAGGAAATGAAAAATAAAGCTTGATAAGCCTATTTATTTTGGCTCATAAGCATTTGCTTAAAATGAAAGAATATTACTTCTTACTCCAATAGACTTTTGTGATTTTGACTTGGGCTAAGGTATTAGTCCCATTCCATGAAAGGTATTTCAATAAATGTGCAATATTTTATAAGAAGACAAACCCCCCCCTTCCTATGTTAGCTGTAACAGGGACAGGTGAAAGGACTCCAAACTGCAGAAGTTCAAAATAAAGTAAGGAATGCATTAGGCATCCTTATTGTATAGATGAATGTTAAAGGGCCTGGTCTTGAAATCATAATATGGACAAACTCATGGTTTTCACTGCCTTAGTGGTCTATTTGTGAGAGTGGGAGCTCTTATGTTAAATCTTTAATGTAAGTGCTTTTCACAAATCTTTGACAACCAGAAGAGTATGTAGGCAAGGTATATATTTGTATATATAGAATATCATTTGCTCTTTTGATAACAGGAAGGATCAAGACTGTACAGAAAATCTTGGTTTCATGATTTCATAATGTCAAAGCTTCATAGCAAAACTACAGAATACAAAATAACACAATTTGAGACCAGATTTGAATACAAAACTGCATGCTGCATTTTGAATGTGCTTGACTGTTTTCAAATAATACCAAATTTTCCAGGTCAAAATCCATGCAATTTTTCAGCATTCACACGAGCATATTGACAAAAATATATTTAATCAACAGGAATAAAAAGCTGGAAGAAACACTAAGAAAAATCATGATTCCTAAGTTTTATTTGAGGGCGATTTGGTAAACGCTCATTTTCTAGCTGCAGGATTTGATTAAAATGTAAAACACTGAAGTGTAGCATATTTATCATTTTCCTTCCCCTTTGCTTCAATCAAAAAAAACTAAAATCTTATGCCCCATTTCCAACTTGAGTAAGCATCTATACTGACAGCTCCCATCATCACACTACTCACACTAGCTTTAAATAGCTTCTTTATCAACCTTAGGAAGTTGAGTCCTCCACAGGTATTTGCACTAAGTTCTGCCTTCCACAGGTACCTTAAAAAGCCAGTGCTAAGGGCTATCATGGATTTCCTTCCCATCTGAGTATGAGAAGAATGAAGTTTCCACCACATTTTCCAATGTAAATGGAAGCCTCCCGATTAACTCAATTTAAATCAATGCAGTGATAATTAATACACAAATGATACACACCTGTTCCCTCAGGATGCCACAATTCTGGGGTTTTCTCTCAACAGGAATGTGATGGGTACTAAATACTAAATCTATTTCTGTTTATTATTAAGTTTTTTCACCAAAGCAACTCAAGAAACGTCTCTGCTTTTAGAAGTATTATAGTTAGTAAGGACTGGGGTAGATACATATCACCTGTTTCTCTCTCATCCCTTTATTTGCTCATTTCATCTACCAAGACACAGAACTTCACCAAATCAGCTTTTTAGCTCCTCTGGAATAGGATAAGGTAGGAAAATTATTTTGCTTTGATTATAGTTTATTTCTTTTTGTGCAGGAAAGATCTGTCCATGATTATTTCAATGTCCAAGGTATCCTTTATCAGCTAAAGTAGATATGCTTTGAAATCATGATTGATTATGAGTAAGAAATCCCTTGGAAGATTTTCAGTTTCATTTATTGGTTTAAAAAGCCTGAATTAAAAAATGCAGTAATGATGCCATAGATCTCAGTACATAACATGTTTCTTGAAGCATAATAACTCCTAACTTGAGTGAAATCAAAGATCTCACAAATAATCTCTAATAAATGTCTTTTCTAACTTGTTTATGGCGTGAGGCCAATGAAGACTTTTACGACATTAAAAAAAATCACAGTATGAAATACTACAGAACCATTTGGAGAACAAGGGTTTGAAATGAACAGTTTCACAGAATTGCTGAAAATCTCTCCCCAGAGAACTTCTATTGATAGTTCATTCTGCTCCTAAAACTCACAATACAGCTCTGCTTCAGCACACTATGGGACACCTCGCTTCTGTGGTTTCTTCTCCTCTTTGTGTTCCTACAAATTGAGCAATCAGATGTAAATCATCACCATCCTTCAATTTTTGCATCACGTTTTGTTCTCCTAACTACTAAACAATGTACTGTAAATTATTTTGGGTTAAAGAAATTTGTTGCTGCTATTTTCTGAGAGCAGGCTAATTTGCAAACCCAATAGTATTTTAGAAATCTTTTATCTATTGTAAAAGTGATGTTTACCTAAATCATGTTTGCAAGGTGCTCTACAATCACAATGCATGTGAAGTACCAGCATCAATTTTCTGTACTGGAATTGCCTTTGGAAAATTGCCATTGTAATGTAATTTCATCACAGCATTGCAAAAGTAGAGAGAACTCAGAAATTGTGACTGAGGCACTTCAACCCTCACCATTTTAACAAGACCAACTATCCTCTTTGTTGTTTGTCATGACCATCTGACAAAACCCAGTAACTGTCAAAAGAATTAAAATCCAGACACTTCACCAGAAAAGAGAAAATAGCAGTATTGACTCTTCATGCAATGAAAAGCAGACCACATTAAGATCTAGTTACACCACTAGAAAATTAAAGGAGTTTTCATATGCCTGAGAGTACATTCCTGTACCAAGTTTAAGTGGGCTGAATTTGGAAGACTGATTCACTCACAAGAAGCACCTCTATATACCATTTGCGTCAGATATTTCATGAAATATGCTTATGTAAACAAAACAACCTTGAGCATGTTTTAGGTGTATTTTTAAATGAAATGTTTGCGTATTTTTCTATCTGCAGTCATGTATTTCAGTTTGGCACTTATTATCTTGTTTCTCCAACTTTCTGCTGTAACCACTGCTCTGCCTGTGTGAGAGGTCACATCCCTCAAAGCAGATTTGAAATTGCATTTGTCCCCTCCAAAGAATGCTGATGGCAGAGATGCTCCTAATTTTAGCATAACAGGGAAGTATCTAGTGTTGAACTGAATGAGTCTGGTCTTGTGATTTAAGCTAGATAGGGTAGATCTGTGTGACTCAGAAAAAATTAAGCTAAAATGCTATGGAGTTCTAACATATACCAAAACAGCAAATTTTAAAAGTTTTTATGTATGCAATTTTGAGTCTTTTCTGAGAGATAACAAGCAACTCATCAGGAAGTTGTAACATCTTCTGGTAGCAAAATATTCCTAGTTCACTCTTGCAACAGCATCTCTACTGCCTACATAAATAGCAACTAATGGATTCAGCTCCAGAACTCATTTTTGCCTATGGAGATCTCAAGGCAACAGGAACCAGCAGTTAAAGGAAAAATATGCTATGGAAAGGACAAAGCATTACCCTCTTTAAGAGGCTGGGAGAAAGAGCAGCCTAGAGCAGACCAGTGCTATGGAGCTCCAGATCTAATGGCACAGGAACATACAAGCAGTGTGTACCCACTCTTCACTAGCAGGAACCACTCAGAAACTACAAGCACTTATAAAGCATGATAGACATGATCCAACACCTGCAAGCACTCTGTGAGAGCTAAATCCTTTAATTATCTCTGCTGTTCAGTCATGTATTGATTTTGAAAACATTTCCAAATTACTGCAAAGCTGAAGGATCAAATCTATCTTGTTAGCTATGGGTGGATGCTCCAAATTTGCTGAATAACCTCACACTGGTAATGCTCCTCGCTGACAGGTATCAGGAATTAAACTGTGAAAACAATATTCAAACATCTACTGGATGTCAGAAACGTCAATCACCACTTGCAATCACCACTTTTCTTCAGTTACATTTGTTGTGTGGCTCAGCACTTCAGAAAATGAGATAAATGTCTAGATCTAGGCTATATTAATTGCAGGCTTTCATTCCTTAAAATGCTGTCATCTTACAAACCTGGGCAATAAATAAGGAGAATTTATCATTTAGTCACATTCTACCATATATACATTACTATTTGACTGGCCATAAATATAAAAACCTTTTATGTTTATATGAGGAGTTTTAAGAAACTGGCTATCTTGTGTCCTACACCTCTTTCACTAATAACGATGTTTTAATGATGTCACTCTATCTGTCAAATGCTCCACGGAGTTGTGACTCATAATCTTATACAGGAAATACTGTATAAAGATTTTAAAATACAGGATTTTAAAATATACTGCTTTTTCAACTAAATCTCATATTTACTCTTCCGAACATATCCTCTTCTTTATTTCAAATGTCTCCAAGAGTTAAGCTGAATTTTTAAAGTATTGCATTAGCTTTAAGAACAAGGAGAACTGAGATCTAAAGAAAATTTGCTCTTAAAATGCTTAAATACATTTTAAAATTGTATTTTTAAACTCAAAGGATCTACACCTGCATAGCTCACGAACATACTAGCTGGTGCATATTTGACTAAGAGCCACAAAGATGATTCAAAGATTGAGTATTATTCATGAGAGAGCTGAGAGCGCAGGGACTGTTCAGCCTGGAGAAGAGATGTCTCAGGAAGACCTTGTCATTGTGTACACTTACCTCATAGGAGTAAGCAAAGAATACAGACTCAGAATCTTCACAGTGCTGCCCAGTCAGAGGACAAGAGGCAGCAGGCACAAACTGAAATACAGAAATCTCTTCCTGAATGTGAGAAACAACATCACTGTGACAGTGGTCAACACCAGAGCTAGTCACCCAGAGGGGCTGTGTAGTCTCCATCCTTGGAGAACTCAAAAACCACCTGAGCAGGACAACAGGGCTCTCAAGCTCCTACAGGGTGCCTTCCTTCCTACCTCCACTCTCCTATGACTCTAGATTTGCTTTCATATCTTCACTAAAAGACTATTTTGTTGTTTATTTGTATAATGGAACTGCTTATATGCAGGTACTATTTATCTAATTTTTTCCATTTTTTTTTTTCTTTTTTTGTTGCTGTTGGAAGTACTGCCTGGAAAGGTGAATAAAGTAACACACATACTGTATACACAAGCAGATATATGAACAATTCAAAAGTTCAGTATTTTTCAAAAGTAAAAGAAACCCATATCAGTCTCAAATAGAAACATAAATATGTTTCACGTGTTTTTATTTGCAGCTGTTAAACTGTATAAACAAATAAAATTTCACCACATAAAAGACATAGAGTTGCACAGACAGATTAGAAGAACATGACTAATTTAAGTGGCAATACTGAGCATAAAGTAAGACAGAATAAAGGTTGACTTCATATACTGAATAAGTACTTGCACAAACTTGGTAATAAAAGCATTTACCTTTTTCAGTGTGACATTATAGCTAATGAAAGTTTAAGGGACTGCATGTTTTCACTAATCTGATTTTTTTATACTTATAAAATAAATAGTGAAACAATTTAATCCATTAATGTAACGGATTTTACACCACACAAGAAGAACTAGAAGACTTTCCAAGCTTGTATGACTGTAAATTATGTGCAATTCTCAAAGACAGGCACTGTGATTACCAGCATATTTAACAACACAGAAGTCTGTATTTTATACTGTCCTAGATATCCTGTGTCTAATTATCTCCATACTAAGATTCTTTGTAAATGACCAAAGAGTGTTTCTTTCTCTCTAGTGCCTGAACCTTCCAAGGTCATTAACTGCATTGTGAGAACCCCACAGAAAACCAAAGTAATTGCAATGAGTCACATATGTGTTAAATGGCACCAATTCTTCAGAACTCCGAAGTACCTAATGATTAGGACATCTCTTGAGAACACTTGGAAAAGCAAGTAGGTGGCAAGAACATAAGATGGTAACAAAGGAACATCTAATTATCCTAGTATGTATATGCATCACAAGCTCGGTGGTCATCCTCTACAGAGAAGATAAGGCACAATGCAGACAGTATAAGTACCATGTTTTACAGCTCTACAAGACAAAACATACACACTAGCATTGCTATTGCAGGCAGAAAAGATGCTGTTGATGTAGAACAAGGAAAACAGAAATAACTCTTTGTCCACATTGAAAACAAAAAACAACAACAACAACAAAAAAAAAAAAAAAAAAAAGAAAATTAGATTTAAAGTTGATGAAGCCTCAAATTTAACATCCCGTTTCTAACAGTAGAATGTAATACTCAGTTCTCCCATGAATACATCATATCCCAAGAGCACATGGTAATAAGAGGACATGGGAGAACATTTTACAAGTTGGGAACTAACAGAATGAAGGTTTCTTATCCAAGCAAAGCGAAGATTCTGTTGCTACAAAAAGTCGGTACGGAATTGCATGGTAAATAAAGTATCTGATATACTTCAAGTAAACTTTTCCAACAGTAATGCATGCAATTTGTCAGCATCCATAGCAATATTTTAAAATGCAATTTAATTAAACATATAAGCCATTAAATATTATTTTGCTGCAATCAGAAAAAGTCCACAGGCTTTGTACACCCTCAGAGAGCAGGGTCTCTGGATTTGTCTGGACCTGTATTAGCCTGAGCTGATTTTAGCTTGTTTTAACTGTGAGACCAACTCTTTAGCCATCAAACAGTCAAACTGACTTAGTTCTGAGATTAAGGTACTTCTTAACAATCTATTAAGTTCATGTACCCACTGAGTAACCTTCTATTTTGTACAGCAAATTCACATTGCATATAGCTTTTCTATCATAATTAACTTGGGCTATGAGCGTTAGTGTCATTGTATCTGGACTACTAACAACTGCATTGTACTTGAATTATACTCATATAATATTAGGCTTTATTAATAAAACCTTGCATCTGTGTATTCTGTTCTATCTTAGCCCATAGCAAAATGGGCTGTGTAAAAAAAAACCCTAAGCAACAAACTTAGGAAAAAGTTGTAATTTGAGATTTTAGCCAAACATATGTATTCTTATGTACTCTGTTCTTGTATCACAATAAAGAAAAGTTGATCATAGAACTTCAGTCTTAATACACTGTTTCTTTAACAAAGTAACACTGTTTCTTTAACAAAGTAACAATACTGTCAATTTCAGAAGAAACCATCAGATTATTTGATACTCATCCACAGCATTTTGTCATTTGTACTAATCCACTTCCACACCTTTGCTCGTAGCTGTTAAACACTTTTCCTCCTGACACACCATCTCACCAACCCTATGTCTCTTCTCCCTTCATAACCATGAATGTCTTTCACTTCTTTTAAACAAGGATTCATCTTTTTTCCTTTCATTTTCAGGAAACTGCTACCGATCCCAGATTTGTTCACACATCTTATCTTCAGGATCTATAAAAACCACACATTTGAAGGCTCAGTCCCAAACACTTCACTGGCTTGGGATTGGGTCAATGGCTAGGAAGATGTGCCTTTTTTTTTTTTTTTTTTTTTACTAAACATCTAATTAAAATTTTCAGTTATTTAAGGGGTTTTTTTACTACATATTGATTTATAAGCATCAGCATTTAGAGAACAGAAAAATCCCTACAATTACATTATAGTTTTCAGCTTTCTCACATGAAGGCCACCAGAATAAAATGGAAATGGATAAATAATTGGAATTTGATCCATAAGACATAATTACCACCTGATTATATAACAGAGTAATTAAACTAGACTTAACTGAGATGCTGCAGCATGTCTGCCACTCCCAGCAATGTGCAGTGTTAGCCTGGTTTTGACTAGGGTCTCTGTCAAAACCTTCTTCCTTCTGTGCTGTGAAGGCACTGTCTTTAACAGGATTCTGCATTTTATATTGAAATATACTTTTTACAAAAAAAATATCTCCTTATAATTTAAAAAAATATTCTCCTGTGTCCTGGACTCTAGGAGTACCCCACCACTTACAGACAAACTTCAGGAGAGAGCAAATCCCCACACTATGAAGATGGAGATGTGAACAATACTGTGGAGGACCATAACAGTTGGGAGTCATTCCCAAGAAATACACGGAGTGTCTTTAGTACAACATTGCAGCAGTGCCTGACATTTCAAAATCCAGGTTGAAAACCACCATATATACCCCATGAAAATCCTGGAATGGATGGGACTTGATGGCTGTGATAACAGAAAGCCTCTGCTTTAAATGCTTTGGAAAGGAAATCCAATCACATTCCCAACTTGAACAATTGAAAAATCACTTCAAATGCCTGTTAAAGGGAAAAGTTTTGCTTGGTTTTGAATTCTCTGCTGCCTCTTAGAAGGATGAAAAGCTATTGCCTGTATCTGTAAAACAAGTTATTGGAAATGATCACAGAAGTTTACCCACCATTTACACTGCTGTAGAAGATTTGTTTCCTACTTATGGAAATCTCAGATCCTGACTGCCACACTTCTAAATGAGATACACAGTTGAAAATTAAAGGTCCGAATTTGTTTGTTCCCAAAAGCATAAGTACAACGTTGAAACAGACTGTCCAATTTGTCTCTTAATTTCCAAATAAACATAGGAGACAATGTAATTAAAACTTGGAATGTAGAAGCACACACAAAAATCAATTTTTGTTCAGAACAACAAACTATTTGAACCTGTAAAGAAACTCAATCCGAGATAATCAGTGCATGCATTGACCAGCTTAGCACATAAAATACTAACAGCTATATCAAACTGCTCTAGTGTCTCCATCTGTGTGAATGTTGTTGATTGGAACTTTCTTGGGATCAGAAAGAAACATTTCCAGCACTATCAGCACTCTCTCATTCCTGGAGGCAACGGGTCTCCAGGAAAAAATGATGGTATCATCTTTCTCCTGCCATTCAGCTGCTTGGCCCTACATTGTGTAACCCTTCCCTGCAAAACATGCCTTTCCTGCATGAGCTCCAGGACCTCCCATATCCCCAGAGGCTTGTTTTAAGCGTTGCCATCATCCCCCCTCACTGAGTTAGAGGTCAGGCAGACACATCACCTGCTCTGCAGCTCTCTGCAGTGGTGCTTCAGGCCAACCCCAGCACCCAGCACTGGAGAGCAAATAACATCTCGCTCCTCTGCGTCATAGTTTGCACAATTACAGTTCCACACTGATTAAAAAAGCTGTGATGAAAACCGAATTGCAACCTTCAGAAAAGGCTATGGAATTATGAAATTAAGGGAACTAGAATTATATACTCAATTACCCAATACTGTTATTTTAAAAAGCTGCCGTTTAAGAAACTCAATTCTAAATCATGAGCTGTAGTAAATTACTTCATTGTACATACTAGATCAATTTAAGGTCAAACTAAATTACATTTTAAATAACTCACTGGTCTTTGAACAAGTCTCAAGATTCTAGTGCAACTTTGGGGTTCTAAAAGTAACTAACTAGATAATGAAATTATCAACTTCAAAAAGTTCACGTTCATCTATAAATAAAAACTTAAACATTCTATTCAATTCCTTTGCTCCAAAATTTAAACAGTATACCATGCCCAAAAGTACTCCAATGCAGGAGTAAATCAGCACAGAAGAACGTCTATCAAAATAGAGAAAAGCAAAAAACAGTTAAGTTTTGTTTTGTAAACCTACTGGTACTAAGGCTGGAAGAACTGAAAGAAGCTGAAAATTATGTCTGGTTTTATAAATTCTTATGCTCTCAAAATGCGTTATTATTACCAATTATTCAGTTAATATTACTGCAAGTGAAATCCTTATAAATATTAAAAGTCTTTCTCCTTCAAAATTACTTTTTCCTATGCTTTATTTTAACAGTATGACAGAGTATTTTCAAAAACATTGATTTTTTTATATTAGGAAACCGAAATTTTACCTTAGGAAACTATTTCATTCCTGTGAAACTTCAATTTTCCATGGTTCTATGCACATGAAAGGAATTAAATATTTAATACTGCTGCACAGTGTAGGGATTCCAAACAAATGAACTTTGTGATGAGAAAATGGCAAAAGAAACTGGGAAGTTAGTAACAAAAAGAGACCTTGGAAGGACATGCAAGAACAATCTCTCTCAGGCCCTCTCAACACACACAGGTAGCCAGTTGAAATTTTAAATAGCCCAGACAATACTGAAGATCACAGCATGAGTTCCAAATAGAGGACAAGAAAAGTATAAAAGTTTTTTTTTAAAGAGCAGGTGTTTTCAGCAATAGATAATTCTTATCTTTTCATTTCCTGTGGTCCAGTGAATTGCATCAAACCCCAGACAATACTTTCCTAATGTTCAGTATCCCATGCAGGATTTATGCTTTCACAAACAAAGAAGAGCGAAGTGATTCTTGAAGCAATTACTGACACCTTGTGCATTGTCCAACTCTCTAAAATATGCACATCCCTCTTTGGTAATACTGTCAACCACTGGCTTCTATAAAGTCTCTTCAAGGTCCTCTGATTTCATAGTTACCTGAAGTGCATCAGTGAGAAACACGGTATCATGACTTTCCTGATTCAGCCAGGGAATTGACACCAGCAAGGGATGTATTTTATGGACTCTCTCCATAAGCATAAGTATCAGGACTCTGTTACTTGCAGATTTTTTAAGTCAATTTTAGAATTCCACTTTAACTTTAAATACCACCTTTGCAGAAGTTCTGTCACCAGCCACTGGCTTGCAGCAGAGCTGCACTATGAATTGTGAAGACTGAAGAAGCAGAACATAAACTTCTCAGCCAATTTTCCCCAAAATATTTCCTGCATCATCTACATCCCCAATAGCTAGGAATTTCTCAATGAACTGACTAAGCTATAACCCCCTCAGTTAGTAAAGTACAGTATTAACTTATTTGTGCCAGTATTTTACTATTTACAATTTTTTCTCTAACTTACACTATCCAGTCCAGTACTCACCCACTGCCCAATATCCACTCATGCAATACCATTTTCAAGTACAAGAAATTTGTGGAAGGAGAGAGATATGCTAAACTGCCTTTGGTTGAAAAAAAGAAAAGCTATGGGTTATTCCTTCAGATGACAGCAACAAAACTGAAATTACATGGGGTTTTGTTCATGACTTCAAATATGCTTGATGTATTTACTGCCTATTATCTAACTTCAAATTTTTCTCTTTCATACATACATAATATTAGTACACACACCATCCAAATTCTCCAGTGCCAGATAAAAATATCGTTGGAGGCATCTAGCAAGTGGTTTTCTTGAAATTTATTGATATAAATACAACAGATATTTTAAACAGGTCACAGGAAAGTAGTGTGCAAGTAGGAGAAATCCATTTACTGGAAGAGAAATGCAGGAAGTGCCTTGGTGCTTTAGTGCTGAAAAGCTGCTGTGCAACTCACTACCACTCAGGGAAAAAGGCTAACTAGGAGTTTAGCTATTATACATGTTTTTTTGACCCCAGCTATTATTTTGGTCATTTCCAGTCTTACTCCATACATTGTAGCCTGTAGGAATGCTCACCTACTCTCTACTGCTGTGAAAGACTCAATGAACCTGACTTTACACCAGAATAGTCAGGGTCAGCCTCATAAATTTTCTCTGTAATGTTTTGTGGTCTGCATAATAAAAACACAGGCATATATCTGAATATACATAACAGTCCATTTTGTTGCATAATGCATTTTGCAATGTTTTTTCTGTGATATTATTAGAAAAAATTATTTTGATTCTCAACTTGTGGGATAACTTTATAGCTGTACATAAACCAGCAGGCAGCTTTATGGAAATGCTAAGCCTTTCCAAAACACAAAACAGCAAATATTAATGACATCCTACATCAAAACTTCTTCTCCAGTCTTCTCTAAAGCTTCAAAGGAGGTTCAGCATGTCTAGTGTTTGCAAACACAACACACAGAAAACCATCTTTAGATGAACTATTCTGAAAGTAACCATACCAGTTTTTCTAGGATCTTCATTTGCAAAGTGTAGCTCTTCCAAGTGACAGAGCTGAATAAATAAGTTACAAAAAAATTTAGCCATAACTTCTCTTTGTTCCCTTTTATCTAAGAAAGAACTTTCAATAACAAGTAGAAATGAAACCTTGACTGCCTAAGGACTCGTGTGCTGGCAATTGAGAGGGGCAATATTCAGCACTGAGAATTGATTTTGAACTTGCTCCACATTCATGGCTTTTAGATTTAAGTTGGAAAATCAAGAACCACAGGACCCAAGATCCTTTTGAGAAACCTTCTCATGATTTTTATTATACACAGTCCTTTGTTCCAAACTAGCTGAAGACTGATTATCTCTGGTGAATTTAAAATGTTACCCTGCACTTTGGTAACCAAATCAGTAATACCGTATTCTTGCCTTATATTTTGCTATCAAGTACTTTTTTTTTTGTATTTAATCATAGCCTTTATTTCTATTGTGCTTATCCCCTGTAATTTTATGTTATATAGAATGACAGTTATTTGAGCTAAAACAATTGCTCACAATAATAAGTGTGTTTATTTTTATTGTGATTATTGTCATTCCAGTTCCCTCACGGCAAGAGCAGAGCACTCTACGTTATGCATATGCACCATTTAGTAACTAAGCTGTTCTTTTCCTTGGGGTTCAACCAACTACTGATGAAAAAACAAAACATAACTATGGATAGAATGAAAAAGTAAATGAAAATAGTAAGTTATCTTCTTACTCCCCTGATAATTACCAATGAAAATTGTAAGAGTAACATGGGAAAATAGCTACTGTATTATTTTTGCATGGAACTATCAGATTTCTTTTCTTTTGGCAAGGAATGGCTTTTAAAGACATAAACATTTACCAGCATGTGTTGATAAGAAACTGACTCCCCCAGAGCTGAATGTGGGCTGAAGTCAAAGAACACTCCTTTTTCTCCACATAATCTCTCTCATCCAAGTATGTCCTTGTCAAAATAGAGTCCAGAACTGCACTGACACGTAAACCACAGAAAGCCAAGATTTACATGGCAGCAAAACGATGCCCTTTGCCTTGCTTTCTCACAATTTCACTGTCCTTTTGGTTGCCAGTGGATACTCAGTTCATGGCTTCAGAAATCTCTGGACAATGATTCCAAGATACCTTCCCAAATTTAATGTGTACTTCTAAGCCCAGCACTATTTTAAGCACAATTTTAACTACTTTCCCCTTGATGGATAAGAGAAGAGAGACATAGCACCTTCCAGTACCTAGACGGGGCTTACAAGAAAGCTGGACAGGGACTTTGCTCAAGTGTCTGGAGTGACAGAACAAGTGGCAATGGTTTTCAACTAAAACAAGGTAGATTTAGATTAGATATTAGGAAGAATTTCTTCAAGAGTGTAGAGAAGCACTAGAAGAAGTTGCCCAGAGAAGCTGTGAATGCCCAATCTCTGGAAGTGCTCAAGGCCAGGCAGGACATGGCTTTGAGAAACCTGGTCTAGTGTAAGGTATTCCTGCTCATTACAGGGAGGTTGGAACTGAATGATCCTTAAGGTCCCTTCCAACCTGAACAGATGTAAAGAGATTGTATGAATGCTAACATTCTTTTATACCAGGTATAAAAAAATTACCTTAAACACGAAGTATTGGAAAATGCCTCCTAACATCGGTTTTTGCAGTTTATGGGAGTACACCAACTACAAGTTTATTATGGCCTGCTTGTACTAACATGTAGAACAAAATATGTGTAGGAAAGGATCTCTAAAACTAGCAGACAAAAGAATGGCACCTACAAGCTCCAGCTTGATAAATGCAAGACAGAAAAAAGCAAATTTTAAATACACAGATAAAAGAGCAAGGATAGTAACTTGCTGGATTCATCTTTACAATCAAGATGGATATGCCCAACACTTCAGGTAATCTTCTCTGCTTTGAAGTAGACACCACCAGAGTTAATTGGGACAGTAGTTCCTTTTAGCAATTAAAAAAAGATATAAAGTCGTTTCTAAAACAGTGACACATGGAAATGTACCTGGGATACCCCAAAACATGAAGGATTCTGGTTACTTTTCTCCTACTGAATAAATGTTAACACTGCCAAATAATTCATAGTTTCTCCTAATTCACAGCACACTCTCATATCCTCGAAAGGCAGGTTAATTTATTACTACTCCACAGTTTATTTGGCACAAAGATGAATAGGAATTATATCTTAGATATCCAGCTCAACAGAGCCACAAAAATGAGTTATTTTAGTTTTCATTTATGATACTTTAACCTTTCCTTAACCCCAGCTAGCTATCTTGCAATTTCTTTCTAGCCCATTAAACATTATTTTGATTGAATTTGTTAAAAATTAGCTACCTGAACAGACAGGACTTTAATTAATGCAATGAAGTCCAAAATTACTACCTCTTTTTTCTAAAAGTAATAAATCTAGGATCTGTGCTTCTGTAATCAAAAGTTATTCATATTTCTGAGCTGCATGCGAATTCCACTGGACACTTCCACAAAGTAAGTAACTTCTAGATGGCCACCTTGAAACAGGATCAAAATGTTAAATCGCAATCCACATACACTTAGAATGTACATTTAACTGAACAGTAAAACTGAACAGTAAATTCTTCCAGCCTAGTCTATATGCTTAAGTACCAGGTCTTAAAATTAAACTCCTGCCATATTCTCAGTGGTGTACTTTGCAGCAAGCATTTGCAATAATTTTGCCTTCCAGCAAGAAATATAGTGTGCAGCTATGAAATAGGGATAATTAAAGTAAACATAAACCACATAATTGCATAAACCACATAAAAGCTTCCTTCACCACTTAGACTTTAGATTTGGAACACATTGTGTCAAGTTGATTACTTGTCACATAATAGTAATGGCTCATTTGATGCATTTATACTAATAATCCTCTGGCTTCTTGTCTGATACCACAGATTAATTATGTCCAATAATTAAAACAAAAAATGAAGGGAAAGGCATAGAAATAAAAATGGAAAAATAAATGCAGCAAAGTTATAAAATATAAAGTTTATGGTTACTGAATAAGTAGTGGATAAACACAGAATACGAGAGTGAGAGGCTTTACAAAAAGAGCAGAAATGGGAGGTTGAAATCTGAAAGGTCACAGAAGATGCAACCAGCAAGATTATGGTGAGGTACCACTGAGGGGAATAAAAAAGCAGTAAGAACAAAAATATGGCACCTGATCTTATTCCAGCAAAGACAAAGACACTTGTGGGGGGAAATGTTGATTGAATAATTGTAAACACATAATTCCTTCAGAGATCTGACTTTGAATGAAGGAGTCTTTAGTAAGGAGGTTCACATTAGTTTATCAGGACAGCAACATGATCCAAGGTATCTTTTACTGAAGGAAGAACTTTAGCTTAGATAACCTTACCACAACACCACATGTTCAATAAGAACAACATTCAACCTCAAAGAACAAGACATAGAATTTTTGACATCACAACATTATTGTGACAACAGAACAGTTTTATCAGTGAGCATTACTGCAAGTCAAAACACAGTATGTTCCATTTCTTGCTGAAGGAAAAACACACAAAGTAGTTGAACAGAGAACAGGGGGGTTGTGCTGATCAGTGAAGCCAATCTGCTCTTTTCTGACTGGATGCTAGAGCTAGCATGATGAAGAATATGGAATTATGTGCTGTGGTGAGATAAAGAAAACCAAAGAAAAGAGAGAAGATACTCTACATTTGTAAGCAGTAAGATGTTAATTTGCCTCACATACCATAAAAGTATATTGTTGAAGTATTCCTCTTTCTCTCCCCATCCCCTGAACTCTAGAAAACAGCTTTTCTGTTTGTGCCTGACATTGCAAGTCAGCCCCAGGAAAACTTCCAGATTAAAAAAAACAAATCTAGATAGAATAAGGTTTGCAGGATACAACAGGAAGGAACAAACTACTGAATCTTTGAACATGAGGTTGAAAACAAAAGGATTAAAAAGTGAATGGGATGTCATTTGTGCTACAGGTTCCTTAGATTTTCTGCAGCAGTAAATTAATGTTGCTCATAATCACAACTTCTACACTGAGGGACCTTATCAAGTGAAAATGTACAGATTAATATTCAACACTACTCAACTCAGATTATCCAACTAAGCAAAGCACATGTTATTACTTTTGGTATGTCCATGAACTCAAAATACTTTTCAATTCTGTGTTGGAAGGAAGACATATGTCAATGTCCTGGAAAAAAATGGGGAGATTTTTAAAATGCCAAGCACTGTTATCTCTTTCCTCTTAACTGCTCACTAAGAAAGTGATGTTTTTCCATCTGCTGAATCCTTTACTTTCCCCTTAGGAAACTCTGGATCTTAAAGGAAATTTCAAGTCTATGAAGCACTGAATAGATGTAAAATGCATAAGGGGTACATACAAAAATAGCTGCTCCACTCAATAAGCATGACAGAAAATCACTGGCTCGTGTATGACATTTAAGAAGAAACCTGATAAATGACCTTCTCTTCTAAGTCAGTTCACGCATAGAAATATAATGGGCTAAAATAATGGAGAAACACAAATTCATGAATTATTGAAATATTACAAATAAAGTTCACTTTCTATGAGCTAGAGAATATATATTTTTTTGTTATTTGGACAAAGAATTTTCACATCACCACTTCACTATATTTGTAAGCACACAGATGGAAAATAGAGAGTGGAACTAGAAAATAAAAGCAGGCTTGATTAGCTTTAAAATTATTGTTATAAAGGGAAAATGGGATTTAACTGTAGGCAACTGAACATGATATTCAGCACCACTTCTCAGTCTTCCTGAGAAGAATTCATCATACCAAATGCAGGATATATTTCTCACCTATATTCCTTCAAACATGCCAAAGAAGGGAATAAGCACTTCTGTGGTCTAGTTCAACCTGTCCAGAAGCAAATATGTAAACCAGATCAGGCAAATTTTGCCATTCCAAGCACCTTCTCCTCTCTCTTGCTTCCAGAGAGTCTAGCCTGGAAAACTACTGCAGCTGTAGAGGTGCAGACAACAGAGTTCTCCATGCTAAATTAGACAAGTATTAAAACACAGAAAACTTTGCAAGTTATGCCAGGCATGACCTCAAATCTCCAGAGCAGTGACTGACAGGTCAATTTACACCAAAAATAGTATTAGGAATTTTCTACTTGCACTTCACCATAACTGAATACAATTTACAAAGGAGTCTCCAAAAAGGAATCATAATTTTAAAAAATATTAATAATGAAAAAGTTAATGCAAATAATTTAAGAATTAAAATAATTATTGCTCCAGAATATGATCAAGTACTTCTGAATACATGAATGAATTGCTAAACTACTTGTTCTTAATTTGTTTTGTAAATTATGGAACAAATGTCACAGAACAAAAATCAAGCAAATTTCATGACAAGCCCTAAATTACTTTTTAATTTTCTAATTACAAATCTTTCAAAATTGTCCATTTTTCACCTCAATCACAAATCATAGAATCAGAGTTCTAGAATAAATAAGGTTGGAAAGGACCACGGTGGGTCATCTGATCCAACCTCCCTGCTCAAGCAGGGGCATCCTAGAGCACATGGCACAGGATTGTGTCCAGAAAGCTCTTGAATATATTGACAGCCCAATATTCAAACTCATACTTTTCTTTCTTTCCCACAAAATATTTTCAGAAAAGAACTGTACTCCAAAATCTGAAGCACAAAATCACAATTCATTCAGAAACCTAACTAACACCTGAACAGAAGAAATCCAACATACACCATAGTAATTTAAAAAAAAAAAACAAACAGATAAAGCAGAACTTGTTTTAGCTTTTCAGGAATTTACTTTACAACCTGAACTTTCTACATACAGCTTTAAAAATATAAAATTTTGCAATGATAAATATTAACATTAGACCATTCTGCTAGTCTCTATGGCTTTATTTGGAAAATGTATTCACACATTAATGTCTCTAGAACAATGAGCAGTAAGAAACACTTCTGTGATTTATTCAAATAAACCATAACATTTACCATTAATCATAAACCACAGATATCTGGTATCCATATACTAAAGCTGGGTAAAAGAAGATTTTAATGTTTGCGCTGTTAAAAAGATCATTAAGTTACTGTATGTCTATAAAATGATGCCTACACCAACAGCAACTCATAAGACAATTTGTAATGGCACTTCAATAGAAAGGACTCATAATCGGGATATATTAACCCTGAAATTAAGAACTTTATTCTTCTTGAAAAGATAGTCAAAAAGGTTGAAAAAAATCTGATTTCATATATCTACTTCTCATGCCCAAGCATATGTCAAAAAACCACCCAATGATCATATCTCAACTTAAAACCACAGTACAAGATCTTCTGCTTGGAAGCAAGAATTATGCTCACAGCTCCCCATATCCAAAAAAGCCCCAGGTAAAACCCCAATACACAGCGGGGGAACATGAACTGAATTAATCAAGTATTTGATTTTATTCCTTTGACAATTCATAAACAATTGTTTTGTGTTAAAGCCCACTCTGATGGACCTGTTAGCAGTCCACACAAATATTTATATCTCATCTGGAATTTTCCTAAATCACTAATTTAACTATTCCACTTTTCTGTCATTAATTAGCCAACTCTTATTAAAAAAAATCTGTGTCTAATAAATGATACATAAGCCTCTTCTATATAAATGATTATTAGCTTATCCTAAGAGTATTGCATTATTAGACCTTAAAACTCCTTCATGTTAACTCTCCTGGAGCTACTCTAAGCAAGTATTTTATTGGCACAATGTCAATTAACAGTGTAAGACATCTGGTAAACATAATTTTATCTTGTGTCTAATTGTTCAGCATGAAGAACTGTTCTTTCCTAAAATCAGGTACAGTTCAAATAGGGAAATATTTAGAAAATGTAACTGATAAGCTCAACTGAAAAATGCATTTATTCTCCTCTTGGTAAAATTACACACTAAGCTCAGACTTAATGGCAAGCAGCTCAGTAACAGCTCCGTTCACGCTCAGCTGGATCAGCCCTTCAATTAAATTTCTTTCATTTCAAGATAATAATCAAAACAGCTGACAATTCAAGTGATATCTCCACATCCACATGCAAATGCAGTATTTCTTAATTTACCTTTTAACAGGAAAACCGTGGCTGCAGGAACACAGCCCTAAATTAAGCTATTAAAAGAATAATATTCTAAACTTCTTGTGTAGATGAAATATACTATTAATGCTCAACTCCAGTTTTCTCCATTATACTTGCTGATATTCTTCAGCAGCTACCAATTCACAAAAAAAAAATTCTTTCACTACTATCTTTAATAAATCAAACACAACTTATTCTTTAAAAATGAAACTAATGCTAGAACTGTTCCTTTCTATTTTATTCCCTTACTTCATGGATTTGCTGCCACCTTTTTAGATGAAGTATTTTCTCAATACTGCCTTTTTTTTCCCCATACTTCTTCCAACACATCCAGCAAGCAGATTTAATTTCAGTGTCCTTCAGTCAGAAGACATGAGGAGGCCTTTGCTTTGAGATATTTACATTTTCATTCTAGAGGAAACTTACAGTCTTGCCCCATCCTAAATTTTTGACCACAATTCCTACTGTGAGGCATCAGAAGTGAATATGTCTGATGTCATTTATCATCAACACTGACTAAAGCTTAGCAGATCATCTCTCAATCTCCAAGTTCTCAGCATACTTTGAAGCTTTTAATACAGGAGGAATTCATTGCTAAAGCTGAACAAAATCTCTCCAAATTTTCCCCTCCCAGAATCACCATGATCTCAGTACAAGTGAGCAAAAGGGAGCAAAGAGCTCTCTTGCTCATGATGTAACAGCAGTTTATTTCAAGCAATGGGCATAACAGAACTGATTTGCGTAAAAAGGGTTTTTTTTCTTGCTCTCTGAGACAAGCTGACCTCTGGAAAGATAAAACTTACAGTTTTCTACATAAAAATGTTAAATGATTTTTTAACAATTTATCGAGGGTGGTCCAGGTCCTTCAGAAGCAAACTAAGAAAGGTGCACACTTTAACAGGTAATCCCAATGTGCTGGACATACAATCCCATCACATAACAGGCTTGGCTAAGAGCTGAACCTTGGGCATGATGCCCAACCTTCACCCAGGTAGATGCTGCAAACACAGATCCTAACTATATTTGTGACATGTGTTTTAAATATGTAAAGTCAGGGTAAATACTTTCAACATTATAAAAATTCCACCCTGACAAATATTTCAAAGCACTGAGGTTATCTGACAAATACCACAAATACCAAGGCAGTACCCACACAAAATTGCACCTGCGTATCTCTTCTAGCATTTTCCAAATCCCATTAAGGCTTTTGTCCTATTCCTTCTATTTTCCTGTGTTCCTAATTTCTAACTTAGCCCACCACAGTGATGCTTAGTCCAACTTTCAATCCTATTTCTGCCTAGCTATTTAGACATCCAGCTCCCACCTGCTTTCAGCATCCACCAAACCCAGGCTCCAGCTCTAGGTTGGACTTTCAGCACAAGCTTAGCTCACCGCTCCACTCAGTGCACCAGGTGCTCACCTAGTTTATAAAATAATGGTTTATGTCAGGATTTATGAAGTATGGTGGGGTCTTCCAACTTGCTACACCATCTACAGTGAAATCCAAGCAAAGATGAAGAGATGCTTGTCTCTTGCAAACAAAATAGAAATAGCTGAAGAAGAACAGGGAAATCTAAAAATGCAGAAGATTCTTGTGATCATTCTCCTGCAATGCTAAGTGTCCAAAAGTGAGCAAGTAAGTAATGAAAAACCCTAAGCAACACAAATGGCTCTTGGATGTGTGTTATATCCCCAGTCAAATCCTTACTTAAAACAAACCTTATCAGACAAGAAAAAAATGACAAAAAAATAGACTCCTGGTCTGCTTCTTCCAAAAACTCTCTCACTCCAACAATAAAACAATGACATAACTTTTGAGTAATGCAAAATTCCCAAGAATTAGTAATAAGTGATTTTTCATGTCTGCTCTTAAAAAGCTAATGTGCTACTAGCACCACAGCTGAAGTTCCTCTTCTCAAAGAGCTACTTTCAAGCAAGCAGATTTCCTTTAATCAGTGTATGACCTCTGAATGGTCCAGACATTACAACATACTCCGTCACTGATATCAAAACCATTTAATTTCTAAAATTCAATTTAAAAGGTTTTGGATTTTTACTTTCTATTAAAGAAAAACACTTTCTGAATCATTTTAGGAAGAACGTTCTGCAGTCAGACAAAGTGCAGCTAAGTGAAAAGTGACGCTATTTAAATTAATTCTGTTTAAAACCAGTGCTTCAATGAAAAATGAAGATGAATGTAAGCGTGGGAGCTTACACAATTGTTGGTGAAAAAGTATTACAGCTACTGCATGCATACAAGTTTTAGAAACCACTTGGGAAAAACCTGAAATGCCATTAGGTTAATACAACACATCACACAACAGCTTGGCAAATATCAAACCTTTAAGAGCAAACTTTTAATGTTACTGTTTTGTGCCTTGCAGCAAACAATTTAATATCCTCAAATATCCCAGTAAGACCCATAACACTTCAGCAGCTCCATTTCAGAGATTCATATCACAGGTAAGTTGCAATGGCATACACTAGGTACAATTTTACTATACACATTTTTTTCAAAGACATAAAGGTAGAGCATTCTAATACTACATCTTTATATATATAGCCACATCTTTTGTATATATGTATCTTTACATATATATGGCTCATTTCCTTTCTTTTTCTACTTTCTTTTCTTGGACATTGTTTCCCAGTTTTCCCTTTTCAGACTACCCAGAAATTACAAAAGTTAATGATAAAATTAAGGAAAAAACCTATGAAGTAATTTATAATTTTCCCAAGTCAATTAGGGAAGTGTGCCTTTAAGCCTGTTCACCACTGGCTATTCTCATCAGACACATACATGGAACTATCTTTCACCTAAAAACCCTTGAAGCCTTTGGCTGTAAGCAACAGTTTGGATATACAAGATTTTTAGCTTTTCAAATCTATTGTGATATCATTACCAGGGCAGGTGATAAGGAGCACATAAAGGGCATCAGAGATTGAGAAGTCAAGGGTGTCATGACAGCAAGGTGTGGTTAGGACTGGAGATCTAACTGGTGACCTTTTAGTGTCCTGGAGAGATACTAAAAAGTGTTTTGAACCTTGAAGCTTTCTGATCTAGATGTCTCTCAAGTATTACAAGAGCTATTCATCTGTCCTCAATCTTAAAATCTTAATGCCTTGATCACCTGAAATAGAACACAGGCTATATGATGCTTCAGGAGACATGTACTTCATCATTCAAGAAAAATTTGGGTTTTCTTTTTATTTTGTTAGTTTCACAAAGTAGATGTATTTTCAGAGCTGCAAGTTATTAGATTAATGGTATTTCCCTTTGCTTACTGTAGTAATTAAATTGCACTGGCATTAAACTGTTTTTCTCAACAGACTTGACCTTTAGAAGGTCTTACTAGATGTCAAAGTCTTCTTTTACAATAATCTTTAGGTGTCATCCAGTACCTTATCTACTGCATTCATCAAGGGAATGGAGACAAAAAACTTAGTATCTTCTCTTTCATCAGTACTTTCCCCTAAAAGACAAAGTTTAGCATTTTTTTTGCTTATTTATCAGTTTTGATTGCTTTTAAGATATTAATAGCTTATTTCAATACAATTGGTCAAGTCAAGAAGCCAGATTTGTACTAGAAACAATTTTTTTAACAATGTCTTTGAGAAAAGGTCGCTATGTTATTGCGCACTTTGGCTGGGAGCTGCGAAGGCAAAGCTGAACTTCCCCCACAGTTCATTATCTTCAGGAGTATTGATTCCTGGACGAGACCACACTCACCATCCAATGCCAGCTCTGCTGACTCCTACTAGCACATCTCAAGCAGCTGTGAGAAAGCAGGGACACAGCAGGAGGGAAGATTAGGGGACAAGCAAGAAAAACCACAAGAGTAACAGGCAGTGAAGGTAAAGATGCCTGCCTCCAAAAACTACTTTGGAGCATTATTCTAAAATAAGTGGCACTTCATGAACTCCATGACCAGGCATCCATGTTTGCCAATGCTACTTTTTGGCTACAGACCCAGCATTATCTTTAGGCTTAATCCTCAGACCAACAAAACAGAAACGATTTCTCCACGACAAGCATGTACTGACGATCACATAGATAAATGCTGACAAATCTCAGCAATGTGCATCTCACTTAAAAAAATTTATTTGAGAAAGGTTTATTTTCCAGTTGGCAGCTTTAGGGTATTACCAGCAAAATATATTGTCGTCAAATAATCGGTCAAACCTACTAGAACAAATGTGGTTAAAATACAAATACATTAGTTTCATTTGTTTGTAAAAGTCAAAATGCCAGGTTTGCTAGCCTCAAGAAAACTAAACAACAAAACATATATTTAAATAAGCAGGTCCCAAAAAATGTAATAGCAAGTTTTTTAATGGATGTTCTACACATACTTACAGGTTGAGCAGACTAGTAGTGCTCTCACCACAAGCTCACTGAGTAACTTCCACTTCTGCCTCACTCTGGAGGTGACAACTGGAGCCAGAATCTCTGCAGGGACGTAGAACTGAATCGAGTATGTCACAAAAATACCAAAGGAGTAGAGAATTTTTACAGACTGATACAACCTGTTGAAAACATTTACAGTCATGTAAGTATGTAAGTTGCAAATTCTTCATAAAAAATTCGCTTGATAACAGCCGTAAGGAGATACATATATATGTATATATGAATTTTTTTTTCCCCAGTAAACATGAATATATTTTAACTGCCTAAGAAATTGCAGAAGATAAGCCAACTAGAGTAAATCTTCCAAGAAAGGGCAGACATTCTTACCACTGTTACTCGTGGCTGAGTAAACAAATGATAAAGAGCTATCCATGCCTCCAACAGGTTTAA
This sequence comes from Ammospiza caudacuta, assembly GCF_027887145.1. Taxonomy (NCBI): domain Eukaryota; kingdom Metazoa; phylum Chordata; class Aves; order Passeriformes; family Passerellidae; genus Ammospiza; species Ammospiza caudacuta. Next base: position 41,739,640 of record NC_080594.1, read on the forward strand.
ATTTACATATATTTTTAATTCGTGCTGCATTAATTACAAGCATTTGTCATTACTTGCAGTGAACTAACAGAAATTGAGTCTTTGTATGATTTTCTTTCTATGGACATTATAAAAATCTTGGGTGAGGGCTTGGTTCATTGCTTCAGTCCTTAAAAAGATGTTCATCTGAAGCAAAGCCAACATCCTTATTGATGACATGGATGAGGTGATTGAGTTCTTCATTAGCAAATTTGCAGACAACACTAGGCTGGGAGCGTATGTCGATCTGTTGGAAGGTAGGAGGGCTCTGCAGACAAACTTGGAATGGTTGGATGGATGGGCAGAGTCCAATAGGATGAAGTTTAATAAATCCAAGTGTCAAGTCCTGCATTTTGGCCACAATAGCCCCCTGCAGCACTACAGGCTGGGGACGGTGTGGCTGGACAGTGCCCAGGCAGAAAGGGACCTGGGGGCACTGGTGACAGCCCGCTGAACATGAGCCAGCAGTGTGCCCTGGGGGCCAAGAAGGCCAAGGGCATCCTGGCCTGTGTCAGGAACAGTGTGGCCAGCAGGAGCAGGGAGGTCATTCTCCCCTGTACTCGGCACTGGTGAGGGCACACCTTGAGTGCTGTGTCCAGCTCTGGGCCCTCCAACGAGGCTGGAGAGGGGCTGGGAACACAAACCCTGTGAGGAACAGCTGAGGGAGCTGGGAGTGTTTAGCCTGGAGAAAAGGAGACTCAGGGGTGACCTTATCACTCTCTACAACTCCCTGAAAGGTGGCTGTAGCCTGGTGGGGTTGGTCTCTTTCTCCAGGCAGCAACTGACAGAATGAGAGGACACAGCCTCAAACTCTGTCAAGGGAAATATGGATTGGATATGAGGAAAAAGTGTCTTACAGAAAGGGTGATAAAATTCTGGAATGGCCGGCCTTGGGAGGTGGTAAAGTCACAATTTCTGGATGTGTTTAAGAAAAGACTGGATGTGGCACTCAGTGCCATAGTTTAGCTGAGGTGTTAGGGCATGGGTTGGACTCAGTGATCTTGAAGGTCTCTTCCAGCCTAGTGATTCTGTGAATGCATAAGTAAGAAAACAAAAAGCACCAGCAAGAGTAGGGAAAGAACAAATAGGACCTGAATCTCTGTATCTCTCAAAGCCTGGCAGGGGTCACTTGAACATTCTCTCTTTGAGTATCACAGTCTGTATCTGCATTAGTAAATAAAATCCAGGCAGGACTGCTTTTGGCCCTTTATCCTGTGACCAAATGGCATGGCAAAACTTTTATCTTTACAGCTCAGCTCTTTTCCACGATACTTTCTATGATTCTATGATATGAGGAAGAAAAGAAAAATAAGCTTCAACTAAAATTACATTTTGACTAATAGGTTTGAAATTATCAGTATCAAAGCTTTGACCATCACTTTACACAGGTCAAGGAATCTCCAAAGCCACATTCAAATGGACAGAAAAGTTATTGCATCAATTTACATGCTGACATAATGGTGTAGCTAGTTTAGAAGCTACTGCTTTCGTGACACACATCTTTTTGACTGGTGAGTAGCTTTTAGAAATTTAGAGGGAACAAGAGTTCTGCAAGACTGTCCTTATTCCAGAAGATATAGATTAGATTTTAGATTAAGATATAGATAGATTTTAGCTGGTTAAATTTTAGCTGAGCAGATACCCAGAATTCACCTCTACTCTCAGGCTTCAGACTACCTCAAGCCTTTACAAAAGTAATTTCTAAAATATATTCAAAAACAGGATTGGTAAGCATCTCCATTACACTATTTTTTCTACAGCTCTATGACAATTAAAACTTTCCAAATTAAAAAAATATTTTTCATATTACTCAGGTGATTTTACTAGTAATTTAATATTATATTCCAATCAGAAAAAGATGACTCCTTAGGCTACCTTTTAATAAAAATCTAAATCATTCATATGTGCTACACCACTTTTCAATTCGTTTTTTTAGATTTCATTATACTCATCTGAAGAGTAGAAACACTGGCAAGCAGTGCAACAAAATTTGCAGAACAACACAGCTAGACCAAACAGAGCAATAATTATGTGAAGCTTTCACTTGAACTAAGCTGCATGTTAAGTCTTGTTGAACTTCAATACATGAATGTTTGTATGGTCATTAACTTTTGGGATTCACAATAAGGGAACTGTTGCACAAAGACTCACTTATATCTAACAAAGAACAGGTGGTGGAAAGAACCTTCACATTCAGCCTCAAGAAGACAAGAACCCAAACAAGAACAAAGAAGAAATTTTTAACAATGAGGATAGTGAAGGGATGCCCCATCCCTGGAAGTGCTCACGGCCAGGTTGGATGGAGTTTGGAACAACCTGGTCTTATGACAGATTTCTCTGCTCATGGCCCTGGGATCAGAACAGATGATCTTTAAAGGTCCTCTCCAACTGAAACCATTTTATGAATCAACAAGACCCAAACCAAAGACACTAACAAATACTAAAGCAGAATTTTCTGTAATTTACATCTGCAAATACTGAAAACTACTCTTTAAGTCAATTTTCAACATATTCTAAGTAATATATTATGCTGAATGACAATTTGTAGTCCCAAACACCATCTAAATAGAACAGCATCAAGCCATTTATCCAAAAGCACCAATCTAGCAGGATATTTTTAATACAAGTAGTCCTCTATTTAAACTAAACTTAAGAACGTAACTAGTCTAGGGCCGGTGTATGCCTTCCAGTCAATTCATCTGCGAGAACATCAAATAAAACTCAGAAAGCAGCAGAATTTTAATTTAATTTTCTTTATCAGGAAAAGCTTATTTTTAAGACAGAGGTTGTCCAGCTGGAATTAAACACATAAGCCAAGTCTCACTGCTTAGATACACTCCAGGTCTTTCACCTGTCTTTCTTCTTATGAAAAAATTCCTCTGCTCCTTGCAATTTCTCTGGTTCAAACTGGCAACTTACTGGCTTTTTATGTGAGGACCAAATAGCAAAATAGTGTCCTACGGTTCACTGGAAATTTGTTTTGCTAGCCCAGTTAATTGCAACCATTTGTCCCTCAGTACTGTACCAGGCAGACCCAAGTCCTGCACAGCACTGGCATCGTATATCACAATCCCTGAGTGCACCACCGAGCTGCTTCTCCTAATTTTGTTTGGTGCTCTGGGGTACTCTCCAGGTTAAGACAAAAACAGATGACTTTGTTAACTGTGGATATGTGCCCTGAGTAGCTTTGAGGTTATTACGCTTATAATGCCAATTTCCAACCCTATAGAGCACCAGTTTCCATCTCTTTTATTATCTGTTTCCTTGCATTAGGCCTGCAAAGCCATCAGCACAAATATCATCATCATCACATCTGCACTGTAGCCAAGAGCTATTTGAAAACTCCTATGTGAACGGCTCTCTTAGACAGCAGGGATGCAGAATAAAGTTCATTCTGTTGCTTGCATGAGCACAATAAAAAGCAACAGTGAGTAGCAACCTTAGCTTATTCCACATTCCTCTCACTCCCTGTTTTTTAATAACACCTCTCTTAAGGCACAAATAAACCCAAAGCCACCATTTAAAACAAGCTTTTCACTATTCTTATAAACAACAAGGACTGCCATGGTTTATTAGAAATAGAAGTATTTTTCCTTTCAGCTGCATCACACAGAAAAGATACATTAAACATTTACAGATTTCTGGTGTTTTGGACAATCACAGAATGGTTTGGGTTTAAAGGAACCTCAAAGATTATCCAGTTCCAACTCTCCTGCCATGGGTAGTGCCTTTCACTAGATAAGGTAGCCCAGAACCCCATTCAGCTCAGTCCTTAACACTTCCAGGGATGGGGAGTCCACAACCTCTGGGCAACCTGTTCCAGTGCCTCACCACCCTCACACTACAGAATTTTTTTCTAATTTCTAATTGAAACCTGCCCTCCTTTAACTTAAGGGGGAAGGGAAGGGAAGGGAAGGGAAGGGAAGGGAAGGGAAGGGAAGGGAAGGGAAGGGAAGGGAAGGGAAGGGAAGGGAAGGGAAGGGAAGGGAAGGGAAGGGAAGGGAAGGGAAGGGAAGGGAAGGGAAGGGAAGGGAAGGGAAGGGAAGGGAAGGGAAGGGAAGGGAAGGGAAGGGAAGGGAAGGGAAGGGAAGGGAAGGGAAGGGAAGGGAAGGGAAGGGAAGGGAAGGGAAGGGAAGGGAAGGGAAGGGAAGGGAAGGGAAGGGAAGGGAAGGGAAGGGAAGGGAAGGGAAGGGAAGGGAAGGGAAGGGAAGGGAAGGGAAGGGAAGGGAAGGGAAGGGAAGGGAAGGGAAGGGAAGGCCCAAATCTCAGTTGTTACAACAGCAGTATAAAAACAAAGCAAGCAAACAAGCAGGAAGAAATAGATGAAGGTTCTAGCAATGAAAAATCATTCATCCTTCAAGACACATTTTTTATACTCTCATATATTAAACATTGGAATCAGTCTGGCAATTAAACAAAACTTCTTAAGAGTATTAAAAATGCATAGATCACATTGACTCCAATGAATGAAAAGGAAGAAAAGAAAGTGAAAAAGTAACATTTAAAAATTGAGAACATTCATTACATGTGTTCTCCCCTTTTTCAAAACATAAAAAATCAGCATTCATTTCATCTATGCAGGGGTTATTTTGCCAGTAATTTGAGATTTCACTACTTTAATAAACTACTACAATAGACATTGAAGAAGTAGATGCAAGTATATAACCTGTAAAACATTACTTGATCAGAATGAAAACATTAAAATACTTTTCAGTTTTAGCCCTTTTGCACTGCAAATTAGACAAAAATTAGGCCTATTAGACAAAACTATTAAGAAATAAATTATATTAGAGAATAGTTAGAGTATGTCCATCCACAGACAGATATAAAACTAACTATACAGTGGTTCAAATCATCTTCAGTGCATCTTCAGCATGTGACATTCATAACATTAAAAAAATAGATAAATAAAAATTGTAGAATCCTCGAGACACTAGCAAACATAAGCTTCATTCTCCTGATAGGAAGTCATCATATACACTTTCCCTGGACTTGCACTTGAACTAAAAACCTATTCATCTTTGATGTCTTCTATTCCATTTGGCCACTTGCTAAACTCAGTGATTACACTAAGATAGGGCACCATATTACCAGGATATCCAAGGTAAAAGTTGCTTGTTCCAGAACTGTGTGACAGTTTCTTGCAAACTGTGTATTCCCTCCCTCAACAGTCCTGGAACTAGCTCCTTCTAGAGATGGAATGATTTATAACATCATTGATCAGCATTTATAATATCATTGATCACCCTCCCTATGCAAGTCCTTTTAATATGGAAGAAATGACTGGCGAGGACCACAGCTCTATTGTGGATACATTAAAAGTCTGAGCACCCTGAGGGCACTGGGGCATGGGACAACCTTTCTAACACTTCTGCCTTCTAGGTTACTGCTTTTCAATCACAGAGGCACTTACCACTTATCCTGCGGCAGGTTTAAAGTTATGCTGCCTTTGACTTCATCCCCGAAGCGCATATACCCCAGGGTGGCCAGTGAGATGTACAGTGCCATGACTATTGCCATCCCAATGTTCAGTGCCTGGGGGAAACGGGAGCTGTCCTTCATTCTGTTTTCCAATGGCAGCACCTGGAAATACAGGGAGAATCAATCACATCTGATGTTCTCAGAGTAAAACTACTTGTCTCGCCTCTTTCAATGCCAACTTCCAAAATTCAGGTTATTTTATAAATAAGTAAGATTATTCTACAATAATGTTTTACCGCCCAGTTGGTCACAATGTCTTCTGTACCCAATAGAAAAATTGGAGATTAAAAAGCACATATTTTGGTTGGAAAAAAGCATCAGTGTGGAATCATAAAGCAACATTTATAGGCTAGAAAAACTGCCAAGAGAAACTTATGGTGTGGAGATGAAAATACATAAGCAATGAGAGTAACATGAAATTTTTTTTGGCAACAAAATTTTTCAGAATCCAAGGACATTTCTCCAATTCCTGTCAGGTATGCCTGCACTGTCAGCCTCCATCACAGATAAAGCTACTGACACACAAGCTCAGCCTCAGCACACAGCCTCAGCCCTCCCAGCAAATACTCTGGAGTCCATTGTCACAGAAAACTTTTATAAAGAAATCCTTTCCATAGGATTTTTCCTCCTGAGAAGCTAAGAGGCCTCAGGAACAAAATGTAAACAATGATTATCTGCTGCTGTGGAATGCAACATGTGGATCTGTGATTGGTCTCATAGAGTTGTTTGTAATTAATGGCCAATCACAGCCCAGCTGGCTCGGGCTCTCTGTCGGAGCCACAAACCTTTGTTATCATTCTTTTCTATCCTTAGCTTAGCTAGCCTTCTGATGAAACCTTTTCTTCTATTCTTTTAGTATAGTTTTAACGTAATATATATCATAAAATAATAAATCAAACCTTTTGAAACATGGACTCAGATCTTCGTCTCTTCCCTCATCCAAGAACCCCTGTGATCGCCGTCACAGTCCATGACTACCAGAATGCAGTCCCATGCTCTCCTTCATCTCTCTAACAGATACAGGGCCAGGTACACCAGGCCCTGCTTTTCCCAACTATAGTGCTTTGAGCCTCACTTAGTCAAGCCATCTCACTGGGCCTGCCATCACTGCGAAGTGAAGACACAGGCGTTTCAACCATTACTGCACGAAGTTTGCTGGGAATTGCCTTTTACTTTTACTACTCTACAGCATTCAGAAAAACACTCTCACTAAGTTCCAATTTAAGTTTTTAGACACCCAGACAAAACTTCCAGGCAAGACAGTAAAACCCAGTGACAAGCTCACATGTTGCTCTTCCTACCTTCCATTTCACCAGCGAACAGATCATAAAAACATCAGCTGATGGCACATGGATTCTCCTAGACAAGCACTTCCCCCACCTCTTTCAGGAGAACTGTACAGTCATCTCAAATACTGAATATGGGATATAGTCCAAGATTAAGACACATAATACTGTATGTCTACATCTAAGTGAAACATCCAAGCTCCATTGATGCCTTAGGATTTTAGCTTTTCTATTTTTCATATATTTATAATCCTGCAATTCTTTAGAGTATAACTCTAAACTCCATACAGAGTGTTAGCAACTGTTTTTCTATTTTAGTCAGACAAAACAATTCCTCTCTAGGCCTGGGAATCAAGGACATCTTACTGTCTCAGCCCCAAGAGATGTAAACAAAAGTGATTTGGAGGGCAGCAAACTTGGGGTAAAATGACTTCATTACCTGAAGCTGAAATTGAAAAATTAATCCCCAATATGCAAATGGATCAAACTTATAAAAGTATGGAAATCCATGACCCATCATCCATTTTTGGATGTTGCCCCTGTGGGGGGCTTCATCTGCCCTAAAAGTACCTGAAGGCCTTTAATAAATATAACCACTTTTTATTCTCTTAATTTTTTCTGGCCTTTGTTTTTAGGTAGTCCCAAAAAGGCATCACTAGGATGAAATCAGCTAATGGAGATCTAGGCAACACGGACAGTGGAATAAAGTTCACAGTTCAGCTTATCTTTCAGTAGACATGCAGGTTATATTTGATGACGGCACAGTTAATTAAAGAAGCTTGTCACCCCTGGTTAGCACTTATGTCATATCTAATACAGACAAACAGCCCCAGTGCAATAAGGTTGCCCTGTAAAAGCTAGTGTTCATCATACAAAATTGCTTTTTAATTGACTGAATATTTACTATTTAAGCAATATGAGTTATGAAAAAAACAGATTTCATCCACTAATTAACTAACAAATTGATATATCTGAATTTCTGGCATATAATTTTCTACATGGCAATTATTCCTTTCCTCCTAGTCACCCACTGAAATTTACTTCCTTACTTGTAGTAGCATAACACCACTGCCAGTCTATACCACATGGCCCTACTTCTCCTGCATTTCAAATCCCAAAAAGTAATTTTACACTTGGGAACCGAGACGTCCCTAAAAAGGTACACATTTAGAGGCAATTTTTATTCCTATTCAATTAAAATGCATTATACATGTTAACTTCTTTATATATTTCAGAGCCTTCACTGCTGATGTTGCTCCACCAGAAAAGAACCATAACTTAGACTGTAACTTGATCTGGTGGGGAATGCAGAATTTAAACAACAAAGAGTCTCAGAAATTAAATCAATTTTTAAATGAGTGTCGAGCAGCAGGAAGAATGCAAAAAGAGACACGTCCATAACAGACTCTAACCAGGGTATCTGCCTTTTAAATCTTTTTATATTTTAACAAAGTTCTTTTCACAGGCAGACAAGATTATCATAGAATTGTTTCTCTGAAAATTAGTTCATAAATTAAGTAAAGATCTAGTGGCACACACTACATTCAATGTTCTTGATTCCATAAGGAAGCACTGAAATTTTCTTTTTAAATTTTTAACTATGCAGACATTTTTTATCTTTAGTATTTAAACCCAAACAGTTTAGCATTTAAACCAGAAGACCTGTGTTTCTCCAAGAAAACAAAAGCATAAAAAAATTAAAAGCAATTTAAAACCATTATAGGACAATGTTCTTAAGCGTACACACTCTGCTTTTTAACTATCCACAAAACCAAGTTTACTCATTAAATGCAATGATATAATTTCCTGTATACTTATGAGTAAATCAGAGTAAAACATATCCATTTAAACTCATGTTCTCCTATCAACATCTCCTATTTAACATTACAACTTTCATTTTTGCTCAGTGTAAGGAAATGAGACACTAAAAGAAATACAGGATAATAAGACTGGTGGTGATAGACACATTAACATACGTAGACCGTGAAGTTATATTTAAAAACACTAATTCCTCCCAGCTTATCCTTGAGTTAGTATCAGGACTACATGTGCCTCCAGGCTGAACAGACGAGAATGCTAATGCAGCCTTTTGTGCATCACTCAGACCAGGTGAGAGTGTCCCTGCCCAGCTCAGCACGAGCCTTCCCAGGTTCAAGTTCCCTCTCTGAGCAGCAGCAATCTCAAGACAGTCGTCATTGCAGGAGATGCTTCCCTCACTATAACTGATCCCCAAAGAAATCATGCAAAGAACTTGAGCCAGGTTTTAGAGAGTACCTAATATCACCCACTCCAGACAAGCTAAAAAGTTCTGTAACTCATCCCTTGCCTTGAATATCCTGCTACACTCACAGTCTTCCTGCAAATAAGCTGCAGGGGACTGCCTAATTTTAATCAGAAATCTCTACTGTACTTTTCATATAACTGCACTAAAAAAAAAACCGTACTAGAGAATTTGACCTGCAGACAATCAGATAAACTTTTATTTAATTTTCATAGCCACTGAAAGCTAATCTTGGAATGGATAGCTTAAGAGCAGATGTGCTTAATGTTTAAACACATAAAGTCACCTTTCCATTTCTCAGGAAATCCCATTAAAATGACCATCCTTTATCCCCTGCACTTTTAAAGTAAGTATATCAGGCAAACAGCTATATAGAAGTTTTGATTGGCTTAAGCTAGACAACTCAAGAATTTTGGAAAATTAAAACCAATATATTTATCAATTTACTCAGGGAAGAAAAGTATCTAATAATGCTCTACAGCAGCAAAATAAAGCCCTGTTCAAAGCAAAAAAATCTGATATCAAAGGTATTCAAGATATGTAAATCTAAATTCTATTACCTAACCTCCAAAGACAAATATTAAGTCCTCAGCAGACAAATGCAGTGCAAGCCTGGCCCATTCCTTTTTGTCTGCAGAAGATACCAATGAATTCATCTGCTCACTGAAAGGTGGATTTGCAACCACACAGCCTATGGGGGAGCTGCAGAAAAAGTACAGTTACCTCAAGTAAAATAATAGTAACAACGTACATCATTATTATATTACCATGGTTGCTTTTCTGTCCTAGTGCATGTGCTCTTGCACTGCACAGAAAAAGGTCATGCAATATTTTGAGCAACAGGCTTCTTCTATTCCATCACTTTTAGGTACACTTTTAAAGCTCACTCTCTTTACTAAGCCACAGAACACCACTATTTAGAACACGTAGAATAAACAATCCAATTTTCCTTAACAGATTCCTCATGACTGAAAACAAAAGGGCAGCTACTATTACCCAAGGAAAAATGCAAGCCAAATGGTGACTGTACATCAATTTTTATAGTAAAAGTTTTATATGAAATAAATAAACCCAGAAGACAAGTTCTCACTACAGAACACACTGCCTTCTGAAACCTGCTGAGCAATTCCAATCACTCCAAAAACCAATCTCCTCAGACTCCAGTAAAGCTCCTTTCGACTTGTTTCACCAGGAAAAAGAATTACTCACCTACACAAAAAAACCAAACTCAATCTACCACCCTATTCTGATGGCCTTGATTTAACAATGCTTGAAGGAATTGTGTAAATCTTACCTAGCTTGCCATCCAAACTTTGCACTCTCCAGGGGTTCTTATTTTTCTTTTATTATATTCAAGAATTTATTTATCACTTTATTATTACATTTATTTAATCTTTACCTTCCTCTGAAATTTAACAGAAGTTCTGCAAGTTTGTGTATTATCATGTCCTATGTGACTTTGTGAACCAAATCCAAAAAATTTCTCTCCAATGAAAACTGGAAATGATAAAGCAGCATTTTAGTTCAGTCATCAATATTTTAAAATATTTTTAAATATCTGTCCTGTCAAAATCACTGAAGTGTTATATGCTTTGCTGGCCTTTACAATAGTATGTGGTTTTATCCAGCAAAAGATAAATGCTAATAGAAAATTACGTTTCTAATTTATCAGACAGTTCCAGTCCCCAGCCACTTGGACTGCAGCCTACAGACTATACAGCACTATGGTCTAACACGTTCTGAATAAGTTATGCTACTCTCAAAATTTCCACAAGGTAGGTGATAAAAAAAAAAACTACTTAGAAATGCAAGTGTTGCTGAAGGGTATATTTCAATCTACTGCAATAATACATAAAGATGTAGTATATGATTGTGTATTTCTGGACTCTTTCTGGCTCAGGAGGTAAAAATGAAATTTCCCAAAGCTGTAATGGCACTTAAATTTTTATGCCAGCCAATGATCAAACCCACACTGAATTTAAGTCCCCTCAAAATAAGTGACAATGATTACTAAGTTCTCACCTATCCCGACCTGTTCCTTTGTAAGCAAGAGAAAAAATTTACAAACTTCAATCTGTTGCAATGGAAAGGTTTAAAATAAAACGTTTTCCCAAAAGGTCTTTTGTCTTTTATGTGAAATGCTCCTCCACCCATACGTTCCTTTATTTTCTAAGGGGACACAGAACAAAGTCTGCACATATTGCAAGGTCCTGCATGGGGCTGTGCAAATTTCATAACTGCAGAAGTGAAAAAATAAATTACAATGGTTTCCACTGAGGACTAATGAGTATGACAGGAAATAAATGGGATTAGAGACCTACAAAATTTTTTAACTTTAAATACAGAAATTTCTCTGCCCTGGGATAAGGAGCCTTGAAAATACAGACATATACACTCCTGGATCAACAGCTAATAAACAACAGGACCCCAAAACAGAAAGTGTTTTGCATGTCACATCTTACATTTTACAAGGCCATCATTGAAAGAAATAACCACCCAATTCTGAAAAGAAACCCCAACCAATCCAAACAGAAGGAAGAGAAGGCACTGACAATTTCACTTTCTTTAGAACAGTTCCATACAACTCAGCTTGCCCTGAGAGCATGCCATGCTTTGACAGCTACACTACCCATCACCCTTCCCATGACACACTCACACAGCTCAAGCACAACACCAAGAATACACCAAGACAAGCTGAAGGACACACACCACATCACTTCCTGCTATAATCTTCTCACTCCAAATATCTTCCCCATTACAATATTTTCCCTTTCCACCTCTCCCATTTCTTTTAGGATTCTTTCTTCTGCTGCTCCTGAGAAATCAGTATAATTTTTCAACCACAATGTTTATTAGGGAGCCATCACTGATGCCTGCAAAAGTGTTCAGCAGTACATTACTAAGGGCTCTCAACTCTGGGAGAACATGTATTTATACAAAATTTTAGGTTTAGGAAAGGTATTCTTTAGTGAACATTCAAGAACATTACTGAGTTAAAAATTCTTTTGACAAAATGATAGGTTTATTAATACCTAGTATTTTCAGCCATATAATAAAGTCACTTTTTTTCCAGCTGCTGTCTCCATCATCCCTTATTCAATAAATGTAAATGATTCATGATTTACAACAGATTTAACTTAAAAAATAAACATGTTGGCAAAATATTTAAGAGGCAAACTAGAACTTAAACTTTATTTATTGTTACATATAGACACAAGCATTGCACACTGCAATGCTACTTTCATCAATGAAAAGCCTGCACAGAGGCTATTATAGATGGTAAAGTTAAGATGCTGCTGATTAAATGACAGACATGAAAGTCTAAAACCAAGGATGCAAGTATTTATTCTAGGTAGCTGCTTTCTCCGGGAAAAGTCATTAACATTTCTGCATCTTCAGGGTTATATTCAAGATCTTTCTCACATCATGAAGACTTACATTTAAATACAACTTGGGAATTCCATACACTGCAGGTAAGTGCTCACTCAGAACATAACAGAAAGGAAATCTTTTCCAAATGTCACAACTAAGTTCAAAAAAGCTGCAGTTTAGAGGACTTACAGAATGGTGGGCCAGGGGAACAAAAAATCTGGCTCCAAAAAAGCAAAATAATTTGGATGAATATTCCTGCCTGAAATTATTTAACTATGTTTCTAATTATATATAACATCATCATAAGTAGTTTGTGCATCACTCTGCCTCTACTGCATGTATAATTAAGGCAGACACATCTTCCATCTAAGACAGGGTCACATCTAAAAGGAAAATTGGCTTTTGTACCTCACTGAAGCTGTGTCTCACACCCCAAAACCCACCTGCCATAAGCTGGCAAGGCAGAGCATGACAATTTGGCACTCTGACACTTGCTCCTTGCCTCCTTCTTCCAAGTCACCAACCACAAAATGATTAAGAAAAGTTTCAGGCAAGTAAGCAGTAAACTTAAAATGCCTTTGTTCTACGATTGCGTAAATGCATGTATATCTTAGGTTTTCTAAAGAAAAAGAAACATTTGAATGCTGCAAGCATGTGTGTGGGATGCTGCCTGAAAGAATGTTATCCTAGGGACTTTCTGTTTGTGTTATTAAGAATTGCCTTTAAAATAAGAAGTAATAAAAGTACAATATGTAAAAAACAATGGTTCTCCAGGGTGAAAGCAAGTTCCTCCATTCTCAGGAAGTGCAGATTACTGCTAAGGAATATTTAACTTGATAAAGAGGTGATATCAAGTTGTCTGATACTTTATCAACATTCATCTGAATTGGGGAGATGTATATTTTTAACAGTTTCTGATACAACATCTTTCTATCTGCTGCACCTAACAACATTCTCTGTTTCTAACACATTTGCTCATCACCATTTCCTGATTTTGCACAGTAGCTACAACACACCTCTTGCTAACACAACATGTGAAGTCCACACTTACCATGTACATTTAGTAGTAGGTCATGTCCACAGTCATCAAACCCAGTCCAAATGCAAAGACATGCTTGTCCAAACACAAATCCATCCTCAGAGAATTCCCACCTTTCACATTTTGAGGATACAAGCCTTTGCATCATCAAAAAGAACACCAATGGAATTGATATACCTTGGTCCAAAGAGCTGATGCCTCAAGTAGATTTAGATGATGTCAGGTTACCTGTTAAATGTCTGCTTCTGATAAATACAGTCTGGTCTTAAGGACAAGGGAAGCATGCCACTGGGTTTCTTTTTTTTTTTTTTAAGGACAATACTAATCTGTCAAAAGAGTTTTTGACAATGAGAGGCTTTTATCTCAAAGCCACAGGCCTAACAAGCTCATCTGCATTACTTCCCAAATCCAAATAATGACATTTTAAAACGATAATCCACTTAGTTTTCTCTTTTTAAATCTTCTGGAATTGGTTAGCTGCTGCCTAATGTGATTCCAGAGCCTGTCTTCTGGTATACAAATACCACCCTATCTTCAGCTGCAAAGCTGTGATATCCAAGTTCAAAAGCAGTTTGAATAGACATCTTCAAGTAATAGGCCAAAATATAAGAAGTCTTATTTTCCAAACCTGAAATTAATGTTGGAAAGTAATGTTTTTCTCTTCACTAAGCTAATCTGTCTGCAGCACTCAACAGGAGGAGAAAAATCACACTCAATTGTAAAAACTGCAGTTAATGTAGCATATTTATATGTAATGGAGAAGGAAAATTATATTTCTTGTTTAAATATTATGATTCTATTCCATCCTTCTTCCTCCTGAAGCTTATTATAAAGTATCGCTTTCACATTTGGATTTGGTTTTTTATATCTAGAACAAGAAACCCAAGCAGACTTTTGACGCAAAATATTCATTAAGTGTAACTGCTATTACATAAACTGAACATTATGCAAAGCCTTTACCTGCACATGGCAATGCTGCAGACAGAGCCAAGCCTGAAGGCGCTGCTTTACACCCTTTTAAAAAGGGTGTTCAACACTTTTAATTTCATTTTGGACAAACTCAGTCTGAAGTTACTTTTAATTCAGTAACAAAATCTCACATTAATTTTTAAATCAGGCCTACTCACCTCTGGAATATGAAAGGAGCATTCTAACATGGTTCTTACAAAATAATGTTTCATGTTCTGTGAAAGACATCTTCACTCTACTACATCACCCACAGTTCCTGCATTCAAGGAGTAGCATTGGTTCTCTCTTCTGTTCTGTGGCCTGAACACCAGCCCCGTGCTTTGCCAGGCAGCATCATCTGGCACAGGGAACCCACAGCCACAGAGAACCAAACTACAGAGGGAAAGCAGCAGCTGCCACATCTCCCAGCCCCAGCAGAGTCCTGTACTCAAACAGGTTCACTGAGGGCTGAAGATACATTTTCTCCACTTTGAAATCCACATTCTGTCCCTGAGCCAAAATCTTCACTTGAAGGTTTAAACAAAACCAAACATCTTATGTGGTTTGTTGCATCTGAGAGGAATAGCAGATTTGTCTTTACAAACAAGCTGTGGGTCTGCTGGTAGATAAAACTAGCACTGGGAGATAAAAGAAACAATGGGAAGGATTCCACTGATTGATGAATGGAAAAAGATATTTGCTTTTACAAACAAACTTTATGTTTGCTGATAAACGAAATCAGACATTGAGAGACGAACGAAATAATGGGGAAGAAAAACCTCTAAATTCCATATCAATTAAAAATTAAAAGGGAGGGTTATACATTAGAGGGAAATCTTTGGTATCAGGTGTATCGGGGAGTCTGTACCTCTCAAGTACCTCAGCCAGTGGAGAAAGAGAGAAGGGAAATGTGGCTGGGAAATCAGGATAAAAAGGAGGCTGCATCCTCCAAAAATTTGAGAGATCCCAGAATGCTCCATGGTCTCTCCCTTTATTCGAAAAAAGACAGAAAGGACTCCTCTGTCTCCTTTTTGGACATAAACCTCTGGTGTTTGTGGATTAATTTTCTTAACACATCCACTTGGGAGTACTGCATTTCTGTTGCCACTGCTGTTCCACAAACTGAACTGATGTCACCAGTCAGTAGGATTTTCACAAGGTCACCCTGATCATGGTAAAGTCTAAACTTACAAGTGATGAAATCCCATAACAACTCTCAACGCTATGAACGGTAACCCCGAGACTGACAGTACTGAGCTCTCAGCTGCTGTTTGCTACCTCGGGGTCACTGGGTGCCCCTGCTGCCAACTTCTGTTCCCACACAGTAATGATCCCCACCCAGCTGTCAAGACAGCCACCATTTGCAGCAGCAACCTCAGACCAATCTGGAGTAACCCCATTTTTACAGACATCTCTAAGTGGCAGCAACTAAATGAACAGCACAAGCAACTGACTGCAGCACTTCTTAATCCTGTTACAAGCATCACTCAGAGTGTAGCATGAATTAACATTAATCAGCTCTTCAACAGCTCTAACCTTACTCCTGCTACAGCAATTGCAACAAAAAACAACTTGCCTAGACTTCAGCAAATTACCAAAATTGCTCAAACCTGCTATCAAGTAAGAGTCTAGATGGATCACAGGCAAATATGAACAGCTCAATTCATCACATTAATATCATCAATTCGTCATATTAATTGTTTTCAATTTAACGAAATATATCTCAAAATAGTTTTATATTACTGGCTGATGAAATGTTTAAACTAGCTCTTAGTACCACCCAAATGCTACTTTCTAGGCACTACCTTGGCTTCTTTGAGATCTTATATTTCAAATATAAATAGTCCACGTTTTTGTTATTACAGACTCAAATCAGTAAAATTGAGGTTCTTCAAGTATATTTATTTAGGGATCGACTATACCCAAAGCAACAATATTCCAAAATCCATACTGTTGATTTTCTTACAGCACTATGACAGCTAATCAGTCCTAATCTAACAATAGATTTTAACCAAAACCCATGTTCATACACTCATCATCTGTGAGGCAAACATGATCTCTCAAGATCAAGAGGAAAGTTCTAGTAGGAATCTGCTGAATCATTGCAGCTCTCTGAAACATGTTCAATTTAGCGAGCAGGTCCTCTGTTTTATTAGTGTCACTAATTTTTATTAGTTACTAATGAACTATAGTCATATTTTAAGTGATGACAAGTGCTAAACCGAAAGAAAAAAAAATTAAGATATATGTATTTTGGAGCAATGGGATGAAAAAAAACCCAAGCAAACACACTAAGGGCAGTTTCCCTCTCTTGTCAGGTTCTGCTTAAGATGACTTCACTAGCCCAAAACCTCAGAATTTCATTGTCCCTTTTCATAACACCAGTAATCTGGCAGCTCTCAAGATGAGAATTGGCATAACACACATTCAGATTCAAGGAAAAGGAAAAATGAGACCTCATAACATACCATAACTGGTATGCCAACTTATTGTATAAAATTAAGCAATCAAAATCAACTTTTCTGAGAATTAAGACCTTAAGGCATCTGTTTATAATGCCATGTTCAGACAGCTTCACAGTAATACTAGATATTTGCAAGACATTCCAGAACAGAACCTAAAATCAAGTATCTAAAAACGAGACCAAGATTACATAAACCCATTTTATGTGCTTGCAGTCAGACAAGAGCAGACTAAGGAGCCAATTAAATTAAATGGAGCCTTTTTTTTTCCTTACCAGAACAACTCAACCACATGGATCTAGGAACGGTAAGACAGGGGGTAACAAAGTTACCACACACCAGCTACACAACAGGTTTATGATGGCAACTTCCTGAGCTATAATAACTAGTTATCAATTAAATCATTCACCAAGAATTACATTAAATACTAATTATGTAAAGAGGAAATGTCTTGCTTTGCTTCACTTATCTTTTTTTTTATTTCATGCTTCAACAACTTTGTTTAGTTCTGATTATTCAAATATATGAAATAATCTCTTCTTCAGATCTTCTCTATAGTGAATGCAAATACAGCATAAGCATGCATGGCAAACATGCTGCATGCCTAAAATATCCCTGAGAGGCAGGGACATCTTAATACCATGCTGCATATAATGAACAGACATTAAGCTATAGATTTTCACTTTCATTTCAGTTTATAAAGGTAGCCATGTTATATTAATGGTTTTTTGTAATGTAAGCACACACACAAAGTGTATTGAACCATAATAAACATAAACATTTAATTAGTTTGTAATACTAATAACAAGGTGAAAACTTAACCATGCTTTCAATTTGCTTTGAAGAGGGAGTAAATTATCACCAAGTAAAAAACAGAGACAGCCTATGCAGAAATACATGCAATACATACATAACACTAATATGTAATAATATAAAGTAGCATTTTTACATTTTAAAGGTACACATAGAATAAACCCTACATCATTAAGCTCTTGAATAAAAGAGAGATAAAAAAATAATTTCCTTGAAGATGTCCTTAGTAACAACCAGGGAGTCAAACAAGCAAATGCTCTGGGCAATTCTTTAAGAGGTTTACATCAGAAGTCAATGCTGCCACTACTGATGTAAACTTAAGGAGCTGTCTAATTTGGGATCCAATGTGCCAGCAAATAATTACAATAAACGAATTCCCTACCTATAATTTAATAAACTACTGCTACCAAATGATAAGCCCTTCACCACCTTCCTGAGGCTTACAGAGCTCTCACTTGGGATTCCCTGTGTGCAGTACATGAGCAAACCTGACAAAACAGGGGCATGCATCAGATGTACTATGCATGACACACACAGCAAGTGTACTCTGTCCCAGGTAGACTATATAACCAAAAAGTAACAAGCTTAGTGTAGTCCAGTCTGATTCTCTGAGCCTGTGGAGGTTTTTTTGCCCAAGACCTGTAGGTATCAAATAATCTCAGACAAACAGCTGATTTCCTATAATGAAATTTCCACATGACAAAAGATGTTCAGATACACACAGATTTATGGTAGGTAAACCTCTGAATCAATCAGTTCATATGTGAGAAACAGTGGAAAATATGTTACAAAGTATGTTTTCAAACTAAGTAAAAAGGTTTTCCTATTCAGCTATTCTGCCACTGACAACACAACAACAAAGTAAAATAATCTGGTTTAAGTCAGAATTGACAAATCTAAAAAAGAAAACAGACTTGAAAATCTTCTGTGTTATATGAGTGACAGACAATAATTTCAGCTTAACTGCATGCTGCTTTGGAGTTGTTTTAGTTTGGGTTTGTTCAGAGTTTTTTTGGGGGATGGGGTAGGGACAGAAGGAGGGTTGGTTGGCTGGTTTTTAATTTTAAACATACACTTTAAGCATAACACTTGCTTAAATATGTAGATATATAACAAATAAAGTATGTACACTAATTTCCCCAACAATTTATGACCTACCATTCCAAGAGGCCTCTTGAGCTACCTTTTAAAATATACCACATGGAACAAAAGTGGTTAACTAATGAGAGGAAAGCTAATGTCTCTGCAAATAATTTGATGGATGAAAGGATGAGTGTTAACATCTTTGAAATGGGTCTTAATATCTCTACTGGCTTTGGGCAGCAGGTTCATTACAGAGCCCCAACAGTCTGGCTCCTGAAACAGCCAAGTGGCCCTGTACAAACCTGAACTTTGAACTTTGGGGTAAAACAGTAGGTTCAAGGGGGGAATATGTGGTAGGCAGTTCAGGAAGGCTGGACCCTCTGAGTACCTCAGCACTGGGGAAAGGAAAAGGGCAACATGCAGCAGGGAATCTGGGATAAAAGGAGGCTGCACCCTCTGAAACCTTGAGAGAGAAAACCCCACAGGTGTGTGCCCCAGAGGAGTCTGCCTTTGGTTACATAAAGTTGCAGGACTCCTCTGTCTCCTTTTTGGACATAAACTTCAGGTCTTTGTGGATTTTCCTGACACTAACTATTTGGGACTAAATGCATTTTTGCAATTTGGGACAGGGCTAAGCATCCAAGCCATGGGGATGTTGTGTCCACAACTTTCACCTTATTTGATTAATTAATTAATTAATTAATTAATCCTTTTCACACGAACACAGGAGATTAGTGCTTCACAAAATCAAAAAAATAACAACAGGAGTAAAACTGCCTGTATCCCCAGCACAAAACCAGTGATTTTGAAGAGTCAGTGAAAAGCACTTACCACACCAATTCCTTCAAAAGCAAATACTGCAGTCCCAAAAAACAGTGGGTATTTCTTCCAGCCAACCACAGGTGGCAGTTTTCGAGGATCTGCTAGATCCTGAAGAAAACAAAGCAAAACAGTGCATTACCTCTTCCTACAATTTTGACTGATGCATTATGTTATACAAAAGAAAATTCAGTACATGTTGATAGTGGTGTATATGTTGCTATTTACAATCCCTGGTTTTCCTCCCAAACCTAGTCCTCTATACACATTTATAGCCACCTTCCCACATGGAAACTTGCAGATGTATTTATTCTAGATTCCATCACTGTCACTAGAAATTTTCACATTTAATGTAACAAATCGGCGTGCATAAGGGAGCATCAATTAAAACAGAAGGGAAAGTGCACATCTCAAGTCTTATCTTCTGCAAACTTCTTAGTGTATTGCTCTTTCTAACCTGCTTTCATACTGCACAGATATTCTTTAAAACCATAAGGGACACTAAAAGAACATCTCTTTAACACAAGACAAAGTTCTGCAGAATGATTAATTACTATTACTATTAATTATCCAATTTTTTTCATAATTTCTCCTGCCTCCTTGCTCAGTCTATATTCTCATTGCCTCTCTCCCCATGCTCCACTTCCCACTCATGAAAATAAATATTTTTATTATCTTAAATTAAGATGCCTTAAATAAAGTTAATGTTGCCTTTCAGAAATTGTCAGTCAGTATATATCTATCAGAAACCAACTGCCACATTCAACAAACATAACTTGCCACACTGAAAAGAACAGATAATAAACTTTTTTATACTCACTCTAACAATATACTGGTAAATAATCACCAGGCTGACAGCCATGGACAGATTGGCAAGCAATGAAAGCAAGGACAGGGTCTTAAGGTCACGAATGAAGACCAGGAGGACCAGGAATGGCAGGAAGCACAGCATGTATATTCGTAAATCAGTATTCCTTTTCTCAGAGGAGCTGCCAGTGGCACTAACATTCATGGGAGCAATCTTACTTTCCAAGAATCCTTCATGGACCTTTATTAAAACAAACAAAACCAACATGTTAAACAGTGGTAGAAGTGAGTATATGGTCACATTGCTGTTTTCCTACAGGGAAGTTTGTCTCTCTGCTCCACCTGGTGAGGGACAGGAATTTTGAGATCTCTGTATGTGTACTCAGTGCAGAGGGGAAGACAAGGCACTTCTAGCAAGTATTTCATACTTAAGGCAAATGATGAAATGAGGGCTTGAAAGCATCATTATCCCACCACTGAGGAAATTCACACATGCAGTTTAGATCAGAGTCCTTTCAGAAAGGGAGTTTGGTAAACTGGAAGCAAGCCAGACAGATCTGGGCCTAAAACTTAAGAGTTAGAATTTTCCTGGGGAGAGGAAGTGGGTTAGATAATAAAATGCTATTGCACTTGAGTTCAAAGCCTAACAACCTTATGCCTTCACCATACACATCACAGCAGCATACATACAAAATAATGTTAGAATATGAACATGCCTGCCTTTCCTTTAATTCAAATGATTTTTTTTCACTCTTCACTTTATTAATGAGTATTAACTCAACTTTTAAAACCATGACAGAATTGAGAGTTCTGTATCTAATAAACTGATACAAATTAATGCCTATAAATTAAAAGTAGTACACAGTGTGAAAGTGCATTAGGTTTTTTTGTACATAACATTACAATAGCTGTATGTAGTGCAAATCAGAAGATTGAGTTTGGAACTCTTTATGACTCTCACTGCTTCTTTTAGGAAAAAGTCAGCATGGCTGCAACTGCCAAAATTTGTTTTGTGGAAATTTACACAGCCATCTGTGCTATGCACACCACAATCAAAACATTCAGAGCTACTGGTGATTCTGCTTGCTGCAAAACAAGAACTGTTTTATTTGTTTTAGATCTCCTCATGCTGTTTCCCTTAGGTATCCTTTTCTTCTCTACCATTGCATTCAGCATCTTCCAAATGAGCCTATGACTGTACTTAATCTGCTCATGCTGTATAAAGCCTTTGGCTTGATGGCTACAAAAACATACCTAAACAGCGAAAAAAAAAATCCTTATTGCACAGAGACAAACAAAAATGCTAAACTGATATATAACCGAAATAACTTGCTTGATTTGCATTGTTTCAAACAATCCACAAATTCAGAAAGAGTCAATTAACTTAAAACTATTCAATCTGTAACCAAAAGCACTGTACTCTTTTTTCCACAATGAAAAAGAAAAAGCCAAATTATATAATTCTGCAACTGCATGCTTTCCAGAAATCTCAATTATATGAAAACATCGCTGGTCATTATGGAAACACTGATGGTTTCTACCTTGCAAGAATCTAAAGTGTCTTGCAAGACATTTAACATCTGGTAGTTTTCATTAAGATACCATTTTTACAAAGCTACAAAGAAGTTCTAATTACATTTAGAATTTAATTCCCACAGCTACAATAATTTGACTTTGCCAAGTTGTAAGTCAAACACTTAACCAAATTACTTCCCTAATGCCACATGAAGTAAAGCTCTCTGTGGAAGCTTCCTGCTTTCCCACTACACGTAGAACAGAAATGCAGAACAAGCACTTTAGGCCTTTCACTTTAACAGGTCTTGTGTGTTTACTTGCTTGCAGGCACTTGCAGGTAGCCAGAGCTGCTCTGCACACAAGGACATGTAAAAGAGCTTCTAAGAATCACAAAGTGATTTGAGCACAGAAACTCTCTGCTACAATAAACATTTAGCCCAGCATAGTCTTCAATTTATACAAATATCTGTAGCCTGATGAGCTATTAGAAAAAAATAAATACCCAAACCAAACAAAAAACTAGCAGGCAAGATACAGTTCAGGTTCTAAAATACATTTTTACAATACCACAGTATAAACCAGCTTCTACTCAAATAATTTCAAGTATTCAAACACATCAGTCTTCCCATAAAGACAAAGGCATTCCCTTAGTACACATAAACCCCATTAGAAAGTGCCTGAAGTCAGAAATATTTTTTTCCTATTACCACCACAAATTCCATTCAACTGGAGTTTACTGGCTAATACTGTTGGAAAATGCAGTACACAATAGTCTATAAAATCATATCCAAATTTTGGCCTACTGTGATCAGCTGCCCTGATGATGGGTGTGATAAGATCACATCTCCACATTCTGTTAGGTAAGTGTGGTCATACGAAATAGCCTTTATAATTATCTGCCTTTTACTTTTTCACAAGAGTACAGAGGGAAGCACAGAGAAAGAACATACTACACCTACAAACCCTCCCCAGCCTTCATCAGGTGAATCGATACTGATGCACAATCAGCAAAACACAGCTGACTAAAATTCTCAGACAGTGCCTCCCTGGCCCTACCTTCCCACCTCCCATTTGCACTCTCAGAATGAGTTATATTCCTGCAATAAATCACAACACTATAACCTGCTTTACAATACAGTAAGTGTGGTAACCCTTCTCCCTACATTGTTCCCTGATCCAGAATTCCCTGGAGAAGGAAATGGAGGCCAAACAGATTCTCAAAAACTTCATGACTTGCAGGAGCCTGTAGCAGGTCCCATTCCTTGAAATATAGTTTAAAGAAAGAAGTCAGGGCATCAAAAATATTCTAGCTGTAAGGGGAGAAAAAATAAAAAATATACAAATGATGAAATTCTTAACCTGCTCAGTACAGATTACTATTCTGCATTAACCAGATTTGCAGTCACAGCTGTCTTTAGTCTGAGATAGGAACAGCATCTACTTGTATGTTTTTTTACAACTTTCCCTTGTCCTCCCCTTTGACCTCACCAAGTACAAAACTTGACTTTATTTTCTAAACTCTTTGCAGTCCTGGCTGCCCCTAAGCCCTCCAAAAGCCACTTCTCCAAGGTGAAAAAGCCCAGTTTCTGCAGCCCTCAAAGGACAGGAGCCTCAGCCCCAATGATTTCAGCGGGCTCCCCTAAGCTCACTTCAGTCAGTCAATGGCATTCCAGTATTGAGGATATCAGAACTCAGCAGATATGGTAACAAATGGGTAGTAAGGATGACAATCACTTTCCTCCATCTACCAGCAATTCTTCTGTTCATACAACCCAGGATGCTGCTGCTTTTAGGGCACATTGCTGGCTCTTGATCATGACCACTACCCTCTGAATCTGATGACACAAACAGCTTTATTATCCCCTCTTTAGCTAGTTGTCCGTCCATCCATCCATCCATCCATCCATCCATCCATCCATCCATCCCATAATAACCGTTCTTGGATACAAGGATAATTACTGTCAGTGACAGCATGGAAAAACTTGCTAAATTCAAAGTGACATCTAGTGCTTTCTCATCATGTACAAATTCAGATTCATGGACACAGTTATACTGATAAAAATGCACAGGAGGACACAGTTTATTCCCTTTTGTGGATACATATACACCTTTAAATCAACTTTGTATCAAGAGAGCAGCTTTAACACCACCAGTCAGAGCAGTACCACTTACAGGCTTAGGCAAGACCAGAGAAAATATCCTGCAAAGGTGGATTTTGAGATGTGACAAAATGTGGGATCCTATACATTAGCTCAGAAGAGGCACACCAGATAAGATTCAGCAAGGGTTAATCTTGTGGCAGAACTAAACAGGCACCAGTTACTGACAGGCAGAAGAAAGCTCAGTTGGAAAGTAAGATGCAAAAGTTATGGAAAGTAAGGCTCACTACTCTCTCTTCAAATGAAACAATGGCTGTGGGAGATCTGACAGTAGAGTAGCAACGGAAAACTCTAATGAAGATGAGATTATAATGACTTTTTCAGGCTAACATCATCATGACTTTAAAGTGTTTTCCTAAATTTTGCTTTGAAAAATTGATCAGACAACACTTAAAACTGTTCCAAAAGTACCAAAATACAAAAGAGCAGGAAGAATTTTGGATTTTTAAACATTTTCATGTGCTGTTTAGTTCTGTGCAGATCTACTGCTGACTGTTAGGACGGACTATGATGCACTTTCTATCTAACGTAGTGTCCTAAATATTAGAATTAATATTACCTCAGATTTCTATTGTGGACAATAATCACGTTCAATCTTGCTCTGCTGCTCTCTGCTAGTGCATTACTGCATGTGGCAGTCATGCTGAGCCAAGAGCAGCCAACACTCCATGTAACTGCCTTTGTCCTGAACAAAGCAACATGACCTGGTGTCAAACATTTCCCCAAACCACATGAGAAATATCATTATGGTTTTAGAAAGGAAGCACATAGACACTCTAGTCACTAAGCAAAGTGATGCCCCCAGACAAAAGATTTCATCAGGAGTTACTTCAGTTACTCAAGCATTAATTTACCATGCTGGTGTGATGTCTGGAAAAGTTTTTTTCACTCATTTACACAACCCAAGCATAGCATTCAGCTGAATACAAGAATATCAAACATTTTGCAAATCTAGATATCAAGTACCTTCTCCACTCAGAAAACTAATGCAAAATTAGAGGCTGAAAAAAATCCAGTTGAAACAACAAAACACTTCCTTTTTACAGGAACTATCTCAGAAGCATGAAATAATTCCATGTCCTTAGTCTCTTTAACTGAGACCACTGTTTCCTTGCCTGTGTCCCAAACCACACTCTTTCTGTCATGCAGTTTTATGGACTTTTCAACATCTAGTGAACTCAAAGCAGCAGTCCTTGAACTCACTTGTTCCTCCTAATTTCTTCCTTACTTAGCTCAGAGGAACAGCCAGTTCAACACACAAGGCCAGGTCTGGGATAAAATCAGTACGTTATCAGAGAGATAAAGACTATATTATAATCCTGCAATTTTGCATGAACAGGCCAAATAAATGTTTCACAGCTCATTTAGTTCTGGCACTTCCCTGAAACTTAATACTGTACTTTGCAGCATTTTTAACACATCCAGTTTTATGACTAAGCACAGTTCCCAAAGTTTTGTGAGGTTTTTTCCTAAAAAATTGGGGAAAAAAATCACAATTCCACTACATAGTATGCTATTGATGGGTCATCTTCAGGGTGCTAAAGATCTAAAAAAATGCTCTCAAAAAGCAACAACATGTTTTCATTTCTTAGCTTTATCAGCAAACAATGAAAGAGGACACTTGCAGAGAACTCAGCAAACATAGAGAGAACTCAGCAAACATGCAGAGAACTCAGCAAACATGCAAAAGAAAGGAATAAATTTTCATTCACTAAAAAGGGTGGTGAGGCATTGGAAGAAGTTTTCCAGGAAAGTCTTGGAATCACCACCCTTTTAAGCGTTCAAGAAATTTGTGGATGTGGCAATTGGGACCATGGCTTACTGATGAACATGGCAGTATTTGTCGATCTTGATAAAAATCTTTGCAAAACCAACCTTCACATTTCCATGACTCTATGAAATGCCAGGACTCTTGACACAGGGTCCTCTGCTGTCCAAGCAGGAAATGCAAAGCAACTATGGCATGAAAGGGACCATGTTTTTTTGAGCACAGCTTCTTTTTTCTATCCCTGTGTGTTCCTACCCTAGCCTTGCTGTACTCAGCCCTCAAGATTTTCGTTCCAGCTTTACTGTTCTTCTCCAGTCTGAAACACTTTCACCCATAAGTCTCCTATTACATCCTGACAGAGTTAACCAGAACTTTTGTCACCAGTCTAAGTTTCTTTGGTGCTCCCGGAAAATATTTTTCCTTAGGAAAAGCTTGACTTGCTATTCAACATAACTGAAGATAGGATCTTGCATCACAGTGTCTGGGAAACCATAATGTAATGCAGAAAAATCTCAGTATAAGTTTCCACCAGTTTCAATGGGTTTAATTTGCACACACCAACATGCAAATATGATCAGCAAAGTACAGATTACAATGCAGATGTATCAGGTGTGCTATCAGTAGCAATTTTACTATGCTTTTCCTTTATCTCAGTTCTCCCATTCCTGCCTCCCCACTCCCTCTGTCCACCTTCCCCATCCTTTCACTACCCCAAATCATTAGAGATTTAGGCTGTACCAATTTTCATTCTTTGCTGCCCTCTACGGGACTGATTTCTGCAATAAAAGTTGCCAGGAAGAAACAAACCAGAGTTCTCCCTCAGAGAAGAGCAAGCACAGAGCAGTCCAAATCAAGTACATTTGGAAGTGGAACTTCTGAATTGCTTATGACTTTAATCCACCCATCCATAGGGTCCATGTTACAGGTCTCTGCAGCTACTGCTTTTGCAGCACTTGCCTTCCTGTAAGAGCTTTCAATATTTCCTCAAGAAAGCAACAAGTTTCCTGAAAAACATTTTAGGGGTTTTTTTCCCCCATCCTACAAAAGCCAAGGTCAGCAAATGTTCAGTCTCATCTTTTGCCTAAGGCCACAGCATAAACATAACTAGTTGATCAGGTAAGCATTTGATAAGAAAGGCTTTAATTTAATTTAAAACTTGCATTACAAGGCATGCATTAAAGATCTCATTTCAGAAGGCCAGCAAAATGACATCAGATAGTATTTTTAGCTTTAGAGACAGATTCTTAAGGCAGGAGTGCAGTTTTAAAGGCTTTTTTTTTTACTCCCACACAACATACAAATTACAGAGTACCCAGCTTCCAAATACACAGATTTGCCTAATTCTGATAGATCTTCATCCACAGACTTGGAAAACTTCTTAAACACTATACAAATACTCATCCACAAGGGGATGAAAAACCCAAACTATCTTCTATGTGCTAACTGCCCAAGGGGACACTCTTCTTCCCAATTAAATTAAGGTAAGCTGCTATGCCAAGACACCTGTTGCCTACCTTATGGGTAGAGTAAGAATCCATATGGACAATTAATGCTCAGCAACCTACAACAACTTATTCCTCACTTCACTACTCACAGGAGCATACACAGAATCAGAGAGTCACAGAAATGTTTGGGTTGGAAAAGATCCCCAGAATCACCAAGTCCAACCTTTGACCAATCATCACCTTGTCAACTACACCATGGCAATGTGTGCCTCATCCAGTTGTTTCTTGAACACCTCCAGGACTTCACCACCTCCCCACATAGTCTGTTCCAATGCTTAACAAACCATCCCATGAAGAAATTCTTCCTGATGTCCAACCTGGACCTTCCCTGGCATAACTTCAGACTGTGTCCTTTCAACCTGTCACTGGCTGCCTCAGAGAAAACAACAATCCCCACCTGGCTACAGCCTCCTGTCAGACAGTTGCAGTGAGTGATGAGGTCATTCCTGAGCCTCCTTTTCTCCATGTTTAACACCCCCTGCTCCCTCAGTCACTCTTCATATCACTTCCTCTCTAGTCTCTTCCCCAGCTTCACTGCCCCTGCCAGGAATCACTCCAGCATCTCAGTGTCTTTCTTGAAGTGAGGGGCCCAGACCTGGACACAGAACTTGAGGTGCTGCCTCACCAGTGCTTGTATGGATACAGGTCCAAGGAGATTTAGACTCATCAAGCTTTATGACAACTGACTAACCATAGTTCCTTGAGCAGAAAACACAGCAGAGCACATTGGTAGTGTCCTGGAATTGTGAAAAGAAGAGAGGGCACCACAAGCTCAACGCACCTGTTTGAGCATCCATCCTGTGCTGGCTGACCCTCCATGGACCACGTGCTCAGACACACAAACTGCTGACTGCAACTGCCAAGTGTGCCCTGAGGAAGAACCAACACTCACCAGGACCCCATCAAGAGAATCCCCCTATGAGAAAGAGCTTGGAAGGACTGGAGAGCAAGAGACAAAGCAGGTAAATGAAAGCAGGGGGGACTGGAGAAAGAGACAAAGCAGGTAAATGAAAGCAGGGGCAGCGTCACGAAAGTGCCAGGCATGATTTTGTTTGCTTTTGTCAGTGATGGATGGCAGCAGGGAAGAAAAGGGGTAGCTGGGTTTTATTTTAAGGTTTGGGGTTGCTTGCAATCTGTAAAGGTGTTTGTGGTTGTGGGGATCCATTTGCAATGTTTAGTCGACTTCAGCAACTTCAGGCATAAAACTTGAAAGAAAGAGATGTGACCAAATGCAAAGCATTCACAGAAGAGCAAGAACAATTTTAAGATTATATCATGTCTCCCCTCTAAAAGATAGAGGGGAGACAGAATAAAAATATTCAAAAATATAAAAGATGTCCACAAATAGAAAAGAATAAATTACTTATAGCTAGAACATGAAAAAAAAGAACTTACAATATCAGTAAGAAATCTGAGGCTTCTATAAAGAAGCAGCTGTCTAACAGATAAAGAAAGCATTGGAACTGACTACTGAGGAAGCTGTAGAAATGTCAATGTCAGGCATTTTTTGGAACAAAAATCAGGATTCATTTAGATACAGTGGATTCTGTGAATAGAAGGGACTAAACAAGAACCTAAAAAAAAAATTCAGTTATGTGAAAAGGATAAAATATGCCCAGGAGTTTGGAGAGAAAAAAGGAAGTCAGCAGAAAGCCTAGAAAAAAAAAATCTGGGACAACTGGCTCCTACACCATTTTATGCGTTATCTTCCATCATTTCCACAATTAATTTTTAAACTCAACAAACAAGTCAGAAGGAAATACACACTTTCACCAGAGCTGAATGTAGTTCACCTTGCCCACTGCGCCCCTTTTAACCAAAAGCTTTATAGGAAATAAAAGTGAGGGAAAATGAATTTAAACCCTTAACTGCTTTCATACTGCAGCATTACTCACTTGTTTCACATTTTCTGCCAAGAACACAACATAAACGCCACAAAATCCCAGCTGTGTTATCACTAGGAAAAAGTCCACAATATACCTGAGGAAGAAAAAACAAACATACATTATACTTAAGATCCAAACAATTACCCCATCGCTACCTAATATGCAATTACTGCTCCTTTTTGGAGTAGTCAAAATGCTAGACTCAAATGCCACATTAATCTCACAAGCAGTGCAGTGCAGGTTACTCCTCTGTGATCATTGCAAGAACACTGTGGCTCAGACTGCTTTAGAAAAAAGTGATACACTTTTGGTGGCCTGAATGGTGGCCTGCAGACAGACTGCAATGAAACTCTGCTAGAGTCAAGCACAGAGCAGAGATCTGTCCCAGAGAATGGATTTGCTGCAGCATAGGTCTCTGGAGACCCCAATGCCCATTTGAGGCTTGTAATTCTTTGGTGCAATAGAAAATTATATGTAAGAATATTAAAAAATCTATCAGAATTATATATCAGAAGAAACCAATTTTCCCTCTAATTGAGCTCTACTTCATCCCTATGAAGTCATCACAACATACTTTAAAACACCAGCTCACTAGCAAGATGCTGCATCCTGGAAAGTAATAGGAATTTAAAAAATTCCTCCACAAGTGAGGTAAAAACCATTTTAAATTAACGCTCAGCAATGTGTCTGTTTCAGACTCACAATTTCACTACTGTGCAGTCATACCATAAACTCTACAAACAGCAACAGATGGCAAAGAAAAAATAATGTGTTTTTTTGGTAAAAGACAGATAAAATATTTAACAGACACAACAAGCCATTTATATCTACATGTCATTATTGCAAAAACAGTAAATATTTCTCCACTATTTGTATGTTGTATTTAAACAGGAACCAAAGAATTGTTTTGCTTTGTCTCAGAATAAATATATCAAAGTAATTAACATTTGCAGGGTAAACCTGCAATGCAGAGAAATGCTGGGAAAAGAGAATGAAAACTTAAACTACTTCATTGCATTAGACAACACAGAATGCATTTCTGGTTATAACACATCTCTTCCTATATTACTAAACAGAATTCATTTTCTTCAGAGCTCTTGCAGAACTGAAAATTGATATGGCTAATAAAGTCAGATATCCTCCCATCTCACCACTACCAGCTGGCAGGAGGAAATAACACTGCATAAGAGCATTTTTAAGGAAGGTAAAATCTTAGTAAAATAGACATCTCCTAATCATTCAAAGTATAGCCATTAACTTTTAAAAATGAATTTACTCAATTCAATTCTAGCTCAAGCTTACCGGCCCCAAGAAGCTCGTTTCTGAAGAGCACTCAGGGGCCCCGCTTCCATGGCACAGCTGACTGTATCACTGTATCCCAGGGAGGACTTCCTCATCCTGATACCAAAAAGTGAAGAAAAAACAGAGTTACCAGAAACTATGACGACCCAGAACCCTACTTTGAAAATGCTGTTGGTCTTCCATGACTATACCACTTTGTTACCTGTGGCAACACTCTGCTGCTGAATTTAAGAGGTATGGTTTGGGCTTCTTTACCCCAGCAAGGGCTATTTAGCACTCTGCAAGCATGTGAAACACAGAGCTGCTTCCCCCCAGTTCAACAGTACTAGATGAGTTTCTTACAAAACAAGGGGTTTTTCTGATAAACTACTCCAAAATCATATTCTTCTTACATGACCTTAAGAAATTAATCTCGAATCTAAAAGTTACAAAGAACTTAAACAGAATTCAACTCTTGATGCACAAGCAGTTAATCACAATTGATTCAATGATCTTATTTCAGTCATCAACTTTAAAGACCATTCTAAACTACACAGGAAAAATTCAGGAATGAAAGGGTCTGTTCACAGTACAATATCATATAAACCTGGTAAAATAGATTTTCCAGCTACAGGGACATTAATAGTTTTGTGATTCTACTCAGTTCAAAAGTTCATTGCACTCCAAAACATGAGACCCTCCCACTGCTTCTCTTTATCACCTGACAGTACAATAAAAATATTTAATGAAAGTCACTATTAGTCAAAATTCTCTGTCAGTCAAACCTGAGTAACTGCTTGCCCACAGTACTGCACATGTCACTTGGAGGAATATTTAATACTTATCTGCTCAATAGCATCATTTTAACACATTCCTTCAGCACTACATATTCAAAGAATCAAGTTGCCAAATTCAGAGACAGAGCTCACATGTAATCATGAAAGACATTACCAGTATTTATCTTTTACTCCTATAAAATACTTATAAACTGGGAATTCATAGATTATTTACATTTTTCAAAGCTATGAAGACTCAGAAGCTCTATGAATATAAAGAAGGACTTAAAATAAGCAATTAAAACTGTCAAGAGAAAGACTTGATTATTTGCCAGCAGGGAAAAAGGTACTGGACAAAACAAGTTAAACCAAACTCATTTTGTATTTGAGCAGAAAACAAATATGTTTTTTAATGTGTTGCACAAAGCACAGCTATCATTACTAGGTGCACACTAAGAATTTGAGAAGAAGATTCTAAACTGACAGAAGAAACTGCTACAGTACCAGAGTATTTTGTAGACCAAAAATCACAAAAAGAAAAGAAGAATTAAAAAAATTAATTCAAACTCAGCAACTGAATGAATAGTTCCACATTTACCTCTGACATAGAGAGTGGCTGCAACGTACCAAGATGTGCATACAGTGAACAGATATAACTCCTATGAGCACAAGGCTGATTGGTCCAACCTGGTATGGAAAAAAAAAAAAGGGATGACACAGGAAATACAGACACTTTCATGGAAGTATGCTGGGGAAAAATATTTACATGAAAAAATTTCACATTGTAGCAAACAAAGTAATAATTAAAAATTTTTCACTCTCAGCAGGGTGCTGCTGCTGATGTTTCATGTCATCCCTTACTTTCAGTTCACTACTTAAGAGAAGGCTATTCAGGGGTGATCAAGCCATAAGTACGAAATGAGTACTTCACGCCTCTGTTTCACTTGCCAAAAAACTTTTTCAAGAAAGAAGACTGCACAGACTGCACAATTCAGTAGTTTGAGCCACTTGAATGGCAATGACAGCAAAAGTTAAAAGCTCCAGACAACTATGAAATTAAATCATTTGCTTCAGAATAGAAGCTTGACCATAAGTTTTCACAGAAGGAACTTGCCTTACACCCATGTAATTTTCACTCTCAAACTGAACAACATGTACTATGGAATTACACGATTATTTAGTCATAAGGTGAAAATTTCATTTGATTAAATTTACCCTGCCCTAGGAAATGCATTGTTTGTTACCAGGTATAAACAAGCTGGGTTATATCCTATTTTTGCAGAAACACTAGATTGATTTAACAAACTGATGCTTCATCCTAAAACATACAATCTGTCTCTAGAGAAGTCTGTACAAAGATAAGACAATCCCTAGAAACAATTCCCATGAGACATCACAGGAGTCTGAGTAAATCAAAATATTTCTTTTTTTCTGACAAACTTTTTGTTTGGACTAGAAAAATACTTTGGCTAAGCAAAAATGCCACTCATGCAATGAAGTCTTCAGGGTGAAGCGGTAACTTCCTATAAAATAAAAAAATCTTAATCTTCACTACTGATTTCCCCAAAATATAGAGAAGAAATGACACAACTCTATCAATAAGGCAGTGACAAATAAGAAGCATTGAGATTTTAGTTTTTCAGGACATATATCTGAAAATCTTCCTAGATGATTTTTCTAGTCTATGAAAAAAGAATTCTTACCACAATGCCAGCATTTTTTATTGCAAGGGGAAGACCAAGGAGCCCAGTTCCGATGTTTCCCTTGAGGAGGTGAGTCAGTGTTTGTATAAACCTGAGGATAAAACGTCACATTAGAAGTACACACTGATGGGGCAGAGGGCAAAAACAAAGCCTCACCCTTTCTCTATAATAAAATGATAAATTTCAAGTTTCAACTTAAAATTTACAGTGGTCCAGCTATTTTAAAGAAAGTGCAACACATTCAAATAATGTTTTTATTCATCCTTACATGTGAGCACCCTCAAATAGAACACACAAGTCTGATCTTCAGTTCTTTATGCCAGCTTGTGAGATGTTAACTTCTCAGCCATTTCATAGTTCTTTTCATAGTTCTAATCACTTTACAAATAGGAACCTTGAAATATTTTACAGCCAGTACATTGTTAGCTTCAAAAGAAGTGAGAACCTACTCAAAATGGGCTCTTTTTTGGGAGAATTATGCAAAGTCCTTATGTATAACCACAGAACTGTTGTTCTGCAGGTCCAAGAAGACCCTTTCAGAGTTCAGCAAACTGCTCATAATAAACAAGACAGAGGCAAGAAATCTGAGCAAGCTAAAGATTAACACATACGTAATGCCTTCCTCATTATCAAGCTGGTAGTGTGTCTTAACTGGCAGGAAAGTATTTTCATGCTCTTCATCTGAGATGCCATCTGAGTCTTCTTCTTCAATTAAAGGCTTCATTACTTCCATGCCTGTACAAAAGAGGTAACACTACATTAGCGTTAGAAACAAGTTTACAGTTCAGAAGTAAGACATGATTCAAACTTCCCATACAATGAGGTTCTAACATATTCCTAAATACAAAGATGATTTAAGCAGATATATAGAGCACAAGTTTGCACAGGATAGTCTCTCTCTTTAAAGTGCCACACCACCATAATAATAACTATTATTATTATTGTTGTTGTTGTTGTTATTGTTATGGCAAAACACTACAGTTTTTCATTAAGAAAAGCAAATTTCTATCATGAAAATGTCACTAGTTTAAATCACTTTGCAAGCTAATGCAACATAAAGCAAAACAGAAAAGTTATCCATCATTACAAAAGGGTGAGATTAATCTTAAACACTGGTAGCTACTTCAGAGTTAAACACTAAGTTTGCACTCAGAGAGGCAAGACAGATACCACAGAAAGTATCTCCATTCATTGAAGAAAGAACCAAAATACAGGAATCAGGTTGCATGCTTTGAAAGCTGCAATTTCCTGAACCTTTTAAACTAGCATAAAATTCCAGCTAAGTAACAGCACCAAGTAACAGCAAGCAGTCAGTAGTGAACAAAATTGCCTTTCAGGCAAAACTAACATCTTATGCCAGTTTAATGTTGAGGAAATTATAACCATTCTAAATTACTACAGTTAAGCAAAGCAAATCCTGCCAAGAGCAAAAAGATTATTTACCCTACACTTGCCTACCACAGTACCCATTCATAAAATATGTTGAATAAGTCTCAAGTTCCCTGTAATGTTAACATTTTGTATTAAAAAAAAACCAACCAAACAAATCACACTACATTTACATTTATGTTACAAAGCAGGCGTTGTGTGTCAGGGTTTTGGTGGTAATGGGGCTACAGGAGTGGCTTCAGTGAGAAGCTGCAGGAAGCATCTCCCATGTTAACAGAGGCAATGCCAGCTGCTTCCAGGACAGATCTGCTGTGGGACATGTCCAAGCCCATCAGCGATGGTGGCAGCACCTCTGCAATAACAGAGTTAAGAAGGGAAAAAAAACCTGCCAAGTAGCTACAGCTGGAGAGTGGAGTGAGAATATGTGACATGAGCAGCCCCACAGACACCAAGGGCAGTGCAGAAGGAGGGGCAGGAGGTGCTCCAGGCTCTGGAGCTGAGATGCCCCTGCAGCCCATGGGGCAGCCCATGGTGAGGCAGCTGTGCCCCTGCAGCCCATGGAGGTCCATGGTGGAGCAGAGATCCACCTGCAGCCCATGGAGGACCCCACAGTGGAGCAGGTGGATGTCCAAAGAAGGCTGTGACCTCAAGGGAAGCCCACACTGGAGCAGACTTCCTGGCAGAGGACCTGTGGACCCATGAAAAGAAGAGTCAAAGTCAGGAGCGGGTTTGCTGGCATGTTTGTGACCCCATGGGGACCCACACTGGAGCATTTTTCAGAAGACTTTCTCCCATGGGAGAGGAACATGGAAACATGTTCCACACTGGAACATGGAAAGAGTCTGAGGAGTTATCCCACTGAGGAGAAAGAAGCAGAAGAAACAATGTGGGTGAACTGACCACAGCCCCCATGCCCCATCTCCCTGCACCACTGGAGGGGAGGAAGTAGAGAAATTCTGAGCGAAGTTGAACCTGGGAAGAATGGAGAGATGGGTAGAAGGTTTCTTAAGATTTATTCTTATTTCTCATTACCCTGTTCTGATTTGATTGATAAGAAGTTTAACTAATTTACCCAAGTCCAGTCTGTTTTGCCCATGACTGCAAATGGCAAGTGATCTGTCCTTGTCCTTTTCTCAACCCACACACAAGCATTTTGTTGTATTTTCTCCAGCTAAGGAGGGGAGTGATAGAGTAGCTTTTGTGGACACCCAGAATCCAGCCAGGGTCAACCCACTACAGCCATTAAACAAATGATTAAGGTTCATATGAAGTCTTGGAGATATTTAACCCACCAGCAGAGCACTGAAGCCAGTGCTAACAACTTCTAGAGAAAAACTGTAGAACAACTGCAAAATCCCCACAAAGCAGAAAGCAGCTTATCCAAGTCATTAACATTAAATCATATAGCTCAAATTCTCCTGAAAACACCAAAGGGTTGTCAAAATTTCATGTGTGAAAAGCTGAAAGCCAGTAATGAAAGCACTTGACAGAAGCAAAGATGCCCAGTCAAGAGCAAAAATCAGAGGTCAGAGACTCAACCAGAAAGTACGCTGTAAAGCAAATTTACACTTAGAGATATTCTAATTATACAAATCAGGGTGGGCTTCACCATATTTCTGTACATGGCACATAGTCTATGAATTGATCAAAAGAAGGATCACCAGAGTTCCCTCCCTCTGCTCCCACAGCATTGTGCTGACTGGTTCTTGAGAATGCCACCACCATCCTCCCCCTCAGCTCTGAGTCCCTGCTGGGCACATTTGATGCTCACAAAGACCTGCACACTCTAGTTCTGGAATAAAAGTTTGCCTCCCCAGGGATCAGAGGGAGCAGGAAGTTTCACCCAGTAAGCAACTGATTAGGCTGATTTTCATTCTTTAAGGTATTGATTCTAAACAAACAACCTGAAGGAACAAGCCAAACTACAAGCGCGCAAGTCTGTGATCACATGAAATCTGACAACATATAAAAGAAATAATACTTAAATTAATCTTCCTGTTTTTTCTCCATCACATTTTGTAGGATACTCTTCATAATGCCAAACAATAATGACAAGATGCAGCAAGTCAGGTTCTTATTTAGCAGTAGCACAGGACCAGCATGACCCACAGGACCATGCTTTGGTGAGTATCAGCAACTGCTCAGTCAAGGGAGAAAAGTAAAATTTTCTTCTTTCATTGCAACCTGAGACTGGAACGTTTGGCATATACATACACTACACTGTTTACCATGCAGCCAGATGACACACAGAAGACTCTGAACTTTATTTAGACATCCCATTTTACTTTCTCTCCCAACTTCCTGACCCATCTTATGATCACAAAGGTAGTCCTTTAAGAATTGATTTAGATATACTCAAGCACTCCCCTCATCTTTCAAGTAATTAAATTTTTCCTAACACAAGCTATTTTTCTTCTGAAAAGTCATGTCCCCATGCTTAAAGCCATCGAGTCATCTCAGGGTTATTGTTATCACTGTCCCACTGCCCCATTCACCCACCTTCTCAGAAAAGGCTTAAATTAGACCCAAGAATATCCATTTCCAATATGCACACTAAGGCTTGGAGTTCACTGTTCCTATTCTAATGCAACAATGCATTTGAGAATAAGTTCCATTAGAAGTTTTAAAACACAGGCTACAGCAACATCATCAATTCACACTGTCATAAATATACAGGTTATGACTTACCACATCTTCCTCTGAAATAGTGCATTATAGAAAACATTCCAAGAATGCTATCTGGTCTCTATCCTAGCCATAAAAATGCTCTTGAATTGCTTCTTTTCTTCATCACTCCTCCTTCATCCCATGACTGCTGTACAGTTTTGGCCTAAATATGTGAACCCATTGACAGTAATGGTACTGAAACATTAATGGGAGGTGTGGATCATGCAACTTTCTAAGCACAGGTTTTCATTTGATAACAGATCTCTACTGTTGGAATCGTGTGGCTGTGTCCCACAGTCCATACCCACAGTGACATCCAGGTTTGTGTAACATCCATATTGAATGGGTCCAAACTTGTAGTCTAAAGCACATGAGGCAAAAAAGCTTGAGATTTCCATACTTGGATCTCACTTGAAATTAATTATTCTGGAACATCCACAGTCATTGCCAGAAATCTGGCATTGAATACCCCCACATTTACTTTGATCCCTTCCTACAAAGGTCCAATATGTGCAATTTAAACACAATGTCAAACTGCAGCACAAGCACAGCATATGCATGTCAGACCTGAATCAGAGATGAAGTTGTCTTGCTGCTCACAAAGCACATGATTCAGAGCACACCTCAGCCAACATTAGATCCATGCTCCACCAAACTGTCCTGGCTGCACCCAAACACACTATGAATAATCCAACCCAGTGATCAGCCACAGAACCCACTGAAAATTCTGCATTATCATCATTCAGCACAACTAAAAATAAGGAAATTCATTTCTGCACACCCTTTTGTTTTCACTTAGACGAAGAACAAGACAATTTTCAGACCTATCCTTCCATCACCCAATATGAATTTCTTTCCTCCTTGTTCCACCACAAAAATCTTTTCAGATCAAATGCTGTCTTCTGATTGTCTTTAACAGTTAATTAAACTGACATTGTTTCTGCTTTCTTCTGTGAACATCCATGCAAGCAGGGTGCCAAAAAGCTCTGCATCTACTGCTATCAACCAAGGCAACACAAAGTGAATTTCATCTTCTCCCAGCCTTATCACAGCAATCTTGAAACTAATTCCTTAAGCCACTGGAGAGATAAATCTCTGATTCATTACAGCTGCACATCACACTATAATCATGCATAAATGTCAACACTGTATCCTCAAAGACCCAAATTTCAATCATTAATCAGCCCCCAGTAACAGAGAGAGATTAAATCCACAGTATTAAAATTGTTACAACTATTACTCCCAATTCTGTGTACTTTGCTATCCCCTAGAATTTGCCAGCTTCTTGCCAACACTTACGGATGTACTGCCAAAGAAACCTTTGAACTGTTACTAACTTTACTTAATTCTGAGGCTTTTCGAGCACACTGAAGAAACCCTCTAGTTCAAAAGTTCACCAAATAAATTAATTTTCACCAAGAACTTTACGTAATTTTTCTATATCGCTCAAGCAATTAACACTTCCAAATTTAACTGAACCACTCAGTAACACGGGAGATAAAACTGATCTCCATCATTTTCATTTTATGGAAGAGACAGTGACAAAAGAATGAAGGAGTTTGCCAGGCAGGCATAGCAAGCTAAAGGAGATATTAAAAATAAAAGCCAAGTATGATCCTCTAATGTTCCTTTGGAGAAAGTCACACCCCAGACAAATTCATGTCTAAAACCCCTTTTCCAAATCCAATTTAGCAATATGGTCTGGTTTTCATTTGCTTGGGTTTTTTTACCCTTCAGGTTTTTGAAGTCAGTGTCAGCAAAGTGAATGAACTGGATGTGACATACAAGCATATAAAGATCTGGGGGACAGGACGTAGCATAACATTGTTTGCATCAGCTGGTTTGACTCATTTATGGGAGAGGGAACACGCAGGTCTTGTTGGAGCAACACTTCACAACTATATTAAATGCTCAGCAAAAAGCAGTAGGCAGAGGAGGTCCTGCACACACTTCACTGCTCACTCAGCTTCTACACAAGAACATGCCCGCAGGGCCAGGAACACTGCCCAAGATTCACAAACTGTGAACCGTGTTTATTAAATAGAGGGTGACCCAGTGCCTCTGTAATTGGGATAAAGATTCAATTTAGCAAGCAGCTATTTTGACTGGGCCAGCATGCTCCATAAAAGATAAAATCAGCACCACATCATCTTTACACTAGCCTAAAATGCAGGTTTATGCTAATGTTTTCCCACAGGCCATGAAAAGTCATATTCATGATTGTGGGGACATACCCAGAGCTTCTGTCCCCAACCAAGGCTGGCTGCTCTAGTGGGACAAAGTTAGTGACTGAATTATGAACAAGCAGACACATTCAAGGAGCCTTCACTGCAGTGTTAGCGCAGAATAAACATTTATATCTGGCAGCAGCCACACCTGTGACAACAGGAGAGGCTCAGTGTTCCCAGCAAGTGCATTCAGTTGCCAGATGATCCGTGTATTACCTCTGTCCTGTGGAGAGGCTTTTCAATTCAGCATTCAGAACCATGGCTCCCAAGTCAAATTTAATTACAAAGAAAACATTGTGACTAATTATTTTCATGGTAATGCTCAGTTACTCCCTCAACCACAGAAAGAAATAGCTGTTTAGGTATTTAGGTACTTTAGCCTACAAACAACCCTCCCAGCACTTCTCCAGAAGACATCTCTCTGCACAGTACAGCTTTGTCCACAAAGCACACATGATCAGCTAAGTCACATGCCTCCACCACCTCCAAAGAAATTACAGAGCAAGACAAAGTGACTCTGAATGGTACTGCCAGAGGCACGCTGGCCCAGACGGATAAACCTTGGTAAATTTTCCTAGCTCAAGCGGGAAGTAACAGACAACACCATTAAACAATACACAAGCCAGGTCCCTTTTTATTTTCCACTACAGCTACTCCTGTTGAATATAAGAGACATAAAAATAAACAAACAAAATGCTCAAAATAAAATATATTATTCAGTTTGAATATTGAAAAAGAAAATCTCATCTGGTTTAAAATTACTATTAAATACTAGTAATTACATTTTCCAAAACAGTAAAAGTGAGCATCAGCTTTTGTTGTGTTTGTCAAGAACTCCAAGCTATGCCTCATGCAGTTATTTGCATCCCTTTTTATTTCTCTTTGGAAAATAAATCTCGGATCATTTATTTCTCTCCATTACAGACTGTAACTTAATAAAGTAGATTTATTCAGCTTTGTGGTAGACTGTATTAATCTAGAGAATGGTTATTTCTAAGCAAATGTTGAAAGTCAGTAACACCTCACAATAAGCAGGAGGAAGTGTTTGCTTTTGCATCATAACTGTTGGATCCAGACGGCTCATAAAATGGGCACACTTGCAGTTATTAAACAAAGTGCACACAGGTCTGCATAGCTATTGCACACTTACAGAGGAGCAATTTTACCCCAACCCACAATGGATTATTTATTCTGACAGATACTAGTCTTAAATAATCCACTATCCTGTCTAGACCAAGCCACACATTTCTACAATTAACACGCTCTTAAGTGACAACACATTGGCAAGACTTCAGTTTTATTAAGTATTCAATAGCACTGAACCATGCAAAAGGTTTTGGAATTCTTATCAGGTATGGAACTGCATTTATAAATAGTTAATAACATAGAAAATCCAGTTTCTAGGGCTTCTGACAGGAAAAACTGTCCAATGGGTGAACTTCGGTGGGGGAAAAAAGAAAAAAGCCCTAAAGTTTCCTTCAGCAACCTTTCCTCCAAAGTGACAAACTCTCGATGCAAGACGGATCAGCCTTGGGGAAAACAAAATTTGAAGCATGTCTTCCAAGTCCTATCATTGCCATGGGACAGGACAAAATCTGCAGGTTACAGTGGAACTGTAATCCTCATATTCCCAGCTGGGGGAACAAGGATGACTGGGGGACAGAAGCATCTCTCTTATGAAGAAAGGCTGAGGGAGCTGGGCTCGATCAGCCTCAAGAAGCAGCAGCTTAGAGGAGACCTCACCAATATATTCAAGTATTTAAAGAAGGGTGCCAGGAGGACGGAGCCAGGCTCTGCTCAGTGGTGCCAACCACTAGAACATGAGGCAACGGGCAGAAACTGATGCACAGGAAGATCCCCCTGAACACGAGGAAGAACTTCTTACAGTGTGGGTGACTGTGCACTGGAACAGGTAACCCAGAGAGGCTGTGGATTGTCCCTCTCTGGAGATACTCAAAACCCATTTGGATGCCATCCTGTGCCATGAGCTCTAGGATGGCCCTGCTCGAGCAGGGAGCTCAGACCACATAAACCCACTGTGGTCCCTTCCAACCGGACCCACTCTGTGATTCTGGAAACACAGCTCTGAGATGCGGTCTTCCGTGAGTCTAGTCCAGCCACAACAGCACTTTATAACTAAACCTACTACGAGCTAACTTGTCCAGCCATGGGCAGAAAAATCAAGAGATGAACATCTAGGTGTCCTCCATCAATTAGATTTAAAGGTGGTAAGAGTAATATACTGTAAATGCAATAAATACAATACCACTAACACATAAACACACATATGCCCCGGGAAACCCCAACCCAGCCTTGAAGGGCAGATAAATGCATCACCGATGCAAAAAGAACATATTTCCATGAACTTCTACGGAGGCCGTGACTTCACCAAGAAACCGACCGCCAGCCAGGTGCGACTGACGGGCCGGGGAGCGCCCTGCCGCCGCGCAGAGCCCCTGAGGGCTGCGCTGCCCTCAGCCCGCCCGGCCCCGGTCCCGGTGCCGGTGGTCCGGCCCCGGCAACTCAGCCCTCGCCGCCGCGGCCCCGGCGAGGCGGAGACACCGCACCGCAGCGCCCACCCCCGCTCCAGGTGGGATGGTTCATCCCGCCCGCCTCGGTGCGCTGAGCGCCGCAGCGCATCCCCGGTGGGCCGAACCATCTCTCATGAAGCGGAGGGGGGTTGGGACCGGCCGGCCGGTCCCGGCGCTCAAGCCCCCTCCTTCCCGCCCCGCAGCCAGCCGCACTCCCGCCGCCGCCGGGCAGCACGACTCGGGTCGCCTCACCCAGCTCCTCCCTGCCCGCGCCGGCCATCGCCCCACCGGGCTCCGCTCGCCCTTCCGCCGATGTGGAGCCGGCCGGCGCGGCGCATGCGCCCGGCGGGAGCGAACCATGGAGGGCGGCGGGCGGGCCGGCGGGCCCTGCGCGGGCTGAGGGAGGCGGTGCCGCTCCCGGTGCGGGGCCGCCGCCTGCCTCGGCCTCCTGTCCCGCGGCAGCACCCGCCCATGGAATCGTGGAGTATCTCCACTTGGGAGGGACCCATCAGGAACTTCAACGCCCTGCTCCATGTAGGAGCACCTAAAGCCAAGCCGTGTCACTAAGAGCGCTGTCCAGACGCTCCCTAACCGTGACATCATTGCCATCCTTAGGGATGCGCTTTGGCTTTGCTGTAGCCCCAGCTGCGCTGGCCCCACAACGCGGTGCCCTGGCCGGGCTGGGGAGCCCGGTTTTGGATGGGCACTGCAAGCTTCGAGCCAGAATTAATCGGCAAACACGGCAAACAGGGATGAGTGTGAAGAGTTCAGCAGAGCTGGGCAGCTGGAACGCTTGGAGATTAACCACTAACCTCCCCACCTTAACCTGTTATGCTAGTTGCTTTCCAGTATTTCTTCTTTCCTGCCAGTATTTCTTCAGCAGAACTACCTATATCTGTGACTGACTTGACTTAAGTAATAACGTTTCCAGCTGCTGCTTTCCTACAACTTTTTTTTTTCATGGAGAATGTAGGATAAAGTAATTTGATTTTTTTTCCTACACAAGAGAAATGCAGTCTTCTGAAGCTTCTCATAAACTTCAGTCATCTTTAGACATACATCATTAATTAATTTATCTACTGTGAAGAATTTCCAGTGGGAAAACATTCATTTTCAATTGTCAAATTTATGTGTATTCCAAATACTCCTCCAAAGTTTCATTTAAAAAATGAGCCATGTGCATGAGCTATTATCATCAAATTTATTTCAGAAAAGGGTTCCCAGTAGGCTATCCATGACTGCAGGTTATTGATTTAAGTAACTGACTCACTAATTACAATATTTGTGTCAAGCATTTATGCAATATTCTACTTTGTTTATAACAATGCCAAACTTTGTTCAAGAAAATATAAAATTAACAGATCTTTAAAGTTGCATTGAGTTGAGTGTTCATTCTTTCTACCTTGTCATTGCATCTCAGGACTTGACTGACTAAATCCTGTGTAGACATTGAAGAGATGTTAAGGACATGATACGTGTTTATTTCACATCCTACCCAATGGAGAACTTTGTTTCAACTACTTGCTGCTACTTCCATAAAAATTCTTTTTTCTGGGAGCAGGTTTGTTGTGTGCTTAGAGAGATATTTCTAATATGCTCCAAAAGTTATATCTAGCATGTGAGTAACCAGTGGTGACCAATGAATATTCAAAAACACATGGGAGATACTGTAATGTGATAGAAATTAGTGATTTTGTAATCTGCATTTTGTTTCTCTTTGGTAAGAATAGAAGAATTTGCTTTAATGCGTGCATCTGGTTAAATTCTAGCCATCCATCCATCAAAGCAAAATGACTTCATGATGAGAATATTGCAGACACCAAACACTTATTTACCATAGGCTTCCTTTTCTGAATAGCATTCACAGCATCTCTCTTAGATGAAAGTCATGAATTCAACTCATGTTGTTTCTGTTGGTTCAGAGC
The DNA here is from genome assembly GCF_027887145.1 of Ammospiza caudacuta. Lineage (NCBI taxonomy): Eukaryota > Metazoa > Chordata > Aves > Passeriformes > Passerellidae > Ammospiza > Ammospiza caudacuta. The sequence continues at coordinate 41,783,382 of NC_080594.1, forward strand.
AAGGCCAGATGGGGTACAATACCCAGCTTCTTCCATTTTTAAATTTTTTAATTAAAAGCTAACACTGAAATCTTTAAGGGCCATTTTCAGTAAATTTATTTTGGTCTGCTTAAATCCCCCTTGTTAGAATAGATGCTCTGCTAGGTCTATCTGAACACAAATTATACTCTAGCTAAATTTACACACCTTTTTAGGGAAAAAAATACAAAATCAATCAAATATACAGAAATACTGTTTCAATATACAATCCATCTACACATATGCTGGCTGGCTTTAGCTTTGGGGCTGCTCAAGTCTTGAGGGAATTCTGTTTCTTCATGGAATCTTCCTTTTGTGATGCTATATGTTTGGCTTCCAGACCCTCCATTGGCAGTGAGTCCATAATTTGCTCATGCATGGTACAAAAAAATGTGCCTTTTGAGCCTGCTACGTGATAATCTCTAGTCTTGCAACATAAAAATAATTATTGCATTTACCCTGTCATGTTATTCTTGACAGATCACTGCCAGACTTTCTCCTGTCTCTTTTCCAGGCTGAAGAGTCCTAATTTATTTAAATCTCCCTTCATAGAGATGCCATTCCATCTTTCCTTAATTCCTGTTCCCTTCTTCTGTGAGTTCCAGATCCCCATGTTCAGCTGCAGTTGAGGATGCCACAACTGCAGCCATACAAAGCCACTAAAACCCCTCTGCCTACGTCTGAGGGGTTTTCACTCCTGCTTTTTGTAAACATTTGTATTTTAACTTTTTTCTCAGGTACTACCTTGCAAGGTGATCACTCTGCACGACATTTTAATGAGCCATTGGTAGTCCTCAATTATGTTGCCATCCAACTGCCTGTAGACTATGATTCTATCTGATTGGCAAATGATTGACATTACTCTAAGATTTATATCACTGCTTTATATCTAAGAGCACATTTCAAAATCACCTTGAATATCAATATGGCATCTACATTTCATGAGATCCTGGATAGCAAATTGCTCACCTGTGTATCAAAAAGCAATACCTCCTCCTGTTAATTCACACTGAACATCATGGGATCAAACTGAAAGAGGGATGTTTAGGCTAGATATACAGAAGAAATTCTTTACTGGCAGGGTGATAAGGCACTGGAACAGACTGCCCAGAGAAACTGTGGATGCCCCATCCTTGGTAGCATTCAGGGAGAGTTGGGATGGGGTTTTTGAGCAATCTGGTCCAATGAATGCCTTCCTGCACATGGCAGGGGAATTCACAGAATCATAGAATATTCTGTGATGAAAGGGACCAGTCAGGATCATCAAGTGGAGCTCCTGGCTCTGCACAGGACACCCCAAGAGTCACACCAGGTGCCTGAGAGCATTGTCCAAATGCTCCTTGAACTCTGTCAGGCTGGTGCTGTGACCACTTCCCTGAGGAACCTGTTTCAGTGCCCAACCACCATCTGGGTGAAGAACCTTTTCCTAATACCCAACCTAAACCTCCCCTGACTCAGCATCATGCCAGCTTGGAACTTTGAGGTCCCTTCCAACCCAAACCATTCTATGAGTCTATGATTATGCAACCTGAAAACATGTATATATTTCTTTATCTCTTTTCCTTACTTACAAGTGTGTGCTTCCTTTCACAGCAGTTCCTTATGATCCATATGCTGGTCTGTAACAGCCCATTTCCAAGGGTTCTTATTTTCCTTCTTTTTCTTGGTACAAAAATTAAGCACTGAAAATCTTACACTGTGGTTAAAAACTCAGTGTTGTAATGCTGTTTTAAAGAATTGCCATTGATAGAAGGAGACTCAAGCGTTTAGAAGGACTTGGTTTGATGTATATCAACTGGGGAACTCTTTTGTAATATCTTGATATGAAGTTTCATGCAATGTTCACCTTTCTTTGCCACGAAAAAATTTTGGAAGGAGGTCCAGATGTTGATTTCCATTGTATTTCCTAGAATCACAGAATGGCTGAGATTAGAAGGGATCTTTGAAAATTATCTGGTCCCACCACCCCGGCAAAGCATGGCCACATGTATCCATCCAGGCAGCTTTTAAATATTTTCACAAAGGTGCCTCTGGAGAGCCTATGCCAGTTCCTGGTGACCCTCACAACAGAAAAGTGTTTCCTGATATTCAGAGAAAATCTCCTGTGTTTCAGTTTGTGCCCATTGCCTCTGGTCCTGGCACTGAATGCCACTTAAGAAGGCCTGGCTCCATTGTCTTTGAAACTTCCCTTCAGTTATTTGTAGACACTGATGGGATCTGTTTGAGCCTTCTCCCAGCTGAGCAGTCCCAGCTCTTTCAGTCTTTTCTCATGGAAGAGATGCTCCATTCACTCATTCTTGTGGCCCTTTGTTGGACTCCCTCCAGTCTGTACTTCTCTCTTGCTCTGAGGAGCCCAGCACTGAACACAGTACTGCAGGTGAGGCCACACTGGTGCTGAGCAGAGGGAAAGACTGGTCACCCCCCTTGCCATGGTGTCAGTACTTTGCCAGTACAGCCCAGGATGCCACCAGCCTCCTTTGCATCGAGAATTCCCTGCTGGCTCCCATTCAGCCTGGTGTCCACCTGGGTCCCCACTCCTCTCTTGCCAAGCTGCTTTCCAGCTGGGGGGCCCCCAGCATCCCCTGGTGCCTGTAGTTGTTCAGGACGTGTGTGGCTGAAGATGGCAGGCATGTTGTCAATGTCACCAGTTAAGAACACAGATCACAAAAGGCCCCTTGTGTTCAAAAAATATGCTTCAAACTCCAAAACTGCCGCTCAGAAGTTTGATTGCTACAGCTGTAACACAGAAATGTTGGATGGCCCCCACTGGAATCCATAAAACATAGCTGTTTAGTAACAAAATGTTAAAAGCTTGGGGTGTGTTGACTCTCCCTAAGCTTTGATGGAGAATAAATATGATTATAAAAGATACTGCAGCTGTCAAAAGTGCTAGTGGTGGTTCATACTTCAAATAGAAATTATCAGCACATTTTAAATACCAGAAACATTTGAGAAAGCCGCCAGGATTTTTCCCAACATGAATCATCATCATGTCAGTAAAGTAAAATATTTTATCTGTCACTTAATGAAAATAAAATATCTTTATTTGCATATAGATCTGCATGTGCTGGGACTTATCATTCAAGCATTGCCAACATCAAGGTTTGCTTTTGTTGTTTAATTTGGTGGGCTGCCAGTGTCAACTTTCTTACAGTACACTTCAAAGTCAAAGTACAGCATCCCCTCAATAAGTAGGTCACTTGGGAAAATGTCACAAATGTTCAGATATTTGTGAATCTTTGTCAGCTCTTATTTATCTTTAAATAAAAAAACAGATGTACTGCATGGTAAACATACCAAGTTGCACTAAAGGAGATCATATGATAATTTTGGGCAGTGCCTCAGATTCACAACACTTCGCCATATTGTCCTCCTAACTTCACAAGTCCTACAATCTGAAAAATAGTGCTTGAATTCTGAGGGTGTCCAAGAAATACAACTTCCATATGCTCTTAAGCATCTGCATAGACCTACCCTGATGCTTGTGAAATTAGGTAGATGTCTGTAGTTCTGCTCATGACCAGAGACGCTGTCAAATCTTGACATCTCACTCCAGCTTATGGTCAGCTGTGTCTTGTCCTGGAGTATTCACAAATGAAAGGATCAGGGAGATCTTAGTCATGGCCCTGTTCTGGACTTCTTATCAGATTTCTCCAAGACTATGTCCCAGGACTGTCAGGGAACAGACCTCTTCAATCAGCTCCCAAAAAGCACTGTGGACAAGAATGTATAAAATCTGTCTTCCTCCATTTCCACAGTCCCCCCACAGTATTCCAGCAGGCTTTACAGCTTCAAACAGCTCATGTATCCTCATGTAACATTTCTAGGGCATTTAGTACACCCCAAGAACTGAAAACAAATGACAGAAGAGGGGAGAAGAACTTTGATGGTGTAAGACAAACCATTCCTGTTTTAAAAATTCTACCATTCATAGTTTTTCACAGCTGGATATAATCCATTGGCATAGGTCTCTTGGTGCCCATAGCTGTAATATCACAAAAAGTCAGGGCCCACCAGCAGAGCCCTAAGGTAGCTGGCAGCCACCCTCCCACTCCTATGATTCACATCTGCTTTGGAAACTAGTACAGCCCATGGCACAAAGCATTACTCCCAAGTCTGCTCTAATTCAGGAGAAACCTCCAGAGAACTACAGCTCAGAGCACTGAAAATCCACATTGCAGCATGCTTGTACAGCCCTTGTATTCCAATGAAGCAGTGTTCAAAGAGGAGTGTGAAGAGGAGGATGATCATCTGCCTGCTTGAGCTTCCTGAGGTAAAAGAAGTTGTAGAACACCATAAAACCATAGCCAGTTTGTGATTAAAAGGTGATACTGCGAGTACTTTTTATAGCTGCAGGTAATATTTACTGTAGGAATTTAAAAATAGCTGCCTAGGTAATTTCAATTTACTTCAGAGGATGAATCACATCCAATAAAAAAAAGAAGCCTCCTGGAAAGGGTTAGAAAGCACAAGATGTTAGAAAATCTATGATCATTCAGACAATTGAGCACAGGAGTAAGGACATCTGTAGTGTTTTCCTAGGATCAGTTTCTTACTCTGAAATTTGCAACTGCTGTATACATACAAGTACCTACATTGGTGATAATTTATTCAGTAAACATGGTAATCAAGCTCTTTCTCATCTGCTCTGAGCTTTATTTAATGTCTGTGAAAACAAAAATGTACCATTTGGCATTTATCTTAGAAACTCAGGTCAGCCACTCATATTCAGGAAGCATTTAGAAGCTGTCCTTTCATCCACAAGAGCCACACTGTAGAGCAGCATAAAATCAATGACACACACTCTCTTTATAGCCAGACCCAATGTGAGTAGTTTAGAAAATAACTGATGGGCTGTTTCTGTCTGTATAATGTATTCAATGTGCAAGTGAGCAATCGTCTGTCTGGACAGCTGCCCTTGGGCTGCTTGAGAACAGCACCATTCCCCCCCTGGTGCAGCCTCCTGCCCACTGGAGCTGCATAAGCATGGTTGCAGCTTCTGCCCCTCTTCTGAGCTGCTCTACTTCATGTGTTGGACGTAATGCTCTGCCCACTGTGGGTGGTTGACCTTTGCTGTCCACCAGAGGCCCACCAAAGCCACTTTATTACTACCCTCCTCACCTGGACAGGGGAGGGAAAATATGATGAGAGGTCTGTGAGTTGAGATAAGGATGGGAATAGATCACTTAACTGATGCCATCACATATTTAAGAGACTCAACTTGGGGAAATTAATTTTATTTATGCAAATGAAACAGAGCAGAATAATGAGAAATAAGAAAAAAAAAATCTAAAACCACCTCTCTCCCAGCCTTCCTTTCTTCCTGCACTCAACTCCCAGGATAAGGGTAAAGGAGAGAAGTAAAAAATTCGCTTACTTCCATTCATGGAGTGTCAGTGTCACAAATTATCAGCCATTGTTTCATCTTTCTGTTTAAACACAATGAATGGTGTCTTCCATTCATGGAGAAGTTCTGCTACGCTGTAATTAGAAGCTACTTGTAATACAACCTGACAAAAACCATTTTTCTCCTTAAAGATCTAACTCTTTGTTGAATGCCATGTTTGCTTTTGAATTGTCAGTTGCATAAAACTTCATCCCAAACCTCATAAATAAAGCACTTACCAAAACGAAAGGATTCACTGACAATGTTGTCTTTTTCTGGAGTACTACTTTGAATGATATTTATCAATACAGTGAACACGTCCCCTTCTATACAGAAGTTCATTCTGCTCTTTATTTCACAAAGACATTTTCAAAATAATCAGCATATCCATCTTTTACAAGTGCTGCACATTTATATTGAGGTAAATAATAATTCATATTAATTTAATATTGAGTATTATACTTGGTTGTGGACTTATAACAATAGAATGGGTACTGGTACCCATTTACAGCTACAGTTCTGTATGTAGCATAAAAAGAAATTATGCCATTAACTTTATCCCTGTTTTCCTTTTTGCTAACCCTTTTCATTATTCCTTTTTCTTCCTTTCTCAGCTGAAAACTCTGAGATAAGCATGATGTCAGCAGCAAAAATAGCAAAGCATTTAACAGTTGAATAAAGGTGTGACTACAAAGAGGGACTGAGGGGACAAAGAGCTGCTTCATATATATATATATATATATATATATATATATATATATATATATATATTTGGAAATCCACCAATTCACATCACCAAATTATATTCTAAATAGGAAAATTTTGGTGGAGACTGCTATTGATTAGTAAAGGGCAAGCATGACTTCAAAATTCAATAGGTGATATTTTGGCATGTGTGCCAGTCCTGGTTTGGGAGTAAGCTGCATATCCCAAAAAATAGGCATGTAGACTGACTATACCAGTAAGCTTGTTAGATGGTGAGTAAAATCAATGTTCTGTGGTAATCTATATTAAATTATAATCCAAAACCTGGTATGATTCAGAGCTGAGCTTGCACTTTCCCAGGCATAACTGGCACACGTACTATTCCCAACAAGGTTGGATGGGGCAATCTCATTTTGGAGGGTGGTAAACCTTAAGTATATGGGATCCTACCTCATGCCCAAAAAAAAGGATCATGCCCTGTTTTGGTTACAAGTACAGAATTTATTCTCTGGTATAGATGCATTGAAGAGGGGGTCAACAAGCACGTGGTTCCTGATGGAGCCAAGAAGTTGCAGAATCTCCCTTGTCTGTAGCTGGAACAAGGGCAGAGCATGGGCAAGGGGGAGAGAGAAAGCAGATGTTGCTGTGCAAGGCGCTTCTTTCCTGTGTAAAGCAATGTTGTGAATCAACCATGTCTGGTGTAGTCAATGGGCACAGAAATGAATGCCAGAATCTTCCGAGTCCAGTTCTCTCTTCCACTCTGAGTAAAAATGCCTGCAATGTCCTTTTTCAGTCACAGCTTGCTCCAGAGCACCAGACCCAGTAATGAAAATGGGACACAGTTATTTTTCCCTTGGCTTATTCAGACAAATTAAGACAGTATGAAAACAGAAATATTAACTGCTGACATTTACCAGCTGGTTCTGGTGGCACTGCAGTGGGATGCTTGAAGGAAAGTTTGGATATGATTTCTGCTCAGTTCATTCAGTCTGAGTCAACTTCCCCTCTGTACACTACAGCACTATAATTAGTAGCAGTTCAATTGCATTTCACAAATTAAAGTGTTGTGTAAATTGTTCCTCTATTCAGCACAACACTTCTCCTCTTACGGGATAATCCAGGCCAAGGAACATCCTGAGACTCCATGGAGAAAGACTATCACTTTTTGCAGAGCAGAGGGAAGAGAAGCAAATGAGCAATGTCTATTCATGTTATATGGTAGTTTGTCAAATTTTAGCCAGAAGTAGGATTGAAACTGGATGATCTTTAAAGTCTCTTTCAGCCCAAACCACTCTATGATTCTAACATTTTGCTAATGAAAGGCTGTTAATGTAGGAAAGAGGAGGCAGAAGTAGAGGAGGAGACCAGATATTGCTGGGATAGGAAACTATCCTGGACAAATCCTCTCTTCACTGTATCATAAAGCAGGTTTAAGAATCTGGAAGGAGAGAGAAAGGATATCTGAATGCTTAATCAAAGGGTACATGGGCTTTAAATGCTATTTAGTCCTCCATGAAGATTTAAGAACTGTGTTGAGGACACAGAAGGGTTTTTAACACAGGCTGATGCTCCTGTGTTAGCAGCACAGTGGGTCATGTAACAGAAGTGTCTGCCTCATCCTTCCTAGATATCACAGGTACAACAGGGGACAGCAGCTCCTTTGGGACATCTCCATATATCCATAATCAGGCTCTAACCTCCACAGCATTATTTGAATTTGGAGCTCCAGGGTCAGATAAGGCAATTACTCCTTTTGGGGATGCAGACACACCTGTCTGAATTTGGGCAGCAGCGAATAATGAATGGCACTGAACAGCAGGGTTGCAGGGGTGATCTCAGGGATGCCAACCCTTACTCTTAATACTGGACTGCACCTGGGCAACTGTTAAAATATCTGGAGTGGAGGACTACACTGTACATATCAGGGGATTAAACTTTGGAAGCTCAAGTTTATGTATGCCAGAATATGCTCCTACTTCTCCAAAGCAAAATCCACCTTCTCCAGGGAGCATATTTAAAGCACAATTTCAGCAACAGGTATGCAAGATCCATTACCAATCTTTTCAGTGTGAAAAAGTTAAAGTACCTCCTCAGACAGGGAAAAGTGCTTAGTGCTTGGGGCTTTTTTTGATAAATAATCAGTTTTATGGTATTTTTGGTGGACCAAATTGGCACAGAAGTTAAAAGCAATGGTAAGACTCAGCCTGAGGCTAATATTAGAATATTAAATGGTAAGAAGAGCTGAGTCAAGATTTGAGATTTAGACTTGCTTCATCTCATGGTAAACATTATTAAAACTTCTTCAAGGAGAAATAGTGGCAATATTGACTAAGTTTTAATTTTAACAACATAAGTTAATGTCTTTCTCGTTTGCAAAAGAGAGGGTTTTTTTAATGGAAACTTTCCATATTTGGCCAACATTTAGATCATCCTTTGTAGGGAGAAGATGAAAGACTATTTCACTGGGAGATGGTCTGAAGTTGTTAGTGTTGCTGTCCTGTTTTCTTGAGGATAAAGCAAGAAATTTTCAAAAGAAAAAAGAAGTAGCAAGGGAAGTAGCAAGGATGGAAAATACAGTGTCAGGGAGCAGCAAGAGCAGGTGAGACATAAGGTACAGGTGACACTGAGGGACAGGACAGTGTCCCCCTGACATGGCCCCATCTCACAGCACCCAGCTAGAAGAGCTGAGCAGGGCCAGCAAGTCAGCAGGGCAGGATCCACAAAAAGCCAAGGGCAAGGCCCTGAGCATGATGAGGCCACGTCAGAGCTGCCCTTGAGCACAGGCAGCCAGACTCCAACAAGGACTTGGTGTATAGTTCTGATTTTGGTGTTCTTATTTGTTCTTCCTTTGAAGAATGCTAGTATGATTCAGTCAGCTGCTCTGTGCACAGGCCAACTCTGTCAGCAGCATTACTAAACACACTTTTTTGGCTAAAGGAGGAAAAAAAGTAAGAAAATAATAAAAGATACAAAAAAGGTACAAGAGAGGGAGGAAGAGGAAAAAGGAGCTCCAGATCTAACATTAAGACACTGCCAAAGCTGGTAAAGGTGGAGATGAGGCATCTTTTGGTTCCCTCTGTCTGTCTCAGGAAAGTTATGCTAACTCCCAAGATAGGATGTGCCAGTGCACTCATACTGGATTGCACTCCACGTCCTACCAGGATGTTACAGAAATCATTTGTCACAGGTCCAAATTTTACTGTTTCTGTCACTATATTGAAAGCTTCAGCAAAGGGTCTAGGGTTAAACTGAGTTTTTTCCTACTTTCTTCATCTGAGCTCTTAATTTCTTACCTTACGAGCCTAGTCCTCTGGTTACTCAAACCACCCTCTTTTTGGCTAATATTAGTATGTCTCTTTGTTTCAAATTATTCAATTTCTTAATATTTTACTTTGTCAAAATATTTTAGCTTCTGCAAATAGTTTTAGGTAACTGGCCAGATCAGATTCCTGTTATCCTGGCTAAGTTAAATATAAGAAGCCAAACAAAGCTTTGAAAAATTGTGACTTTTTCTTATTAAAATATGTATCCACAAATTGCTTGAAGACACTTCTGTATTGTGTAGTATAATGATGGCAGAGTCTTATTATTAACACAGTATTAATCTCCACCGGGAAAGACATGAAATTCCATTATATGCCATTTCAATGGGGAAAAAGAGAAGCTGAGGAAGAACTGAAATACAGAGAAAAAAAAAATCAGCTTGCCTAAAGCTACACAGAAATTCTGCAACATTGGAAGGACTTGAATTCCATCTTCCTAACAAATAGGTTAATACCACTCCTGCCCCATAAAAGCCTTTGGCAGTTTTATTTGTAACAGACCTCATGTAGGTCAGTTAATGTGGACAGTATTCATTTCCATCAGCACTGCAGATTAAAGAGGACAATTTCCCATGGCAAAGCCATTTAAAGGCAAAGAATTAATACAGTTATTTTTAAAATATCCCACTCCTCAACGGTTCATCACCACCGCTATCAATTCATTTAAAAAATTACAGTTCAGTGCATAATGTCCCTGTGTACAGTGGTCGAAGTGGTCCCAGATGTGTTAGCGTGCAGCTCCAGGGTGGCATGTCACAGCCGGCAGTGGCAGCTGATAGGAGCTCCCTAAGGGCAGCCCCAGCTGATGCTCCCAGTTCCTAACCAGCTCTTGCCTCCCATCTAGTGGCTGCATCCGTGCACCAAACAGTTTATTCAGATTTTTTTTTTTTTTATTATTATTAAGGTACTGAACAAGTAAGAATCTTGTCTGCAGTAGAATAATGTAAGAAATTAACCCACATTCTCAGAATTTTTCTGAGTAACTTTGCATAACTTTTCAGAGTAACTTCGGTAAACTCAGCTACTCAAATATGGTTGGTTTCTTCAAAGTCACTACAGGATCTTCAGAGCTGAGATTGAAAAAATAAATCTGAACATGGAATTCTTCTATTACCTCGATGAATTTGATCCCTGTAAGGAAGCTGTGCTCACAAACCTTTCACTGCCTATGTTAAAACAGAAAACGTACTTCTCATCTCCAACAGCACAGTTAAAATCTGGTGTGGAAAACTACAAAACAGCAGCCTGTAAGGAAAAAAAACGAGGGGACTGAAAGAAGAAAAAGAAAATCCCAAAAGTGAGCCCAGACTCTTGACTTTGCAACAACCACAGAATTTGGAAGCGTCTTTCAAAGATCATCTGGTCCAGCCTTTCGTGGGACATTGAGCCTCCATGAGATTAGGACCCTGTCCAGTCATGTCTTGAAAACCTCTGGTGAACAAGGAATTCCCTCCCTCCGACCATGAGCCAAACGCCTCCTGTTTTGCACAAGCCATGTCCAGAGGAGGCAGAGTCTGTAGCTGAACAGAGCTGAAGTCACTGAAGCTGCAGCAAGGAGGTGGCAGGAAAGATGCAAACAGCAGAGCTTGGCTCCTCACTGCTCCCAAAAAGCAAATGTGTGTCCTCAAGGAAGGCAGCAGCTAAAAATGCCACTCAGCATCTGTAGTGCACAGAGTACTGTATGAGGGGAAGGGAGGGAAAAGCAGAGAGGTGGCTAGGGGGCAGGACCAGCCTTGGTGCAGCTGACAGCAAATAATGAACTCATCCACGTGGGATTGTTACTTTTATAGGACATCTATAAATATTAATCATCCATCTTTTTGGTGAATGTAGCAGGCAGAATACAAAGCAGGGAATTATCCTGGCATGAGATACGGAGTGAGAATATGCTGGCATGTATTGCTAGTCAATAGGTATTCGGAGTACTTTAGTGGGAAATAAACTCTCCTTTTGAGTTTATTTCAATATAGAGCCTATCTGTTTCTGGATTGTATTCAGCATCTAAGCACAGATCAGAATTGATAAAGTCTGACATACTTTGTATTACCAGCATGTACTTCTACTAGCAGTAACAGTAAATTAAACAAAGCCTGGGCACAGTCTTTAGACACAGCAAGTGATTGTTTAAACTGTTTAATTGTTAGGATAGAGCCTGGGGTATTTTTATGCTCAAAGTTTCCTAAACAACTCCCAGGCATAATTTAGGATTTGGCATATGCCATGCATCATTCTCAATTAAATTGTCTCCCTATTTTGAAGGGGAAAAGGGCTTGAAAGTTGGCCGCTGTGCAAAAGAAGTAATTTAATATGGTACTAGAGGCATTGCCTTTGGCTGCATCCATGCTGCTAGGAAATAAAAGCAGCAGACTAAAAGTTTAAACAATGTTCCCCTAAATATGTAAGCGCTAGAGTTTCAGGAGCTTCTATAAACATCTTCCCCTCATCATGGGCGGCATGATGGTTCTTTCTTTCTCTTTCTTTCTTTCTTTCTTTCTTTCTTTCTTTCTTTCTTTCTTTCTTTTTCTTCTTTCCTTCCTTCCTTCCGACACTTCCTTCCGACACTTTGTTCCTTCCTTCCGACACTTCCTTCCTTCCTTCCGACACTTCCTTCCTTCCTTCCTTCCTTCCTTCCTTCCTTCCTTCCTTCCGACACTTCCTTCCTTCCGACACTTCCTTCCTTCCGACACTTCCTTCCTTCCTTCCGACACTTCCTTCCTTCCTTCCGACACTTCCTTCCGACACTTCCTTCCTTCCTTCCGACACTTCCTTCCTTCCTTCCTTCCTTCCTTCCTTCCTTCCTTCCGACACTTCCTTCCGACACTTCCTTCCGACACTTCCTTCCGACACTTCCTTCCGACACTTCCTTCCGACACTTCGACACTTCCTTCCGACACTTCCTTCCGACACTTCGTTCCTTCCTTCCGACACTTCCTTCCTTCCTTCCTTCCTTCCTTCCTTCCTTCCTTCCTTCCGACACTTCCTTCCTTCCTTCCGACACTTCCTTCCTTCCTTCCTTCCTTCCTTCCTTCCTTCCTTCCTTCCTTCCTTCCTTCCTTCCGACACTTCCTTCCGACACTTCCTTCCGACACTTCCTTCCTTCCTTCCTTCCTTCCGACACTTCCTTCCGACACTTCCTTCCGACACTTCCTTCCGACACTTCCTTCCTTCCTTCCGACACTTCCTTCCTTCCTTCCTTCCGACACTTCCTTCCTTCCGACACTTCCTTCCTTCCAACACTTCCTTCCGACACTTCCTTCCTTCCGACACTTCCTTCCAACACTTCCTTCCTTCCTTCCGCCACTTCCTTCCTTCCGCCACTTCCTTCCTTCTGCCACTTCCTTCCTTCCGCCACTTCCTTCCTTCCGCCACTTCCTTCCGCCACTTCCTTCCTTCCGCCACTTCCTTCCTTCCGCCACTTCCTTCCGCCACTTCCTTCCTTCCGCCACTTCCTTCCGCCACTTCCTTCCTTCCGCCACTTCCTTCCTTTTCTTTTTTTCAGGAAGAAGCTTGCAGAGTTCAAAAGATCTACCAGTATTTGGAGCAGTTGCTTATAAAAATCCTCCGCTCTCCTAAGAATGCAAGGAAATACTGAAATTTAAATGTAGAATTAATTTCTTACTTATCTTGCTGTTCTTTAAATAAAAGATGAATATTCCCTGGTGGTGTCTATTCTTGAGTAAGGAATTGTGCTCTGGATTTTTATGGAATAGAGGGATAGGGAAGCATTTCCTCAATAAAGTCAACAAATTATAGAATCACAGAATTATTTGGGTTGAATGGGACCTTAAAGATCACGCAGTTCAAATCCCCCTCTCATGGTCAGGGTCACCTTCCAATCAATAGACCAGGTTGCTCAGAGCCCAATCCAGCCTGGCCATTAATTAAATCAAATAGTTAAGTAGTTATTTAACTAATTTGTACAGTTTTTAAGCAAATATTAACTTAACAGATATTAACTAATAAGCTCAATTTAGTTAATTTCAGTTCCAGAGAGCTCGAACTAATAACTCCGAGAAGGTGTCCAGCATTTTTAACCAGTCCTTATTAGGCTGTATACATCATGAGGTCCATGCAGAAAGAAAAAAAAATGTGTTTTACCAAGAAAATTATAGGAGTTACCAGTGTGCCATTGGTATGTAAAGAATTAATATTGAGTGATTATAAGTGAATGCATAAAAGGTTGGAAATTTGCAGAGTTCTCTAACTACTGGCCCTTAAATGCACCAGGTACCCTGATTTTAAAAGTACTATCTGAAGTACAAGCAACCTGAAAGAAACAAAAGTACTGCCTGAAATGATGTGCTAAAATTTCTAAAACTCCCCCAAGGAATTACCTAATTATATTTAATTCCAAAAATCAGCCTTTTTTTCACTTTTGAAATCTCACTTGAGCTATTTCTGCTTTACAAGTTAAATAGCAGCTTTGCAAATGGATTGGACTGATTCTCAGTCTCTTTTACAGCCCTTATTCTCTTCTACATCCAATATGATATAAAGGAGCTTCATCATAGGCAGTCTTATCCAAAGTCAGACAAAGATAATGGTAACCTTCCCATAACTTAAATAATTTTAGTGTGAGGCCCTATATAGTGGCAGATCTCAAAGCCTGAATTACTAATATGTATGGACGTATCAATTAATAAAGAATCCTATCTTTATTTAAACACACCCATTTTTGTAAATACATGCAGAAATAATACTTTGAGCCAGTTAATTTAGCAATGATTTCTTGCATTGAAACTAATGATATCCCACTGGAATAAATATTATCATAGATGATCCAAGGCAGAAGCGTAATCAAGCAAGATTAGGGAAATAACACACTATGATCATAAATGCTAACCATATTTGTTTAATAAATGATGCTTCAGGCAGAGTCCCCAAGCAAAAAATCCTTAAAACCCAAAGGTTCTTGAACCTTGTTTCCACTGCTGAATGATGGATGCATAAATCTGTAAATCTGTAGAAGGCAAGGGCCACAGCTAGGTCACAGAAGATGTTACTTAAAAAAAAAAATAAAAGTATGCTAAAAATCATCATAATATACTTTCCTTTTTCCACTGAAATAAGCTGTTTTTCTAGAAGCAGCATTCTTCTAGACATCGTACTGTAGTGATGGCTGTGGTGTGACTGGTGCTTTGCCTGAGATAGAGTTTGAAATCTCCCAGGCAACAAAGTCCCAGCTGTGTCTTTTCTCAGGTAGTAGTTTTGTTTTGAGATCAATTGCAAAATAAGAGATACTTGCAGACTTCAGCCAATGAAGGTCTTTAGTGTGATGTCTGCACAGATAGCATACAGTTATCAAGCTATTTTGCACATGTCAAGCCCATTGAGTTTGTATCCAAAACATAACTCGCTAGATTTTAAGGCCTGTCTAAATGGTACCCATCTTTCTAGTGATGATCATGGCTTTGTGTTAATGTGTACAGTAGTGCAAATATAGATAAGCAATGCTAATTCCACAGAGGAGAGGAATATATCACTATATTACATTCTAATAACCTTTATAGCTGCCTCTAAACAATTGTCTTTTTAACTCCTTTTATCACTATGAAGATATTATGACCTTAGTCTTTGTCTTGGTTACATAATTAATTAATTCACTTCACACTCTTGGGAATCACTGGTGGTGTTGTGTCCTGGGTTGACTATATGATGCTTTTATCCCCAGTCGTCTCATTCTGTTTATGTTGAATAATAATAAGTTTTGTACCTTTAAGAGTGTTCCAGAGAGTGAAGGGGGAGAGAGAAGAAGCAGCAGTTTGTTTTCAGACACTGCACTCCTCCTCCACATTCCTGCTCCTGGACTGTGTTGTCTGCGGACAGACAGCGGGGCAGAGAGCTCTTCTTTTGCTTTTTAGTTAGTGTTAGCTAGCTGAGGCAAAGAAGTTCCCTGGACTGGTTTTTTTCCCTTTTTCTTTGGACCTCTTGAAACTGCTCTGGACTGAACACCCAGGGGAGCACCGGCAGCTGCAGCTGTGGCCCACCGGGCCGGGCCTTGCCTGCGACAATTCCAGTGCCTGAGGGACTGATCAGAGACTGAGTGAGCTGAGCTTCAACCCGGGGTTTTATCAGTTTGTCATCTCTTTTAGAGTGGCAAGGGGTCTCATTGTTTTGATATTGTTTTGGTTTTATTGTTTAATAAACAGGTTTTTTCCACCTTTCTCCAAGGAGGTATTTTTTTCCCTCCCAGACCAGTTGGGGGGAGGGGCCGATTGGATCTGCTTTTCCCACTGGAGCTCCTTTGGGGAAATCTTCCCCAAAGTTGCTCTAAACCTGGACATGTTGACACAGGAGACCATTTTATTTTTCTGGTGCAAACAGCGGGATGCTCATAGGTCCACAGAGGGTAGTTTGGGAAGCAGACGTTAGAGATGGGCTGTTATTTGTTAGTATCAAAACACAGTTCTCATCTGTGCTGCTTGCAGTTGTGTTGTGGCCAACATAGGGTTAATGAGGAGTGCGTGAAGAGCTGTGTACATGCCCTTCTCCATGCCTTTCTTCTGGCTGAAAAAGTTAATAACTACTTCAGGTATGCACAGATTCTGCCAAGAATATCTCTGTATAGGAACTATACATCTCTAAGTCTTGAGCTGCTCCTTTTCCAACTCAGGACAGTTGAAGCAGGAGAAATGACTAGGCAAGTAACAGCACTAGTCAGTGTAACCCTTCTAAGTATTCTACACCATCAAAAAGATCCCTTTGCAACACCCACACATAACCATCCTGATAATTTTAAGCAATCCTGAAAAAAATAAAATTTTCAGGCCTTGCGTGATCTTGAAATTAGTTTCCATTCAGCAATGAGTTGTCAATAATAAATATGCCAATAGCTGTATCCATTCTTGTGCTTGTAAGACTTGGTTGGTTTACCATTTCATAATCAACACAAGTGTCTTTATCTATTCCAGTTGGTCTCATAAGAGAGGAGAATCTCTAAGCAGGGAGAAAAAAGCCTGAATATTCCTAGACAAAGAGCACATGTCTAAATGCTATTTAGATACAGCAGGACAGGATGGTAACAGAACATGTTTTAATGTAAGCCAATAGTAGTTCCAAAGCATGTATTTGGATACTTTTCTGGAAGAAAACTAGTTAGAGTTCCAATGGCATTTGCATAAGTGATATTTGCTTAGATAAATGTTTGAAAGAGTGGGATTTTTTTTTGTTTTCAATTGCTTGTATTAATGTTCAGCCATAGCTAGGCCAGTTTCTTTGATAATGTTTCAATGAGTTTAATCCCTACTGGATGAAGACAAACTAAACAATAAATGGGACTCTTCACTCTTAGCTGCTATGGCTGCTTATTAAGGTTGTGTTCCTTGTGGAGTTCCTGGTTCCTGGTTAAGGAACAGTCTTAATGAAATACTGGCATGGCTCCCATTATAGTAATTAAACTCTGAAAATTACATTAAAATAGCAAATGTCTAATGTGGAAGAAAACATCTGGTAACAATATTGCTCTATGGTGCCATTTGGTGACAGCAGTGAGGGCGCTACTCTGTCATCAGTGATCTGGTGTAATTACAATGGGATCGTAAGCATCAAGGGAAGTTTATCTCAAAGTACTAATGTGGCGCAGGTGAACAAAACTGTTCCCAAGTCAATAAATAACGTTGGTTTTTTTTCTTCCCTTTATTCTTTTATTTTTTTTTTACAGGGACAGGGGATCAGCCAGCCATTTGGGCCACCTACAGTCGTGAGATGGACTTGTCATTTAATGCCATTTGCAAACTTATGGAGCTCAGTCATAATCTAGTGAGATTTCTTCCCCTGCTGCCTCCTCCTGGAGGATTGTCCCAGTCTGCTGAGTGAGAAGAGTTACAACTACATGCAAGTCTGTATTTCTTTGGTCAGCATTCTCCTGAACTCAGAGTGCAGGTAAGTCAGCATGGCCACTCCTGAAACACAGAACTCAGGAAGAAGCAGGCAGGTAGGTAACATTCAGCAATTCAGGTCATTCACACATGCTTCTTATTTTTAATAAAGTGCTTTAAAAAACTTCATCAACCAAGATAATCTGTCTCCATGGGAGGGCATGGGAGCATTGTACAACAATGAAAGCGTCCTCTGCTCCTTTGGGAATTGAAGAGGATCCCCCTCTTTTTCCAAGGATCATATCTCTTAAGTAATCTTTTCAAAAATATGATCCCTTAATCAATGAAAGGAACTGATCCCTTAAATCAATAAAACCAGTACAAATAGACAAAGTAACATTATCCACAGTAACAGAACAGCACCACTTCAATTTCACAATCAAGTGTGCTGAAAAAATGCCTTGTTTTTCATTAAGAAAAAATGGGGGAGTATAAACAACAAAAAAAGGTTGAGGAATCTACTTTTAAATTAAAACAGGTCCTCTACAAATGCAAAGACTGTGTTTAGTATGCAGTTTGAAACGTGGAGAAATATTTCCCTGGTGTATCTACCACACCCTTCCTAGAGATGAATGACAAAATGTCCAGTTCTACTCTAAACAGTGAGAAATGTCATTACAAATTAAGTGGGCCAATTCAATCCTGGATTTACAACAGATTATGTTATTTAATGCTTTGTGAACTGGTCTTTCACCAACAGAAGATCTGCAGTAGATAGGTCACAACAGCCTGGGCACTTGCCCCTTTACTGTGACAGACTGGAACTGAAGGGCACGGAGAGGACAAGCTGCAGAGCACTGATGACAGAGGAGTCATGCTGTGGCCATGCCATTCAGTCCTCTGTATTATGTTCTAAAACTCCTTGTAAGTTAGATGTAGTCCAAATATCCATTAAAAAATAGGTGAGAAGCTATTTGGACAGAAATAATTTTTAAAACACAGTCTTCCAGGCTAACATGGAATGAAAATTAAGTTCTTATACAGCTTTTGCATTTTAGTTCTGTTTGGTTCTAGCTTCCTTTCTGGAAGCACATTTCTTACAACATTGGCCACAGAATCATGTATCTCTTTGTGCCCGGGGACAATGCAGTTTTCACTGACTACTTTTTAATTTCTGTTTATTTGCACAAAATGTTTCCCCCCATGTGATAAGCCGTGTTATTTTGCTGCACAGTCCTAAACCTGAAACATTTTCAATGGAGTTCCCTTGGGGACAGAGGACTGGAGCCTTAGGATGACTAATTGTGTTTCTAAATATGTCTCACAGTAGCCTAGCAGGCTGTAAAGAATTCCAATATTTATAAGGAAGAACTGGACAAAAATAAAATCTTATTGACAAAAGCCAACACATGGCTAATACGGATGAATGGTGGAAATCTGCCAATAATGGCAATGTCATTTCCTTCTCAGCTGTTCTTGGGGCAATGTTCAAATTATTTGTCTCATTGACCCCTTTCAGAAAAAAAAAAATCCTTTCCTGCCCACTATTTATTGACCATGTTTAGAATGGGACAGAATGAAATGATATTGACATAGTTTAGCCTGTAGGGTTTAATTAACACCGCTGAGAAGTCTGATGCCCAGAAGGCACAGCTGCTTTCATATGGCATGAGCTGGTAGAGCCAAAGCCAGGAAGAGAGCCCCAGTGATGAGTTCTGCATCTGTGAGAGCAGGGCTGCTGGAGGCCTCCAGGAGTTAATCTGTAGTGTTAGCATGTGCTCCTTGCCAGAGCATACCACATGGCCCACAGCCTTGGGGAGTAATACCTCGAGTTAGAATCAAAGTGAAAAGAGCCAGGCAGGGAATATTGGTGAATGGGTCTTTTGTGTTCCACAAAAGGGAACAAGGGAAGGGCTCCAGCCTGCTTCACTGTACATCAAGTATGCAATGCTCATAAGAATCATCTGTTCTCATCCTTCCTACTGCTTTGTTACACAACCCTTAATTACAGTTCAAGTAACCCACCCAAGTCAAGGATTTGATTGCCAGCAAAAGATGCATGAACTGATAACTCTGTGACACAGAGAAGTGTGTAGCAGGTTATACTGTTCCCTTCTGAAGATTCCTGGTGGTCAGATCTTAATTTGAGGAGCTTTTCAGGAGAAGTCCAATGATGACTGAGAAGTGCTTTTGCATAGCAAAAAGAAGAGCTGCTTGCTCTCTGCCTTCCAGAGATACCTTTTTACCCTTACATGTTTTTTTGTCACTTTCTTTGTCCTCATTTTAGAGAGTATGAAACAGATGTAACAGGGCAGCCCTTCTCTAGAGGGGATGTACTAGAATGAAATATACATGCCCTATTAAATTTCTGTAAAACGTTTCCCAATTATATTAATGCTAATTGCTGGAAAGCACACAGAATAAAAAAATTTTTTCTGCTTAGACCCTGATCACGAGTGTGTATATCATGTCCAACCTAACAGTAACATACAGCCCGGTAAAATTGCTCAAACCTGTCCCATGGAGTTCACTGGTTTGATCTCAAAAACATAATTCAGCAGCATAAGAGGCGCCTGAGCCAGTTCTGAACAAGGGAGCTGAGGCACCAAAAATTGCTTAACAGCCTATTTGAGCCTGCAGCAGTCAAAGAAAGTGTGGGACAGCAGTGAGAAGGGACAGCAGTGTGCATAGGTCAATGGAAAAAGGCTGGAGAAGCCTGGCCAGCAATCAGCATCCCTTGTCAGCTGCCCAAAAAGTCTTTTCAAGCACAAGCTAAATTGTTTGTCCAAGTTCTATTTATGCATGTGTACTAGTGTGCTACTGTGGGGGGGAGCTTTGGGGGTATAAATTTCTGAAAGAGTAATATGGCCACTAAAAGGAAATTACAAACTGATCACAGAAAAGGACTGTAAAAGTGGCCTTTAAGCAAACTGTAAAAGGTGTATAATGTTCACACATGCAGCTGGCCTGTGCTGCTGCATCACCACCACAGCACACACAAAATCCATCACTCCTGACACTGCACAGGAAACATCCCCTCCCTATCCTAACTGACAACAGAGGATGGTCCTATGTGATAAATTCCCCCTCTGTAGGAAGGGTTCACACCATTTGCAGGCATTTTTTCTATGTAGAGATTTTCAATTTTGCAGTAGCCACTCCCTGAAGGAGTTTCTGGGCTGGCCAGATTGCGCACCCAGGATATTAGTCGACTCACATTTTCATTTCTTGGTCGCCATGACTGGACTTCAGCTGTATTATATATAATATATGCTATAGAGCATGTAATATGTACTGTGTACCTTATATCTATGTATCTTAGCTTGCTGTTTGAAATTATCATGGCAATAAAAAGATATGAGACATCTAAGAGCAAATGAAGATTGTTGAAGTGAGGGGAGAACAACCATCCTATAATGCATTGAACTCAAGTTTATTGATCGATCAGTCAGTTTAAATAATAGTGTTAATGCACTTCATGCATATTCCAAAATCCAGGTTTATGACAGAGAAAACTCTAACCACTCCTTTTGTTTTACAATATCGTTGATTGTTTATACAAAATAAAACCAGTGTTCCCACTGTGATATGAACGGTTCCCAAAACTTCCATATCTGTTCCCAGGGTGCCATCTTTTCCCAGAGAGGGTGTTTCGCTTGTTATGGGAAGACTGCCTGAGAACCTTATTGTTTATACAATGATGCCTGAGAGAGACTAATTGTTTATAGAAGTCAGGCTGGGAACTGCTTTGGAACTGCTTCACAGCTACCTGTTACTTTTCTCTCAATTGCATGGCTTCATGGCCTTTTTCCTCAAGCCATGCCTGAACTAAACTCTCCACAGAAGATCCAAATAGTTATTTATGTTTTCAGGCCTGTAAGAATCTTTTAAAATATGGTTTTAGATTTGAGCTTTGTAACAAGTGAAGCCTGTTTGAACCTGGAACTGCGAAGATCTGCTTGGCATAAAAAGTGAAGGAAATTTTGAAATTGTTTATTTTTTGACTCAGACTAGGCTAGATGAGTCTTCTGCTGCTGCTTCAGCACCAGATCACCCAGGAGTCGAGAGGCAGAAGCTGACAGGAACGATTTGACTGTGCTTAATGAGAGGACATTTCTCACTCAGCCACTGGATTTTGACAGCTTAGTTTGAAATCTTGCAGTGTTTGCATAAGACAAACAACAAAGAGTATTCACAAGTCAAGCTGACATTATCCATCCAAGTTTTAAAATGTGAAGAGCTTCAGTACTGGAGAAAGGTTTTATTCTTTAAATATTTTTACTTTAAAATTGTTGAGGCAGTTTATTCTCCTAATTAACCTGGCAAATAGTCTGGGGTTTATATTTCCATTTCTGTTAAAAATCTTCTGATACTAGTTCTGAAACAAAACTTTCCACATATGTGGGAAAGGCATTGCCCATCTGATTAGCTGTGGAATTGGCAATGTGAAAGGAAACAGATGAAATAATATTTTTCTGTGCAAATTTGCCTGAACCAGACTTAACTCACTGTCCTAAGTAATTAGTTGAAGATAAATGCAACAAAGATAGCTGCAGTATTTCCAGATGAAAACATCTCATCTAGTTAGTGCTTAACTTGGTGAGACTCATCTGATATACAGTGATTGTATCTTTTTAAATTATCACAGTTCTCTTTTCCTCATTTATTGTTCTAGGAAACTGTTGAAAGAACTTCATTTTGAGTCTGGAACCCATAGAATTAGAAATATCAATTTCAATCTTACAGGAAGTTAACATAATTAATGGTAATTTAAAATTTTTCCTTTAAAATATGGTGGGACCCGACTCTCACTGGATCAATAACTTTTGTTTTTCAGTAACTTTTGTCTGGAATAAAAAAATGTAAAGGAAGTCAATAGATGTGATTTGAGGACTGGAGGTTCAGAATTCCCATAAAGCATGTGTAAGGTTTTCACAGTGATGACACTGGGTACATACACTCAACTGATGTTCTTGAAGATTTGTACTTGCATGTCATCTTACCCAAGACCAGACCTCCAAAATAGCTTAGCTTCCATATAGGTCCAAAAAATACACAGTCAAGTATTTTTTGGTCTATTTCAAGTACTGAGGTGGTTTTGGAGCTTTATTTTCACAGCTTTCCTGAAGTCTAAAGTGTGCAAGAGTGTGGTTCTGATTATGGCACTGATTCTGGTCTGCCAAAGACATTTGGAAAAATCCCAGCTAGCTCTCTGCCAGGCAATTCTCATGTGGATCTGAGAAAGATCCCCCAGCACAGCTCCCAAAACACAGAGTGGGTGAGACTGCACCAGTTTTTGCCTTGTTCCTTCAGGGGAGAAAAGCTGACAGCTCCCGAGTCCCCTCAAGCCATGTGTCCAGTTGGCAACGTGTAACTGCACTTTCAAGTGCTGAAGACACCGCACCAGTTGGCTCAGAATCAGCTCTTATTCCATTACAGACACCCCAAAATGTGAATATGCAGAAGAGTAACCGCTTTTCAGGGCTACAGGGGCACCAAACATCATCCACAGGAGACCCATGTCCCAGTCTAAGGCAGTGTGGATGCTGATGGACAACTTGCCTTCTGCTGGGTGGACTTGGCCAAGGGTGCCAAGAGCCACACTCATTGAATTGTGAGACTGTGCCCTCAGCACACAGTCTGGATGCTCATGAGCTGTAGCTCTCAGAAATGCAGCCCTCTTCACGGCCTGAGGACACATTTAAGCGTACTTTCAATTACTGCCAAAACTTGTAGACCACCTGCAGTTGAATCAGAAAGCATGACGAAACTGCTAAGTTAAGGTTGCATCTTCAGCTTTGGAGTTTTGTACTGTTTAACTACTTTTATTTATAAATTTATTCCTCATTTAGATGGTGAAGCAAAGACAGTTGTTTTAGTTGTTTGGAAAACAACTACACTACCAGGCTGTAAGCCCAGAAGTAGAACTACATAATATAAACCATTTCTAGTAGCACCTTTGACACCTTGTTTAAAAGATAAGTTTCTGCACCAATGCTACATTCGTTCTGCTGAAGTAATCAGACCTGTACTGACTTACACCAGCTGCTGATTTGGTTTCTTTGTAAAAGTACATCAATTCTTTAGACGTATCCATGGTTGATGGTATGGGTCTTTTATGAGTTAGTCCAACTGGTATTAATTTTTCCTCGAGATTTCCTATTTTTAGATCTATACATTAAGTACAATTAAGCAGTCTTTAATTTAAACTTTTATGTCCCATTATATTACTTTTAAATTGTCAGCCAGATGATGTAACAGGTAACATGATGGACACATCTGGCATCAATTAAGACTTAAAAGCTAATAATAGTCTAAAAATATAGATGATTGGAATTACATGAGAACAATTTTGTCAGAGCATCTTTAGACATGTGTAGGTCTATTATTCTAATGGTAAATGATCTTATCCCATGGGTGTCTTGCTCTACTCAAGTACAGCTGAAGGTCAGACAGATATTCCAGCCTTGAAAGTGGAAGAGACCAGCAGAGGGATTCTTGTTCTCTAACTAAAAGTAAAAAAAGTTCCTTCTCAGTTATGTTTGTTGCACATTAGTTGGAGGCACTCTAAATCACTCCTGCATTACAAACAAGAAGCAGGTAGAAAGGAGACTGAGAGATGCACATTGAGACTTGCAGCTTTTACATCTAGCGGTGTTCTCTATGGGAATGGGAGAAAAGAGAGTATTTCTGGTTTGTTGACTAAAACCTTCAGTGGAATAAAGTTTCATAGGAAGTTTTTATCATTTTTCTACCTTTTTTCTTTTTGTCTTCTCTTACTTTATCAATTCTGTATTCAGAGGAGTTTCATTTCCCTTGTCAAGCTGCTTTGTTATTTTTCAATTTAAAAAATGCAAAAAATAAAACTGAAAACTTGTGGGATCTCAGCACCTCAGGACGGAGGTGCAGAGAGGCCGAGACCACCCTTGGGGGGCTCGGGAATCCTGGAATGTTGCCAGAAGTGTCTGGTGGCAGGATTTTGATCCTACACAGGAGATGAGACCTGTATGAGGATAGGAGGAATTCACTGGGTGAATGGTGAAGGGATAAGTTAGTTAGAGTGTAAAACACAGGATTTAGGATTTTGGTACAGGGGGGTCTAAAGAAGTAAGATGGAGGAATTGGGGCGTGTCCTGTCCTTCTTCTTCTTCTTCTTGGCCTCCATCTTCTGTGGTGGTGGTGGCACTTTGGGATTGGTCATTACTAAAAGTGCACCGGTTAATAAGAGTAGAAGGTATTGGAGTAAAATGATAAATATTGTACACGTAACTTAGGGTATAAAGATAAGTGACCGCCCGGGGGCTTGGGGAGTGTGCCCATGGCTGACTTGCTGTGCAGACCTCTGTCGGGCTGAAAGAAAATCTTTTAGATAAACAATTAATAAACACCGAGACCGAGACAAGATCAGAAGTCTCTCCTCGTTCTTTGAAGCGTCGGCTCTCCAAGGCCATCCCTGGACATAAATCAGCCAGAAGAACGCCAGGAAAACCCTACAAGTGGCGTTCGCTGCGTGGGCACCCCCCACCAACCCTTTCGGGGGGGGATCAGCCCTGAAGAGCTGAAGAGCTGAAGAGCTGAAGAGCCGAGAGGGCAGCTCCTGAGGAGAGAAGCCTGAGAAAAAAAAAAAAAAAAAAAAAAAGGAAAAGAAGAAAGAAGAAAAGAAAAGAAAAGAAAAAAAAAAAAAAAAACCAGCCAGAAGAGTCTGCAAAAAAACAGCAGTCACTGAGAATTCCATCTCTCAGCTTCTGCCGAAGGCAGTTCGCAGAGCAGCCCGGATCGGAACCAGAAGGCGCCTCTGGATCCTTCTCCTGTGACCTGCTGGACAGAGACAGGAGCCTTCGGACAGCTCTGACGACAGATTCGGTGAGAAGGTCAAAAAATAAGAACATAATTGCACACTCTCCCAAAAAACAACGGGAAATTTTGTCCGCCTTACAAGGCGTGGCTCAAACATATACAGAAAGGATCTCAAAAGAAAAGAATTAAAACAGCTGTTGTTGTGGGCAAGGCTTAATTACCCACTGGCCGAAACATGCCTGCTATTCGAAGTGGGGTTTTGGCAGGAAATTAATAGGCACTTATATTTTTTAGCAACAAAGAAGGACGAGACAGCGTTAAAGCTGCTCTCGTCGGCAAGATTGATGCCAGAAAGGCATCATCTCGGCACAGTCGAAAAGACTGGGAGAGCAACGAAAAGTTGCCGGCACCCTCAGAAGGAGGGTGGGGAGCAAAGCTCCAGGAGAAAAAAAAAAAAAAAAGAAAAAATTTTAATTAGTTCTGGCCTCAAGAAGCCAGGGGAAAGGGCTCTCGAGAAAAGAGAGCAGGAAATAATATTAAAGCCCCGGTCCCAAAACCCAGAAACCCCAAGAAGCTCCTAAAGCGTCCTAAAACTCCGGAGAATACAAGGGAGTCAGGATCGGAGGGGGGGTGCAGGGGGAAGAGAAGGGATCGGGGGGGGAGGCGTTTCCCGCGGGGGGCACGGCGCGGCAGCGGCAGAGCTGGCGGGGAGCGCGGGTGAAGAGATAAAGGGAGACATGAGTGCAGACGCGGCTTTTATCAGCGCGGCGCCGGGGGGTGGCGGCCGCTCCGGCCGGCCGGCAGAGTAGCGGAGACGCGCGCGGCGGGCAAAACTCGCAAAAACCCGGGAGCGAAGTCGGGTCGAATTGCGGGGCGGGCTCGGGTGCCGGCGGGGGGCGGGCTGTACACACCGGCGGGAGGAGCCAGGGACACAACGTCAGAGGGAGAGGAGACAGAGTCGGGACAGACCGAGGGGAGGAGATTCGGAGGTGGAACGAGGGGGAGAGAGTGACGTCTCAGGCGAGGAGGGGCCGTGCTCGGGATCCTATGTCCCAGCGGCTCCACACCCTCCTCAGACTTGATGCCTCTGGTATAACCCTCGGAGTCCCAGTCCCTTCCCTTCAAGGGAGACGTTCTGGTGTTCAAGCTCCATTTTTAGCTGAATTAAAAGCCAAGCAGACACGGTCTCAAATGAGATCACGAACACGGCAATCGACAGGACAGGGGCGGTAGAGCTCATGCTGTCATCCGAGCTGGAGAGGCCGGTGACAGCGCCACCTAGTGGGGGGCAAGGCTTTCGCTTGTATCTCCACAGATCGAGACGTGGGTGTCGGCACGACACGTGAAACCATTTCGAGTGCGAGAACATGAAAATGCGGATCCCAGAAACAAAGATCCAAGAAAAAACAAAGAGACGAGTACTCAAACAGGGGTCGAGACTCAGATTGCCAAGACAACTCAAAAGAGAAATAAGAAGAAACTAAGGACTTTGGGGGGATTCTCTGTTAAGGTCCTGAATGAAAAGCAAAACAATGATGTCACACAGAAGTGAAGCCATGAGTTTCATGATGCTTATGTGCATCATTCTTTCATTCATTGCAATAAGCAATGGGGGTAATTTACCTATTAATCAGCCAAAGCAAAATGTATGGTAGAATTCTTTGACATCTCTCCCATTTGGAGAGGAATTTTAAGAGTAGGATTTTATGTTTTAATAATTCTCCTATTCCTCATACTTGTCATCCCATGCATATTTGCATGTTTAAAACACGCTATGAATCGGATAGTAAAAGAGATCTTCCTGGTGCAAACAGAAGGGGGAGATGTGGGATCTCAGCACCTCAGGACGGAGGTGCAGAGAGGCCGAGACCACCCTTGGGGGGCTCGGGAATCCTGGAATGTTGCCAGAAGTGTCTGGTGGCAGGATTTTGATCCTACACAGGAGATGAGACCTGTATGAGGATAGGAGGAATTCACTGGGTGAATGGTGAAGGGATAAGTTAGTTAGAGTGTAAAACACAGGATTTAGGATTTTGGTACAGGGGGGTCTAAAGAAGTAAGATGGAGGAATTGGGGCGTGTCCTGTCCTTCTTCTTCTTCTTCTTGGCCTCCATCTTCTGTGGTGGTGGTGGCACTTTGGGATTGGTCATTACTAAAAGTGCACCGGTTAATAAGAGTAGAAGGTATTGGAGTAAAATGATAAATATTGTACACGTAACTTAGGGTATAAAGATAAGTGACCGCCCGGGGGCTTGGGGAGTGTGCCCATGGCTGACTTGCTGTGCAGACCTCTGTCGGGCTGAAAGAAAATCTTTTAGATAAACAATTAATAAACACCGAGACCGAGACAAGATCAGAAGTCTCTCCTCGTTCTTTGAAGCGTCGGCTCTCCAAGGCCATCCCTGGGCCTTTCCAGGCCACCTAAACAGCAACAGCCAGAAAACCCTACAAAAACTGTTAGGATTGTTCATTCTATTGCATGTAATGTCAAAAGAGGAGAAATAAAATATTATCAAAACTATGAAAACTTCTAACACATTTTATTTCTAAAAGTTGAAAGAACAAGCGTTTTTTATTTAATTGCTGAGATCAATAGATGTCTAAATGAGGAGAGATAACCCACCTGCAGTTGAAGGAATCCAGCTGAATCCATAGGAAATTAGGCTGATACAGAGATCCTTTGCAGTATTTTTTTCAGTCTGACCAGAATAACTTCTATAATTTTTATTCCTCCTGTTGCTCTATTCAGAACTTTGCATGAGCATAAGTTTTGTTTAATTGAAACTTTCTTACCTAATCTACACAGAAATGATTGAAAGTGTTGGACATAAAAGTCCATTAATGGCTGAATAAAGAACTTTATTCTCAAAAACTTTCTAGCTGTTTCTCATATCTCTGTCACTATACAGCAACTTCAAAAACGTTTCACCCCTAAAAACTGGAATCAGTGATAATTAATACCTCCCACATAGGAGTAAGTAAATGACAAAATAAATGCTTAGGCTATTTAGGCTATTCCTAAAAAGAAAATAAAAGTAATTCTTTCCAGAAACAAAAACTTTACAAGAAGGGATTTCTATGTGTGTATGTCTGCATGCATGTGTATGAGGAAGATTCTAGTCTGACAGGAAAATTACATACTTGGCAAAGAAAAGCTTCCAAATATAGGGCTTGCCTTTCTGGGTGGATCCGAATGGCTGATTGTCATGTGTAATGTTTTGAAAGGTATGAAATATGTAATTTTGTAAGACAGCAGGACCCAGATCCTGCCTGTCTCTGAGAAAATGACCTAACAAAGCCCTGGGTAAGAACTAGCAGTTGCCATTATTCAGAATAACCCTCAATTTGCCTTGTTCTACGGCAGCAGTCACCCCCTGAGATACCAGGGATCCAGAGTCTGGAAACCATTATGCATTAAGCAGTGGTGTTTCTGTTACTGTCTTTACCAGGTCACACTGAGCAGCCAAGGAGGTAGAAAGTCTACTGGCATTTTATTCAAGAGCTGTTCCAGCAGCAGAGCTCAGAGCCCACGTCTGACTGATATCGAAGACCACACCTTTTCATCCACTATTAAGTACTTCTAACTCCCCATGCACAGCACCTTCAGACCCTTTGTAATTAAATGACCAAACCACACCAAGCCCTAGATTACACATTTTTATTCTCTTTCATACAGGTGTTAGGTAGTGTGTGGAGCAATAAACATCAGGGTATACCATGGTTTGTAGGAGTGGTAGCACGGAGTTGTAAGAGCCACTCTGCTTACTTACCAACAAGTACCCAGAAAGTCTTAATTTGTGGCACAAGGAGACAAGAAAAAATGCTGAGAAGTTGTGTCAAAGTACTTTTATTTCCCACTTCCACTCAGCCTCACCCTTCTCCACAGGCAAGGCTGTGTCATTCTCTGAGGAGTACCTGGAACATCTCCTACCAAAAGAGAGTTAAAGCAAAATGCAGGTGGCCCAGTCTCCATAGCACACCTCAAAATAAGCTGCCCATTAGTATCTGAAACTCATTTCCCAGGTAAAATGTCTCAATCATGGCATTCAGTAATATTTGCTTCAGAAAACAAGGTGAAAAAAATCTATCTCCAAAAGATGACTTAACAGTAGGAAGGGTCTCTGTGAGCAGAATTAGTCTTGTCTCCAGTGGAGGCACCCACACCCATCTCACGTGGATTCATTAAGAAGCTCCTGTCAAGATTCCTTGCCTTTGATTGTCACAGGCAAATGCAGCGTGGCAGGTTTTGTTCTCCAGTATCATTCAGCTTGAGTATTAGGTGAATCAGGCAGCAAGGAAGGAAAAGTGGTAATGGCACAGCAGAAATCACAGTGAACTGTCACCTAAACGCCTATGTACTGCAGGCCAAGAAGGATAAATTCAGCAGAAACAGGTGCTTTGAAAGATGGTCATTTCAATCAGAGGAGGAGAAAGTCTGAGGGGAAGGCTAAGAGATGGGCTTGTTCAGTCTAACAAAACAGGAGCTGAGACATGGCTGGCTAAGAAGATAAACAGTGAGCAGAAAATATATGCAAGGTAGAGCAAGAACACGTAGCTATAACAGGTTGTGAATAAGTTTTAATCTTCTAATTGGAGGAATGTCTTTGAACTCTGCCTGACTTAAAACTACTTTTCAATTTTCTGGTTAAAAATGAGGATGATGCATTATGGCCTTCAGTACCATGAGAACCTGAATCCACTGATCCAGCAAATCTTTTCACAGTTCCCGAACCTCTATTTCTGTGCTGCATTTTAAAGAAAACTCTCCAAATTTCTTGACAAATTTTCACAAATATCAAAAACATGAAGAACTATAAAGGGTTCAAAAGACCTGAACATTTGTGGAAAAGAAGCTCTTTGTTTTGATTTTTATTATTAGATTTCCATATCTATTTAAAAAGTGACATCTAACCTAAATGCCTTTGCAAATCACTTTCCAATTCATGTCACAATTTCAAACTTTGTGAATAAAAGCAATTGAAATCTGTTCATACCACTAACTGTTACCTTCTAAATAATATCAAAGATCAAATAGATGCATCAATGAACATGTAGGTCTAATTAAATTAAGTATTATGATGCTATAAAAGGAGCAATAATTACATTTAAAGCAGATTATACTACATGGAAAAGGAAATTTTTATTATATCATTCTTTTGATTTAAACGAGGATCAAATGGTACCTATGAAAATGCTGAATGCCTTAATGAATAGTTAAATGCATAACAATAGCTTGATATTCACCAAGAAGCAGTAACTATTCAGGAGGGAATGTAGCCAGATATAGCCAAAAACATTAAGCAATTATTTATAGGTAACAAATTAATCTGTCAGTAGAGCAAAGAAGAAAAAAGTCTTTTCCAGTTGCTACTGTTTGGAATCTGTCACCAGCTTTCCCTTTGATCTGACCCTGCTTCACTGGCAATAGTGTGGAGTGTTTGCTCAAAAACTCAGCTGCTGTAGAAGCAGTGCAGCTGCTTCTGGGTGACCACTCCATCCTGGGGTCTAGTGCTAGCACTGGAGATTGCTTCAGGGGAAATTTCACAGGAATTGTCACCAAGAAGCATTCTGTTGTGACTCCAGCAGGTGAATGCTTATCCATGACCGCAGGTTAGAAACTCTTTTGATGTGCTTGTGCTTGATTTACAACTGTAGAATATTTACAAAGGTTAATAATGTATTAATTCTTTAATAAACCTTTGAGGAACAGAATCTAAAGACCTAAACCAGTTTAAAATGTTGACATTCCTGGCAGTGATGGTTATGTCAGAGGCTTGTAACATTTTTCCCACATTCCCAAAAGATGATAATAAATCATGATTCTTGGAATTTTAAAAATGTGTCGTGTACTGCAGCCACAGATTAATTTTGGTCAAAAACCAGTGCATATCAATGTAGATGATGAACACGTTTTCTCACACAGTCCTGTCTCAAAGTAGTGAACTGGCAAATCAGAGTCAACATCTACTAGTGTGACAGATACCTGTAATGTACAGAAGTTACTAAACCACAAACATATGCTTTATTAAATTAAAAATAATAAAATAGGGAAACACATCTGGAAGCAGTAATTTTTAAAAGGTTCAGAATAAGAAAGGGAGCATCATTCTCTGTGCCTCTGTTGTCTCTGGCAACTCCCTTGATCATCATCCCACCTCACATGCCATAACCTCCCACAGTCTCTGTAAAGTTAGTCCTGTGGGGTACTTGAAGCAGGGGAAAAAAATGAAAGCAGAAGCTGGATTGACATGTCCACACTATAAGGTCTTACTTCATTTCCCTGAGCCT
Organism: Ammospiza caudacuta; assembly: GCF_027887145.1. Classification (NCBI taxonomy): domain Eukaryota; kingdom Metazoa; phylum Chordata; class Aves; order Passeriformes; family Passerellidae; genus Ammospiza; species Ammospiza caudacuta. The sequence goes on from NC_080594.1 coordinate 41,814,716, forward strand.
TCCTCATGATAAGCAGAGGAAGAACTTGAAAGTAATTTAGTCTTGAATACCAATGCTATTCCTCTTAACTCCTTCTATGGTGCCTGCAGTATGTGAAACACCAGAATTCCAGTTGAAAGATAAATAGATGTAAGATGAGACAAGGGATTATAAATCCACCTGTTCACCTCTTTGATTGTTGCAACAAAGTGCTTTTTATCATGGCTTTGGTTTTTTAGGGTTTGTGTTCTTTTGAAGGGACACAAGGTGGTGGGGTGGTATATTGTATTTAGTTTCAAAAAGAGCAAACATCGTCAGGAATGGACTTGTCAGGGAAAGCTGTAGATGGGCTTTCTGGGAAGTTCTGATTTCCTCCATTAGGTTTTTCTGCCCTGCTTTCCAAGCAGCAGAAATGATATGGCACTTTCATTTCCACCAGAATCCAAGAAAAGAGATGTCCAATGGAGTTGACATTTTGGCTCTTTCCTTCAGTTTACAGAGTGTATAGCTTTATAATGAGAAACTACATCTTTTAAAAACTATTATTTATCCTTGCAGGAAAATGGAGAGCCATTAAATAGCAACGGCAAACATTTCCAAGATTATGAGAATAATATTTAATTCATTTTTATACTGGCATCTGATGTGATTTGAAAAATACATATCCTGTTTCTGTTAATGTAACCTTGGAACAAAGACAAGAATGAAAAAAGCAGCCTCTGTTTCAGACCTTGCAGTAGGCCAACAGAGTTTTAAACCACAGTAAATTATGCAGCTGTCAGGTGACATGTGGGAGATAGGGCTCATAAAAGTTCAAGCTCCTCTAGTTTACTCCAAATGATGTTTTCCTCCAAAGATGATTAGGCTCTTAGGAAACACCTGCAAATGTAGACCTAATTAAAACCCTGACTTGCCTACAAAGCAGTTGACTACCTTGCAAAAAATGCTTTATCTGTAAATCTGTGTCCTTGTTGCACTTCTCTTTTTATTCTCTGAAATTCTGCTCATTTTGCTTCTTCTGTGGACACTTCCCTGAAAAGAAGTGTAAATTCAATGCCAAAAAATGCCTCAGCCTCATAAATGATAAACTTCTGGCCGCCTTCTAATTGCACAGCACACCAAAATTCAGAACAAACCTTTTCTACTGAAAGCAGACAAAACTGACCTGTATGAAATATTTTCACTGAATTTTCTAAGAAATTTTGATGACACCTGGTATCATACATAGTTACAGTGGGGGAGATTTCATCTCTTGCCAAAGACCTGTATTTGTGCCTCCCAGCTTGGGAAATAGGCAGGAGGACGCCAGTTCTTGTCAGAGCTGGTCTCACTGCCACTCTACATTCGCAATCCATATTATTATCTATATATCCAAATTATCCCAATCCATATTATCCAAATATGCTATATATTCTTTTCAGGAGCCACCTTTTTGCTGTGAGGGCTCATTGCCTGCCATTCGGCATCAGTAATACCCAGACCTGCTCTCAGACCCGCCCGCTGCCGTTGCTGTGGGCTCTGCTGCCATCAAGTGGAAACCAGCATGAACTCTAAGGGGCCTCACCTCAAAAACCGGGGCTGCTGGTGGATGAATGCCTCAGGAGTCACCCTGAGGCTGCAGGGATGGATGGATGGATGGATGGATGGATGGATGGATGGATGGATGGATGGATGGATGGATGGATGGATGGATGGATGGATGGATGGATGGATGGATGGATGGATGGATGGATGGATGGATGGATAACCCACAGCTGGTGGCTGATAGCAAATTTGGCTCCTCCAAAATATTCTGCTGGAGACTGTGCCATAGGGTAACCAGTGAGTAGTCATGCAAGTCTGCTCTGTGACAAAGGAGCACCTCCTCATCCTCATTGAAGTGTTCGAGTCAGCAGGACAATTTCTAATGTACAGACGTATACCCAAAGTCTTGCATAGACTGAGATGTCCCTCAGAGTGTCAGGCAGGGGTGCAGCAAGGGCAGGAGAGATGGGGTCTCAGAGTGAGAGTGAGGGCAAGGGCAGTGCCATTCCTGACCACAGAATCATAGAACCACAGAATGGTTTGGGCTGGAATGGACCTTAAAGATCACCTCATTCCAAAACCCTGCTGAGGACAGGGATGCCTTCCACTAGACCAGGGTGCCCAGCCTGGCCTTGAAGACTTCCAGGGATGGGACATCCACAACTTCTCATGTCTCACAGCACCCAGTCAGAAAAGCACAGTAGGTAAAGGGACAGGGACTGGAGTCAGCTGTAGCCCAGCCAGTGGTGACAGGCAGGTCTCAGTCTGTCAAGTCTGCCCCCAGCCTGAGCAAACAGCACAAATATGGGCTGGTCCCAGTGACACCTTCCCATCACTTTGCAGCATAAGCATTTGGACCAGCACCACAATCCCCTTTGCTTCCCCTCCCTCTGGGCATACATACACCTCACAATCACCCTCTTGGTGCAGAGAGTGACTTCTCTGTTTGTGCCACTGACAGCACCTGCAGACTTACCTGGCTGGCTTCTATGTGCTACAACATCATTTAGAGTCATATTCAACCCACAGATGTAAGGAAATATGCTAAAAAAGAAAATAGCATAATAATTTCTGCCTTGTAGGGTTTTGTGCTAGCATGTATTGCATACTGCAAATGGTGCAGAAATCTTTTCTAGGCATCAGTGAGTGAAGAGTGCAAGGAGAGCAGCAAACAGCAAGCATTTAATTCTTCACACAGGAGCAGCCCCATTTCTCTTCCAGCATCAGGTGCAAGGTGGACAACTCTCCAGCACAAATCACATCACCAACCACAGTAGCCATCCAAGCACCCTAAAATGTTACGTCTATGTTCAGCTGTTATCTCTCACAATTATAATTTCTGAGGATAACCTGTCTCTGACAGCAGGTTTCACCTTGGAGCCAAAGACACTTTCCCTAAGCCAATTTAACCATATCTGCAGACCAAACTACAATTCCAAATGTTTCAAATCAATGTTGCCCACTGAGAGGTAGTTTGTTTTCAATTTAGTTTTTCCGGTTCATGTTTGCCCAGGATTCAAGAATTCAAGAATTCAGTTAATCATACAGAAATTTTTAGCAAAATATTCATCCATGTAAGTATTTATGTGGTGTATGGGGCAGCAATGCTGTGATCCCTTGACACATTTAATGCTGGATTTGTAGCTAGTGAGAGAACTTCTATATACTTCTTATATTTTTATAAACTGATCAGACTCCATCCTAAACATGCTGTTCTATTCACTTTAGTCTCCTTAAATTTGCTTTCCAGGGAGTTAAAAATTTTCCTAACTTAATTCTTTCACGAGGTTATTTGAGCATTTTCACCAACGTTGCATTTTAAATCGTCTTCACTCAGTGAATATTTTCTCCTTTCCCTGACATGTCAATCCTGATATACTTATATGGAGCAGCAGTATTACTTGATAACTTTGATTTGGAAGGATAAACAAGCTGAAGTCTTGCCAGATTCTTCTGCATTAGTAATATCAAATAGGCTTGTACTTGCCTTCCATTGCAGAAATGTGTATGACCAAGTAAAGGAATGGCAATTATAAGTAAGAACCAAAAATACTGGAGAAAGGGGTAGGCCACTCAAAGCCCTGTAAAAAGGGGTGAGAATGTGGTAGATGTCTGTTCTACAGCCATATTGAGAAACCACAGCAGGGATTTAGTCTGAATGGAAATATAAAAGCATTTATATTCAAATGTTCTACAAAGAAAACTGAGACAGATAGTTTTGGTTTACATGGAAGTCTCTTATTCAGTCCTAAATTAAGTGTTTAATTTAGTTGTCTTTTTAATTATTTGGTCTTTTTGTAGGCCTTGCACTCCACTTTCTTTTTTGGAAAAGAACTCCGTAGGCTTCAGGTACATAATGTCAAAACAAACAATTTAGCAATACCAAATATTTCATTCTGAAAATGTTAAAATGAAATGTTTTGACATTTCCCCGATTTATCCTCCTCTTCTGCAGTCTTAACTATTTATCAGATTTTATATGACCTCACAGTTTGCTTTAATAAAATGTCAATTTTTGGCAAAGTTAATGATCCTCAGAACAGAAAATGGTCCCTATCTACCTACTGGATCTGCCTCATCTTACTCTTCATCCTGTCAAAAAAGGTGGTTTATGGTCATATCAGCAAAATGACAGGTGAAATGTAGAGGGTGAGCAGGTTTCAGTTATTATCCGCTTCTCCGAATAGAAAAGCTAAGAAACACCAAATGTAGTGGCAGATGGCAGGTTAAAAAAAAAAAAAAGTATTTTTACCACAGAGTTCCTTCATACAAAATATTACAAAGACTAAGAAGTTTACATGGAGGAGAGGGATGAATTTATGGAAAAGAAAGCTTAAGAGGATGGCTGAGAACACATACATCACCTGAGGCTCAGAAAGAAGCCAAGCTGCAAACTGTTGAAGGCTGGAATAACATTTTGGCAAATGATTGTTGCATGCCTCCTCTGTTCCCTGTGGATGTACCTCTGGACATTTTCTGAGGAAGGATACTGAGCTAGACAAACCCTTGATCTGACCCACTCATCTGGGCTGAAGTGCGTTCGTGCAAATAACGCAAAGGAACAGAATTAATGAAAGAACCAAGCTTGGCCGCTCTGCCCGTTGAGCACAGCTGTGTTTCAATGGTACAAACCTTATTAAAAATGTCACATTTGATGTCTGCAATGCTCTTCTGAGTTCCTACTGAAAAGTGAGCAGCTGCCCATCTGGGAAGCTGTAACAACCCGGATATTATCTGGTTTATTTCCCTATTGGTAAGCTTATGATAGCTTGACCTATCAAACTGTTTACTGTGCCATACCAGTCTACTTTATTTCTTTTTGTCTTATGAAGAGATTCAGATACATTGAAAACAGCAGTGTCAATAAATAAGCAGAAGGCATCTGCTGATGTCTTCTGCCAAGAAAAGGAGAGTGGGGAAACCAACATAATTTAATTTAGACATTTACTCAATAGCTTTAAGCCCATCAAACACCAATACTTTATAGTTCCCTTCACTTTGCATAAACATTTAGCACAGCACAGCGGGGGGAAGCAGCTCCTCAAACCCAGCTCTCTCCACTCAATGCTGATTTCATTCCATCCTTTAAAGAAAGGGCAGCATTACTCTGCTTTCTCTTCTGAAATGAGCAGCAAGAAAATTAAACTGATTAAATTTTTTTTGAAGCCTCAGTCCATTAACTGCATTCTTAAGCATCACAGTGACAGCTGTTGGTCTCACTTGAATATGTAGCCTTGAAAAACTACTTGAAAATCTGCTCTGTGATTCATAAATAGCATGTTGGAATCACTGTCAGTGGAGCTGAAGAGCCAATGTGTGGTTCACTGCAAGAAGAGTCAGTCTACAGAGAGGAAATTCCTGGTTTTGTACCACCTGCAATAGTTTTTCCATTAATTACAACTCAAAAGAGTAATTGTTTTTGCCACTTTTAGAGACATAGGAAGTGTCTTCTCAAAGAAAAAGATGGTAATGCCACACTATGTTTACAAGTTAAATAAGTTCTCAAAGCTATCTTTCATGGATCGCATGTTAGAAGTTTGTACACATTTAAAAAATTCAGTCAAGTATCTTCTGATTCACAGCTGCATTAAAAAACTCAAATACTCAATATTGTCAAAATAGTATTTTGTCTGTCAATAGCTCCTGATTCCATTACTGGAATAGTGTAATTCTGAAACTGGGAGTTTATTATTCATGATGGTGAAGGGAGTGACAAATGTCACAAAGGGCTACATGAATCACACACCAAAAATCAGGGTAAGGTTGCAAAAGAAACATTATGCAATGACTCACTGCTTAAGGACTGTGTTAATTAAATATTAGTCAGGACCTGAAGTGTCACATTGAGAGCTCAATTCAATTTGTGACCCCAGTTACAGCTGCAAACAGTTGGAAATAAGCCCAGTGAGACACAAAACACTGCTGAAGTACTTGGACACAGCTCTTCAAGTTCTCCATGCAATTGCACAAAGGGAAAGAATATGAGGAAGAAAAATGAGGGTGGAGAAAAACAGTGCATCCATAAGCATTTGTACCACAGAGAGATGCTGCTGAAAGAGGAATAATGAGAGGCAGGTAGGTGTGGAGAAAGGAGAGGAGGCCAGTGTTATTAGGGAAGGTGCCAAGAGAAAAGGTGAGCTCAGGATGAAGGAAGCCCCGCACTGCAGTAGTCTACCCTTGCCTCTTCCCCAGTGCTCCCAATGCAGTGCCAGCCACTCAGACTGGACATCTCCCAGTGAAGCTGGGACTTGCTCTCAGCCTGAAGAAAAGTTCTAAACTAACTCAGCTGTTGGACTTGCAACTGGGAAGCTGATCCTGAGGGTTTTCTCTGAAGCGGGGTGTCGTACTGATGCAGCACTGGCTGCTAGGTGGGTGTTCAGGAAGTCCCACCTGGGTTCCTTATTTCACCAGGGAAAGGTTCATTTCTGTTTCTCAATTCTCATTCTGTAAAATGAGATTATCTCCCCTCCACCCTAAAGGATTTTGTTAGATGCCTGGATATTCTGGTTATAAAAAAACCCCATGGAAAGATGCAAAAGGAAATTAAAATCTCTTTGTTTCCAGAGTAGGCTTTAAAGTTTTAAAGTAATAAAGAATATTGGTCATTCACTGAATGAGGGAAAAGTTGATAGTAAGACAGCCTGCAGATAAAGAAAAAGTATTTGATAATGCATGTGATAATTAAAAACCATGCAATAATGCAGCTGGACAAGAAGTCTGACGTAGAATTGTGCAGTGCTAACCTTGCAATTTTAATAACATTCATTTACTCCTGACTGGGTAGCACATCACATCACATCAGAGATATCTCAGACCACCAAATGACAGAGCATTCACTCCTTAATTGCTCTAAAATATCCAGTAGGTCTTTGCATGTAGAAAGATGCGCTTTTTTGAAAGTATCTTTTTTCTAAGGTGCTATCAAATACTTCAGAGATTAGAATCTCAGAAAACACATAAGGAATTGAAATTACTATTTGCTTCATTGTAGCTTTGTGCATAAGCTTGCTCACAGACACAGTGGTAGGGTTGATGAATCCATATAAACTTTTCTGATATGCAGTCATACATCTACAAATAGACACACACATGCACACCCCTGCCTCTCTCATTGTAACTTTCCCTTTGTCTGAGTCTCTCTCACTGAGGGCATTTTAGAGTTTCAAAACAACCTCAGTTTTGTTCTCCTGCCCTGTATTTTTGTTCAAAAATGTTCTCCAATGTTTGCAATTTCCTCCTGGTTTGGTGGCCTCTGCAAATCTGACAAGAGGGCACATTCTCCAGTCTGTTGGTAAAGATGCTAAATGGGACAGGTCCCAGGACAGGCCCATGCAGTGTCCCAGGTGTTAATGGCCTCCAAGGTAGAGTGTGACCCATTAAATGTGACCCTTTAAGCCAAATCATGCCATCAGGTTTTCTGATTTTGTTTTACCCCCCTGCAGCTCACAGTGTCCTAACTTGAATGATGCTTTTTTTTGTCCTGTCCACATCCCCTGGTGGTACGAACATTGATAAGGGGCATAAAGGAATTTGTGTTCTCCTGGGAGACAAAGGAAGTTGCATCCTAATAAACACCCTTACAATGACACTAAGCAGTCTTATTAATGCAATGATTGGGAAAATGCTGCAAGACAGACAAAAATCCAGGTTCACATGCTGCAGGAACACAAGAAGACAACAGTAGAGACGTTGAAAAAAAGAAGATGCCTTAGAAAAAAGGCACTGAATGCTAATTCTCTGCTGCTTGTCATTATCTCAGGGAAACTGGACTCTCTCCAAAGTCAGGCACTTTGTGCATTGCTGTGCAACAATGAAAGAGCCATTTGGGGTCAGCAGTAACTGTAAAATGAATGGACAGCAAAGGAGCGCCTCATTACTCAGCTTGACTGAAGACAGGAGAACATTTGATGATCACTTTTATATTCTGTCTCCGAAGCTGACCACCATTAAGCTGAGCCAAAATGTTGATGGCTAATGGGATGCCACTGAGATTCAAATGTTATATAGAATCCCATGGTATGTGAAGAGCCATATTTCTGTGGTCTAATTCAAAACAATTACAGAAAGGTAATGAACACTGTGTTAGTGTAAAACATTGTTCTAACATGAGAAGATGGAACACTTGTGAGAGCTGAAAAAAAGCCCAGCTGGCTGAAGGATCAAAAGGTCAAACACATTTCACCATTGTTTGTAGTTTCCTGCAGGAATTATAAACAGAAGGATCTTTGAGAAACTTAAGCAAGAAAAATAGCTACAGCAGCACCTGAAACTACAGTGGGCAGAGGAATTTCAATGGCATTCATTGTAGCCTGAAAGAAGAAATTGCTCACTTCACTGGGTGAAATGTATTAACCTCTAAAAGGCAGTGAGTCAATAAAAATGATTTAAGACTTCTTTCTGGCCTGAAATTCCATGAATCTATGAATATCAGATGACACCTGTGCAAAGCCAACTGCTTATCATTCACACCATGATCTGCTTTGTTTCCTCAAGTATTAAAAGGACAATGTTCTTCTTCTCTGTCTGCCTGATTGCACATCTTAAAAGAGTTTGTAATCATATACCAGAGACTCTGACTTGTTGGTGTCCTCTGTGCGACCTGCTTGGAAGCTGTGAACTTGGGATACCTGCACAGAATCACAGCTGTGCTGCCACCAGCACGTGATAAAAGTGAGAATACGACTAGTCTCTGGTTCTTTTATTTTTACCAAATTCTTCATTCCAAACTATAGATTTCCCATAAATCTCATAGCTCTCACAACACTGCCAGGACATAAATGGCAACAGTGACTTCAGATTGTGACCCCTGCTTTAGTCCCACTACAAGTCCCACTACAAGACACAGAAGGAGACAAGGGCATCTTTAAATGGAACAATTCTTGAGCCATAAAGTTTTGAAAAGATCTTCCATGATCCAGGGAAGAAAATAAAAGTGCCTCTTAGGGACTTAGGGAGACTTAGGGAGAATGAATGTTTTTCCAAAAGTCAGATGGATTGGGAAGGTTGACAGGCAGAGTGGGTAATCCTCTCTTGGGAATCCTCTCTTGGTGCTCAAGCTTTGGTTTTATGGAAAGCACTGCATGTCTCTCCCTGGCTGCAGCAATCAGCTGCTTCCCTGGAAGATAAGGGGAGATTTTGTCACCCTGTGCCACAGCCCAATCAGAGGAGTCAGTCTGCACCTTGTGAAATGCCATGAGTTTTCTGTTTTCACCTCTGCTGCTTTTCCCTCATTTTTTCCAGTGCAATCTGACAGTCACCTTCCTGTCCAACTGTGCACCCTCATACCTCAAGGGTGCTGGGGCAGAGTTTTGTACCCCTCTAACCAACATGCTGTCATCCCCCCAGCTTTGCACTCCGTACTCTGGACCACAGCCATGGCCGTTCCATTGGATTTCTTATGAGAAGCAATTGCTGCCACGGTGTGAAACACTCTCTTTGTCCATCTCTTCCTCTTCACCCCTTGTTTTGTAGCTTGTGATGTATAACATTATGTTAGGGAACATGAATTGCCTAGTAGCTGCCAATAGGAGAGAGCAGTGATTTAGGTAGCCAACCAGTATTATCCAGTGATACATTTGCAAAAAACTGAGGAGACCATTGGCATGGGCAATGTGTGTGTAATCAAACCATGTTCTGAGCAGTATGATTAGCACAAGAAATAAGAATTATCGATAAAGAGGTGGAGTGCATCAGGGTGAAACCGTGTAGTTACTGTAGAAGGAATATCTGTGAGAGAAAACCAGACAGAGCACCAGAGACAACTCACAGGGAGTGCCCACCACTACCACCAGTACCACAACTATCACTTCACCTCCCGGCTAGCTGCCATGGAAGATTCCCTTTTCTGTATCCCATGCCCTTTTTTCTTTCTCATATTCCATTTCTCCTTTCTTTTTTTTCCTTTCCCATTTCCTTTTTGCTTTCTTAATTTTGTGGATCTTTTAATCTTTCCTTGAAAATGGCCATTCCTGCCAGAGCTGATGTCCCTCAGCTTTTTTATATCATCAGTCATATACAAACACACTCTCTGTAAAACCTCTATGTGGATGTTGTTGGATTAAACAGCTGGCTAATGAATCACTTCAGTGATTTATTGCTGCTGCCTGGGGTGCATAGGGTTTCCATTTAGAAGTTTTGTAATGATTTCCTATGAATTAATGCAAATTAATAGCTAACAAGCCTAAAAGATCTTGATTCTTCTTGTCTGCTCTTTCTGCATATAAAAACTCTTGTTGACAAAGTTCTGTATCTTTGTCTCTCAGCCAAACACTTCTTTCAAAGAACTGCGCTCTCTGCCTCTCTCGCTTTCCTCTAACAGCCTGGAAGAATTCCTGCTGGATAGTTACTGTCTCAGGAGTACTGCAGGTCATCTCTGAACACTGTTTTGTTACTCATTTGTGGGAGGCAGCAGGCACAGTAGACAGGCAGTAGACAAGGCAGTATACAGAGACTCAGTCTGCTGAGGTCTGCTCCTGTGCACGACTCCCTTTTCTGTGTTTCTTGGCAAGCTATGCCACCTTTGGGCCTTAGATTCATTATCTGTGGTAAACAGAGTATTGATGCAAGGTTCTGACAGTTATCTGCAAAGTACCTTGACTCTAAAAATGAGAAGGGACTTAGATAAGTATGGGTGGTTTTGCTAGGTTGAGATTGTTGGCAATTTAATCTTTATGAACAAATAGGTCATAAAATTAGACCATTGTGAGGAGCTTATTTAATTTCACCAAATCTAGGAACTTGGTGAAAAAGGAGAAAGGAAGCTCCTGGAAAATGCATGGAGAGGTGCCTGGTGAGGTTCTTCTTCTGTTCTTTTATACAATCTGTTCAAATGAAAAATCCCTCATTCACAGCTAATTATTAGAAGTGTGACTTATTTCATCTGATTTATCCATACAGAAAGTAGGAATCTGATTCAGACATCTAATTTTCTGCTACAGTTGAGAGGGAGACATTCCTGGATGAGCAGTCCATCCAGCTGTGAGGATACTACCCTCCACAATGCCATCATAATCTGGCATCTGTTTTTCTAATAAACCTACTGTAACTGCAATGCCCTGGCATTATTTGTATAGTTTTGTAGTTTTGCATTTCTTTGGTTGCCCATAATCTTTTTGTGAAAAAGCAGTCTGCTGAAATCTCCCTTCTCAGTTTGTTTTTCAAGACATGTCTTGTTCAGTGACTCCAGAAATTCTTTTTACTATTAATTAAATCCATGATTTGACATTTTTTCCACATGTTTTTCCACATATTTTTTCCCATTTCAAGTACTTTGAAACTGAAAATCATCTATTTATTGTTTGTGTGATAGCCTGAAATTCTTCTTTATTAATCATGTCCCATAACACAATGTCATAAGCAATTTTTGTCATCATGTTTTCATTTAATCCTAAAAGAGTGAAAATAGTTAAGACGTCACTGGACTACTCCTTAAGGAACTCCACTCCTGACTTTCCTCTGCATAGTGCATTCCCCTTCAAAGGGGACTTATTGCTGTCTCTCCTCCATCTAATTCCTATTCACCTGAAATTTCTTCCACTAATTTGCATCTTTTCCAATTTCCCATACAGCTGGTAGGCCAGACAGATGACATTGATGCCATTTCTTTTGTCTAGAAAATAAGTTGGCAAAGAAGGATGTCAGGCTATTCAAATGCGATTCACATTCAGTAAACTCAAGCTGCAATTTATCTCATTCTCCATTTTTTCATTGCCTTTGGCTCCTTTTTCCATGGAAATATGTGTCAGGGCCCTGAGGGCACTCATAGTAGTTAATTGCCTGATCAGCCTTGCCTGAGGCCTCCACCCACCCCTGCCAGCTCCTCCGAAGCTGCCAGCCCTGCTTGTTCCCTGACAGTATTTTCTTAAACTTCTCATTCCTTTGGGATCAGAATAATGGGCCTGAGCTACACAAAGAGCCATTCCTAAATAACATCACTGGGTTTTCATGCTTTCCCTGACTTGAGGTCTGTGTGGATGCACTGCTATTAGACCAACAGCTTTGTGTATTTTCAGGTTTCTTTGTAGAGGAATCTGTAAAGATCACACTCTGTCCCTGACCCGAACTCACCAATTTCACTGAGATTTTTGCATGCGCCTCAGTTCTGGTAATTTTTACTTCTACATTCTTAATCACAGAGCTATCCTGCCTTTGCCCATATGTTGAGCATGATCATCTATCTTTACGAACAAGTGAGAAGTTGTTAGTAAACAACAACAGTTAATGCTTCATCAGAAAACTTTGTGTAGACCCTCCCTCAGTCAGCTTGTTAGGTAAATGCCAAACTTAGAAGCCATTGAGAAAATTTGAATGTTTAAACACTTCAATCTACTGGAAACCTGCACCCAGTTGCCAAGGTTGCTGTCACAAGATTAGTGACATTCTGCACTTTAGCTCACATAACGCAGTCTTCAGGCATCTCAAGGAGCTGACACAGGTGTCAAGACAATTTCCAAGGCTAAATATTGGAGCTTGCATTTTAATACAGTACATTATTACCAGCAAATATTCTCATCTAGCAGCCATGCACCATATGGTTATCTAGTTTCAAGCAGATTGGTAACCCCAGACTGCCTTAATTCAAATAAATCATGGCATTCTCTTAATATATTGGAGACTGCATCTGTTATCCTGCACCTGTCACTCCTGCAGCAATAGGATGATTTATGGTTCTCAGCTTCAGGGTGTTATGAAGTGGCAGATGGATGGATGCACGTGCCACCATCAGTTTGGGGATGGATGGAAGTGTAGCAGGGTCATAAACTTCAGACATTTCCTGATAATATCAAAGCACTCTTTTCTTTTGGGAAACACACCTAGACACTGGTTTCTCACCAACATTTCCATGATTATTTGGTAACTGGAAATGTGCTTAATATCTGGTTTAACTCATCATTTTTGACATGAAGTTCACTTAAAAAAATTTGTCCATACTGGAGAAATGAAGATCAGTACATAGCTTTGAAGTACAAACAAGAAAAAAACTCTCTAATTATTTGTTGTTTGCAACTCAATTTAAAGGTGATTTTGGTGGAACTGAGCACATGTGTGTGTGTGTGTATGTACACCTTAGAGAAAACAGACCTCCTACTTATTCAAAAACCAGCAATGAAAAATATTCATAACTTGGCCAACAAAAACAACAGCAATCTTATTTTTAGGTTGCCCTTTCTTAAAGATAGAATTAATTACACCTATCCTTAAAAATCTAATAAAACGTGTGTGTCTTGTGGCCCTATGGACAATGGAGGGTAGTTCCACTCAGGTTAATATTACATGCCTAAGAGAACTACTTTTTAAGTAAAAGCAGAATACTTTTTTTAAAATTGTATGCCAAAATTTCATCACTAAAAAGAAGATCAACCCCAAGACTTTTCTAAACATTAAGGTTAGGAATATATTAAGGTTAGGACATAGCGTGACTTGCTCAGTTTAAATTCCTAATTCATCTGCTTGCCTTAATTTTTTTCACAAGGTGCTTGCCCTAGCTTTCATCTACCAGTTGATCGAATAATCATATATTATCAAGAACCTCTTGTTGATGTCTGCTTTTTTCAAGGTATTTAAATAAAGCTCTTAATATTTTCGATTACGGACTGTTGGAACACCATGAAAATAATTCATGTAGCTTGAAGTATTTCCAAACATCTTGAAGACATTTACTTTGAAGAGTCTTGTTGTTTTTACTTTATTATTTCAGCTTTCATAATTATCCCATTGTATGTCTGGAGAGCAGCAGAACATGGTTTTCTCCATTATCACATAAGCATAATACCTTAGACAACAAGGTGAGGAGGATCAGAAACACATTTCTATATAGTCATTCTTCTCTTTAATGACCAAATTGGAGCAACTGAATTTCACAGAATCACAGAATCACTAGGCTGGAAGAGATGTTCAAGATCATCAAGTCCAACCTATGCCCTAGCACCTCAACTAAACCATGGCACCAAGTGCCACATCCAGTCCTTTATTAAACACATCCAGGGATGGTGACTCCACCACCTCCCTAGGCAGACAATTCCAGTACTTAATCACTCTTTCTGTAAAAAACTTTTGGTGCAACTTAGGATGTGCCTAAGATGAATTTCTCATGCCACATATTTCTAATGTTACACATTAGGCAGATTATTTTTGATTGCGCTTTTCATTCATTTCAAGAATCTGTAAATTACACCTGAGCTGGTCTGTAAATTTTCTGTAACAAATGATTACATGAGAAGCATATAACCATTCACACTACTTTTTTGATGATTGCTTGCCTGGTTCCATGCCAACTTGCTTGCTTTCTCAGCAGCTACCAAGGGACCTAGAAAAATTTCAGATTCCTCAGCTTTTGAGCTCTGTGACTACAGAGGATTAAACACAATGGCTAAATTCATTGATTCTTCAGAAAATTATTGGCTGACTAATGAAAGAGCACTTGATTAGTTACCTCTACATTTTGGTTCTTGAGAGCTTCATAGTGTCCCAAACAAAAAACCCTCTTAGAGCTCCAACTGCAAAACTCCCAGACTCTTCTACAGGCCACCAGGCAGAATATTTTGGAACAGGAGACCTCTAGATCACTGGAGTAAATATTATCCCTTCAGGTAAATAGTAAGGAATTTTGACTCCATGAAAGGTTCTGGAGTATTAATTACTCATCCCTGTTCTCAAAACTAATTTTTAAGATGCAGACTTTGCTTTTTCAGCCAGCTATGAACTAGACACCATGCACTAACAGATGTTACTGAACATCTCAGTAGACATCTCACAGCTCACTAGAGTTTTCATATTTGTTTGATGCCATGCTGCAAGATTTTCAAGGTTTTTACATATGCAAATTTTCAGCTAGAGTACTTTGAAGGCTTTACAGAACGGTCTATAGACATCTCATTCCACTGATTTCAAACGTGCTTTTGCATTCTGTGTAATGAAAACAAACATTTCTGAAGTTATCATTATTGCCTCTGTGGCAAATACTCTGCAACAGGAGACCATGTTCTGCAAAGTAGAAATTTCTCCCTATATTACAAGAATTACTGATGTTCTACCATTGGGCTTTAGAGCCCAGAAGGTATTCAAAACACAAAATTATTGTCAAACTGTGAGCAAATTAGCACTGTTTTATAAAAATTGCATGTATGGATTTCTATTTCTGAATGGAAACTGGTCTTTAATATAACCTAAATAAACTTTAGGACAGCCAGACAAATTCTGCCTTGACAGAAACACAGTAAATTCTCTGTGTTTTCCTGACAAAGAATAGATTGCAAATCAAGACAGATTTTCACCAGTACTGAGCAATGGAAAAGTACCAGTCTTGGAGGAGATATAAGTTAATTTTTCTATTACAATTGAGCTGGCACAGACAAACCACAATTCTCAGTCAACAGCTTTACCCATATGAGAAACAAAATACTATGCCAACCTTATGCTTTCAAGTGAAAATACATTCTCAATGTTATTAGTTATTTAAGGATGGATCCAAAACCTGTGGAAGCCTGCCATGTATTTTAATAGACTTTGGAAAAAGCCTTACAGAATCATAAACAGATTAATAGTAAATAGAAAATACTTCAGAAAGCAATCTCAATGATTGTTCATTATTTTAGAATGCCTGCTGTTGGAAAACTACCTATAGAATGGAACTACCTATAGAAGTTGTAAACATATTTCTGATTTATGAAATTACATGTGCAAAGAAACCTGCACACAGAAATAAACATTCTTCATGTTTTATCTTTTGTTTTCTGCATTGTATACATAGTCTATTTCAACCTGAAACTCAGCAGCCTGAAGAAAGGTGTATAGTTGGTAAAAATACTGAATAAAATAGAAAAGGCAAAGAAATTGTATGTCAGAAATTCTCAGAGAAAGCTTTGTTGAGTTTAAAATGTTTCTGTAGATTACCAACAATTATATACAAATGGACTCATTTAAGAAATAAATGGTTGTCATATTTATATTCTTGAAGGAAATTACTAATGTCACAAATTTTCTAAATTTTCATTTTTTTTTAAATATTTAGTGCTATTCTAATAGTTCTAGATTCTTTGAATACTGTAATAATATAGTAATTCTGGGCTTCATGAGAAGCTAAATGAAGTTTCAAATCCCTAGAGCTAAAGAGAAAGCAGCATGCCAAGGCAAAGAACCAAATAACTAACAAAAGGATCAATTAAATCTACAGGGGGGTTTTATCCCAAATCATACTTTTTAGAACTACTAGGATTTAGCAGCTGTTAGGAACTACTGTTAAGAATACAAAAAAATTCTAATCTTGCATAATTTGGGGTGTTATATTCTCATTATGTGATTATATCCTCATTCGGGCTTTGTTAATCAATGTAATTTGGGGCTGGGTGTAGGATTTTGTTGGTGAGCCAATTTTTCTTATGTTACTGGCCGTCCCTTTATTTTTCTCCTGAGATGTATACTTGCCTGAAAAGAAGACTGGAATCCCTGGCAGTTCCCCCAAAGGAGTAATTTGAGCAGAATCAGTCAAAGAGAGAGCAGCAGCAAGTGTTAATACTTGGGTTCAGAAAATATCACCTGCTGGGGGAAGTTGAAAGAATCGGTATTGTTTAGACTAAATGAAAGAAAGGACATCATGTTTGTGTGCTCTTATATAAAATATTGCCAAAAAGCAGAAAAGACTAAGTCATTCTGCATTCCTCTGATGGACAGCATGAGTCACAGGATTAAGCTGCAAGAAGGCTCGCTTAGGTTAGATATTTAGTAAATGTAATTTGCCATGGTTTTACAATAGTCCTTTAACGTGTCCCTCACAAACCCTATCACTGAACATGTGTTAGGGAAAAAGCTGACATAGAGAGGATATTCCTTATATTACTGGTAACAGAAAACAATACAGCATTCAATTTTAAATATGAGTAGCTTCCTAGGTTCTTTAAACTATGGAAAGAAAAAAGACCAAGAAGGCTGAAGAGTAGAAATTCAGAAGTGACTTACAGATGCTTTTTTTGTACCCTTCAAGAGTACATTTTATCATAATGAATTAATAATTATAATTATAATAATGCAGGATTCTCCATATGCTAGAAGAATTGTCCCATCATTCCCATCCAATTAACAAAAATTAATCATTCTTTTCTTGAACCACACTAATCCTGTCCCTTTCAAGACATTAAGATCTATTATATTCACTCAATCACATATAGCAAGAGTTTGACGTAAAGGGCTCATTACACCAACCACTGAAATTATAAATTAACTTCTGTCAATTGCAACTTCTTTTTTAATCCACTAGAAAAATTATGTAGTTACATATATTTACTCTTTTTACCTGGAGACAGCAAAATACTTGAGAAATTTTAATTATCCTCACAACAATCCAACAAGATAGCAAAGTTTTAGTGTGACCTACTTAATTCATAAGAAAATTGAATGACAAAGCTTAAGTAACTTTCCTCAGATCATGCAGAAATTAAGTGACTATCATTAGAGCATATTAAATAATTCTTCTTTTCTATTTAATAGATAGTGCTTCCTCTCTAACAATGATAATGTCACGATTGCTTATTTATGGCAGAATCATGCAGAAGTAATTCCACTACATTGCAATAACTGATGAAAATAAAATGAAAATCTGGTACATCAGGTGTGGCATTTCTACTTCTGCTGTCATTTGGTCTTTCTTTTAATTTTAGCATACAAATTTGGTGTTCCATAACAGCATCTGAACAGATTGAGCTTCCAGAACATCTAGTTCACTGAAGCTGAAAGTGGAATACTTCACTAGGGAGAACAGACTCAATGCAAGTGGTTAAAGGTCAGTTGCAAGGTATTCTGCTTTTTAAACTGCATGTGGAAATCGTATTACTTGTGCAGCACCATAATAGAATAGCTGTCCATTAGACAAAAGTAGCAATGCAGAAACCTCATTGTGATAACACTGTCTTTCAATAATGTAATTATTTCATTTGCCTTACAGCTTCATTTAGGTTGGAAAACATCAAGTCCACCCATTAACCCAACACTGTAAGTTCACCACTAACCGTGTCCCTAAACTCCCCATCTGCCTATTTTACATACCTCCAGCAATGGTGATTCTACTACTTCCCTGGGCAGTTTGTTCCAGTGCTTGACAACCCTTTCAGTGAAGGCATTTTTCCTAGCATTTAATCTAAAAGTCCCTTATTACCAGGCCATTTCTTGTCCTCTTGTTGTTTGTCAGCCAGGAGAAGAGACTGACCCCAACCTCTCTACAACCTCCTTTCAGACAGTTGTAGGGAGTAATAGAGTTCCCCCCGAGCCTTCTTTTCTCCAGGTTAAGTGGCCCCTACTCCTCATTGAACTTTTGCTCCAGACCCTTCCCCAGCTCCGCTGCCCTTCCCTGGACATGCTCCAGCCCCTCAATGTCCTTCTTGTAATGAGGGGGCCAGAACTGAACACAGCGCTCAAGGTGTGGCCTCCCCAGTGCCCTGTACAGAGGGACAATCCCTGCCCTGGTCCTGCTGGCCACACTATCACTGATACAGGTCAGAATGCCACTGGCCTTCTTGGCCTCCTAGACAACAAGCACTGGCTCATGTTGAGCCACTCTTGACCAGTACCCCGGGTCCTTTTACACCGGGCAGTTTTCCAGCCATTCTGATCCAAGACTGGAGCACTGCCTGTGGTTGTTGTGACCCAAGTGCAGGACCCAGCACCTGGCCTTGTTGAACCTCATACAGTTGGCCTCAGCACATAATCCGGCCTGTCCAGATCCCTCTGCAGAGCCCTCCAGCCCTCCAGCAGATCGATGCTGCCACTGTCTGTGAACTGACTGAGGGTGCACTTAATCAAGATTTATTTTCGTGAATCCAGTGAATCACTCTTTGATAAGTTTACATTTAGTTGTCTTCAATATATTTTTGTCTCTTGAAGAGTTTTAAAAGTATATTAAGTTCCTGAATTACTTTTTCTAGGCTTCATCCATACCCATAACAGCATAGAAACTAAAAATTTCTAATAACTTCTAATAAATATTCAATAACTCTATTTTTTTCTTGTCATTCTGGAGTGACTCTTGGATGTTTCTGAATGCTTCGAGAACTCCAGTTCCAAGTTACCGTAGCAATGAGTGTATACCACTCATGACATCTTCAACTACACCAGATTTCTCAAAGTCCTGTCTAATCTCACCTTGAATGTTTCCAGGGATGGGGCATCATCTCCAATCTGGGCAATCTGTTCCAATGTTTCACAACTCTTATAAAAAATTGCTTTCTTTTACCTACTCTGACCTGACCTCTTGCAATTTAAAAACATTACCCCTTGTCCTATCACATTCTACAGGTCCTAATAAAAATATCTCTCCATCTTTCTCCTTTTAAGTACTCAAAGGCCTCAATGAGCCATCTCTTCTCCAGGCCGACCAACCCCAAGCTCTCTCACCCTATCTTCACATGAGAGGTGCTTCACCCTCTGTTCAGCCTCATGTCCCTCCATGCACCTGCTCCAACAGGTCTGTGTCTTTCCCGTACTGAGGACCTCAGAGCTGGATACAACACTGCAGGTGGAGTCTCATCAGAGTGGAGTAGAGGGGCAGAGTCATCTTCCTCAGCCTGCTGGCCACGCTGCTTCTGATGGAGCCCAGGATTCACTTGGCTTTCTGGGATCCAAGCACACATTGCCAGGTTATGTCCTGCTTTTCATTCACCAGTAGCCCCAAGTCCTTCTCTACAGGGCTGCTCTTGAGCTGGTCATTCCCCAGCCTGTGCTGATACTAGGGCTTGCCTCAAACCAGCTGCAGCACCTTGTACTTGGCCTCTCATGAGATTCCTGTGGACACATTTCTTGAGCTTGTCCAGGTCCCTCTGACACACCTCTCAGGGTGTGTCAGCTGTACCACTCAGCTTGATATCTGCAAAATTCCTGAGGGTGCACAAAATCCCACTATGTCATCAATGAAGGCATTAAATTGCACTGCTCCTAATACAGACCACTGAGAGACACCACTCACAACCAATCTCCATCCAGACACTGAGATATTCTCCACTTACCCTCTGGATGCAACCATCCAACCAATTCCTTACCCCCTGAACAGTCCACCCATTAAGTCCATATCTCTCTAATTTTGACAGAAGAATGTTGTGGGTGGCCATGCCAAAGCTTTAGCAGAAGTCCAGGTAGATTACACCAGCAGCTCTTCCCTTGTCACTGATACACTCACTCCATTGTAGAAGGCCTCAGGTTCCTCCCTGTCCCCCATGTGCCCCTATGTGTCTTGCTGACACTTGAACATTTATGCTTCATCCTATTAAGCCATTCAGATTCTTGCAGATAGGAACAGATCTACAGCAGATGGGAACAGATTCTGGTTCTTCAAATGAATGGGTTTTGTCCATCTAGCAGAATACATGCAGTAGGCTTGGTCCAGCTCTGCTTTGCTTCTTCTGAATTACTGTGCAAAGTAGTTGTAGAGTGTTTTATTAATAGTCCAGTGATCTTCATTGAGGGTTCACTTAGCCATCTCTGCACTACTTCTCAGAGGCCCACTTAAGATGGTTAAGCAAATAATTCTCAAATGTCTTAAATTTCCTTCAGTGAAAAGCTTTCAACAGCAAACCATTATTATAAAACTGGATCCATAAATTCCTTTGCGAAAAAAAATACAACAAATCAAACAAAAGAAGTGAGTTAGTCTTATGATATTTTTCAAATAAAACTATATCTTTAGGAACACAAAGATGTTTGTTATTTTATTTCTGAGCTCTTCACAATGACTTTTCGATATTGAGGTGTCCATAACAGTTCATTGTTGTGACAGATCTAATATCTAATAGCCATTTAACACCTCTGTGCACTCCAGTCTCCCATATCTTTTCACAGTAGGATCTATATATTCTCACTGCCCCAAGGGCACTAACAAGTCTACAGTTCTCTTTTTCTCTTATTTTGCTTACTTTTTCTAGGAAGACAGCATGATTAATATCTCCCTGGAAAATGTCAGGCAGCATTCACTCCACTCTAAGTCAGCCAAACCAGTTCCTTTCAAGATTTATTAAACAAATCAGTCCTTCTATTACTAGCAGCACTATTATTACTCATTAGTTGTACTGCAGGAACACTGCAGCACCTCAGTTCATCTTGTTAAGGCACTCCAGCAACATATAGCAAATAACTGAACCTATTCTCATGAAAAAAAAAAAAAAAAAAAGAAACAATGGATGTGACTAATACACAAGAGGAAATGCAAACTAATAATGGGAAATATTTTATACCAAATTGATTACAGAGGGGAAAACAGAAACAATGAACGTAATTTTGGTGACAGGTAGGCAAGCTACTCATTATATGTAATTACAAAAAAATGCTGTCTTCTCCAAAATATGAACATGCCAGTCTGGAAAAGGCAGTGCATCCTGGACCAAAGGGAGAATCCCGTTTTTTCTTCTCCAGGCAGGAAGGCTTATAGCAAAGCAGACACAGAACCTGCAACATTTATAAATTCCTTCCATCCTATATTGTGATTTTAATTACATGATGTCCATGCTCTCCCAGCTCTTCATAACCAGTTTGGTATTTTGATACTGTAATCTCCCTAAGGGGATAAACAGACCCTTCAATACTTAAAAGTCCCCATTGAAACAGAACTTCACTGACATTACTTCTTTTCAGGAGTTCTCATTTTTTTCATATCTAATATCACCTGCCCTCTGGTGCATTCACATCCTGAAAACAGTGAGTATGGTCATAGTGTTCAAAGGGCAGTAATATTCTGAAAAACAAAATTCAGAAAAGAAACCTCAAATGGCACTGTGTGGATGCAGCTTTCAATTTCTTCTTGGTGCCTCTAATGCAAGCTGTTTACTTTGGCATATTTGAAAGACCACGTTGTTATTTGTCCTAAAACTTGCTACAGATTGATTTGATAATCATGCCAAGTTCTTTCTGTTTCTTTCCTTCTTCAGTCCTAATAATTCAATTCATTTATCAATGGCAGTGAAGGAATGCAATGCCTCTTGCTGTGCAGCACTTGCAAAGTATGAGTCAAAGAACTTTATCAATTTACTTGTCTAGAAAGTGCTATGAAACACTCAGCATGGTTCCTATGTGTTGTGTTTCTGAATTCACACAACTGTAACTACTCTATTTTGCTCACTTTTCTGACTTTCACTGTATTTTTCAGAGCAGTCCTTGACACAGATGCATTCAGCCCGCTGAGGATACCCTGCCCTAATATCTACACGGAAAAGCAGATCACCAGAAACATAAAGGTTAGCTTCAATCCTTTGTCAATTATAAACTTATATTCTGTTGTAAAGAAATTAAGTTTGAGGAACACTCAGAACTGTGTGATCTAAATCTACCTGCACCTATTTCCTGCAACATTTAACTGAATTTTCAGGTGAAATCACCACAAATGTAAATAGAAAGAATCTGTGTTCATCTGGGAAAACTCTGCTCATGGTTTCCATTTGCATGCACTTTCAAACCTCACAGTTCCTTGAAGAATGACTCTTTATATTGCATTGGACACAGTCTGAACGAGTGTGACTCATTTGCCTGTGCTGGAGATCTTGACATATCACAACACAAGAGCTCCTAATCTCAGAGTCAATATACAGTTCATTTGGAATAGGAAATCAGTTTGCCATGCAACAAACTTAATAGCAGGTGTAGATAAACTCTGAAGTGTCTGAAAGACCCACAGAAAATAGCACTTGATCAACAAGGGCAGGTGATCAGCAAGGTGTACAAAAATGAGCCACTAACACTGGAGCTGTATTCATGGAATTTGATGTCAGAAGGACATCATTATTGTTTAAGTTAATCATAATAGAAAATAGTTGGTTTAACACACGTCAAAATAATGCAGCTAGCAAGGCAGCAAATGCACTTCTATAATTTGGCTGCCTTTATATAGGAACTGCATCTTACAAACCTGTGTAGCGACACAAATTCTGCTCTGCAGCTGCGGTAAAATCTACAGCAAATACTTTTTTATTTTCTTTGCAGCTTCAACAAAACTAAAAAACTGAGAGAAAGATTGTAAATAATGCATAATTTTCTTTATTTTATATCTTATCTTATAAATACTTTACCTTATTTATCAAATAGGGGTAATGGATTTTTTCTCTATATCCTTTTAAGTCTGTATGTTCATAAAATTGCAAACTGGATACAAGTTTTACAATCCCCTTATTTTTACAGTGATTAGTATGCATTTAATCATAAGTATTTGTTCATTTTTTCCTTCCAGTCCTACTTCAGTGCTGAAGAATCTCGTATACTGATAGACAGTTGGGTCCACTACAAACCAGTAAACAGAGCACTCATATATTTTGATAATTTTCGTCTCAGTGAAGCGAAAATATAAATGCATACTAAAGTATTTACATATCTTAGGCAGCAAGACAGCTGTTGTGTTAAAGTACAATGTCCCATAGGATAAGGATTGCCACTGCCCCTGGGTCCTTTGAGGAAATTCTCTCTCTTCACAATTTCAGACTGTGCCTATTAATGCTACAAATGCCCTGTTTTCATCCTTCCTGTTGCAATCTGTTCATACTTTCTCCTGCAAATAAAGCATACCATGTAATCTGTTTCTTGAGCAGAAGTAAAAGCAATATATTCAAGCCCTGTAACATCCTAGTTTCTTTGATCACAGCTGGGTGGCAATATAGACTAGAAAGACTAATGACTTCGAATGAAAAAATATTCCCCACACATTCAAACACATTTACCTACCATTTGTACACCTACTATTCCTGAAGTAACATGAAGAAATTCAGACAGTCTTTTTGGATAAAACAGGAGTTAAAAGTAGTGGGTACCAGATAATTGTGATACTAATTAGCTGTGATTTTCTTTCAAGCTTTTGTTTACCTCAGCTATTTAGATTGCACTTTATCATTAGACTGCCTTTTCTTTTCATGGGTATACTTACATTGTGGGCTCTGTAAACCAATTACAACAATGTTTTTGAAAATAATTTAGTCTTTAAGTCTATGAGGCAACAAGGACCAGGATACAAGATTCTTTTCCTGCCATCAAAGCATGTCCTCTTCCTACCAGTCTGTAGAATTCATCTCTCATTAGTTTTCCCTCTGGTTTCGAATTCTTGTACACACAGTAGCTTGATTTATCTCCAACAAAAGTGATAGAAAGTACACCCTAACAGAGACCCTCCAGATTTTGGAGGGGGTCAGTTTACCACAACTATTTTTTTCTAAAGTTTTCTAATCTCAAGGTTATGATGCAAGAAATGTCTTACAGCATTAGCGGCAAAGTCCAACATTTGGCCTTCTGATTTCTGAAAGACACAGAAATCAGACATAAAAAAGATAAACTCTGGTAAAGCCAGGTTACCGTTCAAATATAGCTCTGCATCTTGTGTTTCCTATTGCTTTCTCCAGTGGGACCCTTCAATGTGATATGGAAAGTCAGAACACTGTCAATGTGGTGTAAAAGGACAGTGTAAGAGAATTTTCATGTTAATCCTTCTGGCAATGAACACAGGAAAACAATAATAACTTAATGTAAACTGTCATAATTTCTAACTACTTCTAAAATCCTTAGTCATTATAACAGTCACTATTTTGTACATAGAATTTGTTCATCAGAAAGAGGAGACAATAAACTGAATCAAAAGCTTCAAAATGTACTAAAAATGTAGCAGCCATTGAATACAATGTGAGACAATGGGAGAGGAAGAGGGGTGCAGCAAAGGTGGTTGCTATTCAAGGATCACTTCCTCCATGCTCAGGGAAGATCCATCCCAACAATTTAGAAACCAAGCAAAGGTGGCAGGTGGCCAGTACAGGTGAGAAAGGAACTCCTGAGTGAACTCAGACATAAAAAGAAGTGTACAAGAGGTGGAAGCAGGGGTGGGTTAGGATGCCAAGGCCAAACCAGAGTTGAATCTGGTGAGGGATATGCAGGGCAACAAGAAAGGTTTCCACAAGTACATTTGCAGCACAAGAAAAACTAGGAAAAACATGGCCCCGCTGCTGGATGAGGCAGAGGAACTGATGACAAATTACGTGAGAAAGGATGAAGTTCTCAATGCCTCTGCCTCATTCCCTACTGGTGAGCCCAGTCTTTAGGAATGCCAGGCATCCCAGGCCAGATGAAAAGTCTGAGACCTGAGGGAAGACATGCCTTCAGAAGAGGAGGATCAGATGAGGGAACCATTGAACAAACTGGACCTACAGAAGTCCATGGGGCCAATGGGCTGTCCCCACAAGTACTGAAGGGGCCAGCGGATGTTACTGCAAGGCCACCCTTGATTATCTCTGAAAGGTTAGGGCAGCTGGAAAAGGTTCCTAAAGACAGGAAGAGAATAAATGACACTTATCTTGACAAAGAGTACTGAGAGGGGTTCGGAGAACTACAGGCCAGTCAGGCTGGCCCGAAACCCTAATAAGATGATGGAGGAAATAATCCTGAAAAACATTTCCAAACTCATGAAGGACAAGAAAGTGACTGGGACTAGTCAGCATGGATTTACAAAGGGGAAGTCATGGTTAGCCAACCTGATAGTAACCTAACTTGATGGATGAGGCAAGAGAAGTGAATGTTGTTTAGCTCAATTTTCATATGGCTGTTGACACTGACTGTCTCCTCTAATATCCTCATCAACAACCTGACAAAGTACAGACTAGACAAACAGACAGAAAGACGGATTAAAAACTGGTTGAACAGCCAGGTCCAGAGGGTTGTGATCAGCCGCAAGAAGTCCAGTTGGAAGCAAGTCACCAGTGGTGTGCTCCAGAAGTGAATACAGGGGCCTATGCTTCTTTAATGACCTGGGTGGTGGGACAGAGTGCACCTTCAAAGAGTCCAAATATAATACAAAACTGGGACAACTGGCTGATAGTCCAGATTGGTGTGCTGTGAGAACAGACTGGAGACATTGGATGAAAGTGACCTCCTGAAGTTCAGAAGAGGGAAGAGCAAAGTCCTTACCCTGGGGAGGAATAAGGCAGTGGACCAATTAGCCAAGGCAGACAAGGACCTGGGGTCGCAGCAGACAACAGTGCTGACCATGAGGCAGGAAATGTGTTGTGGCAAAAAGTCAGCAGCTTCTAGGGCTGCATTAGGAAAAGTGCTGCCAGCAGGTGGAGGTCCACTCAGGGCTGGTGAGGCCAGATCTGGAGTACAGAGTCCAGTGCTTCCCAGTACAGGACAGATATGAACTTACCAGAGTGAGCCAGAGCAGGGCCACAAAATTGATTAAGGGAATGGAACTTGTTTCATAACAGGAAAGGCTGAGAAAGATGGACTGTTCAGCCTGGAGAAGAGATGCCTCAGGGGAATCTCATCAATAAATAAATATAAATGCCTGATGAAAGGGAATGAAGAAGAGGCAGTCAGACTTTGCACACTTGTGCCCACTGATAAGACAAGAGGTAATGGGCACAAATTAAAAAACATGAACTTCCATTTGCTTTTGAACAGTGGGATTTGACTTGATCTAAGGAGATTCTTTCCAAACTAAACAATTCTGTGATTCTGTGACAAAACAGCAATGAAAAATCAACTAATTTATCCTAAAGTGATGCTGTTCATAAATCAAGACACAGTAAAACACGCTGAAAGCCTCATTCTCAGGAAATAAAATAATAATTTGGTCTTACAGAAAACCTAGTCTTGCAAATGACTGAAAGAAAAGCACAGTGTTTCTACAGAAACACTATGTAGCTCTGGAAACCAAAATCCTCTGTAGAATTATGAATATCAGTCATTTTGAATTATATTACAATACATTATTGTGGGGAAAGATAGCAGAGTTCTAAATCAAAGGAAATACAAATTCTGCTCTCTTTTAAAAGCCCTGCTTTTCTCATTAAGAAAGCCTTAAGAAAATTCAAAGCTTTCAGAACTTACTATTATTGAAGCACAAGATATGTAATGGTAACTGCCAAATTAAGATGGTCAGGTTGAACAATCTGGTAAAAAAAAGAATGTATTTTTAATATATCATACCTCCCATGATGTTTATCCTATTTAAGCAAAGAGAAAAAATTCTGAATTTTGAACTGGGAATATAGTCCATGCATTCTGATTCTGTTTTCTCTGTTTTTTGATGTAAGTTTTAGAACAGGCATCCCTGTATAATGTCTGATAAATGAGGCTTGAGATCCTGTGTACATTCTTAGGAGTCACCACAATGCAAATAAATAGCACGGAGGGCACAAGGTGAAAAAGAGATAGAAAATAAAACAAATTAATTTAAAACATAGTCTCTGTTTCTGATTGGAAAATGAATGGAAGGTTGTTGCCTGAGCTTCAGTAGAGTCATAGCATGCTGGAAAATCTGGCTAGACTATGAATCCCCAAAGCCATGAATCAGAAGGCCAAAATTATCTTTTTCTCTCATTTCCAAAAGACAAAAATATATGTTGGTTATGAGGTTGGGCAGAAGAAGACAGGGTTTGGCTGATGTCTGGTACTATAGTAGACACTGTAAGGTAACTAAAATACCAGTATGTATGAAATATAAAAGAAAATATTCAGGGAGTGCAGAAGCCCATCCAGATGAGAAAGAAATCATTTAGGGGCACATATCATTGCATTATTCACAGTTACAGACCTTCAAAAGATAATACAAAGCTCCCTAGATTTTAGTATGCAGTCACAGAGAAATAATCATCTGAGAAAGTAGCATACACTCACATTAACTTTGTGCCCAAACTAAAAGCTAATCCATAGTAGTGCACAAGATAATGACTGCTCAAGATGTTAGAAAAATTCTCACATGGAATCTATGGAGTCTGGGAAAAAACCCTATGGATTAGGACAGAATTATTTAAGCCACTAATTATTGGTTTGACTGCAACCTTGGCAAAAGATCTGCCAATAATAGAACACAAAAAGCCTGAGTTTGCGATCCTACTGGCAGAATTATTGTTGAAAATTCACAAGTCAAGGCACATACATTACAATGAACTGTAGAACTCTCATATGGGTTTGTTTCTATACTTCCTTTCATCCAAAATTATAAAATAAGAATAAAACCTTCCGCTTCCAAAGCACAGTATAATGAATAAAAAAGCTGAAAGTTATTTTTAATTGAAGAGGAAATATGCCTCTCCCAGTCTGAAATCACTGTTCTCTGAGAATAAATGCTATTCTAGAACCAGTGATGTCTGAGCATGATCTATACAATTCAAAGCAGCCAAGTTTGCCAAACACTTCACAGCTAACTAGCTACGATTCCTAAAAGCATCAGAAAATAGAATGAAAATCAGGGAATGTCAGGACACCAAAAAAGTCACACAACCCTAACTACAATACTATCTTCTTAATCAAAATTAGTTATGTGTAACTCATCTAAAAAACCAGTAACTTCCAAGGCAGGAAACCCTCTCCTTCATTAACTGCTGTTTAATAAAACCCCACTTAGATCTCAAAATAAAATGTGCATAAATACACTTTCAATAATCTGGCTTCAGGGTTCTCTGAGAGGTTGCAGTTTTCTACTGGTAAACTAAATAAACAACACTTGAATAACTACTCTTAGAAAAATGCCATGCTTTTCAAACAGGTGTTAAGGACATATCACTTCCTCTTCCCCCACATTCAAAACTGTATTCAAAAAGCAGTCTTTTCAGAAAGAAAACAGCAAGTCAAGGAATCAAAATTCTATTAAATAACATCTTTCACTTTCTGAGACATTGTTTTGACAAGCTTCTCTATATCATTTCATTAGCAGCAGCATTTTTAAAGAAAGAAATGTCACATTAAGTAATAGGACTACATATTCAAGCCACCTGTGTATTTTCTTCTATGCTAATTTCTCTAGATGGTGGAAAGTATCACATTGATGTGAAAAGGGTTCCCTGAGTTTAAGATTCAGTTCACTTAGCTTTTGACATATAACATACAGTTTTCTATGTAAACTAGGCATCATAACTCTCCTTTATAGTCACTGGACAGAAATAAGGACTTTGAAGGCAATTTTCAACAACTCATTTTAGTTATAAACAGAGGAAGAGACTAATTAGACCTAGAATGCTTATTTCTGTTCACAGACAGAAAGTCAGAAATTTCAGCTATGGACAACAACTATGTAGATCTTTCCACTCTTGAGACTTAGTTTAACTTCATTTGACCTAAAATCATAGAAAAGCAGCATGATTCATAACCAGATTTTGAGGAACTTGTTGCATACCTAAATGGCATCTTCACAGAGTAGGTAGACAAAACAATTCCTTCTCTAACTGGGGACCAAGGACAAATTACCCAAATTTCAGGACCAAGAGCATAAATAAACAGTGGACTGAAGAGAGAAAAACAAGAAGGATGGGACTTCATACCCTAAAGCCATAATTGGATTCATTAGCTCCAATATGCTAATGGACCAGAACTTATAAAAGTGTGAGACCCTGTGACAGCTTGCCCATTTTTTTTCTGGCACACCAAGTGGGACACGAATCCACAATCCCTGGCTTAGGAAGCCAATGACTTATCCATTGGGCCACTGGGACCTGTCAGGTCTGAGGGTTCATGTCCCTTTGTGGTTGCCAGAAACTGATGCCTTGTGAAGGCTGACCTAGAACAGAGACTAGACTGAGTTAAAGAATAAAGTAGGTATTTATTAAAAGGACTCAAAGAATACACCTTGGGCAGCACAAGAGCCCAGCCAGGGTTACACCCAAGATGAACCCAAAATGGTCACAAAATGGATGACCAGTCATGGGGTCATCCTATCCACACTAATTGTCCGATTATGGCTTTATGGTATGAATTCCCATCCTTCTCATTTTTCTCTCTTCAGGCCACTGTTGTTTATGCTCTTGGGCCTAAATTTGGATCATTTGTCCTTGGTTGCCAGCTAGAGAAGGAATTATTTTGTCTACCTACTCTATGAAGAGAATTTACTATCCCATAATATGAAGCTCAGAACTACACACTAAAGCAGTACAGAATCTGAGAAATACAAAAACTAAAACCTGAGGCATCATCTTCCCTAAACTATGCACATAACAAACATGTACCAACAATAACTAGCTTTCCAGACAGTGAGATGGATGCAGAATTATAAGCCTGAGTGCACACTAAAAATGATAGAAGGCATTTCCAAATTCACCATTTGTATAACAACATGTCAAGTTTCATAACTAAGAAAAATAACCTACTGGACCCTGAAAAATTACAGAAGGCAGAAGCAGAAACGTTCACAGGTTTGGCTCCATGTGGCAGTAACAGATGACTGGCCATGTGGCTTGGAAGTGCTCTTAGAAAAAAAAAAAAAAGAGCAACATTCACTTCCCAAAACTCAAGGAAAGGACAGCAATGTTGTGAATCTGTTTAGACAGCACTCTCTAATGCTGCAAATATGATTACTCTCTTTGCACTGATAAAGAATTCAACACCTCACAAGGACACATGCTTTATTTTTTCCCAAAGGTTTGGAAAAATGCAAGAAGAACATAAAAAAAATTTTATCAGCATGTCAGTTGGTGCTTTGATCTATGGAATTCCTTTCAGCAGAAAACTCAGTAGGAAAAATCCTTTGCACTCTATAACAAGAACCATCAAATCAGCTTAATTTTAAATGGTCAGAACTGGTGTATTTTTAGCACAAAGATGCTAAACTTCAACAAAGACATTTATAATATTTCTAAACAAATTAACTATTATTTCAAAAATATATTAAAAATTGTATTAAATACCTATTTTCAGACGTGGTAATGCTTGAAAGCCATATAAAAAAATCTAATATCCCACTGATTCTGAAAATCTGAATGCAACCCCTCTGATTTCAATGCCACTCTAATAGTAATTTTGTAAAATAATCAATGACATATGTTGTACCATACTGGAAAAGAGGATGAAAATGCAAAACACCTTTTCATTACAAGATATTAACAGAAACATTAGTTTGCTTAGATTTATTTTTCTCTGTCAAGAGAAGGCAAGATGAAATTGCATTAAACTACTTTTAGCTAAAGTGAATAAGAAGACCAATCTGTGAATGAAGAATGTATATGAATAATTAATGCCATGGCCACTGAGTTATTGAATCCCAGACAAGAGAATTATTGCATGAGATGACTTGTAAACCAAGCCAAAACTGTTTCTTTCGTATTCCATGCACAACAAACAGGAAATGGTCACTGCTGCAACAGCCGAAGATAAAGGATAGATGAACAAATGAGAATATAATTAATAGTATGTCAAATTTCTGTGTATGGAAATTAATCCAAATAGTTTGCTGAAAAGTGTATGAAGCCTATGACAAATTTCAGAGTTGAGTCCAGAATTCATGAGTTCAAAGAACCACCTTTTTTCTTTAATTGTTAAAGTTAGGATCATAAATTTGGCCTAGATAGTTTCCTTTTTTTGCAGTGACCATACATAAGATGGCCAAAAATCCATTGCTCTCAAGCATCCACAGATACTTCAGGTGATCTGTTATCATACTGAGTAGCTACATTGACATAAGTGCAAGGTTTCAGCAGGAAGCATGAAATGTTTCAGAAAAATTGCTACCATGTAAGTGTGGCTAGCCCCATCTGACTGGCCTATATATGCTGTAGAAATAGGAATTTGGGGGTTGGAGAAATGAAACTAAGAAAATCTTGGACATCACCACTGGTGAGGTTCCAGATGACTGGATGCTGTCTAACGTGACGCCCATATGCAAAAAAAGGGGGGAAGGAGGATTCTGGTAACTGCAGGTCATTTAGCCTGACCTCAGTACCTGGTAAGGTGATGGAACAGTTCATAGTGAGTGTCCTCACACAGCACTAACAGGGTGGCCAGGGTATCAGACCCAACCAGCATGGATTTAGGAGGGGTAGGTCATGTTTGACCAGCCTGGTCTCCTTTTATGACCAGGACACTCACCTGGTGGATGCAGGAAAGGCTGTGGATGTTGTCTATTTGAATTTCAGCAAAGCCTTTGAGGCTGTCTCCCACAGCACACTCCTGGAAAAGCTGGCAGCCCATGGCTTGGACAGGAGCACTCTGTGCTGGGTTAGGAACTGGCTGCATGGCCAGGCCCAGAGGGTGGTGGTGAACAGTGCTGCCTCCAGCTGGGCCCAGTCAACAGTGGTGTCCCTCAGGGGTCTGTGGTGGGACCAGTTCTGTTCAATATCTTTATCAATGACATGGATGAGGGGATTGAGTCTCTCATCAGTAAATTTGCAGACAACACTAGGCTGGGAGCGTGTGTCGATCTGTTGGAAGGTAGGAGGGCTCTGCAGACCTGGAATGGCTGAATGGATGGGCAGAGTACAACAGGATGAAGTTTATTAAGTCCAAGTGCCAAGTCCTGCATTTTGGCCACAATAGCCCCCTGCAGCCCTACAGGCTGGGGACGGTGTGGCTGGACAGTGCCCAGGCAGAAAGGGACCTGGGGGCACTGGTGACAGCCCGCTGAACATGAGCCAGCAGTGTGCCCTGGGGGCCAAGAAGGCCAAGGGCATCCTGGCCTGTGTCAGGAACAGTGTGGCCAGCAGGAGCAGGGAGGTCATTCTCCCCTGTACTCGGCACTGGTGAGGGCACACCTTGAGTGCTGTGTCCAGCTCTGGGCCCTCAGTTTGGGAAGGACATTGAGACACTCGAGCACATCCAGAGGAGGCAACGAGGCTGGAGAGGGGCTGGGAACACAAACCCTGTGAGGAACAGCTGAGGGAGCTGGGGGTGTTTAGCCTGGAAAAAAGGAGACTCAGGGGTGACCTTATCACTCTCTACAACTCCCTGAAAGGGGCTGTAGCCTGATGGGGTTGGTCTCTTTCTCCAGGCAGCAACTGACAGAATGAGAGGACAAAGTATTGGAATGGTTTTCCTGGGAAGGTGGTGGAGTCACCATCTCTGTGCGTGTTTAATAAAAGACTGGATGTGGCACTTGGTGCCAAATGGTTTAATTGAGGTGTTAGGGCATGGGCTGGACTTGATGATCTTGAAGGTCTCTTCCAACCCAGTGATTATGTGATTCTGTGATTTACTGAAAAATCACATCATTGAGGTCTATCTGCTTGTTGAAGAAAACCTCCTGAAGAAAACCTCCTGAAACCTACTGTTTCAGTCAGTAGAATCTAGACTGGATATAAAGATGATTAGAACTGGCCTTTAAAGATCATTATGACTTTGAGAGAAGTAGGTAAGGTAGAAGGTTCTTTATAATACTGTGAATTGAGTGGGGGACGCTATTTTTAGTCCTCAATTTTATATTTGGGTTCTCAATTTAAACTACTGGGAATGTGGAGAGCTGAAAATATTGCTTTAATATCTCCCCAGCTGTGAACTTTCTCTGATAAGATGGAAAATACTAATATCACCTTATATGTATGCAGCTGCCTTTGTCCCAGAGGATCCTAGGACATCAACAAGCTATTCATAAAGAAAAGTATATTCACTCAATCATAGATTGCAGCAATCAGGTAATAGTCAGGAATACAAAACAAGTAAAAATACGAGAATAAACAAGGACATTTTGAGCACTGATCTCACACAAATCCCTTTGCTTATAGCTCATGATTAGACAACCCTGTAAGATAATAATTATTCAACAATTAAATTTGAAAAGCAAGCAGCATCGGAAAGGAAAAAAAATTTGAGCCTTTCCTGGGATGTAGAGGATGCAGAATACAACATTTCTAGTCAAAAGTGAATTTTTAGCTCAGTGTTCCTAAACATGTACAAAGATGTGCAAGATAACTGTGGAGGACATGGAAAGTTTCAGAGATGGAACTGGAATTGTTTTAAGGCAGAGGAAGAATACTCAAGACTGTGAAAAAATCACTATAGAACAAATCTGTAGAGGCTCAAACATTACTTAATAACCATGCTGTTTAACAACAAGATAATAACCACGTTATTTAGTAGTTGGTAATAAGTAAATAGTAATTAATAACTAATAATAATTTAGTTATTAGTAATAACCATGTTATTTAGTTATTTAGAAAAAAAAAAGTTCCTAATGAACCAAGATCTTTTCTGCAGACAATTGTTCTGTAAAACAGAAAAAACAGTACATCTGATTTTATGCGCCATTATGAGAGTAGCTAACGAAGTTCTGGAAATCCCATTCAAATGTTCTTCATCATAACTGGTCCAAAAGTTTGAGAGGAGGATTGATTCATCATTTAGTATTTGTTCAGTTCTCTGCTTCAGATAACCTGTAAGCCTTTCCTGCTCCAGTAGCAAGGCAGTGCTCCAAGAACAGCAGTGTGCTTATACCCCCAATGGATTTGACAATTAAGTAACACAAGTATATCGTAAAATTGTGCCAAAAAGCATAAACATTATTTAATGGATATGATTTCTCCTTCTAATGCTCCTTTGCCCAGCATCAGTGTATGTACAGCTAGCAACTAGCATCCCAAATAGCTCCCAATACACAAAGGTGATTTGGGTCCTTGCTGGCAGAATATCATTCCTCTTACTTTAAGAACTACTGTTGTCCAACACCCTTCCTCATGTGCTCTGCACCTCCCGTGTCTTTCATCTACCTAATCTTTCCTCAGCCTCCCTCAGCTCCTCCCTTAATCCTGGTGTTTCTCATGCACCACACTTATATCTGCAAGGACTGCTAAAAGACCATCTTCATCTTCAAGTCTTGTGTTTCAGATAGGAGGAAGCAAGCAGGAGATAAATATCATTGCCCAAAGGCCAGAGACACAATTAAAACCAGGGCTGATTTCTATCCTACTTTCTTGTTTACCACTTTACAGCAAGGTAGTAGGTGTAAAGGTCTAAAGTATGCACACACACACAAAAATACACAGAAAATCCTGATCTAATTGCTATTTCCTAGAAAGAGCAATGGAA
The DNA here is from genome assembly GCF_027887145.1 of Ammospiza caudacuta. Taxonomy (NCBI): domain Eukaryota; kingdom Metazoa; phylum Chordata; class Aves; order Passeriformes; family Passerellidae; genus Ammospiza; species Ammospiza caudacuta. The sequence continues at coordinate 41,849,435 of NC_080594.1, forward strand.
AAGGTAACTTGTCCGAGGTTGAAGTTCATGACATTCAACAGTGATGTTTCCTGTTTCCTTGTTCCAAAAACAGGCTCAAATCCTGGCATATTATTCATGAGAAAAAATTTGAAAATGTCCAGTAGCCTGAGGAAACCATTCCCTGGTTATACACTTTGCAGTTGGTATCTTCATTGTTTTGCCTAAGACCTGATGGAGGTCAGGCTGAAGCTAACAAGTAGCAGAAGGTGGCAGGTTTGAAAGTACTAGTAAGGAAGAACACAGCCCCTACCCCAGCTGGCTCAGCCTAGCTGGGCAGGGAGGTCAGCACGGGCAGCTGCTCTGAGGAGAACTCTGCCTTATGCCCCAGAAATGCCAATTAGAAACTTGGCCAAGCAACCCTCAAGCCATGAAGGGGCAAAGGCTCGAGTCAACTGTAGCATTTTTCCTGCCACATGTACTGTGTTGGAAGATGGAATACCTCAAGAATGCCTCTCCAATAATCTTTTGCTTTAGACAGTCAAACACTCAACATAAGTATAAGATTCAGACATCTGTGTTTGTGCATGCTTGTATAGCCAAGTGTCTGTGTTTTTCTCCATGGGTTCTGCACAGTTTTTCCCCACTAATTTGATTAGCTACCCTAAAAAAAAAAAAAAAACTGACCATGGCTTATATCTGTCTGGCCAGTTAACCTTTTGGATAATAGCAGAGTGCTTATAACATAATAATTAGTTATGCCTGCAATAAAGTTGCAATGTAGTCTTACGAGATGGTGGTGTTCAGGTTGGGAGGGAAAGTCAAGGGTAATTGAAGTAATTGGGTTACTCTGATGAACAATCCTCATTTTCAGCTTGTAGAAAATGTAGAGTATTTTTGTTAGCTTGAATTTTCTAGGAAAGCTTTGCTTGCTTTTGCTTTTTTTACCAGGAAGGTGAGGTGAAGTTTCCATTGCTGCTGGTGGTGTTATACATTTGGATGCAGCTGGTCCTGCGAGGAGCACTCACACTAACCCAAGTCTCATCACTGTGAGCTGCCAACTGCTAAGCACAGCGGGATGTTCAAGCAGATGCAGTATTTGCTCAGCCCAGACTCAGCCTTGAGCATGTAAATGCTCAGAGCAAGTGTCTGCAGAAGGCAGAGACAGTGAGCAAATACTGTGCTACTGTTATTTGCACTCTGATTAGAATTATGGCTCTCAAGGTCAGAAGGGTGAGTTTAGATGTTAGGTTGATAAAAAGCTCTTTTCTGTTTCTAGAGAAAAGCAAAATAATGACAAAGCCAGTATCCTATGTGCCTGCCTCTGAATCCCCAGCCAAATATCTCTACAGTCAAGTTAAATGGGGGCTTTACTTTTCCAGGCAAGCCAGATAGCTCAGGCCTCATCATGCACTTCTATAGAACGTAACACAGCAATACTTTTTAATTGATCTACCACTGTACCCCAATACTAAATCTGAAAATCATGACATTCAGGAACTCCAAAGATAAAAGAAATAAAATTAGTTAAGGCAGAGCACCTGATCACTCAAGCATAACCTGAAAATATCATCTTAATATAACCAATATAGCACTGTATTCTATATTAATACATTCTTATGCAAGTGAGAAATGTGAACTCCCATAACATCTACTCAATTGCTATCTCTGAAACCCCAAATGACAACTTAAATGTCAGCACTCTTAATTATTTCTCTACAAGGTATTTCAACAGAACATTCAATTAATGTGCTTGATTCAAAAAATAAAAACTTAAATCTGTGCAACATTACAAAACTTCCAATTACACATTCTTCCATCATTAAATTTCAATATGACCAAAAGTAGCTTGTACAATTGTTAGCACATTTGTGCCATTGAAAACTAAAACTGTCAAACTATCACAAAATAATTTACATTCAGGATGAAAACAAACCAGTTTTTTTCCTGTAATCCTCTCAGACAATAAAAAGTCAAATTTATGCTTCTAGAGTGTTTTTTTTTTTTCTATAACTTGCCTATTTTAACCAGAATATTTTTTAATAAATTCTTATGTCACTATGGCACAATATAGAAACTGAGGCAACTGTGGCAGGATATAAAGCCACAGATGAAATGTACAGTCTCAAGTTAAACAGTCTTTTTTTTAACTGCAGACAAGATCACAGATAACATTTGATAAGTAAAAACAAGTTAACCAAGAAGTATTTATCTATAGAGCTAGAAACCATCCACATGCTGCCAAACCATAAAATATTTTTATATTTTTCTGCTTCAGTAGGAATAAGTACAAAGGAAAGACTATGCCATACAGAAAGATGTTGCAGTAATGATAAATGCTATTATGAGTTTCCAAAAAAATATTAGGAGCAAGCTTTAAACAAGTGATTGCTCTTTTGTGTGGAAAATATCTAGCACTATACAGATAAAATTCAACAAAGATCTTAGGTCACGCAATAACTTCATGCAATGCTCCAGGCTAGGGTCAGAACGACTGGGAAGCTGTCCAGTGGAAAAGGACCTGGGGGTGCTGGTCAATGAGTGGCTGAACATGAGCCAGCAGTGCCCAGGTGGCCAAGAAGGCCGATGCCATCCTGGCCTGGCTCAGCCAGGTGTGGCCAGCAGGAGCAGGGCAGGGACCGTCCCCCTGTACCCAGCACTGCTGAGGCCACAGCTCCAATCCTGTGCTCAGTTCTGGGCCCCTCACTGCAAGATGGACATTGAGGGGCTGGAGCTTGTCCAGAGAAGGGCAGCGGAGCTGGGGAAGGGTCTGGAGCACAAGTCTGGTGAGAAGTGGCTGAGGGAGCTGGGAGTGTTCAGCCTGGAGAAAAGGGGGCTCAGGAGGGACTTTCTTGCTCTCTACAACCATCTGAAAGGAGGCTGTAGCCAGGTAGGGTTCAGTCTCTTCGCCCAAATAACAAAGGATAGGACAGGAGGAAATGGCCTCAAAGTTGCACCAGATGAGATTTACATCCTACATTAGGGAAAATTTCCTCACTGAAAGGCTTGTCAAGCACTGGAACAGGATGCCCAGGGAAATGGTGGGGTCACCATGTCTGGAGGTATGTATGAGATGCATAAATGTGATGCTTGGGGCCATGGTTTAGTGATGGACTTGGCAGTGCTGGGGTAGAGATTGGACTCCATGATCTTAAAGGGTCTTTTACAGCCTACACGATTCTACCATTATTTTTTGTCGTCCTTAGGGACACAGAAAGACTAATTTGTGTCACAAAAACAGGCCTAATGGCACCTTTCTCTCCTGTCTACATCCTCCTACAGCACTACCCTTAATTTTCAGGTTTCCTCTTACAGGATAAATTCTCAAAATTCTCCACTCCAAGGTTTCAGCCTACAGTGTGACATATCAATTGGTTTACCTGGCAAATCCTACTAAATCCAAACTCTTTCTGTTCTTTCCTTCAGTGATTTCATAAGCAGCTTAAGAAAAGAGTAGTTTTCAGTTTAAACTGGAAACAAAATATTTAGAAACAGTACTCTTCATCTATGTCTGTATTATGTCAGGATTTAGCAGCTCCTGCCAGTAAATTAATCAGGCACTTTCAAAATCTTCAGGCACATTTTATGTGCCTGTCTCATTCTCACAAGCAGAAATCCATCTTGCAAAGGTGTTTTTTAAAAATGTCATTCTTCTGTTGTTGCTTACATCTTAAGGATCTTTTTCATAGATTTTATTGTCTCTCAGTGACTCCTGCATAGTTGTTGATGGATGGCTTATACTCAGCTATTCCTTTCTTTTCTGTAAATCAAGCTGGGGTGTCCACATGCATTCAAACTAACACACAGAATGCAATTAATAAACTTTTATAGAGCTGCTATGAATCCATCACATAAATATCACTAAAATCGTGTGGTTTCTATGCTAAAGAAATGAGTCTGTTTCTTATGAGAATTATACTGAGCTTACTGGAACAAAATGTTCAATCAAATCTGTCATCTCAGTTTGCAAAGTAAGTTGTGAATATATCCTGTAAATACAATCTGTATTTGAAGTTAAATACACAAATGCACGTAGGTTTTACCTGTTATTACATATTGCACTACAGACCCAACACATATTGAAGAATTCAAGTGACAAATACCTGGGAAGGATAACTAGTAGCTATATAATAATTTATCACTGAAATTATATCTAAATTATGCTACTCCTTTAACACCACCACTTTTATCCTGCTTTGAAAATATTCTATATTGAATTGTGTATTATTGCTTTATTATTAGAAACTCTCACCTGCTAGGTACAGAATCCAACATTTTGACTTGTTAAATTCCATCCCATTAATCATTGCCCAATCTGAGATCCCTCTGCAAGGCAGCTTCCTAGGTAATGCTTAGTTCCCTGCATTTTTGTAAACAGATCAGTGTTGCATGTTGCACCTTGTCTTGTTTGACATTTTTTCACACTCTGCTGTGCACCTGCCCTGATCTACTTTCTTTTTTTTCTGCAGAAATGCACTTATAGCTTTCCATGAATTTTAGTCTAAAAGCTGATTTGAAATTAGCTTTTTTTTTTTTTTTTTTGGCTGACTGGCTGTCACAATTTGTAAAGCATGTTCTTTAAAGTCAACAAATAACAGTTATGAGTCTCACAAGCCAAGCTCTAGTGAAGAGATGATGTGGATGAGGAAAAGCAAATAAAAAAGGTCAGAAATTTGACATGGGAGTTTTTTAATATAGTGGGGGAGGTATTTGGATATACCTAAGAGAGTTAGAAATACAACTCCAGCTAGTGGCTGTGGAATTGTCCTTCTAAAAAGCTTTGAAAATATAGAAAAGTAATTTAAAAATTCTTCTTCTGTATTTTTTTAAGTTACCCCTCTCCCAATTCCATTTAGGCATGACAGATGGAAGTTAAATTTCTGAATAACTGATTACCACTGAGATAGTGTAAGACATGGAAGAAATTAAAATATATACACTGGGAATATGGCTGAAAAGTTCATTTCAATTGAGCAGATGAAAAAATAGAAATTTGATGGCAGTTGCATTAGAAATTACTTCTAGTACATAATACTTTAGATCATCTCAAAGCTCTGTATTTAAAATAAATAAACCCAAATTTCACTATTTAAATAAATCTCAGAACTATTTCAATTATAAGAAATTATATTTGAAACATTAACTCAATTACAGTGTGTAAATAATGAAGAAAAGTGTAATGAAGTATTAAAAGTGTAATGAAGAAAATGTTTTCAGGGCTCAGAGTGCAGCTACTGGTCCTACAGCTTTCTCCTGTCATCCTGACTGGCTTGGCTACAAGGGAAAACTCTTCTTTTCTAGAATGAATAGACAAACCTCATCAGGAAGTTCCTGTCACCTATGCTAGGTGACCCTGCCTTGGCCAGGGAGTTGGACAAAATGATCTCCAGAGAGATGATCTCCAGAGGTCCATTCCAGTCCTAATAATTCTGTCATTCTGTAACTTTCCTGAAACTCCACATATAATTTTATTTTAGTCTCTTATTAAAAAAAAATTAAAAATCATTTTTACAGCTTGAAACAGCAGTTCTACTTACACGAAAACCATCTGACACAGCACAGTATGTAGGAACCCAATGAAATAGATTATTCCTTAGAAATTGTACTAAAGCTTCTGTTCACTTGGTTATTTTCAGTAAACATATTAAGAAGAACAAAGCAAAAGCTGGACATGTAGTGCACAGAAATACACTAGCAGGTCCTGAAACTGCTCTGTGAAATTTCAAGACAATACACGCAAAGTGAACGGTACCATCCTGGTAGAAAACCTCACTGGTGTTTGAAGAAATTTTAAGTCCTTCAAATTATTACTGCGAAGAGCCGAAATAGCTGTGATTACTAAAAGCAATTTGTTGTTCAGTAAGACAGACTGAAGGCCACAAGAATGGAAAGGCATCAGACCAAGGTCGTTTGCAAAATAATCTGAAAATCGTTTGATGCCCTTTGACAAAAGCATAGCTAGTCATTGCGGGAGGAAAGGGTAATGTTCAGCCTTTTCATTATCTAGTAATAACAGAGTTTTAAGATGAAGGGGGGGGAAAGAAGGAGAAGGAGAAGGAGAAGGAGAAGGAGAAGGAGAAGGAGAAGGAGAAGGAGAAGGAGAAGGAGAAGGAGAAGGAGAAGGAGAAGGAGAAGAAGAAGAAGAAGAAGAAGAAGAAGAAGAAGAAGAAGAAGAAGAAGAAGAAGAAGAAGAAGAAGAAGAAGAAGAAAACCTTGCCTACTGATTTCTGAAATTATCTTAAAGGAGAAGTACATGTTCTTCACCCTGGGTGAAATTTTCCCGTGGTGAAATTCACTCCAGCTTCCCTCGGCTCGAAGGAGGGATGGGGGCAGTGACCCCGGGACGCCCGCGCCCCTCCCCTGCGCCCGTCGGGGCCGGTGCGCAGCCCTGGCCCTGCACCGACCCTGTCCCGGCCCTACCCCTGTCCCGGCCCTGTCCCGGCCGTGTCCCGGCCCAGTCCCGCCTGCCTTCCCGCCTCGCCCGCCGCCCTCCCGGTTACCGCGGCGACGGGCGGGCGCCGCGGCGGGACGGGCTCGGGGCTGGCCGGGCTGCGGGGCTCGTACCGCGGCCACAGCGGGCACGGCAGGAGCGGAGGGGGAAGCACGGCAGGTAACGGGAGGGGAGGGGGCGGCGGGGAAGCCCGGGGGGTGCTGTCCGTGCCCCGATCTCCTCAGGTGCCCGGCACGCCGTGTGCCGGTGTCACCTCAGGTGCCGGTCTCCTATGGCTGGTCCTTTTTCAGCCCCTCTGGCAGTGTCGCCTCCGGTGCGGGTCCCCTGTGGAGGCAGCGCCCCTTTGGCCGTGTCACCCCAGGTGCCTGCTCCCTGTGGAGCCAAGGCTGCAGTGCCGTCTGTCATAGCCCACACGTCTGTGGGTGCTGGGACCGTGCCCTTGAGAGCCCCACTGCTGTCCCCACCAGGAATTAGGAATTAGGGCTATTTCATGCTCCCCCGTCACCCATACTGTTCTTGCATGCAGGCTGGCATGCCCCCACACACCCCTGTGTCCTGCTGGACCCGCAGAACCGGGCGGTCTCAGCAATAGCCTTGTTCTGATGGTCCTGCCGAGGTATTTGAGGGCTGCGTGTCTCAGACTGCACCTGCCAGGAAAGGCAGCGACCGGACAACAGGAATTTGTGTTTGAGAGCAGCTACAGCCGGCGTGCAGGTTAATCACGGTGTGTAAGGTACAAATGTTTGATGAACGCAGCCATGGATCCATGAATTAATATTCATCTGCTTCAGAGTCTTTGCAAATAGTTGACATCACTCAACAGGGAATGGTCCAAAACAAATTTCCGTGTGGAGACCCAGGGCAAGGTTCAAATTCAGCACCACCTCTGCTGTCTCAGTGTTGCAGCAAGTGCAAGAATTGCTGTCAGAGCTGAACTTACTCCCGAAGTTTTTGTCTTGCCCATTCCAGCCTGTAATTAGAGCTGCACTCCACTGTCTTTGTTGTTTTTAATGAGAAAATAGCATAATATGAAAGGAAAACACAGAACCATCCAGTTTGCCCTACTTGGCTATGTAAAGGAATGCATTTAAGAATCTGAATTATTTGATTTTTGGTGTTTTAACAGATTAAAACGACAATCATTGGTATGGAGGAGGACTTAGAAGTGTTCCAGGAACAAGCTGTGACTAAGTACGTAATGACTTACTCTCTTGGGAGTTGAATATATGATGGAATTGAACTATGTGTGTTTGTTAAACATTGGAAACGCAAAATATTAGTGATTTTGGAAGCAAACTTGATTCTGTATTTCTTCTGCTTTCCATGCAAACTGGAGAACGTGCTGATAATTAAGACAAGACATCTTATTGCTTTGGCTAGTAGTCGACTCACTGTTTCTGTTCGTTATTTTAATGTTTTAAATATTCATACCTGAACCAGAGGGGGGGGAGGGAGGATCAAAGCTATGTAGGGTTTTATTAAGATGTTAAGAAGCGTTATTTCAAACTTTTTTTTTTTAAAGTACTTGGAGTTGCTAGGCTACAGCAATATAAACTTACATATCACAGCTCTTAAAACATTAAGAATCCTGAAAACAAGATTCATTGCTAAAGCCCTAGCCTTTTTTGCACAGATAATAACTACAACTGTTCCCCCAAAGTATTAAGTGCACTTTTCATAAGAGCACATAATCATTTTTTATTTTTATATAATCCAAGTTTAGTTCTTTTAATGTTAATCTGAAAAATATGTTAGTATTTAGTTAATCTAAAAAATATGCTAGCACAATCTTTCTAAAGAAATGAGAACATGAGTAAGATTTGATGTAGGAACTCGTCCCATTCAGCAATTTTAAGGAACAAACAAATATAAGAAGTAGTTCCCCACTTAATTACTTAAAACAGAATATTTATCCATCATAATTTTGTAAGTAAACTTACTAACTACTTTTCAAATAAACCAGGTTATTCTGCCATCATTACCAAGAAACAACACAACGTGATATGACACATATTAAGTGTAAAAGTATTTCTTAAAATAAAAGAGGCATGATCTGTCATACCTTATTCTGGCCCAAGAAAGTTTTCAATGGGATTTAAAAGTGTTCTTTGAGGGAATTCTTTTTTCACATCATGGTTACATGATTTGTAAAAGTAGCCATATAAAAACTTGAATTAGAAAAACCCAAAAGTATTGCTATTCTTTACAAGTCAGAAGCCTATTTCAGAAATTCAGAATTCTGCCTTTCCTTTATTTTAATCAATATATGGAATTTCAGGCTACTTGCAGATGCATCTAGAAGAATTTGTCCCATCATAAACCGTAATTCTTGCTAGCTAGTTAGTTCCATAAACTATACAAAGATGCTGGAAGAGTAGCTTAGGATACATCTTCACTGAAAGGAAACAATTTCAGTCTATGCTGACAGTATTCCAGGGATAATACAGTGCCTTTAAAACTTGGGATAATGGCTGAGTAATGGTGGTGAAAATCATGACAATTACATTCCAGCTGCAAGGACTCATAAATCACAAATTGTCTATGCATAGATGTGTATGATTCTGTATGGCTGAAAGTTGTTAAGTGAGTTGGTTGTAGTTCTTATAATGGAACTTTGGGGTAGAATATTCTACCACAACTGGTTTGTATATTTCCTATTTTTAGAGCACAGTTTGCAATAATTAAATTAATTAGTATTGACTGTAGAAGCTGTGGTAAATATCCAAATCTAATGAATATACTATGTAAGATTGAATGTTTTACTTTTGTTTGCATAAATATGGCCATACTTACTTGCCTATTTGTGAGCAAATGTAAATAATATGGGAAGAAGGTATAAATTCAAGACAGACAGTATGAACCAAACATTTCTTAAATAATCTGGTTTTAAGTAACAACTTTATTCTAGAGTGTATGGACAATACCATTCTTTCTACCATTCATTTTTCTGTCTGTTAGGAAACAATCACAAAAATGCAGACCTATGCAGAACTCCAAAGCAAAAGATGGATAAATAGAGCTAGAAAGGTCTAACCAGTGCAAAAATCCTTTGTGATAACGAAAAAGGCCTGGAGGTGGTAAAACTTTTTATCTGGATTTTTGCCTAAATTTGGAAACATTTTGTTTTACATGAAGATGAATAGTTATTAATGACAGTAGAATATGACTCATCTCTATTTTCACTTATATGGAGACAGAATAAAAGAAGATTAAGAGCTTGCCTACGTCACTTTAAAATGAGATAACTTTAAGTGTTTTAAGCTGTTTCAAAGTAAAGGAACCAAAAAAAAAAAAAGTAGCTGCCCCTTGCTGAAGTACAGGTCATTACTTCCCTGTGTGGCAAATCCATTCTAGGTATGCATTCAGCAAACTGGTAATGCTGAATCCACATGGGTAAAAAAAACCATGCATACTTCTTTGCTTATGAGAAAATTTGTTCTTTGTGTGTTTGCTTACATGTCTTACTAAAGAAACCATTGCATTCTATATCTAATGATCAAAATAAATTCTCACAACTGTGGCGCCAAAAATTTGGCCATGTTCTGAAGGAGCTAATGAGCACTCTTTCCAAAACACTAGTGGACTAAAGCAATAGTTACTGCACCAAGTAGCACCTCTCTGCTAGTGAGTGGGGATAACTGCAGGTCTGTCTTCAATACCAGAGCCTTGGCACAGGGTAGTTTTGGTAGTAGAACAGCAGCAGTAATCTACAACTTCACATATAGATTTCCTTTTGCAGCTGCAAATGTGATTAGAGGATCCAGGTAAGAAATTAAAGAAAGTGAAGACATACTGAGAAGCTCTTTCAGAAGGGGTTTTTCTTTCAACAGTTCCCTTTTATATAATCATGACTCCAGATTCAAGAAGCATGGAAGAACTGTTAAGAGAAATTTTTTATGCCATGTGTGGGAAGATCTGAAAGAGGCAGGTGAAATTTAAGAGTGAAAGGTGTCAGCCATGATGGATCTGAAAGGGTAATCTGATGATCTAGGCTAGAAGTTGAATTCTTACTTGCATAACAATATTTAGATTATCCATATGACACATGATAAAGCAAGCACCTGTTTCTGAAGGCTAAAATAGTACAGCTGAGTCATTGCTGGTGGTTCACCAAAGTGCTGACATTAGAGGAGGCTGAAGTGCACAGGTCTTTACAGCAGTGTCAAGGAAAAAGTACTCCTGATGTAACAGGTAGACCTGATAAAGCAGTATCACTTCATCTTCTGTTTTCAAAATCCCATTTTATATTCCACCCAGAGGCAGCAAAGTTTACACATCATTAATGCTACTTTTGAGATGGGTTCCAGGCACTTAGCAGAGGGGTGTTTTTGTTTTGAGCAATATACATCACTTGCTTGCATTTCGGCTATTGTCATCCTGTGATTCATATTAAATTTCAAAACAGCATTACCAACAGTTTTAACATTAAAAAGTCATTAAGATTTATGTGTGCATTTAAAAAGCCCTTCCAAACTTAACATTGATACCATCACAGTTTCAAGGATTTGTGGATATAAAAGAAGTTCTAAAGAATTTAACTTCAAAAAATCATGCTAAGTTTTAATTATGATGTTATAAATCTAACAAATTCACTCAAATTTCCTGTAATAATTATCAAAACAAGGGATGTGCACAATTTAAGCACCAAATAAAAGATCTGTGATATCCACATTAAGGAGCTGTTTTTTCAGTTTAGTGCAGTCAAAAGTTGAGCATGCAGGCAAACTCAAGATTGATGAGTGAGGTTCCACCTACAGTTGAAGACATCATTTAACTTTCCCATTTTTTTTCTTTCTGTTGTTGAAAAGTGGTTAGTTTGGTCACAATTAAAAGAGAATTGTAAATAATGTAAATAAAAATTTGTTTTCTCCCTTACTCTTTATTTGAAAAATTTCTTTATGTTTTTAGAGTTTCTCCATGTGAAGCTGAACTTCAGGAATTAGTGCATCAAATTGACATCATGGTAAACAGAAAGCAAGTAGAATGGGAAAGAAAGATGAGAGCTTTGGAAGCAAAGATGGATATCCAGGATCAAGAATTAGCAAGTGCCCAAAGCAAACTGGATCAAAAAGGTCAAGAGGTATTTAAGAATATCACATTCTATAAAGAAAGTATTTATTCTTGTAGTTTCTTATTAGCATGCTTTAAATTCTCCATAAGACCATTTGTTCTATCATGTAAAAATACCAAACACCCCTTAAAGGTCACTAATTATCCTTAGTGTTTTGTTTTAAAGTGTACTTCTGTTCTGAAAAGTGATTGTAAAAATGTCATTGAAAATCTCATATTTCTTCTATTTCCCTAAAGTCTACATGAAATATTCTCGGGTTAGCTGTAAAAAGATAGTTTGGTGTTTTTTCTAAATGCCAGCATTTCTCATTTCATCAGAAAGTTTAAATGGAAGAATGCAGTTCAAAAAGGTTCCCAAAATCATGTCTTTGTTACTCCTGTCTATTCCTGGTTTTTAATATTTTACATAATATACTGTCTTTGTATGATAATTTTACTCATTGTGAAGACTTGAAAAGTATTACTACTTCAACTTTCATATGAAACTTAAAGCCCCAGTGTACCTGGTGTTTTCTGTATTTCACAGTCTTTTCTTCTGAATAATTATTCAGAAGCATCAAGAAATCCTTGCATAGCATTCAGTTCTAGTTCAAGCCAGCTGAATTTTGCATGAGGGAATCCTTGTGTGAGCTAGGTGGCTAAATTGCCTGTGGGAGTTTTGAAAATGGAGTGACTTTCCCTAATGAGCAATTAGGAACTTCCCCTTAGTCCCTGCAGTCAGAGGAACCAAGACAAGAATTCAAGTAGCCCATCCTGAAAGCATCAATTTATTTGCTGTATAGGGACATTATCTGAAATACTTCAACATATTCTACCAAGCTTCCAAGTGCCCCTCCAGAAAAGCACAGGTGCTGTGTATGCTCTCTGTCATGTTTCTCAGGTCTCTGTGAAACGCAGTAATAATTTATGATATCACAAATGGCACTGCACTTAGGGAGCTGAAATGACTCCACGGTGTCTTCTGGTAATTTGTACATAAATACCGGAAGGTAATTTGTATCATTTTATAAGCCAAACAAGGAAAATTTTCACAATGGGGAACACTGTAGTTGCGTTTAAAAAGCTTTCAGGAATGGTCTTTCATGACAGACTTGTACAATATTATGACTAAATCATAACATGTAATGAGATTTTTTACCGTAAAATTCCTAGTTTGATGTTGACAATCTAGGTCTGTGGTATGCAGTTCTATTATCAAGCTACTGATTTAATACTTATTTTTGATATCTCTTCTTAAAGCAGTGATCTTCTTTTAAAGTTTCAAATTACTTTCCCAAAAATTACATATTTTGAAAAATGTCATAAAAGGTACATTTGAATGCTTATTTTAACTTTAGGTGGGACTACTTCAACAAGAATTGGAAAACTTACAGAAAACTAAAAATGAAATGGCTCAGAGTTACGAAACTCAGCTTCAAGCACTGAAATCTCAAGTAAGAAAAATGTCAGTTTCATTATTTTGTGATTGCAGTATAAAAAGCTTACACATGCCAAATTGTATAGATGAGCCATCATGGATTTGGGAAAGATGAATTGTGTCATACAAATGATGATGGCTACAGCTTCCTACCAGGCTCCATTATAATTTATGTACTGTCATGTCAAAACTCTTTGGATGGATTTTGATGTGAATGTGACATCTGTTATGAAGACAAATACTTGATTTCCTAACTTCAGACTAATAAACTAAAGCCTTGGTGAATTACTAAAACAGGTAATTGGATTCATGTTAATATGAGTGATGCATGCTACGGATTTTAAGAGTTATACTGTGCATATCATGTCTTTGCTATATCTTTTTCTGGTTTTAGTTTCCCTGATTTACACAACTGTTAAAGTGGTCTGATAGCTTTCCATAAGGTATAGATTTCCCTTGTATCAAAACTGGAGTAACCCACATTAATGATGTTGGGAATTTGTTCTGACTTTGTTTATTTCAGAGTGTTGTGGCAGCCTAGAAAGCCAGTTGTATCCTGGGCTGCATAAAAAAAATGTGGCCAACAGATGGAGGGAGGTTTTTCTCTCCCTTTTCTGCTGTGGTGAGGCCCCACCTGCAGTGCTGTGTCCAGCTCTGGGGTGCCCAGTACGAGAAAGATTTGGACCTGTTGGAGCAAGTCAAGAGGAGGCCATGAAAAAGATCAGAGGGGTCTGGACCAGCTCTCCAGTGAAGACAGGCTGAGTGAAAGGACAAGGGTTTTAAACTGAATGAGTGCAGATTTAGACTGTACCTGAGGAGCAATTTATTATTTTTTTCAGTGGGGGTGATGGGACGTTGGAAAATGTTGCCCAGAGAAGTTGTGGATGCCCCATTCCTGGAAGTGTTCAAGGCCAGACTACATGGGGCTTAGAGCAAGCTGCCTAATGCAAGGTGTCCCTGTTTACGGCAGGGGAGTTGGACTAGATGGTCTTTGAAAAGTCCATTTCAACCCAAACCTGTTTGTTTGTTCAGTATTTTCTACTTCAATCATGAATATAAATTCGTGGCAAACTTGAGTTGATTCTGTTTCTGAGATTTTAACAACTAAGGTACACAACTCTGCATTGTTTTTCCTGCTACTTTTCTGTTCCCTTCACTGGATTCTTCTACCAGAGATATAGTGTTATAATTCAGAATTTCCAGTCACCACACTTAGTATATAATGATGTCAGATTGCATAAATGGAGTATCATTATTTTCATTTAGAAGTGATAGTACACCTGAGTCCATCAAATGAATAAATCTATTACTTATTTTTAATGTTATGTTGTATTTAATTTATATTTTCTTTTACAATTGAAAATGGATTTGGAAAACAATTCTTTAAATAGGCAGTGAATGCTTTGGCTGTTTTGTAATTAACACTTCTAATCATTTGGGAAAGTAGCTAGAAATAAAAGCTGGTTTATAATTTACACAAATTGCAGAAAAGCATCATCTTAGCATGATTGTTGAGAAGATAAACATCACATAATGAAAAGGAGTGTGACATTTTATGCATAAGTAGTAGGGTATCTTTTAGCAGTGCAGAACTATTCTCAGAAATATAGTAAAGCTCTTTTTTCTTTATAACATTTGCTGCTATATTTTTCACTTCTTAATTATTTTTTTTATCCTGTGCTAAAAATGCTTGGGTTTATGTTACATGTTGTTGCTAATATCTTCACTGAAATTGAACCTTCTGAAATTGAAAGTCCAGGCAAATTTTCATAAAGATTTTTATTTTGGAGTGTTTAATTGTCCTACAAGTCCTTTCCACGGGCAAATACAACCTGTTTTCTCTTTTATTTTTTTAAAGAACCTGACATTTTCTAACCTACAAGCTTTTCTCTTTAAATCTGGTTATATTTCATCCCCAAACTATCCTTTTTAGTTACCACTCAGACCATTTAACCTTTCTTTGGGTTTCTTGATTGCTTCTTCTTCTATCTTTATGCAAGATAAACTTGATAGAACTTTGGATTTCTAGCTCTTAAGAATATAGGTCACTTTCCCAATCCATGTCTCCAAACATTACATTCTCTCAGTCATCCTATTCCTTTTTCTAATAGTTCCAGCACTGATGATGTTTGCATTTTATTTTCCAGTGCCCATTCCTCTCCTTTGACCAAATCATATTTCTTCATGAAATATCCACCTCATTCACCTTGACTGAAAAAGAAAACTGTTAAATGCCTCTGTTAAGGGGCCTGCCTTGATTCTCCATGTGATAAACACAAGTCTGCCTGTCAGAACAATTCCTAGCACCTATGCTAGACAACAGGACTGTCCCACTCTGCTCCTCTAGCTTTTGCCACATCTCCTTACTGAGTGTCTTTCCTGAATTACAGGGCTGCATTTTCTGCAATGGAATGACGTTAATGTCCCAAATTCTGAGCTACACAAACTCTTATCTAAAATATAGACCTTCTGTGGCAATATTAATTTTTGCCTTATCTCCTTTGATTCCCTTCTTTCAGTTCTTATTCTCACTTGGAAGTTATACCACCTTCTAAATGGTACAATCTTACGAGCTACAATTTAGTTTTGCGCAAATTGTGTGTTACTATTTACCAGTAGCATTGTATCTTCTCTACAGATGTATTCTTAAAATCCCACTGAAGATTTCTTCCTTCCTAATCGTGATAAAAATAGTAAGGATGACTTTTTCTAGCTGTCAGAATGCTAGGCTATTCAGAATGAATTTCTTTTCTGTTTAATGAACAGTATTCCCTCTGAATTGATTGTGTGCCTGTTGAATGCAGTAAAACCTATATTTTTCTTGTAAAAAGGAAATAATTCCTAGTATGTAACCTGAAACTCCTAGACTACACTGTTGTATTCATTCAAACATGCAGCATTTTGTCATAACTAAATAGCAAAATTTTCTGAGGTTCATCTGCATTACTTTGATCCTTCTTTTTCTTTTTTTATTTTTTTTTATTAATGCCTAGTAAATATTCTGACTTTGAAAATGATGGAAATCTCTCAGCAAAAGAACAAGGATCCTTTCTTGCTCTAAGAACTTTGCAACTAATTTCCTCACTTAGACATGTAAAACCTACATCTGAGCTATCCCAAGCTCCCTTTAGAATCACCAGAAAGAAATGGACACCCTCAGAATACAATATGTGTCAGTGTATGACAAGAATTTGAGATAGCTGAAATGACTAAGCATTTACAGGCAGATTTTTCTAATGCAGAGTATCTCAGGCTTGTATGTGTAACTTTC
The DNA here is from genome assembly GCF_027887145.1 of Ammospiza caudacuta. Classification (NCBI taxonomy): domain Eukaryota; kingdom Metazoa; phylum Chordata; class Aves; order Passeriformes; family Passerellidae; genus Ammospiza; species Ammospiza caudacuta. Next base: position 41,865,602 of record NC_080594.1, read on the forward strand.
AGAAATCTAAACTAAGATGGATTCTACCCCAGAACTCACTAAAATGCCTTTTTTTTTAAGGTGCACAACATGCAAGCAGAAAAACTTGGACCTTTTAAAGCAAATATCTGGCCTTAAATGAAAGGATTTTGTTTTTCAGTCTGGTTTCCAGTCATTGTAACACCCACACAACAATTTGCCTTTAATATCCTACTGTCATTAAATATCTAAGATTCAAACTAAATGTTCTCATTTTGGCCATTCTGTTCCATTTTGGCCTGATTTACCAAATTGTTTGGATACTATATTTCCTAGCCTTTTTAGCATAAGCATTCCAATACCTGTCTTATCTGAATTGAGTCTTCCCAGGCAGTTCACATATGCCATAACATATTCAAGAGCAAAACTCTTATTTGAAAAAGGATATCTTTCTTCCAAGTCAATGAGTTCCATGTTGTTTGAGCCTGGATACTCTGACTCATTTTAAATATTTTATCTTAACTCTGTTCTCTGACAAAGTCAATTTCAAATATAGGCAGCTTCACTGCAAGACTTTTGATTTGGGTTTAAAGGTGATAACTCAGCTCTGTTATGCCCATGTTACAGAATTGCTATTCAGACATTCTGAGTCGGTGAAATCTGTGCCTGGGCCTCTTCATATCATGAAACTTCCTAGTCCAGGACAATCTGTCTTCTTGTCATCTTTTCAATTAGTTTTTGCTGTCCCATATTATGATTCTCAAGTTCATCTCAAATGTGTCTAGGAAGTTTCCAGATTATTTTTTAATTTGTTTCTGTTCTGTATCTTTTCTAGACTTCTTTTTGCCATGTTTGTTATCTGAACAGACCTCAATTGCTCATTCAGTGTTGACTCAACAGGATTCCATTCCATTTCCAAACAGTAGTTCACTTTGAGCTGTTAACAAATATATGAGATTTTATGGATTTTGTTCGGGTATACAAAGAACTTTACGTGAGAGTCAGGTTTTTTTAAAGTCATATATATTTTAATGTAAAGGAACTAAACAACAAGAGACATGATCAGTATTTATTGGAAGCTTCTTTTCTGCATAATATTCTTCCCAAAGTCCTTTCACTCAGCTTTCCACAAGATGGTATTTTTAGGGTTTCCTTTATCAATATCCTTGGGTCTGCATTGTTTTTTTCAAAACCAAATGTACATATTCCTAGCAAACAGTATCACTTTTCCGTATCAAATGTGTAAACAGGCACTAGACAGACCCTTTGTTTTGTGCAGTGTGATGTGAAAAAACTGATGTGAAAACTGGCTGCTTTTCTGGAGAGGCTGGTCCTTCTCCTGGCACCTTTTCTTCTGTGCCTCTGACTCCTAAGCCAGGCTTTCATGGTGACATGTAGGCAGTGTCTGTTGTCTATTTAGGTCTAATTCTGAGACCCACACAGTAGTACCAGAAGAGTGCCATCATCACACACATAACATTTCAACAATTTTCATCATAAGAAAGAACATGCAAGTTTAGTGTACATTAATGATAATCTTTAATTCTGACTAGTGAAGCACCCTTTAAATTGCCAACACAAGGTGGCAGTAAACAAGTGTAGAACAATCCATGTGAACACCAAAGAGGAAATGACTCTGAGGGTAGCAATGCCATGGAGAGCTGCAGCAGAATTAAGTAGCTGTCAAATGAACCCATTTGAACAGTTAGTTAACATTTATATGAGAGCATAGTCTTGTTCATCTGTGATAACTTTATTAATTGATTTTAACGTCATTCATAGATTTTTTGTTACATTGATTAAACATTTAGAATGCTAAAGATGCAGTTGGTGATTCCAGTTTAAAGAAAACTTTGGCCATGTGATCCTCCTTGATAGATTCTGCATGTTCAACTCTACTTTTGTTTTTAGTTTTCAAAGTTGATACATAGCTATGAAAAGCTACAGTCTTACCAGTTAAAACAAAAAAAGCTCGAAAGCAGAGAAAAATGTGAGGAAAATCTGGAGACATCATCTAACCCAAGGAATTTATATGTGAAACTGGAGGTAAGAATAGTTGTCATTATATTTTAATTTTAATGGGCTTCTAGAACTAATCTTTGATTTAAAATTGTAAGCTTTATTTTGCTCATAGTTAAAGGAAATTATATCATTGTCTTGCTTTGGTGAGAATGGTTCTTAGTTTTAATATTATTTAATAGCAAAATTTTTGTAAATGCAACTATAAATAAATTTTACTTTTTTCCTGATGAATAGATGTGTACTGGATAGCACAGTCTCTTTTGAGGCATGAGAGGTTGTACATGTACAGGATACTGTCACATAATACCTATCATTAATTCAAGTTTTATAGACCTCAGGACAACCTTGAGCATATTGGGCTACATAGAAAAAAGGTTTTTGGATTGGAAAACTGCTTGTTAAACCTCTATCCTGTCAGTACCCATATGCCTGTAGCAATCCATGGCCTTGACCTCAGTGCCTAATTTCCCTAGGCAATGTATGAGGAAGGATGAGGCACTTAAAAAAACATTCTGCAGAATCCAGCATACTGGCTGGGGGACTAGATAATAGATGCTGAGGACAGGATTCAGTCATACTCCCTATCCCTTTGGACATGGGTTGAATTTTAGTGGACTTATTCTTGAATACAGGAAGACAGTGATTTTTGTTCATAATTCCCAATCTTGACTTCTCAGAGGTTACTTTATGATCTGTGGAATAATATGATAATAATATGTGGAATAATATGATCTGTGGTATTTATTGGACCAGCAGGAAAGTTAGGCAAGATAGAGAGCTTGTAAAGAGTGTGCCCACAAGTGGTGTCTTCTCCCCAAATGGCTCTGGCTGCATTCACTGGGGCAGAAACTGATATCCAGTATTATTTTCTCTAAATGAGCAATATCATCTCTAGGTATGCTAATTTTTGCTGCTTTTTTATCTGATAAATTTCCTGATATCCTGAGCTAAATGAAACAACTTCAAAAGGAAGAATTGGAGCCTGCTGAAAAATAACATTTGTCTGTTAGGTAGAAAACTAACATGGGAAGATTATACTTCAGGTTCTCTCTTGAAAGATTTTTACACCGAGCTCTCCACTTATGGGAAGAACAGTCTAAGCAGTAATCTGATGAAGCATAGGATGATCACAAAGTCCATGTTTTCTCTGTCCATCCTTTGTGAACAGCATAATAAAGTAGTGTGTGCTCCACATGCTTACTGGGCTGGGTGCTGTAAGGAGAGTGGAACCAGTTGATTTGGGAGCTGCTTGCCCAGCTCTAAGCATGGGGAGGACTTACATGTTTATGATGTGAATTTATGATGTAGGTGATTTGGACACTTTGAGGACTTTGCAATCAAGAAATTCAGCACTAGTAGATTTTAAGTAGTCTCCTACTTTTAACCCAAATTAAGCGGGTCTCAGGATCTGTATTTTGGACTTGCCTTTTACGTTATTCTGTAAGATACAGGACTAACTTCTGTGACCTCCAGGTTCCTGTATCCACATAGACACATCCCAACTCTATCTGTGTTGGGATGTGTCTGTCTGATGGTGGCTGATGTTGGCTGTCTGATGTTGGCTGTCTCCTCCACATGGAAGTTCTCACCATCAGAAAAGCTACGATGCTTTGGACTGCAGCATAGCTGCCAACATCAGATACTGCAAGAATAATAAATGGGTTGTACATCTATCATTGATATATCACTGCTGTCAGCTAATTTGAGAATAACCTTACTCAAGATTAAAATGTGAAAATAATGTAAGACAATGCTATAATTTGATTAATTATGCAGTATGAAAAATGGGTGCTTGGAATATATTCAGCAAATTCGAGTATTCAGGAAATAACTACTGTGGTGAAAATCTGCTAAGCTCAGCAGTGCTTTAGTAAGGCCTTGAACCTACAGTCCTTATTAAGTAGTCTGAAACTCCATTTGAATCATGTTTTATAAAATAGGGAGATGTTTATTGTTATAAATGCCAAAGCAGATATCAGGAAAGCTGTGAAAGAAGATTTGTATTAATATGTGTTGAAAAATAGTCAGGTTTTCTTCAGTAGCAAAAAAATTCCGTATTGTTTTAAATTTGGGGAATATGCCAGTTTAGCTTAATTAGAAAATATCATCTGTCTTTTTGAAACAACATTTCCATTAGTTTTCAATATATAAATCCGTGTACTGTTATTTTGCTGAATTTTCAGACTAAAAGAGCAACGGTTCTAGTAACTGAAATTTTGCTTATTTTTAGGGTACTGCCTTTAAAATATATTTATGAACATACAAGGTTTGGCATGAGTTTAAAGCATATTCAGATACACTATAAATATAAATGTAAGTGAAAATACAAAACCAGTATTAGATAAATCTAATATAATACAATTTCTTAAACAGCTTTTTGTTTAAACCAGATGAACTCAGAACCTGAAGCAGCAATTTTAAAGAGAGCAAGAAGTAAAATTTATTCAATGTAGCTGCTGTCCCATTAAAAATCAAGGTGAAAAGTGAGCACTTTGTGTCTGAATATTAAGGGTTTGATTCCCTGCTGATTACCCTGCTCAACACTGATACAGCTTTAAACTCACAGGAACTACCATCCAATACAATTTGTGTATCATAGTAATAACTCTATTTTATTGGTTTTATTCAATTATTATGTTTACACTCATTGTTCTCAGATCAGTAGCCCTTAAGACTGGTCTTTCTCTGGTGGGGGTGACTGGATGGCTGGTTTATGGAATTGTTCTTTTTTTAACTTATTTCCAAAATTGTGGAAAGATTATGTATTAATTAAAAAACTAGGTATTTCTTAGAACAATACAATTTGCAAAATTTTTTATATTGAGGAAAATAGATATTTCCTCTATGTTTCCTAGGCTTGTTTTGCTGTCTTTCAGGGATTTAAGGCAAAATCACAAGAATGGGAGAAGAACGGGACAACCTGTGTAAATAACCCTGTTTACGGAGATATGCAACAAAAATTATTGCCTGAGAAATGTAATTTATTTCAGGTAAAATTCCTACCTTCCTGCTCGAGGAAGAAAATTAACTCTTTGCTCAGCTAGAGCTTACTTTAACTTAATTTTTAAAAACTAAGATTGCAGTGAATCTTACAATGCATGTGTGTATTGGTAGTGAATATATGGTAAGGCAGAACCATACTGGAACATCTAATGATACATGGACTTATTTTAATTTAGTTTTTCTCATGAAAGTGAGAAAACAAATAAAGATCATGATGGAAATGTTAATATTTCTAAAAAAACCCACAAACAATGACAGAAGACACTGACTGTTCCTTTTTGCTTTTTAAGCATATTATAGATACACTTTTCCATGTTATTTGCTAATGTGCAATTAATTTGACAAGTTATTAAAAAGTATCTTACCAAGTAAATAGTGTGTGCCATTGAGGTATTGACGCAAGTATAAAGTTCCTTCAAATCTGATAGCCTTCTTTTTTTGAAGATCATAAATATACAGTAGCATCAGTTATGCAGAAAAATGAATTTTCATATGCTACTCCAGAATCACTCTTGGAGTTGTTCATTGGATCACTTAGCCCCCTTTTTTCATATTTTTCAGCCTTTTGGTTACTATGCAGTTCCTTGCTTGACTTAATGATTATTTTTTACTTGCCAATTTGCTTATTGCTTTTTTTATAGATAGACTATTGATACTACATATTTTTATTTTTTTTAATTCCTTCTAATCCAGAAAAAAAAAGCTATTTAATGCTATCATGGTGACCTATCCTTCTCTTAAAAAAAACAGAAAATAACTTACAAATTTACTGCACCACAAGACAGCTTGAAGATTAAGTAAAGGGAAGCCAATTATGTTGCTCACTGGTAATTCCCTTTTCCACTGTTACTAAGCTCATTGGATCTTAATCTAGTGAAACACTTTCTTAACAATTCCTGTGAGACTCTTTACACATATCCAGAGTTTCCAAGGATGACAGTTATGTTTTGGGTTTAGCTGCTGAGAGCATTATATTCCAGCAATTGAGCTTTCATGGAAATGTGTTAAAAAAGCAAGTCTTTGACTAGACAAAACTATTGACTGATGACATGTTGATTGTACACTTAGACAAGTCATAATAGAGTAGTGAGGGTGATGATTCACATTTTTCTGTTGAAGCTTTCAATTCCATCAGTGAACTTTCTTTGAAGACAATTTCCTTAACAACTGTAACATAACACCAACTATTTTTTAACATCCAAGTCTGATGGACCCTTAGCTGTTTCAAAAGTGTTAATTGTTCCTGCATCTTTGCCTGAAATTTGTCTTGCATGAGATCTTTGATTTTCAGTTGCAATCTTGCAGTGTGGTTTTCACAGGATATATTGACACTTGGATACATCAGAATTCATAACTTGGATGTCAAAGAGACCTTAATTTTTTTTATCTATAGAAATGAAACTTAACCTGCAAATATTTTTTGGCTTTTTATTTGATATGCAGCCAGTGGTCCATTCTGCTTAGGTTCTCAGCCAACACAAATTATGGGGACATAGTCAATAACATCAAAAACTGTCTAAAGTATGACTTTTTGCCATCCTTGTCAGTGAAATATGGTATTTTAAACCCTATTTATTTTCACTTTATATTTTCTTGCCCAACTTGTTCTCTGCACATGATGTATGATTTCCAGGTCATATTTTGTTGTCATTTTTCAAGTAATTCTCAGTCTTCTGAAAGATTAGTGCTGCTTTTTAATCTCCCAGTAGTGGGATTCATGTGGATAATTTTTTAAACAGCAAAAACAGTTGCCATAGTAATTACGCTTCTTCACAATGCCTGTGGACTCAGAAATACTGGCAATACCAATTTTCTGAAGTTTTGTGTTTAGGATTTTAATTGGTACAAGAAGCTGCATGGGGTGTAGGACTCTGCCAAATGTACAAATGATTCTTTCCCAAGTTTAAGGATAATGATCTCAAAGAAGTGCAGTTCCTGTAGTAACTGGGCTGTTTGTACATGTCCTATGTAATGGTAGCCCTCTAGTCAAAGGTTAATATCTATCCTGAGGCACACACACACACAGCTCCTACTGAGTTCAATGAATCAAAGAGGAACATTTCTCTCAAATTATTTCTCACAGGTAACTGCTTTGAGTAGGTCATCATAATCACCTTTTTCACATTTGAGGCTCATTAACATTAACTATTAGGAAAATACACAGCACAGGAGGAAAAAATCCTTGAAAAACTCCCGTGCCCTTGAAGGTTTTTGAAACTTTTCTTATTTTTTAACTGAGGGCAAGTAATTCAAACTCTTTGAATTGTATCATCTTTTCTAAGCAAATCCAGGTGAAGACAGGAATAGCCTTACGATTTTAGTAGTAACGATTTGGTCCGAGCAATTTACATACAACTATTGAGTTTAATTTAAAATATTTTCATGTTTTATAGAGGCAGAGCCAGAATTATCAACTCCAAATATGCAAGAAGAAACAAGACCAAGAAGAGCTAATTACCTATACCCAGCCCAAAAGTGAAAATGATGATTTGATTATTGAAAAGCTAAAGGCAATTGTGAATGAAATAGCAAGAAACAAGAATAAACTGGTAGAGGAAAACATGAAACTTCATGAGGATCTAAAAACTTACCAAAATCAGTGCCAGGTAGTAATGTTTTTTTATGATGATTGTGGAATTAATATTGGAAAATCAAGATGAGATGCCTACATAAATATACATTAGGTGTATTCTGTGTTTGAGCAAAGAATAATGTGGGAGCAGTATAGGTGGAGTTTTTTAGTAAAACAGAAATTAGTTTGAATTGTAGCAGTATATTTTTTCTCTTGTCTATGTATCTAGGGTTTTATAACTCTCCTATGTCCATGGCATCTACTAGAACTTCCCCTAGTTTGGTTCCTTGAATATAAGTTACTTCTGTAAAAGCTCTTTATCTGATTTACACTTTGTTGTTCATTGTGCCATATAACTAGTAAATAAGTATATACAAACATGTATGGTATATTTTGTTTGTTTTGAAATGAGATTATGCAGTCAATTAAAAAAAAAATTACATTTCTGGCTATTGTAAATAACCATCAGATTTTATCCCTAGTTCATTGTTTTTCAGCATAGCACTGATCTATGAAGGCAGCCATTTGCTCCTCTTCTTTTGGTCATGGTATATGAGTTTTGACAAGATTGAGATAATACAAGATCTTTACAACCTTTTTATTATCTCTGTTTGAAACACATCAGGAATGAGATTCCTGTTACATTTTTTTTTTCTGATAACATATATCAGTTATGCTTTTGCTTATTTATTTAAGCACTTCTAGGTTCAGTAATACACTGAATGGTGTATAGTAACTTCAAGTCTTTTTGGAGAAAGATTTGTTTCTGTTTACAGATAGTCTCACAGAGTGCTAACAGCATGTGTAATACACTTCATAGGAATTAGCATATATGTGGCAGAGGTTAATTTCAGATTGTGTTGTCAGAAGAGTCAAGTTTATACATGCCATTTGCGCATTAGTTCATTGAGTCTTTTGCCTGAGCACAACTTATCAGTGTGCAAGCAAAACTTCTGTTTTGGGGCCTGTTAAAAAGGCTGCCATCAAAGCAGTGGGAGTAGAATATGCAGTGGATCAAATCATGGCAGTCGGAGCAAGGGGATACAAGCTGTATGGTGGAGAGATTGTGCCATCACCTTGGAGAAAATCTTCAAGCAGGAAGAATTTTGGAATCATGTATTCAAGAGAGTTCAGGAGCTGTCGGAAGCTTGAAGACACTTTAAGTACAAGTGGAGCTGGATGTACACAACAGTGTCATCTGAAGGGCCGAAAATTGCAGAATAACTGTGTTGGTGGTGTGGAATGCTGTTATGTTCGTTAGAAAAGATGCATTTGGAAATAGCTGCATAAGGGAAACACTGATGTCAATGTTTGATGAAAAGGAGTAGCTCAGGGAAAATATTTTTTTAGGAATGTCTGTATGAGAAAGAAGAAATTACAAGGCCTGTTGTCAGCCATAAAAAGTAAGCATGTTTATGTGAAGGAGAATTAGATGGAGGATGGCAATAGTTGGATATGATATGGATAGCAGAGGAAGGAGTAGATGGAAATATTGGTGTGGAGAACTCTGATGGCAATGAAAGCAAGAAACATTGAGCCTTATATATTCCTTTATGCCTATGATCATTTCAGTGTGCTTCTAATTGTTTCACTTATACTATTAATTAGCAAATAATAAAGTGAAATTTATGGAAGAGCAGTTTGTTGACTTTACAGAAAACACAAAGTTTAAAAGATCTAAATGGAGACTGCAGTCTATTTCTCTACCCTGTGAATTATCTGACAAACTTATCTTCAGGCATAACATGAGAGGTAACCTGAAAATATCACACAAGGGTCTTGGTTCTTGAAAAGTCAGCATTAAGTCAGCTTTTGGATACTAATTTCTGTAAAAATACACCATATAATTATATTTCAAAGGTTGAATAGTGTATTGGGTTTATGCTGGGAAGGTTTTGGTAATGGGGGCACTCCAGGGATGGCCTCTGTGAGAAGGTACTAGAAGCTTCCCCCATGTCTGACAGAGCACTGGAGGGGAGGAGGTTGAGAACTGAGGAGTGAAGGTGAGCCTGGGAAGAAAGGAGGCATGAGGAGAAGGTGTTCTAAGATTTAGGTTTTATTTCTCATTAACCAGGTCTAATTTGATTAGGAATAAATTGATTTCTCTGAGGTGAGTCTGTTCTCCCTTGGCAGTGACTGGTGAGTGATCTCTCCCTGTCATTCTCTCCAGAAACCAACAAAGAGCATTTCTCTTGCTTCTCTGCCCTGTCCAGCTGGAAAAGGCAGTGACAGTGTGGCTGTGGTGGGTACCTGGCATCAGTCAGGGTCAACCCACCACAAACAGCTTTGAGTAGAATCAGAACAAGAGCTGATCAGGAAATTTTTGGGACTTTGATTGGCAAGCTAGTAGAAGCAAAACTTTTCACAGAAGGAAAGAAAAGATTTGATTATTTTTTCAACTTGAAATAGAGTCACTATATGAGATATTTTCTAAACAAATACTAAAGTTTTCTGCTTCAAAATTAATTTTCATTTTAACCAGATGCAGTAGATATTTTCTAAAATAACAAGTGATGCATCTTTAATTTTTTTTAACTGATGTGTGAAACTGTGAAACTCTTGACCTGAAATTCTGTTTCAATTATTATTGCAGCTGCTCCTGTGGCTACTGTTGTTCCTGCTACTATTTTAATTCACAGGAAAATAAAATTGATGTAAATATGTTTGCTGACTGCAGTCTATCACAGAAAATATGACTTCTGACACACAATTGTGTGGAATTCATTTCCCTTATCCACCCTAGAATGAAGTCAGATGAGTAACCATCTCCCAAGTTCATGTGTTATAAAGCAATTGTGGCTATTTCTTGAACGTTGGAGTCATGAAGAGAATAAGCAAGTCTTACCAACAACTTTAACAGTTTATTAAGCTTTATTTCACTTGAATATACCCAGAATTGCATTTTGGTGTTTCAAAAAGCTCTCTTGGTCTTAATGTAACAAAGGATAAGATTAATGAGTCCATATATGCAGCCCTCCCAAAAAAAAAAAAAAACTAAAAAAATGCAAAAGCACTTCAATATCCGTCTTCAGCAACCCTTTCAGCCTGAGGAAGACCACTGACTTCTTGGGAGGAGGGTCATTCTCATAGGAGCCTCTAGGGGAAATAAACCTTTGAAGTTCCTCCTTGCAGTGCAGTTCCTGGAATCCACTTCTCTTTTGAAATTTCAAAGGCTTTTTTTTGCTCTTAAAGATGGAAGCTATGTTGAAATAAAATGAAGAAATTATGAAAAATGTGAATGTTTTTAGTGTAATAGTTTGAAAGGTAAAGGATCAGTACCCTTAGAATAATTTATTTTTTTTTTAATCTGAAACATGCATTAGGATCTTAGGTAAGAAGCAATACATATTCTCTGGATATTACTATTGCAAGCCCTGATTGTTATTATAACTTTTGTAATTTGTGGGTTATATTTCCAATTTCTTATACTTAGTATGTTTTCAGTATATTTTTGTGAAATTCTGATATTTTTTGGAATTCATATTTTATCATGCTGAATGTAGCTTGTGTCTTCAGGTTGTCTAACACACTATCAATCAGAAATAAAAGATAAAACAGAATAAGGTTTGTCAAGTCCCTAAGAAAAATCTTTTTTTTGATTGTTTGAAAATTTTGTGATGTTCATTTAAATAAGCAATTAACTCCATGCAGATGGAGCTAGTTTTTAAGATTTGTGCAGCCTTTTAGTTTCTAAAGTTTATAAATTTGGCAATGAAGAATGGAAGCCACTTATAGCACCAATTCTGGCATGTGAAACATGTTCCAGGATGGTAGAAGCTGCTAAAACAACCAAGCTATATATTTTAGATGCATTTAGTACAATAAAGAACTTCTGAATTATGTTTCCTATGATAATTTCAGAAGCAGATTCATTGGAACATTGCAAATGCTACAGAATATTCAGAATCTGATTTTTAGATGAGAGGAACTGACATGGAAGCAATATGTTTTCCTGAAATTAAGATCATGTATGTACAGGTATTGAATATGATGTGTTAAAAAACCAGCATTTTAAGCTGTCTAATTTTATTTAACTGTTTGTGTGTTTGCTTGTTTCTTTAGAACATGGAGGCAGATATCTCAGACATGAGAAATGAGCTTCAATCAAGGGATGGTCTCTGGAGAAGGATACAACTGGAATGCCAAAAGTTGTATACAGAATTATTGAAAATCAAGGAGTACAAAGATATACAGGAAATTCAAATAAAGTATGGATGGTGAAGACCTATTTAAATTAACAAGTATTTCTGAGCTAATGACTTTTTTTCTTACATTTGTTTTAAATTAAGTCTGTTTGATAACATACTTTGTATTCAAATGTCAGCTTCTGAATTTTAGACTGGATGTTTTCATTGACAATTATATCAGACAATTTCAGGCAATGGAAATTCATTGACAATTATATCAGACAATTTCAGGCAGATGCAGGCTCTGTTAAAAAGATTTAATGATGCTTAGATTTTTACAGATCAATGCATTTCAGATATTTCTACCTATATCTTTACAGTCTTTCGTTTTCTCAGCATTAAAACACTTGGAAACAATGCAGCTGAGATCTCCCTAATCTCCTTTTAATAAAATCATAATGGTTTTATGGCTTATCTAATCTGCTGTAGCCATTTCAAATTATATGAAATACCAGTCTATAGGAGTTTTCAGGAGTCTTTCTGCACATAGTTGTATTGTCCTTGATTCCTAGACATCTCCCAAAATCCAGCCTGGTTTAGGCCAAATGTTGGTTGTCCTTGGGGGTATTTTTTCATCAGCAAGCAGATGTTCTACAGTTTTACACTGTGGAGAGGATACTACAAGGTGAAGAGTATTGAATGTTCTGGTTGTTTCATGTTTTGTTTATTTCTTACTTAAAGGCATCAGTCATCTCATGTTCAGCTTACTGAGCAACTAGAAAATAAAAACCCTGAGTTATTGCTATTTGCAGAAAGTCAAGGATGCCAAGAAGAAGAGCTGAACAAGGTATTTCATATAATTTCCAGATCTTAACTGCACTATAGAATTTTTAGGAGAGGGTACTGAGCTAGGGTATGTGCATGTACTGTAGAGAGCAGGAGGATGCATTGTTGGTACTGGAGAGCTTGAATTTTTTGATATGAAAAAGATTTCATATATGGTTGCATTTAGTTGTGTAGCTGTAAAACTGACATTCTGATTCTGTGCCTAGCTACTCCATTGAAATAATGGAAGAGACCATGCCTACACATTATTGTGGTTCAGATAATAACATGCAACTAAGAAAGCCTCCAAATCTCTGATTAATTGGTAACCTGTGGAGCTAAGCTGTAATTTGTAGGTGGTCTCAGAGGTAGGATATGCAAACAGATCAAGTGATACAAGTCACTGTGGCAGGTGCTCACACAGGGCTGAGCAGACCCAGGTACCTGCTGCACGGTGTAGGGCAGAGCTCTCTCCTTGGAGCTGTGCATCACATTGCATTGCACATTTCAGAGGGGCTGTGAGCGAGCAGCAGTGGCATGGCACTGTGGAACAGTGTATGGCTTGGCAGGCTGAAATACTTTGGAAGTAGAGGATGCTCAGAACTCATCCTACAAGCATGTTGTGGTTTTGCCAAGTAGCAATGTAAGCAAAATCACAGAATTGTTAGATTGGAAGGGTCCAATCACTCTGCCACCTATAGCAAATTACAGAAATGCTTACCAAGTGGGTTTAGAATGTCGCTGTTTGGATGCATCTGACTTGGGTTCATCAGTTTTGGCATGACAGTCATGATCTAGCTCTTAGGTTTTTTGCATCTTTATCTATTTTTTTTTAATTCTAATATTTCTGTTCTGTTTGCATAAATAAAATCAAAATGCAATCTGTTACTCATTGTGTATAGTACTGCAAAAAATTGGTAAAATGTCTTCAAAGGTTGCTGTGCTGGGTTTTGTTCTTCTGTTTCTTATGCAATAAAAAAATCTGTCAGTATTAAATTGTTGGTTATAGTAGAAAGATTAGGAAAACAATTTTTGTGTTGATACTTTGCAGAACTCTGCACAGGAAGTATTGAAGAAAGTTTGACCTTAAATTTTTACATATAATGGCAGGAAAAATTCTCATAAAATTATTTTCCATATATCCCCTTTATTTCTAACATAGTTTCTTATTAAAGAACCTCTAGATTGATTGATTTATGTTGCTTCTAAGTTAATTTAAGCTTCATCAAACTTTTTCAAAACTTAAGTGCATTATAACTAAATCATACTTAAATTTATTGAATGGATATTTTCCTGGGTATTCTTTACCATGAATTCTAATTCTATACATGATTTTTATTACTTTCTTTTAAAAGGTTAACTGAAGTGTATTGTGCTTTGTTCATTTCTAATATTAAATAGCAAATTAATGTGCAAGAGAAGTGAGAAAATATGTAAAAATAAACAAAGCTCTGTGCACTGACTTCCAAAGACATTTTATTTTACAATTTCAGAATCTCTTGTTCAGTTAGAAGAGTTGGTGTCTTGGAAGCAACAGCAGAAAAAGTCACTGATAAGTAGCAAGTGATGCAATCATATTTACTGCACAGCATTTTTTCTTTTTGAAATGTATTTGCTACAGATAAGAAACCATGTTTATCGAGAGGAGCAGTCCCATTGCTCTGAGCAGGAAAGAATGAAGACAGAAATCTCTGACCTGACAGAGGAGCTTCATCAGAAGGAGATCACTATAGCAACTATCATGGAGAAAGCTACTCTTCTGGAAAGACAGTTAAAAATGGAATTAGAGACAAAACACAAATTGTTAACAAAACAGCAGGTATGCAAGTAGGCAAAAGCAGCCCACATCATTTTACTCCACTATTGATAATGACATTTATTATCTGTGGAAAAAAAGACATCCCATTTCTTGCTGTAGTTTTTATCAGTGGTGCTGTAATATCTGTGAAGTATTACAAAAGCAGCCAAATTGATGCTGGAACAAGAAATCACCAGTAAATGTCAACTGTACCTCCAAATAGAAATTCATTCTGACCGTCACATCTAGTTGTCATTTTAACATGCAAAAGATCTTGAAAACTTCCAGTTTGTTGTTATTACATATGCTTTAAGTTTCTAGTTTTTCAGTGTTTTGCAAAGCTTTTTGAAGAATGGTACAAATCTGCATAGAAAATTCTAGTAATTTTATAGCTGGAAACTGTAAGATACTAGTGGGGATTTCAATGAAAAATTTTTGTTTTAAAAAAATTGTCAGCTTCATTACTTAGTGTATAAAACAAAAGAATCATCAGTATTAGAGGTTTCTGGGAATCTGTTTTCTGAGAGGGTCACTACATGTGGAAAACTGTGATTGAAGAAATACTTTACTTTTGACAATAGTAAAGTTAGTGTTTGGGGAAAATGAGAGATATCTCCTGTTGTGTGGCACTCTTTACCAGGTATTTCTGTATCAATAAAAGAATATATATAATTTCTAGATATCATGAACAGGATTTCATCTAGTTTCAGTGGCCTGTAAAATCTGTCCTCTTTCTATGTAGTAACTGCATGTGAGCTTGTTTTGGTAAGTCATTACTTCTTTCAAAAAGGTAAATAAATTCAGAGGTATTGTATTATTTTATAGATGGTTTAATACTTCTTCCTACTTTGATATTGTTAGATTTGAAAATATTATAGTAAGTTTTGTAGTTACTAATGCACATTTTTTAAAATTAAGCTTAAATATATCTATACTCAGTGTTATTTCAGTTGAGAGTAATATTCTTGTATTTAACTAAGATCTTAATCTTTTCCTAGTTGTTGGAATTCCATTACCAAGTTATCAAATCTGAAAACACACATCTAAAAGAAATGATGGAAAACCAGGAGTGTGAAAGTTGCATGGTAAATTTTTATAATCTATGAAGTATGCGGAATAGTTACTTATATTTATTGTAAATGCAGATTAAGATCATGGCAGATTTAGAGATTTCCAACTTGCATACATTAAATAAAAAAAATAAATATCAGGTATGCAACATAATCAAAACCAAGTGGTATTCACACACAGACTGAAGACGAGTATAGCTAGGAGTAATTTTTACCTTAATTGTATTAAACTACAAGTAAGTTAAATTTTTCAGTAATTGTCTAAACATTAAACAATTTCCGGGAGCTTCTTTTTTTTGTAAGTGATACCACTTATTTAAGTTTAAACAGTCATCATCCTCACAGACAAAAATATGCCCCTTTTTTAATATCTTACCCCTTTGTTCACATGGTATTTAAATAGCAGTGTAAAAAACTGACACATTTTGCTCCCACCCAGCTTATTTTCAGAGTCTAGTATTTATATCTCTCCAAACAGCAGGGCTTCAAAATTTAATTGATAAAAAGTGTGCCATAAGATTATCTAGAACTATGGTTTGAGAAGGTATAATAAATAGTATATAGGCAGTTTTCCACAAAAAGCTTCAAAAGATCCCCTTCTTACAGAACATCTGCAGTTACTCTATCACTAAAAAAAATCCCACTGGAATGTTGTTTGGAAATACTGATGTAAATACATTTTGGGGAGATTTGTAGCCTGTGAATTGTCATGAAAGAATGTTACATTTACCCACACCCTTAAAACAGCATTGATGTCCATCAGTGATGTCTTACCTACACATACATACACACTATTATGGATATCTGTGTGTGTATATTTGATATATTATTGTGGAAGCACAGATGGATGTGTGTGTGTACATGTCTAACTCTTCTCTGCAGTGACACTTTTCTTGAAGATTGAGAAGAGCTGTCTGACAAGGGTCCTTGGAGACATCACATGTTTGTTATATTTTAACAGTAAAATCCAGTTACTATGCATACCAAGGTCAATACATGTTTCAGTAGATTTGTGGACTTAAAAATTCTTTGCTGCTTTACTAATGTATTGTGAGGATCTAAACATTAGATTGTGATGTATTTGATATTAAGATCCCAGGGACTGGAGAGATTTTTATGGACGTTTGTGCTGTACAGTGCAGCACTACACAGACCTCTTAGACCAGTGCCAGCCTAAGTCAGTATGGTGTAATGCATCATCAGGCAGGGTTACTGTCAGGGTTTAGATGTCAAAAGCAATGTAGCTGGGCCAGCTCAGTTTTGGGGTTCATGCCATTATAACTTTACTGCTGATTCTAGAGCTATTAGTGGTAGGATGACTTAGTGCTCTCCTTCTCCCTCGGTTCTGCCACTCCTCCCACTTGTGAGACATAGCTGAGCCCCTGCTCCCCCATAGTTGCACAAAATATTAAATTTTATTATACCTTCTGGCATTTCCATGCCAGCTTGGCTCATAAATTCACCCTAAAACTGAGGAAGGCAAGGTTCACAGGAGGAGATGGCATCAAATCAGTGCAAGGAATAGACAAGCTTTCAAATGCAGGAGCACAGTTGTGCCAGCAGTGTACAAAGAACCAAATCTGTAATGAATTACTGAGTTCCCAGAGAATAAGGTAGATCTAGGAATATATGAAAGCACAAGTTAATGAAATGCGAGGGGTTTTAGTCTTTTGTATGTAATCTGATAAACCTTTTGAAAATTTCCTGGTGATGACAGCATACTGTTATTGCAAATATATTACACAATGCAGTGCAGTACTCTGCAGAGAGATAGTTCCAAAATAGCTGGCTCAGGTGTGCAGCATAGGCTTTGTGGATTAAGTGACAGAAAAAAAGGAACAGAGTATCCTGGCTAGACAACTTCCAGAGCTAATCTCCATCTTCCCTTCTGGATGTCCTGGTGGATGGGGCTTTTTAGCCCCTGATCACAGTGCACCTGTGGCTTGCACTTTCAGTATTTGGCTTTGCACTCTGTGTGGGCTAACCCAGCTGAGCAGCAGGGTTTAGTGACAAGGACAGAGAGCACTTGGCTGATGTGGCTTTACTCACTGCTTCTGAAACTGAAGGTGACTGTCTCAACACACATATTAAATTGTGCCTGTACACATACTCTGTATCTAGTGTAGTAATGAACTCCTATAATTTTGCTTGTTATTTTTGGAGGAATTGTTACTGAAGGGAGCAGTAGAGTCTGCAACTATAGCTGTTAATGTCATCAGTTTTACAAAGCAAGCGATAAATTTACAACAATAATATTTTGAATGCATGTTTGCTGAGAAATTTTAATTTGTTTTATTGTGTTATAGAGGCTGTTATTCCTTCTTTTCTATTTATCTACTGTGATTTTTTTTTCTGGAGGCAATTCTCTTGGTTTGCCCTAAATGTTGCATGATTATATATGGTAGCTAGGTCTTTTCTTTAGCATAGAACATTGTTTTGTGTTTGCTTGTTAAAAATATACCCATTTACTGTGGAAAAAATAACTACTTAATGATGGTATTATCTCCTTTCACAGTGTATAGATTTATGTAACAAAGAACATGGAAATTTCACAGCTTCTGTTCACAAAATGAAGCATGAGAATTTAAGACTACAAAATAGCCTTGTTAAACCACAAAATGACACAGGAACATCTATACTGAGTTGCATGGATGCATGCAGAGAAACAGAGCACAGCTGCCAAACCCATTCAAAGGTTCAAGAAAAGGAAGAGAGGTAATATTTAGATTGTACACATTTATGAAACTTCTTGTAAGTGTTTTGGAAGGTCTGACTGGGCCAAACTGTCAAGTTTTTTGCTGTTTCTCTTCATTCAGAACTCCCAGCAATATAACTATCAGATCTAGTTAGTATGTTTGTAAGGACTTCCTGCATTTTTCTGCATGGCTAATGGAAATTGGCAGTAAATGAAGTCCCAGAAATGTTTAATATCTGTTTTAGTATTTATCACATGAAACTTTAAAACTTTTTATGTGCTGCTCAAGCTATTCTCAGTTCCAGGTTTTGCAAGATAGAGCAAACTGTATTTTTTACTACCAAATAAAAACAAGACAAGGAAAGGCTAGAAAAATCAACATGAGCATAAACTTCTCGACAGGAGGTTTTCTTAATAAGCAGTTTGAACTATAGGCCCTGCTGAAAAGCTTTGTGTCCTCCAGTTTCATTTGTTGGAAGTTTCATTAAATGTATTTTAATGCCTTGTCTGGTTTCAGTGTTCTTGGGTGACCTGATTTTTAACAGAAACGTAATTTCAGATGCTCTGAGTAAGTCATTACTACAATAAACTCCTTGTTAGGGAAAAATAATGAGAACATTCAGACTCATAGAAAGCATTGTTGTGATGACTTTCTTCTTATTTCCCTGTATTCAGTGAGCCAATGAATTACCTTCAAACATATTATAATCATGCCATTGCAATTAAAAAAAAACAAAAAACAACACCCTGCTAAACAATATTTCACAGTACAGGAAAATAAAATTAATAGGAAGCTAAATATACTGATTATTTGTAATAAAGAACTGACATGATAGCACTAACATGAAATAGTTCTGTGAAGTACAGCTGAAATAGTTGGAGCCAAAATTGAACATGTTAAGATTTCAAACTCATACATTTAGGTTTTGGCAAAATTTAAAAATATTTTCTTTCTGCAAAATAGACCAGCATCCCAGTAAATGTAGCTCCATAGCCTAAAATTTCTTTTTAAAGAGTGTTGTTTTGTGTTGCAGATAGCATTCATGTGTATATAAAAATAAATAGATATATGTATATATATATATATATATATATATATATATGTGCATATACAGAATGCATGAATATATATACATACAGATACACCCATCTTTGGAAGTGGCAGGTATGCCTGATTTCCTATGAAGTTTGAAATTATGTTGAAGATGTTGGTGAAACAAATACTTGTAAATCAAGATACAGATTATTCTGCACCAGTAGGTCTCATAACTTAACAAAATTGGTCAGTGCCATTTTTGCTTGTGCTTCAACTCCTCTAAAGTGAGGAAAAAAATAAGACTTTTTTCTCCCCATCTTCTCAGGATTTACACTTGCTGTACATAAGAGACCGTGAAATTTAATTTATGAGAACATAAATATTTGATACAATAGAATTATGCATGTAATTTGCAGGACTGTGATTTCATAGCTGTTGGAAGATCAATCAAAACTGTGAGAGAGACACCTGTGAGATTTGACCTTTCTCACAACAGAAATCGCAGCCAGACTACTGAACACAATATAAATAATAATAATAATTATTATTATTATTGTTGTTGTTGTTGTTGTTGTTGTTGTTGTTGTTGTTGTTGTTGTTGTAGCTAATATGATGAAACAGATATATTGAGCCTAGATTTCAGGATCTAAATCATTCATTAGAATTCCTAAATGTAAAGCTATTCAGATAAATAAATACACAGATTTTAAAACGTGCAAATTTGACATGTACTGTGCAGCCAGTGTTTTTATGATTGGGCCCTCTCTGTACTATCAGTTCTCTGTTCCCAAGCAGGAAACTACCTCAGAAAACTAAAATTTTTCCAGAAAACTAAAATTAAATTTTCAACCATCAGATGTATGCAGATAAACTAGGAAGTTGATGTTGGTTAAGTTAAAATCTGGAGTATGTTTATTTTATTCTGAGCATAAACCCTGTTATTTCTGGTTTAATTTGCAGTTCTGTTTCCATGGTAATTATGGCACTGGAGAAAGGGCACAAAAGACTTTTTTTATATGGTAAAAAATTAGAAAACATGGTGTTTGTGCAAGTGGCAGGTGCATATTCTACAATAATTTTCAGTTGTGTCTCAGTCAGTACTGGAATCCTGGGTACGGGCGCCATCATGTCTTAGGGAGGAGCCCTCTAGAGAAAACACAGGAAATTGCAGGAAGTTATACTGGCAATCCAAAAAGCAGAATGATTTCTTCTTTCTTTCAGTATACAGTAAATTTCTAAATATTAGAAAGTAAGATATGCAGAAATAGCATCTTTTTGCTAAAAAAGGACTGTGCCCACATTCCACCTATAACCACGTTATTTAATTACTGTTTTCTTATGTAATTATCTTACTTCTAATTGCCATTTATATAAGCTTTCCCCACTCTCAAGATTTCAATCCTTTACTTAGTCGTTGACCATATGCAGTTGATTTAAATTTGTGCATGGTCAAAGAGAACTCTCTGATGAAGCTGATATGTTCAGTTTGTTTCTTCCAAAAGTAAAACATACCTGTGAGTTACGAAATGAAAAGCTATTTATTTCACACAAAAATATGTACAAAAAAGGTAACTGATCAAGCCAAAGTGCACTTCCATCATGTGGAGAAAGTGAAGGGTAAATTCTAAGGCTTAATGCCTGCTAAGATAGCTGGGGATCACTTAATGGATGTGTGTTTACACTGAGTATCTGTGTTCAGGAGGTTTTTGGAGATCATACAACTCTTAGTCACACCACTGTATCAGTTACTGCAATAGATAAAGTGGAAGCAGTGAACACAATTCTTCAGTAAAAGGTTTTTTATCCATTTTAAAATCAAGCTAGCTGTTATACTTGCCAGGTTAAAGCAACTACACAAATTCTTGAAGACATTCTGGCCATTAAAGATCAGTAGTTTTCTTCCTCAACACTGGTCATGTCAACCAGCAAAGCTGAGTAAGGGATTTGGGGTTTTTGCATCACTGAAGTCATTGACCACACAGGGACCAGGCAGATTTTATGTATGAGTCAGGAAAAGTAGATCCTGTTTAAATTTCCTTTGTGAGAACACTGTTATTTCACTGCTTGTCCCCTATGGCACCATGTCAGCAGTGATATTATTTGTGTGGCATGTGTACATGTTAAATAATCTATGACTAATCCCACCAAAAGCATAAGTTGTTCAGCTGCAGAAATAGTGTATTTGCATTGGTAGTGTTAACAAATGGACAGCTTTTCACAAATGTGCAGATTGTATTTAAAGTAGATCTGTGTTCTTAGATATTATTTTGCACATGAACTGGTAGAAGTTTAAACCACAGCTGTGGAAACCATGCAGAGTAAAGGCCCAGTATCCCTATGAAATTACCTCAATGTAGGTGTCATGTTTTTCCAAAATACCAAGCAGCCCCAGCAACCCTATGGATTACACTAGGAATGGGAGAATGGGAGTTCCTTTTAAAAAATCAGTCCTTTTTTATTTTTTTACTTTTTTGGGGGGGAGGGGAGGTGTGGTATCTGTTTTGATTATCTAAAGGTTACCATAACCCAAGTCAAGTAGGCACTCAAGTCTGAAAATTCTGTTCTTAGAGGAATTATAACACAAAAGTAATAATTTTTATTAAATACATAAAGAAGCAGTTCTGGCAGGAAAAAAAAAGAACACAGATCACACAGACTTCACTATGGGTTTAGAGAGAAAATTACTTCCAAAAAGGTCAGAACATGAGATTTAAAAAAAAAAACCTGTGATTTTATTATTCATGCCATCTATCTTCAGTTATGGCAGGCTTTTTTTCACAGTGCCCTTCATCCACACTATAGATGGGATTGACTTTAAAATAGAGAGAAAAATAAAGAAAAAAAAGTATTCTCCTGTGCCCAAAGAGCAGAGTATATATGTAAAGAAAAGGATGAAAGAAAGGAGAAAACTCTGCATCCACAAAGGTAAACATTTTAGGTGCTTTAGAAATCTGGAAAGTTTGGTGAATAGTCTGAGAGAGTTTTATGTTAGCATATATAATAATACTATTATTATTAGAGTAAAAATAAAATTATAGTAACAAACAGTAATACAGCATCGTGCATATAATTTCCATTGCCATAGCATTCAGATCATCTTAATCACAGCTTCTTTTATAATCAGAGAATAAAAATACTTCCTTCATTAGTTCTCTGAGTTGTTCTGCACAGTCCCTGTGCTGAAAACTCAGTTTCCTGGTTTAGAGCTGTTGTGGTTTAACCTGGCAGGTAAACAGCACACAGTCACTTTCTCATTCCCCCACTCTCAAGGAAAGAATTGGAATTTTTTAAAAGTGATATTCATATGTTGAAATACAGTTTAATGGGACATAAAAATAAGGTAGTAGTAATAATAAAAATGACAATAATAAAATAATAATAATGCTATAATTAGAATATATGAAACAAGTGATGCCCAGTGATAACAGTGCAGTTGCTCACCACCTGTCATGATGCCCAGGCAACCTTCCCCCAGCTTTTTATTGCTGATCATGCTCCCATATGGTCTGGAATATCCCTGTGGTCAGCTGGGATCAGCTGTCCCAGCAGTGTCCCCTCCCAGCTCCTTGTGCACCCCCAGCCTCCCCTCTGGTGGGATGGGATGAGGAGCAGAAGAGGCCTTGGCTCTGTGTAAGCTCTGCTCAGCAGTGGCTAAATCATCCCTGTGTTACCAGCACAAATCCAAAACACAGCCCCGTACAAACTACTCTGAAGAAAACCAACTCTGTCCCTGTAAAAACCAGCGGAAGGGCTTCTGTAAAAGCAGGTCCATCAAGGCTCCACAGCCACTCTCTCCCAACACCAAATATTTAAATTAAGTCTAGAAAATGATGGTGTGATCTTTCTGCAGAAAACACTGTCTTTTCCCTGCACTTGGCAACTTCTTTTTATTTAAAAATAAAAAAATGTACTGACTAGCACTGCATACTCTTGAATATTTATTAAATTATATTTTAGTGGCAGAGAACATGCTCTTAAAAAGCTTTTATAGCTGCATTTCAAATTACTAAAGTGTTTTAGGATATTTGCAATGATAGAATCTGTTCAAACTGCTATTATGTTTTAATAGTTAGCTCCCAAGATTAAAATTTCATCATAAGCACAGACCTCAATACGATAGAATTTTTTATCTCAGCTAGAAATACTGTAACGTAAAATTAATAGAATCTGGAATAAGTTTTTTTGCATGTTTTGGTATGTAATACAAGGAATGATGCCATTGAAAATTAGTGTAATTTTGCAGACATCTGGGCAAGTGAGTCTCAAAATTGTCTGCTTTTATCAATACAGTATCAGAATTGTTCAGTTAACTATTTTGGGAATGGGAGGAAAATGGCTTTCTTTTTTTTTAAGTTGCTACTAACCCTAATAGTTTTTGCTTTACAGAAATACAAATGAATAGAAATATGTACTTGCACACCAATTCTGATCACTGAGATACAAGAGTTTTTGAAAATCCTAATAATATGCTTTAAAATAATTTTTTAAACTTGAAGATTTCATTTATTGTTACAAAAGAAAGTTATTGTACAATTTTTCAGAGAGTGCATTTTAAAAATCTAATAATTTTTATATTCATCTCCAAAGTGTTACCATTAAATCAGTGGCAAAATTATCATTGCAGTAAAAATGCAGAATCAAAGATTCTTGTACTATTTTTGTTTAAGTATTTATTCTAAATTCTAGCCACTTGAACATAGTTGTTTAAGTTACTATTAGATCAAAATTGACTAATTATCCAACCACTAATAATAGGTTTTTTCTCTCCTCTTGCACTTTCACATTTTAATTCCTCTATTTGTGTGGCTGAATTCACTCTGGTGCTTGCATAGCTTTTTCCACTGGAAAAAGGAATGGTAGCCATTAGCAAAGGATAGGTAACAAACACTTAATCTTCAATACCTGAGGTGAGTTTGTGTTTAAGCTCGTTCTGACACAGTTATACCAACCAAGGCAAGGGTCCTCAGCCTAAGCTCCAGTGAAAGGATTTAAATTAGGGTGGTTTAATTCACAGCTGAAGCAGACAGAGAAAGCACACTGAGAGTTTTACAGTAACCTAGGTGGAAATTGCTAAATTGCTGCAATTTGGTAATGCTGAATCTTGTGCCCATGCAACTTCATGCATGAAGCGGTTTGAACAGCTAAGTAATCAAAACTGTGTCAACAAGTAAAATGAAAATTCCTTGGCTTTGCTGTGATAGCTTAAGAGTTTTAACTGGGTTTCATATGTAATTTTTTTTCTTTTAGATCCTTCCAAAATAAAGATTCATGGGAAGTGGAATGTCAACAGACTGCTATGCTCACTGCTGGTGGATACCACAGACACTGCACTCCTGCTTTGTATGGCCACTGCAATACCACTGGTTCAAAAAGTGATAGCACTTTATCTTTTCATCCACTTCACAGAGGCCATGAAAAGAAAATAGATTCTAAATCTCCCTTACCACCAGCAGGGTATCCTTTGGGCCTTCATGGGCCATTTCCTGAAGTGGGCAGAACAGGCAGCTTTCAGAGCCCTGCTTACAATGCGGAAGAAATCAAATTATCGGTAAGTAACTATTTTCCTGTAACACATATATGCTCAAAAATCCATCTGTGGACCAAATGCAGCCTTGGAGAAGCCAAAAATTAGATCACTCTTGTTGTCATTGTTATTTATAGAGTGCCAGCTCAGCAAAAATATAAGTACCTTATCCTAACAGAAATGCTGTTTTTCTGGAGATTAAACATCCCCTACTGAGCCATACCTCTGTTATAATAACAGTGGTGATAATTACCTGCCATTATGTGACTGTGAGAAAGATTTCTGCATTTTATTGGCTTCTATATTGGGGCACATTGCTTTGTATTGCCTATATAAGAGCACTCTGCTTCAAGTGTATTTCCATAGTACCTGCAAACTTACTGCCTTAAGTGCTGTTAGACAAATCAAGTTCCTATTTGATCTACATCTCTTTGACTGATGGATGAAATCAGAAAAATCATAGCAACTATTTTCCATATGTTAGCTATTGTATTTGAAAAGAAACAAATTATAAGTGCTGTGATCCTTATTTTTCTTTGAGTGAAAGAGGAATAGGACAGCATTCTTTCTTTTTGTCTTCATAGTCTGGAGACTACCACCCTCCATGACAAGTGAGACAAATCCCACTTTGCCTAGGACAACTTAAGAAAATCTTTCCATAATTATTTGGCTTTAGAGCTCCCTTTAAATTTGAGATTTTACCTCTTCCTTAGTATTTTCTCTTCTACCTTAGGCCTCCACTACAGGCACTATTCTTTTGCACTTGACAATTAGCACTTTCCTGACCTCAAGACACAAAAGCATACTATCAGTAAGCAGTGAAACTAGGAATGTCAGTGAGGAATGAGCTACAGCCCTCCCTCTGTCCAGCTGTGATGCATGGATCTTTGTAACCAAGAGATTCTCAGCTTCAGGGCTCTGGCTGAAGCTCTAGAGGCAGAAGAGGGAAGACTACAGCATTTATTAGGGGGGATTGACAGGCTGTGGTACCTGTGGTTGTTGTACCCCGGTTCTGCTGTCTGCTTCAGAAACAAATGCACAGCCTTTGCTATCAGAGATGTGGCTGCTGCAGAACTATCTCCATAGTCCAGAACCTCACTGGTTTTTGGGAGGGGAGGTGTGGTAAAGATTACCATAACCCAAATCAAGTAGGCACTCAAGTCTGAAAATTCTGTTCTTAGAGGAATTATAACACAACAGTAATAATTTTTATTAAATACATAAAGAAGCAGTTCTGGGGAAAAAAAATGTGATAGGAGAAACTGTAATGATGGTGTGCTTGTGAAGCAGGGATTGCAGGGTAGCCCTTCATTCACCATGGTCCCATCAGCTTTGTCCCAGTAGTCTGAGAACACTGAGAGCCATGTTGTCCCAGGTACTTGACCTCACTTCCATCTTATATTCTTATGTTTCACAGGAACTTGAAGTAAACAGCTTCTGGTTTCTTATGGCTTGAGAGTTTTCCTCTTTAAACTGCTAATCCTGAAGAGTCATTTGGACTTTTCCAGATGAGTCTGATAAACACCAGTTCTTCTCTCTTCTGTCAGAATGTCAGACAAAGACATCAAATCACAAAGCTTCCAGACAGTTTTCCAGACAGCCTGGAAAAAATGTCCCTTCTGAGATACTTCTGCAAGCTGCAGGGAAACTATTTCCCAGCTGGCACTCAGGCCAGGCTCAATGCCAAGCTGGTGTGTGGGCAAACACATAACAAAACTGTTAAACAAGAGATATTTCTCATGCAGAGTCTAGGTTCAAATCGGTGGCATTGAAGCAGATACAAGTTCAGACCACTGAAATTAAATTATCACTCAGGCTGACATTGGATACCACAGCTTTAGTGCAGAAGTCATTCAACAGTCTGTTACTCCAGAGTTCTGTGTTCAAATGCAAAGCTGTTCCAGTGAGGAGAAAGAGGGAGGAGAATGCACAATATGTTAAACCAGAGTTCTTTGACTGAGTTCTGAGGTCTTCAGGGGTGTAGAACACAGGACCCATGTGAAATCTCCAGTATGTTCAAGATTTCTGAAAATCTTACAAGCACTAGTTTTCTGAAGAGTATTTGTAGCACAAAGTGAAAACATCCAATTTCCAGGTGATGTCCTGATACCTACCAAAATAACTCTTGGTATTGAGGGAAGAGAGAAAATAGTCTGTAGGGCTTTAGACAGTGACTTATGTCTCTCTCCTGGTAAAGAATCTTCAGACAAAGATTAGTTCCACTGCAACCTCTGCCCTTTCACATTCTTACTTAGAGGTGACATGTATAGAAAGAGTCATAGAAAGCTCAGCTGGGATTCACTGGAAATTCCCATAACCCCAAAAATTCTTGTTTTAACGGTTTCCAAATCTAGGGAAATACTTTTTCCTCTAAACACTACTTTAGGGTTTGCTCTCTTTCTGAAATGAACAACTTCAGAAAATGATTGGTTGATCTTTTAGTCAAAAGATCAACCAATAAAATAGTTTCTCATCTTTCTCTTGAGATGATAGAAAATTGTTTGTTCTGGCTTTAAGGCTTGGAAATACAAGATTTAAGCTGTAGTAATTAAAATTTAAATTAGGCATTAGGAAATTTTCTAACATTAGTATGGGAACTCGCTTAACAAATAGATTGCAATGAAAAGTTGTGGCAATTCCACCCCTGGACATCATTAGGAATTATTTTGACAGTCTTGATCCTACCCTGAGGCATGCTATAGTCCATGTCTCTCACTCCTAGCTATTTCCTAGCTATGCAGGCCCTCTAAAAATCTTTCTATGTCACTCAGCAATTTTCTAGGCATCTCAAATTTAATTTTCATATATGAGCAGAAGCACGTTTAAGACAGGGCCTGCTGCCTAATATGTATTGCAGTGTAGGGTTAGAGGAAACTGCTCCCAAAACATCCCAAATTTAGTCATTGTGAAACTAAAATTAGCCAGACCAATTTCTACTCTTGGTATTACAAAATATTTCCTGGAAAGTAGAAGCAGCTAAACATGAGAAGACTCTTAACACTGGGATTTGACAGCTCATGATTTGACCAGTAAATGCTAAAATATCCCACGTGTTAAAGCTTTCTTGCTTCCTTGCTGAAGGTGCATCCAAGAATGCTGGGACAACTCATGGGGCAAGTGAGAGATTACCTCTAGGCAAATTAATTAGGCAGTTCTGTCTCTCTCTCTCTTTGAGAGAGCTAATTTCCTGAATGGCTCCTCCCCAACAATCCAGAATGACTTCTTAACCATTAGTTCTTATTTAAGGAGAAGACATACTTAGCACATATTTCATCTATAGAAATATGCATCTTTGTCAGGTGCATTCCTTCCTTTCCAGCAAATGATGAGGCAGAAAGCTGTTTCTTATTACTGGCATACACCAAAGAAATATGAGATCAGCTGGCATTGTAGAAATGAAAATATAGAGTCTTCCTTGCCTTATTACCCAAACAAGTTAGATGGAAAGCTTATTATGAACCCATCCCTATCCAGCTTCAGTTAGAAACCCAAAAGACATAAAAGCAGTAATATCTGAGAAAAAAGAAATTCAAAATCAAGAACTATGCATCTTATCTGAGACATGGATTAAAGCCCTTTCTTTGTGATTTTTCTTGCTCAGTGGCCAAAAGTGAAGACAATAGAGAACAGAATGAAAGAACAGACCAGAGGCTTGGAACGCAAAATGCTGTTAACAAGGAATGTTGCCTTTTAGACTTGCTTAGATAAAACCATCTCTCAAAGTGCATGAAAAACAATGCATTAGGGACCTATCTAAAATCATAGCCTGTGATGTCTGACCCTTGAGTAAGGAGCTGTGGGGAGCCATGACCTGCTTATTCTAAGTGATAAACATTCTTCTCTCAACTCTGAGGAAATTCAGAAATGTCTCTTTCAGAGTTTACAGTGTATTTCAAGAAGAAACGCATCAAAGTACCAGTTGAAGCAAAGGACATTTAACAGTTTGGGAAGATGGCTTGATTGTGAGGCCAGTCTGTTTCCAATGAGAAGTCAGTAATTCCAAGCATCGTTATCCTGAATCTCTAAGAATCTTTTCTAACTAGATTTAAATTTTCTGAGACTGGCACCTGTGTAAATCTGCAGTCCACAAGGAAAAGTCTAACATGACATTTTTCTCTAGGTGATGACACCTCTTAAATTTGTATTTCAGATTTTCCCAGTTTCTCATGCTTCTCACTGAAAGTGTTTTATTTGCTCAGCATTGAATCAACAATTTCATTTCTGGTATTTAGTAAGGGGAACACATGGTGATTCTTCAGGAAAAGCCTCCAAATTCAATGTATTCTCCATAATACAAAAGCCTTCTTCAAATAATTTAAAATAGTACTAACAATTCTGTCACTGAGTCTTGACATCATGAGGAGATGTATTTGTGACCTAGCCCATGAAGGAATAAATGGCATGTAGCCATGGCATTCAGCATGTCAGGAAAAACTCTTCATATGGGAGCAGTGATAATTTATGAATGGGAAATCATGCATGTGTTTGTGAAGAAAATCAAAGGCAGGTGATGTCCCTCCATTCTCTTAAAATTTAGAGGATTGGTGTTCTTTCTTATTCTTGCTAGTACTAGGATTGAGGTGTTATGGTAAAAAGTGATCTAGTACTTTTAGGTTTTTTTATTCATACATGTCAAATTAAGTCTCTTTATCTTGCCATCATTTTAAAACATTCATTTGGAGGGATTGAGAAAAGGAAGATTCTGCTTTTTCTGTGAATTTCATTTTAGGAGCCCTATACATCAGGAAGCCTCTCTCACTCAAGAAGGATGGTATTAAACTCTGAATTTATTTCCAGCTATCACTCACTTCTGTACTTTGAAAAGAAAAGGGGTTTCATATAGGAGATCTCTAAATTTCATCTGAGAGTCTGCTGCAAAGGGTTTCAATGGATAGGTGCTTTAGAGCATTTTTCTAGTTAGTATCTTTTAGCCTTAAAAGCTGCTAAAGAGCAGTTTTCAACAAAGTTGAAGTCCAAATCTGTCTCTAGTTCCTGTGGAAATACAGAATACCCCATTCTGATACAGTGGAGCCTGGAGTAAAAATTGGCCTTTTCCACAGACCATCTGAATATTTGAATTCCTATTTGATGCGCTAACACATAAACTTCAAACATTTTTAAATTCTAGAAAAAAACCCTGAATTTCTAGATTAATAACTTAATCAGTAACAAAAGCTATTTAAGATATTTTTAACTAAGATTAAATATGCCAATAATTTTTCCCAGTTTATGACAATATAAAAATAGAGGATTACCTCTCTTTTTATATTAAAGCCCCTATACTAAGTTTTTTCCTCAGCCAAATCTTAAAAAATCATGTCATAAAATTGCATTTATCTCTAAAAAAAACCATTTAATGTATTTAAACAGGCATAGTATTGTTCATAAAAGAAAAATTATTTCATATTTCTATTGATAAAGATATTCCAATGAATGCATCTTAGGTATTAGCAAGAAAATTAACAGAAATTGGTGCTTAAAAATTTAGAACTTGTTCCAGCAAAGATTCACACATGTCCTTTGCTTTATAGAACTCTGCATCCCATGACAACCATCTAAAGGCTGATTATTGGTACGGTTTCAGTCTGAGTCTACTAAATGCTCATTAAATGGAAAGAAGATTTTTCAGTGAATTACTTGCAGTGAACAAAAATTTAGTACATTCTCCAGAATGTCAGGGCTTGGAGTTAATAGTACTGGAACGAGCACAAGTTTTCTTCCTTTTCTCAGAAAGCATCATACCACAGAAGCAGAGAGCTAAAATTACAGGAGACAATCAGCAGTATCCAAGATAATTATACTCTGTCATTCCAAAAAAGATTATTGTCCTCTGCCCTGGTCTACATTATACAAATAACTAACATAATCTGTAGTTGATAGATTTTGGAGGTTCTGCAGCAGTTTAATTCTGTCTAGTGGGATATTTAAATTTTTAATGGCCAAGCTATATCCTAATGCTATGAATATCAGAGATAATCAAACATCATGTTCAGTCCATGTCATTTAGGCACATGAATGCCTTTAAAAATGTATGCCTTTAAAAATGGTGCTTTCTTGAAGAGGTGTAAAGCATTAGAGTGTTGTTAGCTGCTGTCAAGGTATTTTTCACATCTAGAATTTGATAAGGCAAACACGTTGTAGCACTTGCTGGTTTTTCCTAACTATGATTTTCTATTCATTGCTCAGTCTCCCCCTGAGATGTCCTTCCTTGCAACAGCAGAAAAGTTCCTTCAAGAGGAAGAGAAACACGCCAGAGAATTTGAAGAACATTTAAATTCACACCTTGAAGAGCTGCAAAGATATTCTGAAAATACTCTAAAAAAATATGCCAGGATGCAGCAAAGCAGGCGTACTTAAGACAGTCACACAATTAAGAAAAACAAACCAAGTAACCACTCATGAGTTTCTCAGAACTAAAATCTGCAACTAGCTGGTTAATGTATTTAGGCACATTGCCAATAGCATGTATTTGTAACATCAAGTTTTCAAGAAAATCATCATTCTCCTACAGATTTAAGTATATTGTAACCTGAGTATATGACAAAATAAACTCAGAACATATTCTAAATTATACCAGTGGGTTTTGCACAGTTAAATTGTGTGCAGCAGAGACCCTGTTGGAGCACTGTAAATTAAAATACTTTAAATTCTGTAATGTACAGGGGGCTAATAAGTGGAATTATCCCCTTGAAATTAGAATCAACTAGGAGAAATTCTCTGGATTGTACAGAAAAAAAAATAAAGGCCTTTAACCATGGCTCACCTCCTGGCATGAAAAGCTTATCTGTGCTCTGGTGGTTCTTGGCTGCCCTGGGCCTCTGGAAATGCTGCTCTGTGAGAAAAGCATTAAAAGACCAAGCACATGTTTTGAAGCCATCCATATTTCCTCTTTTACCAGACCTATGGACTTCACCTGGAGCAGAACCTGATCTCAGGCACTTTCTATTTAGACTTTACAATTTTTAAAACCTGTGTTTAAAAGCACCTATTTTGGATTGAAGCTTTGTTCCCATGTTGGCTCGTTGTTTAACTGTATTGGAACAGTGAGGAAAAACTTTAACTTCACACAACATGTGATCAGTCTTAGGTAAGGTTCTAAATTCTTTACATTTTCCTACATCATAGGAAAACATTATATAACCAAGCAGAGTTAATTCAACTACATGTGCCGAAAATCTGCATAATATTGAGATTCCTTTTATTTGCAATTCACACTGAATTCTATTGCTGTGCAAGCGCAACAGAAATTACAGACACTGTTGATGAACCACCAATTTCAGTGAATGAGATACTGAAGAACTGCTTTCCACCATATACTGTTGCCAACTTCCTGGGAAAATCTGGATAAAAATAATACCAGGCTGTCAAACTGCTCCAGTTTGTGAGTAAAAGATGTCTCATTAATATTCAGGACCATGGCTAAAATGTAAATTGTTTTTCGATGCTATATTTCCACTAAGACAAAATACACTACATCATACTTACACAAAATACCAAGATTTTAAATACCAGTTTGGCTCAGCTTGCAGTAAAATGAGCAATGAAGATGAGGACATCAAAGAACCTTTTACAGGACAATTCAGGAAAATTACTAGACTCAGCTGGAGGAACAAGGACTGAATAAAAAGATGACGGAAGGACATCTGAACAAACTAAATATATACATATCCTCAGCTTAGGGGGAGATGCAGTTTTAAAAGAATTAATGAAGAAATTCAGAAACCTCTGAAAATAAAGCTAAATTTTAAGCTGGGAAGATCTATATAAGCAAAAAGACAGCAAAATACTGCCCTTCAGAAGAGCAAAATAAATAGCCAGTTAGCCAGAGTCTTTTTCCACTGTCAAATTCAAACATACAAGATGACAGTCTGCTCTATATCTTTAAAGAAATATATATGTCTGCCTCCAGTTCAGGCATGAGGACACCCCTCAAGGTATAGATCTGTGACATGATGCAGAATGAGTGAATGAAATCATCAAAAAATGGATACAATGGATTTTTTTCCTAAAACTTTTTAAGATCTACTTAAAAAGGGCATTGCTCAATCCACTAGCAGAAACTTAGATACAGTAGAACTTTTAGTTTAGGGCAGGCTACTAATTTTGGCTAATAAAACACCAGAGTTAGTTTCAGCCTGGCTTTGTGCAATGCCATATAGTGAACTGCTTGTGAGAAGCACTGAAAACTGTGAAGTACCTATATCTGAACAGCCTGTTACTGTTATTGCCTGCTCAGAGAGCACTGTGCCACAAATGTGCTGAGACACGATGGATCAAGGTGCCATTTTTTAAACACCTACTAACCAGAAAGGTTGTCCTTCTCTTTCTCAACCAAACAGCAAAAGTTGCTCATCTGACAATCCCCAGTTTAAATGAGGCCAATCCTACCATAGTATAGCTGGAGCCAGGCCACTGCTTTGAATACCTTAGTTGCATTAAAAGGCAGAAACTCAACTGAGCAGGTGAGAGGTTTCTGAAGGAAGATACATCTTCCTGATGTTATCACACCATAAAATCTTTTTAAAGAATGATGGACAGCAGAAATAATAAAGACTGAGAAATTACTCATTTATGGACGGGGGTTGGACATGGATGTATATTACTAAAAAAGGAATAGTCAGAAGGGTCCAAGGCTATAAATTCCTCTAAACACCAATAAAAATAAAAATTAAAAAAAGTATTAATCGTTAGGCTCATTTGACAGGACAAGGTGCAATCTTCAGGAGCTGCAAATTGCCCAAAAATACAGAAAATGTCCATTCTACTTTGTGAATAGCAAGGCAATGGAAAATTTTTGTAAGCTGCTGAACTTTGATGATTTTTCAAAGCTGTACTGAAAAGCAATTTTTTGGCTCCCAGTTGAAAGACTTGTTTTAAATACAAAGAACAATGGTTCGGGCTGTCACCAGCTTTTTTTTTTTCTTTTGGCTGAAGGAAAAACAGAGGTCAAATGCATGCAGTTGCCAACATGTTTCATCAAGATGTAATTTTGAAATAGTTGGTGGCATAAGAGCTGCCAGAGCATTGCTGTCCAATTCACTTCCCAAAACTTTCTCAGAGGGAGCTGAAACAGCAGTTACTGAATACTAAATAGCCATTTTAAAGTGGCTCACATGAAAGCTGGATATTGAGCACATTTTCTTCCATTTCTTACTCTCTCCTTTTATGTATGGGAAATTTAGGAGTATAAGAATGTAAGAATGTCAGACAGTGGGTACTACTCTGAGCCAGTGTGGAGAGGAATGCAAACTGCAGCAGCAAAACACAGTGCCAGATGAACCCAAAAACCAACAATCACAGGCACGGCTCTCTTGCTTTTCCAATGGGTAAGACTTAAACAACAGCCAATAAATCTGTGCTGTGATCAGAGACAGTACAGGAAGTGCCTAACCCCCAGTGTCACTGCTCTGGCTTTATTGTAGTGGAACTGGTTCTAGCTCCTGGTTTAACAGCGCTACAACAGCACACAGAATCAAGCCCACCAGCACTCAGTAATTCAAAGCTCAACTGAACACCACTGGTGGGAATGAGAAGGAAGCCGTCAACAGAGCCTGCTGAATGCACGAGCCCTGGGTGGCT
Source organism: Ammospiza caudacuta (assembly GCF_027887145.1). Taxonomy (NCBI): domain Eukaryota; kingdom Metazoa; phylum Chordata; class Aves; order Passeriformes; family Passerellidae; genus Ammospiza; species Ammospiza caudacuta. The sequence continues at coordinate 41,899,811 of NC_080594.1, forward strand.
TCACATCTACAGTCTGTCCTGCCAGCCATCAAAGCCTGGATGACAGTGCCAGCCCAGGTGTGTGCTGAACTCCTCTCTCCTGCTGCTCTCTGCTCCTGTGTCTCCCACAGACTCAGCAGCTGGCAGAGTGTGCTGGGGAGAAGGTCCTTAGCTTGTGTCATTCCCCTCTGGCTTTACAACCTACAACAGCCAACTACATTGTGCACAATCTTTTATTTTCCCAGTTTAATTCCTTTCAAAATAGCTATCCACTAGATTTTACATGCAAACTGCCTTGTGCTAGGAAAACGTGGGTTTTTTCTCCTCACACACAGCTTCTGCTGAGAAAATGCTAGGTTAAGCAGAGTTCATTGGAGCTGGGTAAACCAATGTGGGAACTGTGTGTTGTTTTTCCCTCGCTGTGGGGATCAGATCTCAAAGTTCTCTGTGTTGGAGTTACTCTTTAATCACATGGACAGCCTCAAACCCATAAACAGGCTGTAATTTAATGTACTGCATCTAAGTTTCTGCTAGTGGATTGAGCAATGCCCTAGACTGTGATATGCTGAATTCCTGTGTCCCTTCCTAAACCAACAGATGAATCTTTCTTTCACCTCTTTCACAGCTACAGGAGTGTTCAAAGCTGTACATGAACCATCTGGGCACTGAAGGTAAACGGTCTGAAAAAAGAACAGTGCATCTTCTCTGGTGTGTGCGTTCAAACTGAACATCAGTGAATAAGTAAATATTTTCTTGGTAGATGGACTGAAACATGAGACCAGGAGCCAATCTCTCTGAGTTCTAAAAATACGTGTAGTTCTTCCTTCAGACCACAGGCAGTGCCACTGGCTTCTCCCACCTGGCTTTGGGGAGCGGGGACCCTGTGTAACACAGCTGGGCATTTATCCACTGCAAGAATGCTTGACACGATCACTTTGTTTTCTTAGCGCTTTGCAGACATTTCTAAAACTCCATTCAAACCTTGATGTTTAAGTATTTGACTCAGATTTGATTTATGCTTTGAAAAATCAGGTTTAAAAAACTGCTTCTATAACTTGATTTATCCGAAGGCGATGGCAGGTTTTTAATGACTTCACCTGATAATGAGCACTCTTGGAAATCATAAGACACTGCTGAAGAAGTGTCTCAGCATGAGTTTTCTGGAAAATGCTTGTAATAAATCATTCCATTTTGCCCACAAGCTACTGTATGCTGGGAAAATGTCTGAAACCCTATTTCTAAGACATTTTTGAAGGCAATGACAGTTGGAGAAATACATACAGTTAAAAAAACAGAGGCGCAGTTACACCTTTAGCTGAGAAGCTCACACAAGTTGACATTTGGGCAACCACCATTTATTTATTTCCCCATTATTACTCAGTGATTTTTGACAGTTTCTGTCTGCAGAGGCTTCATACCTTTTTTTCCAAATCCACATTCTTATATTCAACACTAGCAAAAGGGAATTTGGTGGAAAATGTCAGAATCCAACTTTATTGTTTACTACAGAAAAAAATATTGGGTTTTTTTTTTAAGTTAAACTGTGAAATCAATTCCAGCTTCTACATAAGGAACTACATAAGGAACTATTCATAAAGTGTAATGCTATTTTCCTCTCAATTAGCACTCAATAAAATTGCACATTTCAGAGAATTGAAATACACATCTTTAATTAGCTCTAGGTTCATATTAATAGACATTTGTCTCTGAAAATATTATTATTGTGACCTGAAGAATTTACAGATGACAAGAGATAAAGGAAGAGCATAAGAAAAAGCAGCAGAAATGTAACATCTCATTAGAGGAGTAATCACAAATGTTATCTAACCCAACTGACCTTTTACCTATTTAGTTGTTATGAGCCAGTTCATCAGTTCATTGCTCTTATGTCGCAGACTCCACTCTTGCAGAAAATGAAGGTGGGGCAAAACCACATAAGGACTCTGAACAATTTCGGGGAAGGCTCTCTGAATTATAAAATCATTGCCTGGGCTCATAAAAAAACCCTGCAGGTAAAAGAAGCTGAAATAAGCTACTACTCAGAGATAGGGAAGTCACAGGAACTTCATTAGAGCTATCACAAGGTATTACAGAACAATAAGGGTCAGAAATCCCTGGTTAAGAATCTATGGAAGAGGGCAATGAGGAGGGATCTGTGCAAGAGGTTATCAAAAACTGCTCTTCTGTTCTAGACACCTGAGACACCAAGTACCCTGCAATACATGCATATTTAAATTGCACACACTTTTGGTCAGTTGCTCAGGCACAAATTTTATTCAAGCTGAACGGCTCAGTTGAAAAAGGTGCAAACTACCAGAGCTCCACTACAGCCATCCCTGACTGAGGATAAAATAAAAATAGGACAAGGATTTGGTGCCTAGGAGAACAGAAGCAGCTGGGAGATGACAGACTAAGCAATTACCATTACAGATTCATCGTTTCAGAGCTCCCCAGCTGAAGGAGAGGGAGCGGTTGTCAGTGCAAAGCACAGATAATTTCAGTGTCAGCACACGGCCCGCTGAGCACAGGGGTTGGCCAGCAGCCTTCCCGCTGGCCGCTCCGCGGGTAAGCGCTCTGGCAGTCAGACCACGCCGGCCACGCTCTCTGTGCAGCTCCTCGTGCACATATCCCAGCTATGATGCAACCTGCAGGGGGGAGCAACCTCACAGCTCATCCAAACTCCTGCTTTAGGTTTTAGTAAACTTTCTATTTCAAAAACATCTCGGTCTCCAGGGCCAGTTTTATTCTGGACACTCCCAACAGCAGTAGCAATGTGTCAGGAGCCATGGCCACTCCTCACACCAGCAGGTATCTGCATATTCCCAGTGGAGCCAGTTTATAGCCAGCCATAGGCTCACCCTGCTGTGGGAACGTGGGCCTTAGGGCAAAGTACACTGCAAGGACCTGCATTTGCTCACCTGAAGTGTTTTTTTTGTAAACCAACTTTGGCTGGCAGCAGCATTCTGCACAGGAGCAGTACATGGGGGTGATGCAGGAAACACAGACCCCTCTTTCATTGGCACCTCAGTGAAGAGTCCCGCTGACTTCACTGGCACTGTGCCTGAGCCAAAAGACTGCACATGAAGGAAAGACTCAAGGGACCTTTAACTTTCAGCATAGAAATATTTCCTGCCATGCACCAGCTCACTGTAGCATCAACGTTCTTCCTTGCTTGGCCGGCATTTAAGCAGCAGTGAAGAATTCTCAATCTCCTTCTCCAAAATCTTCTGAAGGTTAATGCCTATTGAGTGCCTTAAAATACTTCAATGAGAAAGGACTGTAGTAGAATACACGGTCATTCAGGCATTTTGATGAGAATTTTTAGCTTAATTTCCTAGAATTAAACTGCCCAAGCTGTGCTCACAGGTTCCTTCCAATGAGGGGATGGGGGCATGCCAGAGGACAACAGCTACCTTCAGCAAATGTCAGAGAGCAAAGTTATACTGTTACTTCTCTCTTCTTAATAAAAGAAATAATCGAGGACTTGTATGCAAGATCACCTTTTTATTGCCACTTACACAGTTTCAAATATTGAACATTCAGATAAGCAACTGTGTTTATGTAGTTTGTTATTAGTTACTTCACCAAAACCTGGCAGAATCTCCCTGTCCAAATTCTGTACGATTCCATCCAGCAGGTCCTGAAGTATTCACTTTGCATGTTGATATCTTGCACCAAAAAGAAATTCTTTCTGAGTGAACTATATAGTGGTTGATGAAAAAATTATTACACAATGTAGGCTCTCACAATGTCACATTTTTTTGCAAAATAATTTGAAGATTCCAAGTAAGACTTCTTTTATTCAAAAAATAAATATATCCTTTCTGAATCAAAGCACTTCATATGACATTAAGTACAAAGAAGAAATGTACTTCTTTGGAAATTCTGAAATAGACATACAAGAGCTCATGGGAGCAACATTATCCGTAACAGTGATAAAAGCTGAAAGCTGATTTTTTACAAATTTATAGCAGAACACGATTTTCTTTTACAATATAGAGCTTCAAACAGCTTTAAGAAAAACACCATTTTTAAAAGTCTGAAAGGCACATAACTGGACCATAAAACGTACTAGCACATTCACTAATACGTTTTATGTTACATTCCTAAAGAGAATCTGTGGGACTCTAGCCAAGAGAAAGACTGAAAATACCAGCAAGATCCTTTGCAAAGTACTAAAAGAGTGGCAGAGAGTTCCTTTTGGCTCTCGGTAAAATTAATATCCCAAAGCTAGAGAGTCTGAAAAGCTGCATCATTCAGTTGTATTGGGACGAGTGGCTACATAGACAAACACAACAATCAGCAGTACTACAACAGCCAGTGTGGGAAGCACCACCGTGGTGATCTGTTGCCGGGCCTCTTGCATTGCCTGTTTTCTCTCCTTTTTATCTTTGGAGGTCTCTTTCTTAGGTTTTCCTCTAAGCTGCCTCATCCTCTTCTTTGGATCTTTTTTTTGCTTAAATGTGGGACCAAAGGGAGTGGAACAGCAGAAAATTGTCCAAGGTCTTTTGAAACAAGATGCTGAAGAATTCTTTTTCTGTTGAGTGCTTGGCTATGCAAGAAACTGCAAAAGAAAGAAAACAATTCTTTTGAGCAAGATCTACACATATTCCAGTCATTAAAAACATTTGCAGCTCCACTTGGTAAACCTTTCATCCAATGGACACCAATGCAGCTTATTTCAAGGAAATAGAATCATGGAGTTCAGCTCATCCACACAACACTTTCCCCACAAAAACCAGAGCAGTTCATCATGGTGTGTATCAGTCCAAGGACCCTGAACTTGTATTGTACTCTGTTAAGCCAGAAACAACGCCCAGCACCATACATTTTATCCTCCAAAGCAAAGAAGGTAATACAGCTAAAGACTTAATGAAAATAATCTGAATTAGTCTTGCATGAACACAGGTTCCAGCTGCCCTTGGAGGAGGCAGGGAGGAGGCTCCCTGCTCAGGGGCTGTGGCTCCCTCAAACCTGCAGAACAAGGAGGGGCAAGCACACACCCTGCCACAAGCCTTTATCATCCACAACAGGTATTTGTTGGCATAAAGGGTACTCCAACAGGAAGGAATAGGGAGAAAGAGCTGCTTAATTTAATACTTCTGGTTCTGCTGCCACACAACAAAGTCTAAATCATAACATGACTCAGTGCTGTCACACTTATTGCAGCTGTCATTGACAATTGAAAAGAAGCCCAAGCGATAATGAGTCTGCTAACAAACCACTGGTGTAGACAAGCAGTCATCAATAAAGTAGAATTTAGTTGTTCTGAAGTATCTCCTAGACAATTTTTAAATACAGAGGTATCTATAAAGTGAGATTAACAAAAACACAGCATGGTGTGAAAGCCTCTCTGAAATGAGACTTAGTAGGGGCTTAGTGTTTCCATACCCAAAATTATTTTGCCCCTGAGCTGCCTGGAGCTGTGCAATTCCCTGATTGCACAGTGAGGGTGGATGCCAGCCATTGGTTATATTCTTCTCCACCACATCCCCCAGTTCTGCCATGGCACAACAGCTGGACACAGGCCACACATAAATAAACACAGATTTGGAGGGTAAAAATTACTAGTATCAAATACTGAGTTGAATTGAAGTAAATTATGTACTCAGGTTTTTCCATCACTCTAATATACTCAGAATAAAATGTATGTAGAAATTAGTGGGTTACTGCAACTTCCTCTTTTCTTTCCCTCTTCTTTAAATGAAAATGTAAAGATGATTTTAATGTGCTGCTGTAGATGAGCAGCATATGTCAACAAGCAAAGGTGCAAAGCTCAGTTGAGCCCAGACACAATTTCCTCTTGATTTGTCATTCTGGTTGATGATACAATTTGTCTTATAACTACTTTTTCAAAAAACTAGAGGTTTCACTGAGAGTGAGATGCTTTATTTTGGTGTTGCCACTCAATCTCATTCATCAGCCTCATCACAAAAGCACAACAGAGCTAAAAACATTCAAACACTCACATACAGAACAAGAATCCTCACCTAGAGGTTATGTGCAGCTACAAAGGACTTTTCATCCTTCCTCACAGGTAACAACCTGCCTGCTGCGAATCTCATCCAGACAATTACTTCGCATCATTTAAGGTACAATGTGGAATAACTCTGGTAAACTTGGACTGATAGAAGTGACCAGACTATCACAGCAAGCCTGTGGTACCAGAAAACCAGCAACAAGGCAAAGACTCAATACTTCTGGCTTTATATGGTCCACCCTGGATGCAATCTAAACAAATAAACAAAACCAAAACAACCATAAAACCTTCACTCCCAACAAAAAAAAGGCTCAAGCATGATGAGATCTCAGTGTTCAGCTGGATTTGTCAATTTTATATTCTCTGCCTCTCCATCTTTCAGGAAGTTGTTTTCTGATCATAAACTTAGCAATTTCAGCTTACGGTCTGAGGCAAACCCTTCATTTTTGTTTTGATAGAGCACAAAAAGGGAATTTTGGTGCCTAAGATATTTTTCAAAGAGGAAACAATAAAATTTAAGTCTTAAAAAGAATCATTTCCTTCTGCACAGTGCAACATTAGAATCAAAACATGTAACAGATTTAGAGACCAGAAGTGCTCAATGAACTTCACAGTGGAGAGGTAAACGGGACCTGGATGGCACAACTACACACAACACCCTGTTCCCATCTTTAAATCAAATGAGCTATGTAATTTCTAAACTTCCATAATTTTCTTCTCAGCAAATCTTCAACTCTCCCTGACTCAGGGTGAAGCTTTTGATATACACCACCTGCAAGCCATGGGTTTCTGGTTTGGTGGTGTTATCACTTCCCTAATTCCTGAATTTCCTCTGGGGCAAAACAAATTTTTTACCCCTTCCATTTCCATTCCTGCTCCTTGTCTGCTCACAAGATTTATTACCAATCTCTAGAAAAACTACTATGCAAAATAAAGTTTTACCTTTGTTCTTTGGGATAATTAGCCAACCAGAGCCCTTCAGGCTGTATTTTGGTAATATTTTCTGTTTCTACTGTTAATGTACGTCTGTGGATTTTGTATCTGGATTACCACAAGACCCAAGAAGTGATGGACAGCAAAAGCCTCTGGGACTTTCTGTGTACCACAGTAACAAAGAGGAGCTGCCATGAAACCAATCTCTCTAACAATAAATATATGCCTTGCTCTGTGCAGCACCACTTACTACCCAGACACTAAAAACATCAGGATGGTTTTTTTTTAAGTCTCTTTTGAATGAATATTTCATTCTGAAGCAGAATTCTACCAAGTTAATTACATACACTGGCTAACATCTGACAGCTTTGAACAGCAAGCCTTCCTGCAAACGTCAGCACCACTTGAATTGCAAGCTGACACTCTCCAGTTTGGGAGGCTGGCATCAATCTCCAAATACGTATCCAGTAGACTGGATAGCGTTCCTTGGCTTTGCTACTGGCAGAGATGGACTCACACAGAAACTGACCCAGAGTTTTCAGAGAAATGAGCCTTAGGATTCATCTTAACTGAACCATAACATGGACGTGGTGAATCTCTGCAAGTTGCTGCCAGGGTCCTGCTGCCACCAGGTGCCCAGCTGTGACTGCCAAGATTGGACAGTTGCTGCAAGAGACAACACTTTCCCATAGGAAAAGTCCAGGATGTTGTAGATTCTGCTATGTTCATCCTGGAATGAAACAGTGCTGAAAAACTAGTGCTCAGCTGGATACGAATTAACTCTACAGCCGATGTAGTACAAGCACATTCAGAGTGCTTTACACTGCCAAGCCTCTTACCAGTCCCTGCAGACTTCACTGACTACTAAAAATTATGGGCAGAAAGAAACAGATCCATAAAGCACATCAATGCAGTGACAGGGGCAGGATTACAACATTAGGGTCTTGTTCCCTGTGGTGTGCACAGTCCATGAGAACAAATGATCTGACTTTACTGAGCTACATCCTCCCTCAGCCAGCAACCACCCTGCTTGTGCTCTGGGAAGGCTGAATGCCAGTGAAGAGAGGAAGGAAGTAATACAGCATTGGGATGGGTGTAATTAACAGTCTCATTAGCACTGCTCATTTAAAACATCTCAGAGCAAGCCACTATCAAAAGGTCAATGAGAAAGTGTTGTCCCACAGGTACTTCAGTCTTGTGCAGACCCAAACCTTGCTGCAGAAGAACTGGAAGCTCACCTTTCCTCCTCAGACAGAAGCTCAGTCTCCTTTCCATGCCAGTCTCCCCTGAAGAGGGGAGGGCTCTCTGCCACAGGCTGCACACATCCCATCCTCCTAAGGCTGCTTCCCATGGGTATTAACTGCTCAACTGGCCCAAACATCTGGCAAGGGGGAAAGTGATCACCCAACTGGTCCAACTACTGCCTTAACTGGAAAGCCAGCAACTCCCTCAGCAGGGACACAAGCAGAACATCAACAGAAGGGATTAACCCTCTAGCAAAAGTGGCATGTCTGTAGTCCACAACAATATTACAGCAGCCTGGCACTAGCCAGACACGGTAACTTCACCTTACTTTTATCAATTTTGAAATTTAAAATTCAATAATAAAATTGTAAGAGGTGACGAGGTTATTTTTAAGTGCACTATAGCAAAGTTTCCCCCAAAAGCAGAAACCTGCTGGCTAGAAAGACACAATCTCGATTGCCAAGTCAAGACAATGAGTGTTGACTTGGTGAAGTTGTTTGAAATGCCCATCTCACAAAGCTACCCCAGCTTGATACTGAAGAGCTAAGGTTTCCAGGAGAAAAAAACAGCAAAAAAGTTCAGGCTATGGAGAAGAAACCTAAAGACAATGTTCTTCATCATTCCTCATTGTTCATCCTTCTTCAACATAACACAAATTCACTAATTTAGTATTCTGGATTGCTTACTACAGCAATTACATGCCTCTTTGCCTATCATCAGCATTGTTTTTTATTTACAAAAGTGTTCTTCATTCTGTCTTCTGGGTTGAGTTACTCTGAACTGTCTCTGCAGAACTAATGCCAAAACTCAAAAACACGAATTGGTGGACTGAGTCACTGAAGTCACTCATACCAATGCTGAAGTATTTGACAGCATCTTAGATCAAGCATCTTAGATCAAGTCAATTGTCAAGCAGGGACAATTTTATACCAGAATACTATAGTGGAACCTGACTGATATCCTTCCAAATATACCAACAATCTTCCAACCACAACTATTCAGTCTGTCATCTCCTTTATTTGGTAAAATTAACCCTGAGCTTCAGTAATCTGCAGTTAAAAGCTCCTCACACCACACAAGGCTATTCCTGTGAGTCTTGAATGGCAGCCTCAACTCAGCCTAGACCATTGCTCATGGAGTACTGAAAATTTGCATATGCAACACATGCACAAAAGATTTTGTTTATCTGCACTTAGGGTAATTGCATGTCTCTATGTCTAAAGAACTTTATTATCACCAACCCTACAGCATGAATGTATTAACCATGTTAAACTGACTAATTTTTCTACAAATCCAAAATTACAAATGTATGCAAGCCAATTTGGCTGAACCTGGCTTCATGATCCTGCTACCGACACTGCAACATTCCTGGAACAGCAAAACAACTTGAAATTCAAACTAATAATCTGACAGGAATTAATTTCTATAATTTAAACTTTCCCTTGGGGTATGGATGTTACTGAGACATTAAAAATAAAATCAAACAACAAACCAGCAGACAATCTGGACACAAAGTATTCAGACTGCCTGCCAGCAGTTGGAAAAAGGGACACAAGACATCTAAGCAGACAATACTCTTCATATTATTTGAGCATTAAAAAGCCCCCAAACCAGTAGTTCCCAATCACCGAGACACACCAGCATCAGAGTTGAGAAGAAGCCAAACCAACAAACTTATCAGCTTGTTACTTATGTTTGCTGCTGGGCTGATTATTTCAGGGTCATGCAGCCAGAGCTGCTGCATGGAGCCTGGAAGAGCCATTGGGCCCAAGAGCTGGAAAAAGGAGGTGGGGACCTACTCCAAAGGCAAGAGGAAGCCTGGCCAGCAGGGAACCACTGCTCAGCACTGTGTGGCCATTAAAACAGGAGCACTCCTCATCCTCATGACAAAGACCATCCCTGCCACCAGAGAAACAGGACTGTTCCTTGAGTGCTGCCGAAGCCCAGGCCATGGCACAGCATCCTCTCCTTGCACAGTCCCAGCAGAACAGACACAGGGGCTCTGTGTAGCCAGAGCAGCAGTGCAGGGCGCCCTGCACACAAAGCTTTAATCCACCTTAGCTCACACAACTTCAGCTCCCTGCAGCCGAGGCACTGACTGCTGCACAGGGACAGCAGCTTCTGGCAGAGCAGAAGGAACCCTGACATGCTGCCCCACCCAGCGTGGCGAGCCCAAAACCCACAGGTTAGCTGAAGAAATATCATTCTTATTTCCATCCTTAACAAAAGTGGGGTTTAAGCAACAGAGACACGTTATTTCCTAGCTTTGAAACCAGGCAAACGTTTTGAGGTTTTGTAATGAATAACTGAACTGCATGTAACACTGTTACACAAACAATGGGTACTGTTTAATAAAGGACAAGTCTTATTTTAGGCTACCCCACAGAATCACAGAATTACACAATCAGCTGGACTGGAAAAGGCCTCTGAGATCATCAAGTCCAACCTGTGACCAGACATCACCATGTCAAATAGTGGTCAAATAGACCATAGCACTAAGTGCCACATCCAGTCTTATCTTAAACCCCTCCAGGGACTCCACCTTCCTGGGCAGCCCATTCTAAAGTCTGATCACCCCTTCTGTGAAGAAACTCTTCCTACTGTCCAACCTGAACCTCCCCTGGTGCAGCTTAACACTGTGTCCTCTTGTCCTGTCACTGACTGTCCCACTGATTGGGAGAAGACTACAAGTTCTTTTTAGGTAGTTGTAGGGAGTGATAAGGTCACCCCTGAGCCTCCTCTTCTCCAGGCTTCTTCTCCATGGGACACATACTAATTCTTTTATCATTACTTCATAACTGATTTTACCTTGAGGTGACACACCACATTTTGGATGGGGAATTTTCCTTCCTGAAACTCTAAGGTCTGGCCATTGCAGGAACAGTATCAGCAAGGTCATAACTTTCTAAGGTGATTTGACCAGATTGGACATGCAGCTAAATGGGAATGTTGAAAAGCATTCCAGTAGGAGTCTGGAACAGATGTACAAGCAGGAACACTGGTGCATGGAGCTCTAGATGAGGTCTCCAGAGAGTACAGTTCAGTACAGCCTTTCTATCAACTGAGGTCCCACTCCATTTTAGTTCACATTTTAGTTCTGGCAGATAGGTAAAAAGTAACAACCCTTCCATCTTCTCTGGAGAACATGTTCATCACTTAGTGTGGCTATTACCCAGGTAGAACTTGGAGCAGCACTTGGGCCAGTTTGGAATTCATCTCCCACACAGAGACAGAAGCTAAATCTGCCCATGTTTGTGTCAGACCCATTAGGTACCCAGTGCCTTGCAAGCTTGGCTCTATGGAGGAAGATTTTCGGGGAGAAAAAAAGACAAAAAAGCTTGACTTTAACAGTTTTTAGGCAACTGCAGTAGTAAATGTCCAACAGTATTTCCATCACATTCAGGCACAATTATTACACTTAATTTTTGACACTAAAAGTAAAATTATAGTTTAAAAAAAAATCTTCATTATTTGACTGGTTCTGTGTAATCACTTCTGTGAGTGACAGAGCAAAGATTTGCCAAAGTGATTAGGAGTTCTGAACCCTAAAGTCTGGGCCTGCCCAAAGGATTAGCAAAACCCTTCCATTCTAGTCACGTACTCCATCCCTCTCCCAAACCTCCCCAGACAACCCACTCTAAACAACACAAAAGCAGTTCCATGGCCAAGTGAATATTCCAGCTACAGGAAACCTTCTTATGGTACTAGAACACAGTTCTGTACAACCACTAAAGAGGGGAACTTATTATCAATTGCATAAAAAGCCCCAATTTTTAATTTGTACAAGCCATCTCCTAATAAAACAAGCAATGACTGCAGCAACAGCCAAAAAAATAACTTTCCCTCTCCATGATCAAAATGCTCTGGGTCACGCATTCCTTCTAAACCGAAGCTGCATAGCAGAATTGATGCATACCTGAAGATAATGCTTGCAATGCTAAATTTGGGATCCTCTCTTTCAGTGACACTGTCATGATTTCAGAGTCTGCTAAAGATGAAGAAAAGCATTAAGAGAAAAATTTTTGCTCTGTGAAAAATGGATTTTCACGTTACAGCATGAGGCCAATTCCTAATATCACAAAATTTTACCTCAGTCTATTTGACTGTAGCAAGGAATTACAATTAGCAAATGAAAAGAACCCTGTTTTCAAGGGTGAAAGCTTTTAATTATATACAGAGCAATATGGAACTATTAAGATTCTGTTTGAAGTCAGTTTAACATTATTTTTTAGTGAGAGGTGGTGGCTTTTTTTCTGAAGCTGAATTGACCCATCATTACTGCAACATCACATTTACTGTAAATGCGGCTTTGAGAGTCTCCAAACTATTCACAGCATTTGGAAAATGAAAGCCATCACTGAATGCTGCCAGAAAGTCAGAGAGAGCAAGGCCGCCAAAGCAGAAAGCTATTTCTGTATGATTCTCACAATTCTAAGGACTTGGGTATAGCAAGCAATCTCCATTAGAAACAAAGAGCTGCAGATCTCTGCATTGGGGAGGCATTGTTAAACAGAGGCCAGGCGACCTGCAGTGCCATCCTGTCTGCCCTGAATGCAGCAAAGAAACCAAGCAGAATGCAATTAAAACAAAATAAATAAATAGGCAAGTTCTTTTGCTTCATGAACAGGTGGATAAATAACCCGTATTTTTCCTAGTAGAGAACCAACATCTAGATGACTTTTGCAACAGGCAGTCCAATGAAGAAATACAACTAATGTTTACTGAAAACACAAGAAAAATAAACATGTAATTTCTGCCACTGCATGAATTACATTCCATGGGGAGGCTGTAAAAGAAGAGCTTGGCATTCTGCATCTCCACAGCTACAGATGATCTTGCACATAAATGCAGTAAACCACAACATCTAGCATATGACTTGGTATTATGTGTTTGCTCAGCTGTTTTCATAAAAGGTAATTTTCTCAGCTGTTCCTGACAAGGCTCCTTTGGATACAAAACATTTATCTTTCCAGTATATTTACATAAATTCAGTCAGTTTGTAAACAGCTACACTAAATAAATAATAACATAGTCACTGGTGCAGGGATCCTCAAAATTTAAGTGCTGCTTTCCCTGACCAACCTCTGGCATCTGCCAGAAGGGGCAGCAACAGGGACCTGGTGTGAAAACAATGTTTCTGTTTCCAGTTCAGCTGTGTCAGCCCAGACCGCGAGTGTCACTGCTCACACCTCCAGCTGAACTGTCACCAGAGGGTAGCAGCGCTCATCTCCTGAAATGACGACGACTTGGATGGGAAACACACTTTTCCTGCATGAGGTCTGGTTGTTGCTTCCCCTGTTCAAACTAAGGGGTTCCCAGCACAGTCACTCTTTGTGAGACAGCGTCACTATAAACGCCTTTGAGACAGATCCCCAAGGCATGTGCCAGGCACAATGCCAGCAAGTCCGAAGCCTGAGTTACTGTTTCCTAATGCAAACAGGAGAGTTGAGGGACTGTCACTGCTTTTCATTACAATTCTACTGTCTTCAAAACTCTGGCACTGAAAATTCATTGCAGGCTAAAGATTAGCAGGCAGAAAAATCCTTGCCCACAGCAAGAAAGGATGGAATGTTAAATCTAAAACCAGAGAAACCACAGAGGCAAGAGCTGAGCCTGGGCAGCAGGGGTGTGTGTGTGTGTGTGTGTGTGTACACCTGAGTGTGCACTGGAGAGGAGAAGGATGCAGCGTGACTGACAGAAGAGAAAAGCTGGAAGAACAGTACAAAAAAGCACAAATCTAGAACATCCAGAAATGTGTACTTCCTGACCACAATGTGTGTATGCTGGATCAGAACTATTTGTGAAACAGTTTCTTCAGAAGGCACAAAGGGAAATCTTGCTCTTCTAGCTCAAACATACAGAAATATCTGGCACAGGAATATGCAAGATGGACATGCACACATCTGGGCTCCTGAAATCCCCAAGACAGTCCCACAGGGGAAAATGGACAGCACTGCACTGAAAAAAGCACTTACCATTTTATTCTATACAGTATCTTAGAGGTATTCACAGATTTAAAGCACGCCTGATGCAATGTCAGAACACACTGAATGAGGGATTCAGATCTCAAACTCATCCCCTTTGGGGCTTGTCTGAAGTTCTGGTTTTTCAAGCTTTTCTTGGCACAGATAGTTTTCCAGTAGGAGGCTAAGGAAAGACTGCTGGCAACATGCCTGTCTCTCCCTGCTTCTACATGTGACAGGGAAAGACTGCATGACTCTGGAGAGTAACTAAATCACACAGAAATCAACCCAAATACCATCTATGAAGTGGGTACCTGTTACTCCCCTCCTCACTCACTTTTCCTAGCTTTATTTTAGAGATTATGCAGTGCTGCCATTTGGCAGATTTCATTCCCACCTCTGCTGCTTTCTACACAATCACTTCATCTGGATAATCAAGTTATCAGTGAATGAAATAAAAGCCTCCACCTTACACTGGATGAGTGTTACAGTTTTAGGCTAGAGCTCTTCCTCCAGCAGCCAGAAATCTACACCTTTCCCAAATTCATTTCAGTTACAGAAACGTTCTCAACATCAGTGTGAAAACAAAGCAATCAGGACACCTTTTTTTGAAGGGGGGTGAGGGGAGGAAAGATAAGAACTGAGACTTGCAACACAGGATGGGTGGGGAAGTTTTTCTTCCTACTACTGGTCTCAGTAAAATCTCATTCTGTTTACTCCCCAGCTTAAACCTGAAGTCTTATTACATTTCACTAAACAATCCCACATTATAATAAAGCAGTAGGCTTTCCTGCCATGATTGATAGACTCTATGCAATTATTTAAGGGGAAGGCACATAATTACATACAGCTGGATTAGGCTGATCAAATCCCTGTTAGTGTCTGTCAATATACACATAATAAGACAGCGTGACATTAATGTAAACTAATTTAAATGCAGAAAGTTTAATTAAGACTTAAT
The DNA here is from genome assembly GCF_027887145.1 of Ammospiza caudacuta. Taxonomy (NCBI): domain Eukaryota; kingdom Metazoa; phylum Chordata; class Aves; order Passeriformes; family Passerellidae; genus Ammospiza; species Ammospiza caudacuta. The sequence goes on from NC_080594.1 coordinate 41,914,872, forward strand.
AAAATTACAAACAGAAAGAAGAAGGTTTTGCACATTCTAACCAAAGGGGATTGCTCAGCAAAGCCACCCTATAAACACAAACCTGTTTTGCCTGATCAACTCTGCAACATTGATTCTTGCACCACCTATTTATTTATATATATTCTTACTTACAGTTCTACTGCCAAGACTTTCCCCCATCTCAAAAACTAGGAACCAAAAGCAAATGCTTTGGAGCCATGTGTGTAACAGAGTCCATTCTGAACAAGCCCAGATCGTCAGAGAAGGATGTCTCAAGTTCCTCTACAACACCCAGCAAGTAACTATTGATTAGTACTACAGTTCAACATAGTACAGTACAAGTGACCTCCTTTAAAAGCACTTACCAAGACCAAAACATCACCTCCCCCTAATGCAACACTAGTCACATTCACCCCTCTCTTTTAGTCCTGCACAGCCTCCTTTTCCACTCAGGCTGTTTTTAAAGCAATCTGCTACATTCACAGCATCATTCTCAGTCACCAGTGATACAGGATACTGGATTAACCACAGTAAGCTTAGTGCAAGACTAAGCTTCACTCCCTGCAGCATTGTTCCAAGGGTAGTCATGCTTGTGCACTGCCTTAGTTGTCATTTTCCTGCAACTCCTGAGGATGTGGTTGCAATGATTTCCTAATGACAGCTAAAACACACTGAATGCTTGGTATGGCACACCAGCCCTTTGTGTAAGCCCATGCATGCATGCAGGGCCAGGGAGATCTGGGTATGGAAGCCAGAAGTCCAGTTGTCTACACATGTTCCCTTTCCCCCTTCACTCAGAGAAATTTTCCAACCTAGATGCCCTTGCTGTTTCTGTGCATTTTCCAAGACAGTGACACAACAGGAAGGGTGCAAGAGCAAGTGTGCCACTGCAGACCTTTCTTCCACCATCAAGGATGCATGTGCTTTGTTACTCAAGAGTAGGATAGCAGATATTACACACAGCAATTCGCTCCTCCCCAACACACTTATGCTAAGATTTCCTGGTACGCTCCCTGCCAAATTAAATCAATTTGAGTATCTTGTTCAAGAAAAAACCATTACAGATTTTGATCTATTTTTATTAGTCTGCCAGTTGAGCCTGCTGCTCTGATCTGGTTTACCTGACAATTCCTTAGCTGCTATGCTCAGCCACTTGTCTGCAGAGGCCCTACAGTATTTCACAAATATTAGAAAGTTCTGAGTAAGACACAGGGTCCTCACCATGGCCTTATCCAAAAAGGCCACAAAAATTCTGAACAAGTCCATTTCATAAACATGAACATTTCCTGTAGAATTAGATTTTGTCAGGTGGGAGAAGAGGAAGAGGGAAACAATGAAAAACCTTAGAAATGTAAGTACTAGAAAGGATTACAGTGCAATCTCCTGGAAAATATATTAAAACTGATGAAAAAAATCAAGCCCTCCTGTGTTCAATCACATCCCTCCAAAGCTCTTGGCCAACCTCTCCATGTTAGAGACAAATCACTGCTAGATAACCTTTTCTGAACAAGTCTATCACTTATTCTAGTTTATGTTCTGTTTCCTTTGGCAGCACAGCTATTTAAGTCATCCTTCTAATCCAGAGCCTATGGTAATTTTTCTTTTCTGTTCTAGGGCAAGTCTTCAAAGCATTGTAAAGGCAAATTTAATAAGCAGCTCAATTTGTATTGCTTTCTATTTATAATACTGCAAGCACCTGCTGCTGCTGAGATCTTAGCACATTTCTGTCTTACTCTGCATAGACTGATTGGGATTAATCTTAATAGTTTCATATTTTAAAGCAATTTCAAGAAATATTGCTGCAAGCTGCTGGGTGGATTGGTTGGGGTTTTTTTTCTCTTTGGGGTGTTGCTTTTTTAGTAGGTTTGGTAGTTTGTCTTTTTTTTCCTTTAGTTTAGTGTTTTTTGTTTGGGATTTTAAAATTCTTACTGTGGTACCCTATTCCTATTGTGGTACCCCCCTATATTTATTAAGATACTGCTGACCAGCTCTTAAAAATACAACTCATTTTGCTTCTTTGTTTAAACCAGCCACATTTGATATGTGTATTATATATATATATTTATCATTTTACTGGAGTACTCAGTAGATCCCTCTTGTCAATTAAGAGCAGGCACTCAACAATCAAACCAAGTTACTCCTGGAACCCCAACAGTGGAAGTCAGCACTGGAGCTCATGGATGGTTTTGGGAGCTGTGCATGTGCAGGGAATGGGTGTTTAAAGGTTCCTGCCATGATCCAGTACGTGAAGGGTTTGAATCACGTATTATTTGACCTTCTCTCAAAAGAGGGATATATTAGTTTTTAATCTTATCCAAGTGCTTGCAAACACCAAGTGACAGCTAAGGCTACACAGTACAGGAGTTAAGTCCTATGTCTGACCTTTCAAGAGGGGCTGAGGAATCATGTCCTTAGGCACATCTTCAGACTCTGTCTTCCACAGCTTACAGACAGAATAGTAATGGCTGCACTCTCGGCTGTGGACATCCTGGTATCTACAACATCAACACCAACTGCTCTTGCTGTTATTTCATTTGACAAGATGACAGATAGGAAGTTTAATGCAGTGGGGGGAGAGGAAGAAATAAGTTACGATGTAGTGCAAGTAGGTGAGCAAGACAACGAAGCCCAGACAGAAAGCGCAGGAGAGCCCCCTTAGTGTGCAGGAAAAAAAAGAAACAAAATGATAACAAACTAGCACACAGAAGAAAAGCTGCATGGAAGTAAAATAAAGTCTGAAAGAACTGGATGGAAGAGCCCATCCATCAAAGAAAACCGACATCAGTGATGGGTATCACTTCTGCACTGTGTGTCTGCTTTTAGAGGCTGACAGCTGACGTTTCTACTTCTCATCCATCTCCTGCCTACGTATTTAGGCGTGATGGAGCAGCCTCCTCCACAAGCAGTTGGGAGACCTCATGGAAGACTTCACAGGATACTCTGCAGACAATTTAATCTCAAGAGTGACTCTCATTCCCATAAACTCCTACTCCAGAGGGGCTGTGCTTTTGGACTCCCTGCAGTATATAATATGGGCTTTATAAGGTAGGATTTTAAGTATTTCCATTAAAAACACTCCTCTTTACCAACAAAATAGAGTTTGATTGCTGTTTTTATTCACCCCAATCAACGCAACATTGTTGTTAAGTTCATGACAAAAGCATGCTCGTGAATATGTAAAACAAAGTTTCCAAAACTGCTTTTAACTGCATTTGTTGGCAAATTAGGCAAATGGAAAGGCTCAGAGACAGGAAACATCATTGTAAGACAATCAGTAGTATGCTCTCTTCTTACTTATCAACAACAAAAGCCAATACAGACATTATCTTGGGAATCCATGGATTTTTACATTTTCTCTTAACACGACGATACAGATTTCCTCAGAAAATAAACGAGGCACAGGGAGACCAGAGACCTTGCATGTCATTTATAAAGAAGAGATGCCATTTATCCTTCAGCTTCTGGCTGCGGATTCCAAATTACTGTCCCAAAACATCTGTAACCTTCATGTGTTCTCATCTTCTTTCACAATTACTTCTTATCATGTGTGGAGGTCTTGAACTTTTGCAACAGCTACCCTGAGTAAATCAGCTATACACAGACATGCTATTGATACTCCAAGCCAACAGCTAATCATGATTTCTAGTCTTTCAAGCAAATAGGACAACTTAAAATGGCAAACATTGCTCTATCTACTCATCCATAAATTAGGAGTGACAATTGCAGATTATTACTCATTCACTCAGCGTTTGTTTGGCCCTGAGAGAACTGGCTTTATTCCAAGAGCTGGCAAACACTGGTTAATATACATGTAAATGTTTTATTTCTCTTGGAATAGGCAATTTCACAAAATGAAATACCAAATTAAAGATGACCTCAGTTCTTCTGCTGATGCCTGTCTTGGATGCTGTGCTGCTGGAAGCCTTTGCAAGTTTTTTTCCACACCAAGTCAACAGGGAAAAAGACACCTTTTCTTTTCAAAGTGAGACAATTTCACTGTGGAAACATGAAAGCTTTTATATAAATATTAATCACCACATTTGTCCTGGAGTTAAGTGGATGGAGACTGGCTTATATAAGGTTGCAGTACTGACTTGGAAATAGCGAGTGAGATGTACTGAAATGGTTCTGCAAATACTGCTCCAAATAAGCTGTTCCTCTATACAAGAACTGTGGTGCAAGGAGTAGATTAGTGACCCCAGTATTTAATCTGATGGTACTATAAAATTGCACTTCACTCCTGAGAGTGAAGAAGGGGAATTTCATCCTTTGAATTTCTGGTGGAAGTGTAAAGACAAGGAAAATGTCAATTTCCTCCAAAACCGCAACTAATTTGAATCGGGAAGAATAGACAAGACTAAGAAAAGTAATGGAGGTTCAACACAGTGGGAGGGATAAACCAAATATCTGAGCAGAAAACCCAGCAGTGGTTTAACAGAGCCTCTTACTAACCAGACCAAAGCCTAAATATTCTAAATAATACCAAGTTATTGGTATTATTTAGAATAATGCTTCTGAGCATGGATCTCCAAAACCCAAGAGAATCAACAAACATGTTCTGTGCACTTCAAGATGAGGACAGGATACACCACCTCCAGTCTCAGGTGGACTCTGAGAACAATCTTTTTCCTACAAAGGGCTGGAGGTACCAGATCTGCTTACTCCTCCTATGACAGAGTCCATCAGCCATTGCTTACCCCTCTTTCCCCCAAAGAGAAGTGAGATTTCATTTCACAAATCAACCGAGATTTGAAACTAGAACTACAACTTGCAAAGCAGATTTCTGAGAAGGGGAAGAGAGAAGCATAACCTCTTATCTACTGTGCTGTACCATAGGTATCACCTCACTTTCCTTGAGGGCACACCGAAGTTTCAATCAGCTGAGGATGCTAAAAACAGTTCAAAACTGTTCATAAACCTAAACAGAAATGACACAGTATTAATATATTTCACAACACCAAGTATAGAATTAAATACAAAATAAGGTACAAAGCACGGCTGAGATCACAGTAACTTGATGGAACCCACAAGCAGAAAACATACAACAATTAAGAAACCCCAGCTATCAAAACGGCTGCAGTCTAAATTCACCTCCTCTGAGTAAAAGGAATAGAAGATGAACAAACATTGATGGGAAGGAACTACCAACAGATGACATCTTCAAAATATTCAGGACTATATTTATGTGGCAAGAGCTGATGAAAAGTTCAGTTCCCATTTGGCAACTCATCTTGATTGCTATTGCAGTGCTCCACAGGTTTCAGCCAGGTCTCTCCATGGACATGAGCAACTATAGATATGGAAGGGACACCAGATCTGGAGATAAATACGTCAAAAACTGCAGACATTAGAATTGCTCTCCTTCACGTTCTGCATTTTAACAGGAAAACAATTTAGACTTTACAGGCTACTACATTAACTAAAGCTGCTTTTGAAATATTTTCCATTATTTCTTCCCAAAATGATAAACATATCTCCTTTTTCTTCTCACCTGTAGAAAACTACTGCTGGAGCAAGCACACTAACTAGTACTTGACATTACTTTAAAACTTGAACCTAATGCTGCACTTTTCCATGCTGCTTTCACACAAAGCACACTCGTCCCGCTCTTGTGTGCTACTGCTTACATGGCACCTGGAGATCTCACAAGGAAACCTGCAGGAACAAAGGGCAACACAACAGAACACGACAGTGCCGGCCTCGGCTCTGAAGAGGGTTTTAGAATTTATAACAGGGTCTCACTCGGCTGCTCGGTGTTCTGCGTGGCTGAAATGAATACACAAGCCAGGCAGAGCTGCAAGAGAGGCGCCTATAAAAGGTGACAGCACTATTACCAGATAAGCCAGCAGTTAGACATCACTGATTACCACGCTGGACAGAGATTTTAACTTACCTAGAGAGCAGACAGCTAATCGGATTTCTTAATGGGCTTCTCTCAGTTTCACTGGGGCTGATGCATGCTGCATACAGGATTTGGAAGGAGATTTTCCCCCGAATAGCACATACTGCTTTACTACAGCATTCTGTTACCATCTTGGCTTGCGCTTATATAAAATACCAGATGGAAGTTACATGAACAGTCATTAAGAGGTTGTTAATCATTACACTCAAGCCATGCCGGGGCAGCAACAAAGCTGACCTCTTGAATAAATTGAGCTTAGATACAGGTAACATTGATTTTCCTAAAGAGGTTTCATTACTTAACTCTAGAATTGTGATTTCTTTTGAGAGTACAAAGTTAAGAGCTAATCCACTATTTACTATTTATTTTCTGCCAAAGAGAAACCAGCCCATTTTAAATGCAGACAATACGACAGATCTCCCTCCCTTTCATTGTTCTCTCCCCTCTGAGAAAAACTCAACTTCATAGGACTTAAAACCTCAAGGAGAAGGGGAAGAGCCCAGAAAAACACCAAAACATAAAAACCTTAAAAAAAAACCAGTTCATCTTTATTCTACAAGCTTTTCCTCCAGAACTGAAAATCCAATGTGTATTTTTTCCCAGCTACTTTTATCCCTGTATTGTTCTTAATGCTTTCCTAGAAATTACGGTTTTTTAGCACCCAAGTGAAAAACTTTATTGTGATGAAGGGATAGGGACTGTTTGGAGCCCAGTCAGTTAAAAGGCACGAGATAAACACCTTGATATGCTACATGATACTGAGCCTTTCTGCTGTATTTTCTCCTTTCCAACTCATCCTGGTTTTGTTTTTAAACAGGTATCAGAATCAACCAGGTGACTATTACAAGCTATACCATTAGATTGAAGAGTTTCCTCTTCACCTCCTTCAAGTATGATACAGATCATCCATAAAAACAAAGTGATCTGAGTTCCCCATTTCCCACAGGTATGCTGAAGTGCTCACTCAACCACGGCAGTTATGTCCGTGACAAACGGAGAGTGTTACGGACTTGGGGTTTCCTAAATTTCTGAAATTACGTTTTTGACTTACTCACATCTTCGAGAATGCAAAACTTACTTAAATCTTAGAAAAAGATCTAGGAAAAAAAGCAAGGAAGAGACAAAGTTTTTCAGAAAAGAAAAAATATACAAAACCTCCAGAACACACATCTTTTACAAGGGGCAATTTCTTACTCTCCTGTTTTGAGAGCCCTGCCTCTTTCATACTAAAGCAACGTTTTCCCAAAGCATCACTGCTTGCATTCATTTGGAACTTTTATGTAAACAACACTGAAATAAGCAGAAAGCCAAAAAAGGATATTAAATCACAGGATATATACATCCCAGAACCTTGTATGCATCTTTTTTAAGAGAAGAATAACAAAAAAAATTGGACATGAAAAAGAAATAATAGGAGGCAAGAACGTGGAACATGAAAGGTTTTTTGCTTAAGGTCCCTCATGTCTTAAGAATTTACTAAAAGATGATGTTAGAGCATCACCCTGAATTTCAGCGAATTGCTTCTGAGATGGCTTCTGTTGCAGCAGCTTTTGCTGGAATATTTCACTCTGGCTGTCAGCCAAATCTTTGCCATGCTGATGCCAAATAAACTGATACCCAATTTCAAGGACAGATGCTGTTGTGTTGACACATAATTGATACGTTTATATTCAGGGCTCCCTGGAATTCTGAAACACTTTATTCACAAGAAATGCAACTGACAGCAGAATTCAAAAGGACTTGCACATAGCACTGCACTGCTGGTATTGTCAGCCTGGAAGGGACTGCCAACTGTCCAGGATGGTCAGGAATAATGGAGACCAAAAATTTTCCAGGACAAAGGAAAATATGGAGAGAGACAGCCCAGCAGTAAAGGTTAACCTGCTCAGCTAGAAACCTACATGCCCAGAGAAACAGGAAATCTGAAAGTTTTCAACACAAGTCACATATCCCTTTCCTGCAGAGTTTCTGACTGCGTAGGAGATGGAAGTTGGAGAAACAACACAGCATTGAATAACAAATATGTCCATAATCTTCTTTTATCTTTGACTTCCTTGGTTTCCTAGGCAGGAAACAGATTAGCAACTGTTAAAAAACATTTACCAAAGGTGTGTTTCAAAGAAAACATTATATACCCTGATACTTGCATGTTCACTCTCCTGTAGACAATTTGTAATAAACTTTCATAAACAGCATTTATTTTGGAAAGCAACTATATCCCTTCTCAAGCTAAATACACACCTTTGCATCCACTGTCATGCTTACAGGAAAAAAATGGCAATGATATTATAATATATGCCTACAACCTGAGGGGTTTTTTTTGTTTGTTTTGGTAACAGTGTAACATTATTTTCACACAATGAATAAAAACATGGGTGGAAATATTCAGCAAAAGGTTTCTACCCACTCATTTCGCTAGGGAAAAAAAAAAAAAAACAGCAAAAATAAAATTTGGCATAAAGTAAAAGAGCAAGTAAATGCCAGTAGCAAAGTTTTCAGTCATTTATGCAGATAGTACATGCTGTCCACTACATGCAGTACACTCCACCATGATGCCTATTTTTAATTAATATAAGGTTAAGCTTAAGAATACTTCTGAATTGCACTATATGGGGATTATCAAATACACTTGAAGTTTGCAAATGAACTAACTGAATACATATTTTGTTGACAATTTCTTAAACAGTGTTTCAGACCACTGATCACAGCCCAGAAAGCTTCTGCAGTGTGGTACACTTCTGCTGCTTGAGAGGCCTTATCTAGGTCTCAGATATGGTCTGTACTTCTCCACCAGTAGCACAGGAAAGATTTCTTCTTCCAGTCAACTCTTTTCTTTCCACTGTATGAAAAAGGGACTGATGTTAATTCTTCAGACTTTGCACACTGCAGCTCTTTCCTTTAATTCTTCCTCTCCTGTGCTTCTAAGGGTTTCTAAGGGCAAAACTGTCACAAGACCTCTCTTCATACTGAATTTCTCCTTCAGGAGTGCCCAGCACAGAGAATACAGATCAAGTTTTACAAGGGCAAAATGCATTTATCATCAAAGTTCCTATCTCTCAAACCCCCAAATTTTCCAGTTAGTTCAGCAACACAGAATATATAAAATATCCAGGTTTATATCCTTGCAAAAGTACAAAGTACTTGAAAAGGTCAAGGAAGTGCATTAAGCAGAAAAGCTTTAGGGGCCAGGGGTTCTTTCTGTTTTGTGAGGCATTAGGAAAAAAAAACCCAAAATATTTTTTCCCAAAACATATCCAGAAGTTAAAAGTCAAGCAGCAATTGCACAGGTACTTTCTTTCCAAAACACCTCAAAACAACCAACTTAAAAAAACAAAAAACCACAGAACAAAAACTTTTAAAAGCCCACCCCAAAGAAATCACATCCCTCCCCAAACCACATAGAAATTTTGTCAGTCACAAAGGATAGCTGGGCCTAACCTCACACTGGCATTTGGGCATTTCAGGAACATATATAGAGAATCATAAAATGGTTTGGTTTGGAAGGAACCTTAAAGATCATCTTGTTCCAAAGAGAACATGAAAAAACCAGCTAAGCCAGCTGTCAACAGCTTTGATTTACCAGAAGCAGACATGGGGCATGACAGGGTGCTACACCACAGGCAGACCCATCCTCCTCACTCCTGCTCAGGGGGATCAGATGCAAAGCAGCTCCAGATGCTGTGCCTAAGCCAAAGAAGGCCATTCCCTCAGCACTGCATTTTACACTGGGCACAGCACGGAAATAACAAAGCTCAAAGGCTTACACAGAACATCCTGCTCCTGTCTAATTACTTGAAGGGTGTGCAGAAAAGTGCAGGTGAGGCTGCAAGGCACTGTACAGCTACACTGTGTGTGTGTTAGGATGGGTGTGATTTGTTCAGGAGGATATCAGTGCTAAGATGCACAAACCAACTCGAATATTTCTACTTGTTACTGAATTTGCTCCAAAGATTTATTCCTACAGCTCTTTTGGGGTGCTTGAAAACTCTCCCTGCTCCTCCTTAAGCACATACTAAAGTCAATACCTTTTTTTTTAATACAACATCATATTCAATAGTAATAACCCATCCTGTTATTAACAAAGGCCAGAATTTAAAAAGTCAAATGCATTCTCACTCTTACTTCTACTATTGGCTTCTGTATTTTGTGTTTGGACACAGAAAAGAAAGGTTTCACTTTCTCCCAACTCAGGAAGGCAGTGCTATAGCTGGAAGACATGGGAAGAAAATTATTGTATACAAATATTTCTGTTTCTCTTCCTCAATTTTTAACGGAATTTAAAAGAAAAGCAAAAGTGTGTTTGATGGACATCACTGTACAATGAGTTTAACATGCTAAGTAAATTATCAATAGAAAGAACTAAGTCATGTTCAACTTTTAAAATTGTAAGAGACTTAGCAATTGTTCAGGCAATCAGATTTCAGATCAAATCTTACTTTTACAGACACCATTTCCTGTACTCTTAAGCATTTATCTTACAACTGTGGGAAAGACTTAAACAATGCAGGGAAACTGTTTGCTCTGCAGACTGAAATAATAATTCAGCAGCAAGAACCAGCATCAAGACTTGAGTAACGGCATCAAACCCTAACATTAAGGCAAAAAGTTGGCAGGGAGCATTTTCCTCTATGCTAAAGTACTGCATCACAAGTAACTCTAAGGCTCCAAGCCTTCAAATGTACTTCACAGGTTATAACGCTATAAACACAAGCCTCTCCTGCAACAGTTAGGAATTCAAAAAACTCAGGTTTTTCTGATGCTGTGCAGCATTAACACCTAAACCTCTCAAGCCACTTCAGACACATTTATCCTGCAGTTTTTGTCCTAAATTATGCTAGAGTTTAGCTGTATGCTTTTCCATTCAAAGTAGGCTGTGAAGGTTGAGTTGATGGCCACAGCCAGCACAGTTAAGTGCACAGGTCTTTAAGCAGACCTGAATGTGCAAAGACAACTAACCACAGATGAACTTCCTGAGCCTTTTTGTGGCATGACTGCAGACTCAGAGCCATATTTTACACCGGCACCAGTAAGACTAATAAAAGGCTCTGGGTTCTCTTATCTTATTTGTATCATGAGAGCCATGTACCTAATCTGTGTTTGAGGGTGAACTTTTGCAACTGAAAAATCCATCCTGCAGCTTCCTTCCTTTTGTTATGCTTCTAGCTGGGTGCCAAAGTCAAAGATCAATCCTGATGAAACGATGCTACTGACATATAATTACCAGTAAGCAGCCACGCCAAGAACAAACACTTGAGAGGCAGAGCACTACAGTGAATTTTGGTAAGAAATTTATGTAACACACTTTCCCCTCCAGACCTGACACTAAGCACTGTACCACGGTCTCCTTTCCAAATATACAAGCAAAGCCAAGGTGTCAAACCAAACTGACACCGCGTGAAAAAGCAGTGAGACCAATTTATAAACCAAAAGCAGTCTGAGAACTAAATGGGATATACACCCTGAGTATATCCAAACCCTGATTATCCATACCTCTAGCATGACACAAAGCCCAAAATCAACATGACCTGAAAACAAGGGTTTTATGCTTAGCAACTAATAAGGCTTGAGAAGCCTTATTAGAGACCCTTCTCAAAAGAACCTGTCTGAAGGCAGATGATACTTGGAGTGTTAAAGCCTACCAAGCCATCTCCTCTCATTTAACCTTTTTTTCCCCAAGTTTACCATCATGTAAACATAACTCTTCAACTCTTTAACTGTAGTGCATCTTTATTCTTCATAAATTTTTTAGATCAGTTTATGGGAAAAAAAAAAAAACCAACAACAAAAAATCACAACTGTACCAAGGCAGGACACAGTCACAATCAAAATGGATTTGGTTTCTTACTGCCAGAGTCTAAGGGGTTCCCATATAAGTAAACATAAGGCCACCTCATTCTGCACTCCCCCTCACCACACCAGCTCATTTCAGCCTGAAAAAGTCATTTGTGCCTGCAGCAGGGCAGGCCACACTGCTACTCTTCATGTGACAAAGACACAAACACATTGGTTTAGGCAGAAGCAGCTTTTGCACTGATGTTGCTCTTTATTTTCCACTCTTTTTGTGAAATACAGAGACAATTTCTGAGCAAAGTCTTTCGGGAAAGAGCTTTACTCAAAATCACTAGTCCTCTGTCTAGCACAATAAGAGCAGGGAATGTAAATTAGTTTCAATAAAAGCAGCTGGCAATCAATAAGAAAGGGCTGGTCTCTAAGAGTAAAACCAGTTCCTCTAAGGATAAGAGTTAAAAGAGAAAAATGTAAGAAGATGAATAAAGGAAGAATAAATGTAAACAACATAGGTTGTGCACAGGAGAAAAATCAACAATGCAATTTAAAAAAAACCGAGAAACTGTCAAAGGACAGCTTGGGTAAATAGGAAAGAAAAATACCAGTGCAAATAAGAGGACCACAAGAAAAAGTCTAATGGAAAACATGGGCAATCGAAACAAGATAAAATAAAAATCATGAAAGGGATCAGAAAAGAGGTTAGCTGGCACTAAGGCTCAGGGCACCAGTCACGAGTTCACATTCTAGCCTGGTTCACAGGCTTTGTTAAGTCCAATAATGAGTTTCAGCATTCCTGCTTCCACGCATCAGGCTGTTTCACAAAACCTTGTAAACCTGTCTCTTCTGACCCTCTGCTGTAACACAGAAAGTCAATACCCACCTGAGCAGATGAGAACCCACCCACTCTGCATGCAGCCAGACTCCTCTGCTATGTCCCTTTACCTTCCTGTCCACAGGCACCTGCAGAGGACTGGGAAAAGCCCAGCATTATTGTTACTACCTATTTAAAGAAAAAAAAAATCCAAACACTTAAGACTGACACTTTCACTGAATTTCCATATTATTGTGTCTCATTTTTGTAAGTCAGAGACTGCATTATGGTCACAGAAGCAGCTCTTACAGACAGGGGAAAATACAAGCGTGGCTCAGTTATCAACCTGCACTCAAGAGAAACCTAACAGTCAAGTGCTGTGCATGCTGCAAAAGCCAGTGTCACAAATCTCTTACCCCCCATCAACCACCTACAAATCCAGCCCAAATTTCTGGTTTTATCAACATCTCCCACTGAACCTTGGTTAAGGTGGAAGTAAGGTCCCTATCTTGCACATGCCTTTAATACAGCTAGAGCAAACAAGAAGGCAGGCAGGTACTCAGCAGTTTTTATCCCCAAAGAATCTCACCACAAAACTACACAATGTAACTCCTCTGGCCCCAAGAATGCAGCCCCTGTCAATGAAGTAGCTACTTAAACAGCACACATGAATTGCAAAAAATGGTGTTTTCTACACTCACCGGAAACTGCAGTGGGAAGTTCACTGCACTGCACATTCTTTCATTTACATGAAGTTTTCACCAGCAAACTGCTGGACTCAAAAGATAACCCTTCTGACAAGTCGCTCACATATTTAAAATTATGCTTGTACTTTCAGAACTTTAATGCAAAGTCATTTGATTGGGGTATGCCCTACCTTTTGAGAAATTCTACAAGATTTCTAATGACAACAGTGGTCAGAAACTTCTGGGTACACAGAATCCCAAAAGCTCACACTTTTAAGAAAGTAAGAAGTGACTAACTTCTTTGCATCTAAAATGGGTGTACAATACAACAAACAAAGAAGGATAAAGAAGACTGAAAAAAAACTCATCCTGAAACTAAACCAGTGACAAGACAACAGAGCAAAAGACAACAGAGATAATATTATGACACATTCTCATCCAGTCAAGATACATATATGCTCAAAGGGCTCACAAATTTCTCATCTCTGGCTGCTTCCCCCATTCATTATACAAAGCCTGATTCCTCTCTTACCTACATTAATTATTTTATGGTTTGTCTTAACAAGTAAAAATATCTTTCTCAAAAAACCCAAACAAGCAACCAGAAGGGAAAAAAAAAAAGGGGCTGGGGGAGGTGGTCTGCACTGTTGCAGGATTTTACATCTACAACTTCATGGCCCGTAGCTACTGATAAAACAATTACAGCATTTTAACAGCACATTTGCCTAAGGTGGTGAGCAGTTAAGACCTTTATATACTGAAAGAGATGCCCTTCCATATTTGCATGGCCTATCAGCCACAAACAGGATTAAGAGCTCAGCAAATCCTCACACAAGCCACATCTGTCCACATAACTCTTTCCCACAATGAGCAGAAAGGAAGGTAACTCCTCAGCTGTATGCAGGACTTACTGGGAAGCTGTTACTGCTATAACTTTTAAAAAAATTAAAAAAAAAAAAAAAAACAACAACAAAAAACCAAAAGAAACCAAAAGAGAAGCAACCCAAAACGGCATCATGTACACCTCAGGATCTTTCACCCTCTAGAGAACAGTCTCACCTGGTTACACAACGTGTGGACTTACAGCCCTGCCACTGTTCTGGTGGCCCTGTAAAGCCATCAGCCTTGGGGATCTCCAGAGAAGACAACGGGCAAGATCTCTTTGCGGGATAATTTCTCCGAGCATTTTCATAATGAATCAAAAACTAGAGAAATCTATATTGGCATGCAGCACAAATTCCTACTGCATGTCACGGATGTCAATCCACCCAGGGATGCTTCTTGCAGTTCATGGTGCAGAGATTAGTATGCAGACAGAGATCATTTTTTTCTGAAGCACCTAGACCTGAATGAGATCTCAGGTCCATTCTCAAAGGGCTCAGATGGCTTTGGGAGCAGCTGAAGCACATCTGTAGCAGTAAAAGCAAAGCCCTGCCCAGCTCAGCAGAGAGAATTCGTGGTCAGTTCCCTCAAAGACAGCACTGCAAAAGATCAATGTATCTCTCTGAGCACAGCCCCCATGACAGCAGTGCTGCCTGCTGAATCAGGACCCATCTCCTGTGACTTCCTGCAGGAGCTCATTCAGCTTCTCCTCATCACTGCTTCTTGGTGGAACACCACCATTGGGACAAGCCTTGCTGGTCTTCAAAGTAACAGGAAAGGGAGAAAGATGATGGAGAAGGAAAATTGGTGAAAACAAACAAGGAAACTGCATTGCATTACACACTGCCATCATCAAATGTATCTACCATCCAATAAGATAGGTTGTATCACCTAATCAGAACATGTATCTTTTATATGTACATATACACATATACCAATATATATATGTAAAAGCATTTCTGTCGTTATTTAATGCATAGAAAAACATGATTAGATTTTTAAAAAATATTGACATTATTTTGCTAGCATACAGATCTAGTAGCAACAAGTGAGCACACAGTCCACTCTCTCGCTGCTACTGCACCCACACCCCTCTCCAAACAAGCAGCAATGAGCTAGGGAGCATCCCTGGGGGTTGTCACCTCACACAGGCCCATGTCCACCCCACACTCTGGGGTAGCTACAAAGCTCAGATGGTGTTCCACAGACAGGAGGTGTGGGTATGCAGCCACTACTGAACATCTGATGTTCACTGGTTGGAACACAAGCCAGTCCCATCAGACTGTGAACAGCAATCATACCCCCAAAAAGGTGTAATGTGTGCCCAGGACTCCCTAGGAGAGCTTTGCAGTGTCCACCCTGGCAGCATGTGAAGCTGCCCAGCTCTGCACATCATTTGTCTTTATCTCTGTAAGTCTGTCAGTGCTGTCCATGCTCTTCTGTGCTGCCCTGCATTTGTGGCCAACAGCTCTGCCAAAACCCTCTCGAGGAGAAGAATGGAGACCAATGCAAGCCCAGGCTGGAAAATGCACTGAAGAAACAGGTAGTTCTCCCAAAATATTGGGCAGTATTTGCTAGCTTCACCTACAATTCCTGTTGGTAGATGTCCCTTCCACGTTTCCCACAAAGCATTAGGGAAACCAGCAGCTAAAACTGCTGTGCAAGGAGCAGTTTGTTTACCTGACAAAAATCAGTGAAATCAACAAAGGCTGAGAATAGTTTTCTTCTTAGCTTCATCTTAGGAGGTCTATATGTTATAAATAGGCTACTAAAAGGCAATTAAGAGAGAGAAGGAGAGCAAAAAGTTATTAAAAATGTACCAACAGAAACTCATTTCACTTTTTTTCAACAGGGCATAGGGGAATTCCTGTAAGACTTCTAGTTCATTTCAAGGAAGAAATTCTGAACGAAGCTAAAAATAACTGACAATCAAATTTTCAAAATTGAGCGAAACAAGGAAACCCCCAGAGGTTCGACCCAGGATGGCACCACCCCATAGACCGATAAAAATATCATACAAATTTAGACACGATAGGGACCACGGAACAGAAACCACTCTGACAAGAGAACATTTAAAACAGTCGAAAAATAAGAGAAAGGATTGAACTATAGTCGGTTTAGAAACTCAGCAAATAAATTTTTAAGGCAATCAACGATAAGGAGAACCACAAAACTCTGCACCGAACTCATGACAGCTCATCGCAGGGACAAAACACGCACGAATTAGGGCACGGTGCTTTCAAAAAGAGACGAACCCCACGTTTTTACATTCAGAACAGATCGTTTTCTTTCTTTCTTGGGTCACCTTTAATGCTTTCCTAAGATTTATTTTTTTTTTTCCAACAGGCTGCTTAAACACAGGTCTCGGTCATTTTCTGGCACAACTGTACTCACGACTGGGAATCGAAATTAAGTAGATAAAAAAAAAGCAACAACACACAAACCCCGAAAGTCTTCTGCGAGTGTTCGGAGCAGTTCTTTCCCTCGTCAGCCTCTCAGCGGAGCCTCCCGGGGGCTGCCACCCAGCCCGGCAGCGTGGCCCGGCGGCGGCTCCCTCCCGCCGTCCCCGGCCGGCTCCCGGCTCCCCGCCCGCCCTCCGCCTTCCCAAACTTTCCGGGCTTATCCGCGGCACCCCGGCCGCGGGACGGAGCGCTCGGAGCCCAAGTCCGCAGGAAGTTGTCCCGCCCGGGAGCCGATCTCGCTGCCCGCGGCTCCCCCGGGACACTGCGGGCTCGCCCCGTGCCCGGTCACAGCGGTCCCCGCCGCCCCCTTCCCAGCGCCTCCCGCACCCACCGGCCTCTCCCGGGACAGCGGGCGGGAGCGTGGCCGCCAAGCGCCCTTACTTGGAGTTGCGTCCTCCCGAGGGACGGGAAGGACCGGCCAGAGGCGGGACAGGAGCAGGGTCCGCAGCGCCGGCCGCCGGCAACTTCCCCGCTCCGCCGCCACACGTGGGGCTGAGGCGCGGGCTGCGCTCCCCGCCCGCCGCTCGCCGCCGAGGACGTGGCAGCTCCGGCCCTCCCCCCGGCCCTCCCCGGCCGCGCCGGAGGCTCCTCCCGGCCCCGCTCTGCGGAACGCGGGGCGCCCTCTGCCGCCCGCCCGGGGACCGCCGGCCCCAGCCGCGCCCGGCCCCGCCGCCCCGGGGAGCCCGGCCCCGGCGCCGGTGCCCCGCGGGCTGCGTGCGGCACGCCCGGCCCCCTCAGGTATCGGCCCGCCCGCCGCGTGGGGAGAGAGCGCAGCACAGGGCAGAGAGGTTGGCAAAGCAGAACGCCGAAATAGGTGGGATCAGGAGAGCGATTCCTTTTTTTTCCGCGTAGCAGCAGGACGGAAGCGCCTGTTGAGTTGATTAAACTCTGCGATAAGGGGCCGAAAATAAAAATGGAGGGCCGGTTCGGCGTCCTGCGGGAACAGGGGCTGTCTGGGCAGAGCGGCGGGACTGGGTGTGCTGAGTGAGGAGCCTGTCGCACGCGGCCTGAGCTGCTGTCATCTCTGCACCAGCGACACCCCAAAACTGCTTCCTGCAGCTGCTGCCCAGCTCCCGCGGCTCAGGCTGACTGCACAGAGACTGCTCTCGTACTGCGGAGAAGGGACCTCTCACCGCGTTCCTAAACACACAGTAGCTGTAACTGGCGGGAAATAGAAGACCTCAGACGTCTATTTGTCTTTTCTTCTTGTCAGGATCACATATTTTAAAATAAAAGACTTTTTTGGGCTTGCATTGGTTGCAGTGCGCCTGACACAGCTTTCTGCTGTGTTGGGAGGAATCTTGCCCTTCTTCCATGTTAATAACAGCTGCAGAACTCTTTCCAAGCTTAGTGGTTTCATCCTTTTCCTCACGCCTTTCTTAAAGTGTTTACTGTGAGAGTGTTCATGACAGGCACCTTAGTGTAACCTTAATAAACCTTCTAATTGAGTGATCTTAGACTGTCGTGTTGTTACCTCCTGTTGCTCTTCTTTCTGCTGAAAACATCCATTTCTCAGAGTGCTGGGCACAGCCTTAATCTCGAGGTGCACTGCCAATTTGAGGTTAGGTTCTGACTTTGAAGTCATAAAGAAATGCTGTTGCTGATGTTCAAATAATGCTGAACCGCTTAGGGCTAAGACAGAGAAGAAATAAAATTGTGCTTTTTTAAAACATCTCTCGCACTGTGGTTATCTCAAAGGGCTTTATTAAGTAATGTCAAGTAAAGGGGCACCTTTAAGCATAGCAGTGATTCCATGCACAAACGTACCTTTGAACAGGGAAAATTTTGGCATTAGAGTTATCTACTCATTTAGTAGGGCTATTATGTATGTTTAATGATCACTTGCAGTACCATGAGAAATATCCAATAATGGTCACCGCTTAAAACCATTAAGGAGAGATAAATTATGTGTGTATATTCAATTCCTCCTTGGGCTGACTTTAAGTAAGAAAATGCAGCCAAGTCGATTTAAGGTTAAAGTGAATGTGTGAATCTTTGCTACATATTCCAGGAAAGCTGTAAAACTTACAAAGTACATAATTTGGTGATTATCGAGTTACATATTTATGCTAAAGTACTCAAACAACAAACTATACTGGAACTTAAAAGTTTGAGCAATAGATCCTGGCTGGCACACAGTTACTTGCTACTGTGATCACTCCAGCTTCAGCGATGCCCAGCAACAGGATGTTGCCATTTAGGAAACACAGATTCCTGTCTAAGCTTTAGATATTCTGTGGGCCATATAGGTTTTCCAACCTGCATCTGTCCAAAACAGATATGATTAAGTGCATTTTTGTTTAGCTATTGATTTATTCACCTGGCTTCCTCAAATATCAGATATATGTATGTCTCTTGTCCAAGAAAAATAGGGCTCTTTGGAGTATTGATTGCAGCAGTGGAGTCTGCAGTACAGCTCAGTAAAAGGTTTGGTTCACATTTTAAGACATTGCACTGTTCTAGGTCGTAGGTAATAGTAGGTCATAAACCTACACGTCCTTTGGATGTAGGTGTAAAAACCTGCTGCCAGGATTATAATCTTTATTATTTATTCTTAATGTAGAAAAAAAAATCTTTTCAGGTTGAGCTATCAGTGTGCAGTAATTTCCCCCTGAACCTGCTCAGAATTTATAGATTTGTTTTATGCAGTACTGTAAAGCATAGGAAATGCTATTGCCAAATTTAGTATTTTGTCCCTTTGTTGTATCCTACTTCTGTGACAGTAGCAGCTTAGTCTTTTAATAAATACATATGGTTTTACATATGTGCATGTATGGAGAGAACAAGCAAAATATTCACACATAAAGTGCAACTGAAGTGCAGAAACTGTGGTGTTCATTACAAGTTCTAATACAAAATATAATCAAATGGGTTCATATATGTGTACACTTAGAAGGCCCTTTCCCTTGAATATTGTTTCCTTCTCTGGCAAAACCCTACAGATGATATCCTTCCCAACTGGCAAAATATTTTGTGACAATAAGAAACAGATGTTGCTTGCCAAGATTCTATGGATTTGTGATTTTCACAGTCTCTGGCAGTTTTGGACTTTTTCTCCAATGACTGGTGGAACCACAGCACAGATACTTTCTACCTCTGTGCAGTTGCACCCTTTGGTTTTGCTTGTGCCTTTGCCTACCAAGAACTCCTTTGTCTTTCTTTTGATTTCTTTTTGGTTCCACACTTTCTTCATATTTACTCTGAGTTCTTGTTTTCATTATTTTCTGTTCATATCAATCTCCTGTGAGACTTCCCCTAAATCTCATCCTCAGAGTCTTCTTTCTCTCATAAGATTCAACATGGAAATCTCACAGTTACCTCCAACACTCAGACTAGATGATCTGTCAAGCTTTGTGTGGGACAGAGGTGCCATGGAAGTGCCTATTTATCTCTTTCTGACTATGAAAAGTACATAAGAAGTAGATCAGATTTAGACATTTAAAGTGGGGTGAGATGAATTCCATCTTATGATACTTCTCTGTTGCCAGTGAAGTCAAAGACAAACTGAGTCATTTCAGCACTGAAAGATAAGAAATTTTTATGTCCTGGTAACAATGGTACCTGAGGGGATGGACAGTGAATGCTTTCTTTTCTAACTCAGCAGCTACCTCAAAACACAAGTGACCATTACTTATTTGTAAGTAGTTTGGTAGTCTTGGACAAATGAGAAATCCCCATGGCTTTTAGTCTGTGTTTTCAGTGACTGCTTCATGAGAGATGTCACTCAATGAACTATCTCAGAGACTGTAATGCTCCTTCTTCTCTGGAGAGGAGATCTTTGGTGCTCAGTCTGTATTAGAACAAATGTATCAAAAAGGAGCTTTAAGGAGCACAGCAGCTCAGGACTGGAAGTAACTATGTATGGAACAAGATCCTAGGAACAGACTGTTAAATAAAGTTAAAGCTCAACAATTTTCACACTAAGAATGAGATTAAAAACATAAAAGCAAATAAAAAGGGAAAGTAATACACATCCTGTAAAATTGCCAGTAATAATGTCTAAATTGAGGTAGGATGCTTTCCTGATTTGGGCCCAGAAATTATGATGACCTCTCTATATATAGAAAGTCGAAGTAAATTATCACAGTGCTTTCTTCTGACTTTACAATTACTGAAAAAGCTCTTCAAACAGAAAGCTGGGCCATATTGACAAGGTAGAAGAAGCTGGTTTGTACTGTCACCATCCTGCAGAAATCCTTTTTCTGAAACCTGAATAACACTTTCACAGTCACAACAATTTGCCCAGTGTAGAGCCTAAAATAACCTTTAGAAGATGTGAGTTTTGATACAAAACAAAAGACTGGATTCATCTGCTGGTGTTAACTTGGCATAGCTCCATTGAAGTCAGTGGAATTATATTTATTTACACAAGGAGCAAATATGATCTATAAACATTTGAAGCTAAGACTAACACACACTAAGACACTATCCTTTTTCCCCAGTACTCCAGAGTACTCCAGGTTGCAGCAGAACTCTTGGACTTTAAGATTCCTTTTTCAGCAGAACATGATATGTAACATTCTGAAAGATATTATAGAAATGTGATGTCACCAGAACTTTAGCTGATCTTACCTGAAAACCATAAAAGTATTATTCAGATACTTCTGAGAGGTAATTTATATTTTGTGTGTTGGATACACGCAAGTATATTTTGCAGGCTAATTCTGTAGTGCAAGTTTAGTCTTTTTATATTTCATCTGCTTTCACAAGTGATCAAATGACAGATAAAAAATTTACTTGATAATAATTGAGTATGTCATCTGCTTTCAAAGGCTCACAGTTCCAAAACTGGGAAAGACCGAAGAAGGAGAAATGTATAGTGTCTCATTATACTTTATCTTTCAGGTAGCTAAATATTGTGACTAAAAGTCAGACTAGACAGTTACATCTGTACCATGTTTTACAGAAGTGGAAAGATAAGTCACAGACATTGACAAGGCTTTCTTCAGTACATTCTATTGAAAAAAATGCTTTAGTTGATCTGCTTATAATTTTTCATGCTGTGTCCTCTTTTGGCACTGAACTCTATGAAATTTACAAAAGCAACACCTGCAGCTCTCTAAATCACAGCCCTTTTGAAAGTTGATGTCTACATATAACACTCTCTCATTCAATCAACCTAAATGTGTTAACAGCTATGTGACTTAGAGTGAATCCCTGAAGACTTACACTTGAGAAAGAATCTTCTTTGTTTGAAGATGTGTCTCTCTGAAGAACCTGTCATAGCAACCACACTTTCAAACTCTGCTCTATAAACACCATGGCGCAGTGCTGAGCAACTTCCTGTGACTTACTGTGCTTTCAACTCTTACTGAACTTTTAGGAATTGTAGGAAGTTGACTATTTACAGGAAGAGCTGAGACTTTTAAAGAATGAAGTGCAAACTAATTTTATTAGCTTACAAGCTTCTAGCTACTTTTAGGTATAGTTTGACATTTTCTATTTTTTCTTCTCGACATAAAAATACACTTAACTGGCAAAGTCTTGCTGTCACTTCAATTAAGATTCTCACACCAGCCATCAACTTCTTCTGTTGCTGTTGATGTTAGGGGACAAAATGTTTTGGAGGAACTTATGTGTAAAAAGCTTTAGATTTTAAAGTTAATATGTAGTGCCATGAATTTCAGCAGATAATTTGCTTCCCTTACGTATATAAATGCACTAGTGCTGTGAGCTATTTTATATTTTTCCAAAATCATAGCAGCCAGAAATACAAAGGACCAATTTGGTTGTGGACTTTTCTCTAAACAATCAGTGTATTTCCAGACCAGAACTGTTGACTGCTTAATGATCTGTTGAAAGACTCAGTAGCATTTGGCACATAGATATTGTTTACAGCATGCCCTTCATTCTCTCTGGCACATAACAGAGCCTTCTGCTTCCTCTTGCTTCCCTGATGATCACCTTATAGTGACTCTGGAAGTAAAGTAATATAATTAAAGGGAGCGTGGGAATCTCCAGATAACATTAGAAAATCACATAGCAGGATTATCCAGCTTTGTGCTTAGCAAGTTTAGCGGAAAGATGGGTTCTGTGCTTTTTGACATGGATGTCACTATAATTCTTTGTGATGGGCCTTCACATTTGATGATATTGCAAAAGCAGAGTGGAATAGATTTAACCTTGGAATAAATTGCAATCTGTGTGAATAATTAACCAGTAGGGTGCCTTCACAATGAAGTGGTGGATCCCTATAGCTTTGCTTTTTTCAAAGAGCTGATATCTTTTTTTACAAAATAGACTTAAATCATGTGGAAGAAATTTACAGCCCCTGTACTGAGATTATGGGCTGGAGACATTATAGTTCCTTTTGATTTCTGGAACCATGAATCCATGAACAGTTTCTGTTCTGTGCAGACCGTGGCATAGTGAGCAGAATTGTGTCTACAGTCCTTGCTTTGATCATGGTACTAGTAGTTCTGTATTACATTAATGTGTGTAATTAAAAGTCATCTCTCAGGAGTTCAGATGATTTCCTGAAGTGGTTAAGAAGTTTTCTCTACCTTGCCCCCTCACTTGCCTGGGCTAAACTGGCCAAATGTTTTTTTATCTTTCTCTCCACCAAACCCATCAAAAGTGAGATGCTGGATAGCATAGACTGGTGGCTGGAGAGGGTGAAGATTTCACACTGGCTGGCTGGAATTTCTTGTTCACGACCCAGCTTTGGGCCTAAGGAAGAGAGATCAGTCATAAGAGGAATGTATATGTTTCTGTCAGAAAGGAGGTGTTGGGGAGAGGAGTGGGTGGAGGAGTGGAGGAGATTCTGGCTGCAGATGGGTTCCAGTAATACCACTAACGATGTCACTATAAAACATTTTCATACATAGCATGATTAAAAGACAATGTGTGGTTCCTGTTGACCTGCCTCTGAAAAGAAGTTTGTAACTCAACTGTAAAGTCTGAGGGTTATATTGCCATGCAGATTGAACTAGGCAGTAAAGACCTGTTCCTCATAAAACTATGCAGGTTTAATTCCAGCCCCAAAACCCTTTTATTTATTAATATCAGACTTGGAGATTTTAGGAGAAGCATAAGGAACTGTCTTGTATCAGCAGTTCTTTCTGGGCTCAATTCCAAAGTCTTTCTCCCCATCGTATCCATGAATATATCTAATATTACATCTGTGGACATTCTTAATAATTCAGTTCCTTGGATCCCAGAGGCCAAATTCATAACTTTCTTTTTTTCCCCCTCAAGGTTCTACACTTATAATGCAAATATATATATTGCACTTCTTTTTTTTCTTTTTTTTCAGTGTTGGGAGAAGTGAAGGGGGGAGATGCTCTTGCCCCTTTCTCTTTCAGTCTAATAACTTCCATGAGAAGGTGCTACTCAGCATGAAGGACTATGAGAGCAATCTCACCAAGCTGGGCTGGGCATGAAATTCTATTTTGAAACTGGACCCACATAGAAGCCCACAGTCAGGGATGGGGGTATTTGAAATAGTACATTGCTGATGGCTTCAGATTTGGAGTTCTGGCTTTGGATCTTTTCCCAGTGGAGGTAAACATGATTATACACCCTAGCAGGTGTTATATAATCTCTAGTCACATTTGGATTCACTGCTATGTATGTTTGATACTTCCTCTCATACAAAATATTAGAGATTAGTTCTCTTCAACTCCATCTATGTAGCTGGGATTTTTTTCCTATAAAATTCAATAACAAGAAAAAATCCAATGCATTTATACTCACAGAAAACCAGTCATGCAAAGCATTCGTTTATGAAAGAGAGATGGTTACACTGAGTCAATACTAATACAATTACCTACTTGAACAAGCTCAGTTACTCAATGCATTACCTAAGTCTGCCTTTTGAGAGTCTTGCTAAGTTGTTTTTTTCTTAAGGTTCTCTTTCTGTATGCTTTTATTCTTGTGTTTTCAGGAACCACCAGTAGCTAGAAATGTAGAAGTACACACTGTTGTCATGGAAAACCTGACTTACCTACACAGATATCTTACCATCACCGTAAACAAAAAAACAGATGCCAGATTTGCAAACTGTATTTACAGCTCTGAGACACAATAGGCTATTTGGTAGAGCTGGGAAATATATTTTTTCTGTCAAAATCTTTAAATAACCTTTTCTTATTCCCAATGTGGCCAAAGTTTTCTTATTCCAAGTGGGACAAAAGTTTTGAGGGGCAGGGAAATGAGTGGGATAAAAATTGTCTCTATTAAATTTTTAAATTTATAAAAAACCCTCTAGATGACTTCTCATTTTTTACCTTATTCTATTCCAAATGTTTTGCTTCAATTTAATTATGAGTTTGATCACTAAATGGCAAACCATATTGAGGTTAATTTGGATAATATGGAAAGAGGAGGATTTTTACTATTTCCTAATAGAAACTGCTTTGAAATTGATAATTTTACATGAACCCCCCCCACTTCTGTAGAAATGGTGCTTTCCAAACAAAATATTTATGTTTAAAAGTGTGACTAGTCTAGTTTATCAACAATTCTTAAAACTGAAGATTGTTCATTTGGAGTTATATCTCTGACCCTCTGAAATCAATGGGAATCTTCTAGTTTCTAGAGACTGTAGTAATTATTTTTCCTAAGTGCTATATACCAAGCCCATATTAAAGCCAAACTCATATTAAAAAACAACTTTAAATAGGTTTCATTTCATCTTGGGGACCTACTGAAGTTTACCATAGCCTGACATCACTGCCCAGGAGCTGATTTGAACTCTGCATCCAAGGAGCGTGGAGCTGCTGGTCCTTCTCCTTTACTTGTAGTTAGGGGAAACTGCTCCACTGCACTTACCTGCATGGTTGCACTTGATCCTCCAAATTTGTGGATTAACCCAGAGTGTCGCACTGTTCACTGTTTGAAGTCAGTTCAAAAGGCACCAGAATCCAATTGTGATCCACACAGAAGTGAGTGGTAAAGATGCTCCTCTACCACAGCTGTTCATCTCATAACATAGTGTTATGAGCAAATTTAAGTGTCTGCCATTGGGCATTGCATGCTTAGCATTCATCTTAAGTTTTCCATAACATATTTAGTAAATTAAAACTCCTATACTCCCTGGAGAACAGACAAGAAACCCCATTCCTTCTCCAGTCCCCACCTTAATCACTAAGTTACAAGCCATGCTCTCTCAGGTCCCTGTGAATATCAGTTGTTCTACATAGAGTGGAACAGCTTCAGCAGAGGCGGTGAGACAAACATTCAGAGTGCTCTACAACTTTGACATTATGGCACGTCCATGGGAAAACAAGCTCAAACCTTTAAGGCAAATGAATTAACTGGGGCACTTGTGTCCTAGGCTGCATTCAAACTCCAATCCCTATCAGTGAGTTGTTAGGTAAAAACATTTATCAGGAGCATCCAGCAGGCCCAGAAGAGCTCAGCCTTGTACCTAATCCAAAGCAGTTTGGTAACAGTACACACTGGTCACAAGAACATGGCTGGTACTGGTATGCCTTCTTCTGGTGTTAATAATTATTTAGAAATGGCTGCAGTGGTTTGTTTTTTGATCAAGCAGAAGGAATGAGGGTAGACCAGCCCTCATATTTGCTGTGTCACAAGGGGAGTGTGAAGCAGAAGCCCTTTGGGAAAGCTACTGCTGGAAATCTGCACCCGCTCCATCACTCTGCAGCTCACCACTGGGAAAGGGCTGGCTTTGGGGAGCTTGGCAGCAATGAGCATCACTCAGCTGACAGCTCAGAAAGCTGGGCTTGGCTCACACACAGCCACTTCCAGGTGATGAGCTGGGTCAGTCGATACATTCACTTTGGGAGTCATAATGAGAATACTTTCAGTTTGAGCAAGGCTACACTGCATGAGTATCTCCCTCATCTGAAAGAGAGATAAAGGCTGCATACAGGACAAGCATGATTAGCATGAGGGAAAAGAAAGAGAGGCATTATATCTTTTGCAGAGAATAGTTTCATTTATTTTCCCTTGATCTTTTTAAAGGTTTGGGTTTTTTTCCTTTATTGTCATGAATCCCATTTGTAGCCAATGGGACTCTGTGCTTCCACCCTTTCCCCACTTTTCACATAAACTCCATAGAATGCACAGCCATGGCTGTAACTCAACAGTTGTGCCCAGACTGCATCCCTTCTCCAAAGAAGAGGGACCATTATTTCGCAAAAGACTCAGGAATTAGTGGCTCTTTTTGAGAGTAAAAAAGTGCAGCTGGACACAGGAGGGGACCAATCTCTATTGGGTTACAGGCTAAAAAGAACAGATTTCATGGATCAGATGCCTAGCAGTAAGCTTCCCTTCACTGCTTGGATTCTGAGCTGTCTGGAGCAGAGCAGGTTGTTTGGTTTGATTTTTTTTATCAGGTTGCATGATATAGTATAAGTAAGAACAATTCACAGTTCAGTACTGCTGTTTTAGGCAGTACCTAATCTTTTTTGGTGCAGGGAAACAATGAGCTCTTGGCTTCTTTTTTTAATGTGTCACCCACAGGAGGAATTCCTCATGTTTTACACAGTCAGTTGCTGCTAGATTTTTTTTCTGCCACTGGCATTCAGTCTTTGTTGTTGCTGCATTTGCCACATCTCTAAGTGCATAATAACAATACAATACATACTAGCATTAGACCTGCCACTATGTAACTTGCTGCTATAGCTGCTGCAAGAACAGTTTTCTCTTCCTGTTTCTGGTCAGGGGGAGAACCTTTCCTAAAAACCCTTAAACTAATCAAATATTCCCAGTGTGCTCCTTTTACTGTCAAACTTGGCTGCTTTTAGGGCAGTGTACAAGTGTGCAGGGCACTGTTACAGCCTGTGAGTGTGCAGGACGCTGATGTGAGCATGGTGTGTAATGGAGGAGCCGGGCCACTCCTCTATCACAAAGGGCCACCTCTGACAGGAGCAGAACAGGCTGGAATCAGCTGGAACCAACTGGAACTGGCTGGCACCTGCAGGCTGCAGCCCTTACACGTCCAGACTTGTGACCTCTGGTCTGTTGACTTCCCTTTGGGACAGCTCTTGGACTGTCTTATCCCCATTAGGGCAGCTCTTGGTATCTCTTATCTACACACCGGAACAGCTCTTGGTAACTCATCTTCCAACTGGTACAGCTTCTCTACTCTCACATCTTCCCATTGGGACAACTCTTGGATTCCTCACATCTTCTGCTTTGTATAGAGATGTGCCATTGGCAGCCTTACAATCCTGCAGTGTTAATCAAACCAAACAGTGGGCTTATTTTGTTTCTAATACAGATACAGAGCCTTAATTACTCCAGTATTGTTTTAACTACCTCAGCACGTTCTTATCTGTTTTACTGCACTTCATTTCATATTACACATTTCCAGTTGGAGCCTTGACAGGAGGCAGAAGCAATCAAACCGTATTGTCTTGCAAATCAGTGGGGAAACTGCCATGCCTCTCATGCAAAAGATTAATCATAGACTGTGTGCTGTCTTTGTTAAACAAAAACATGTCTCGCTTAAACAGCTTAAAAGTTACCTCCTGTGTGATGCAGTCAGGGTGGGGGCCAAAAGTCAGACGTCTAAGGAATCTTTGAAGAAGCAGCTGCTTTTTTTTTTTTTTTTTTTTTTTTTTTTTCCCTTGTAAATCCTAGCATAAACTGCTGCAGCTGATCTGGGAGCAGGATGCTTACACGAGACTGCTGCTGCAGAAGGGAAGGGAAGGGAAGGGAAGGGACAAGCTGTTGCTGGGCAGATTAGTGGGGGAAGCCGGGAGTACTTCAGGTGGAGAAGGAATAGCCTGCTGTTGCCAGCCGAGGGAGCTGTTCGGGTGCAAGCTTGAATTTTAGATCCAGACATTTTCTCTGGAATATAAGGAGCCTAGTTGTGTAACTGCTGCCCTAAAATACCTGTGAGGACCAGGCACTTTATTCCTAGGTCTGACAACAGCTTGGAGAAACCTACGTAGGTGCTATCTGCCTCTTCACTGTGTTTAATCTCAGGAGGTAGGGCTATATCCAGAATTATTAAACAGAAAAAACAGGAGTAGCAAGACTTGTGACGAGGCAACAAAAGTTTATTTGGAATTTTTACACACAGATTTATTAAGGAATGCTTCAGAAATACATGAAAATGCTGTAGGGATTGATTTTCAATCCAGGAGTGTAATTCCTCAAAATTGCATTTATTGTGATCCATCTTGTCCTAAACATCTGAATTGAAGGTAATGCAGCATAGAGGATTGGATTTTTATTAATCTCACCAAAATACAGAGAAATGGTAAAACGTAAAAAAATTTGCAGGTGGTGGGGAGGAGGCAAATAGAAAGTCCTGGCACAGGGACTTATCCTCTGCTTGCAGAGAATGTGTCTAATCTTCATTAAAAAATTCAAAGCCTGCTTGGCATGGATCCTAGATGTGTAGTAGTTTGTTTAGCAAAGATGGCAAGCTCACTCTACATTAATTCCTAATGGTTTATTGCAAAATGTTCTATAATGATGATGTGCTTGAGCTGTTAATTGATTATGAAATGCCTTGAGATCTTTATGAAAAGCATAAGATACAACTATTATTGGATCATGCCGCTCATTAACTTTAAAGAAAATAAATGTGCTGTAATGCCAACTGTCCTGTAAACCTCTTCTGTTTGGAAATATTTTTATGTCATCCTTCTTTTCTCTGGTAGTATTAGTGTTTGCTGCTTGTTCAAATTCCAGCACATTCAGGGAGATTAAGGGCCTGAACCAATCTGACTGAAGTCAACCTGAATTGTTCCCACTGAATACAGAAGAAGTTGGAGCAGTCCTTGTTTGCTCTGTCCAAGTCTGAAAAGAAAATCTCTGGAAGATTGTGACAGTCATGAGACTTTCCAAAGAGAGGGGACATGAAAATCCTTGTTTCTGAACTCAGAGAACTACTTTATCCTAGAACTGTTCCAAGCTCCCTGCTGTCTTTAGTTGTCAAAAAAATTCTGCATAAATGGTGAGGTGTAGGAGATTGGGACAGTGTTTTCTGTGATACCATTTCATCTGGCATACTCAAGGTCTGGGTATTATTGCCCCATAACCTGGTTTCAAGAGGAGTTTGAATTCTCAGGGTACTACTGAGACATGGTTAGGTGACACTGGCCACTGCATAAAGGCCAATCCAGGAAAGGAGATTAATGAGTGGGATTTTTACCTTGTTCTGAAGGGAGCTTAGGGAAAATCTTGGCAGTGAGCCTCTGTGTAGGGCTGAATTTCAGCTCCAGTTCTCACACTTGCAGCAAGTCCATCATAAATGGAGAGCTGAGAATTTCTATAATTAATACATTAGAACTAATTTAACTGGAGACATGAAAGTTGTATTTTTAAGCATTTTTACCTTATACCATTTCAGAAATAATGCTGTTGCCACCAGTTATTTGGGAGCAAACGTGTTGCAAAAAAACTTTCAATTTTATTGGAAATAGTGTAGACCCCTAATTTCTGCAGAGCATTCTGTCTAGGGAAGTCAGCAGACTCCTGCATTACTCCAGACCTCAAATGCTGACAGGTAGTACTGGCACTCTGGAAGGTGAAAGTGAATTCTGGATATTCATAAGTAAATTGAAGTAACTGATGTCCCATTGTTCTTTTGCTTTCAATCAAAAAATTAAGAGAAAGAGAGATAGGAAATCCCCCCAAATGTAATGAAGTATTTGCATATAAAAAGACTTTTAACTTACATTCTTTGCTCATTGGCAGTCTTTGGAAGCCCATCATTCCTTTCTGATGTTAAACTTACTCAGAAAAAAAGTTCACATTTCTGGGGAAGTAGAAGTTTGTTTTAAAAATTTATTGTTGTTCATTTATTTTCACAGGATGCAGACCTTTCCAGACAGAACAATTGTTTCTAGACACGAGCAGGAGAAAAATGTCAGATTCTGTGGTGCTGTGTTGTTTTGGTTTTTTTTAAATATCCCAGATAAATGTTTATAGACGCTATATCAGTAGAAAATCTTACTATGGCAGCAAAGGAAATGTGGATGTTTTCAGTTTCTCATCCTGAGTGTGCAGCTTTGTGACTAGATAACCATGAACAAATGACTTATTATATCAAGGACTAAAGTTAGTGTTATTTCTACTGGTGTAAATCTGGAATAACTCCACAGAAGTCAATGGAGTTACAATGCTAATCCAATATTGTTTCCTCATCTGTAAAAGAGGTTAATGACATTATCCTCTCTTGGGGAATATGTCAAGGATATTTAGTTAATGTTGACTCTGTAAAATGCTAATTAATTGTTAGTGCAAAAATTTGTACTTTACAGGTGAAAGAAACAGCACACAAGGTACTCATGCTTAACCCACTCTGCTCTAGATAGATTGGCTTTCATTACAACATCTCAAACAATTTTCCCATTATCTCTTTCATTTGGGAGGCAAGACTGATCCATTCTATTAGGAAAGCAACCAGATGCATGTAAATAAATTAACACTGAAAGAGTACCAAGCGTAGCATGTGCATATGTCCTACACTATGCAGCTTGCTTGTGTACCGGTCCAAGGAGAACATTGTAAATTTAAAATAAGCAGCTTTGATTCTGCTAACTAATTTGTTGTTATATATAGACTGAGAGAGAATAAAATATACACAGACAAAATGGTGGACAGATAAATAATTACTGCCAGAAGTGATCTGCAGCTTTCAGGCAATCCTTTTAACATTTTTCTGTCTCATTATTTCTGTATATAAATGAGAAGTGTCTTTGTAAGAAGCTGCATGAAAGCCCTGGTACATGTCTTTCCAATGCAAACAGAAATATGACTGTAATTCTTAGTAACTCAGAATTAGCAATTTATGAAGCACTCATGGGACACTGTCACAAAGCAAGCAGAAGCATGCAAAACTGCAATAGCAGTAATTTCCACTCCTGTTTTGAGGTTCATGCTGGTAATTCTCTATGCATTTTTCACAAGTGGGTGCATAATTCCCATTTTGCAGATGTGGAAAGGGATGGTCCTGGGGCAAGTGCCTTGCCTGAACAAAACAGTGGTGAAGGAGGTGCAAGGAAGCCATGCAGAGAAGAAAGGGGCAGGAGTGAGAGTGGCATTTCCAGCAGCAGGCATCCCACAGAGCTGCTCCCATACCCACTTTCTCACATGGAAAGAGAAACTTGGCCTACCAGTTCCCATCATCTATCCACTGACATTAGATTAAAGGTAGAGAACAGAAGAATACCACATAAAATAGCATCAAGGAGCTCTTCCTTATGAATGACCAACTCAAATATTGGGATCTCCTGGATTTTTTCAAGTGCTACTCTTTTCAACAGATGTTTTCATTGCATCTTCAACTAACAGACTCCCAGTCTCCTTTTGTTACTCCCTCTACCTAGTGCTGCAGTGATGAGGAGGCTGACTGAGCAGCTCTCATGTTCTAATCTTTCCAGGCGAAATCTTTCCCTTGAATCTGGTCTGTAGGACACTGTAATTTTCCAGCATAAACCAGCCCAGGTTTCTGTTCAGTCTGCAAGGACTGGTGAAAACAGACAGTGATGGTTAAAGCTTCCTTCTGTCTTAGCCATGTGACTGCGTCCAGTGAGATAAAATTTCCAGAGAAAAACATTGTTAACCAATAATTGTTTTGATCAATAATATTTTTACATGGAACTCTTGAGCTGGCGTTCAGTGGCTTTGGGCACCAGCTGCCAAGTGTCTACACAGGATTTCAAGCTGGCTTGTTCCATTCATGCCATGAGAGCTACACTGCTGCTGGTTCCTCAGTCATCATGATACACAGCCTGGGTTTATTAACATGACATAAGGAGATGCTAGACTTACCTTTATTGCCAAAACATTTGCCAATGAAAACCCAAAAGTTCTACAACAATCACTGGAAATCACACTCTGAGAAAACATTTTATTTCCAAAATTAGGGTTTTGTACATTCACATACTAAAAGGAAAAGCAGCAACAATATTTCCTCTAAAGTTTTAATTTAGAAAAGAAAATAATAAAGTAACTTTTTCAGTAGCTTCTATAAATTAGCAATAGCACTGATTTGGCCAACTTGTCCTTAAAATGAGCTCATTAAATCTAATTGTACACACTGTATAGCAAAGAATCATATGAAAAAAATCTCTGAGTTTTATGTCCAATTAAAAGAATACTCTGTGGTGTTCAGCACTGATTCCAGTGGTGGATGTCTGCCAAGATACATTTAACTAAAATTAATACACTTCAAGATAGAATCAGCCCTGACAACAGGGAAGTAATCTATTAGAGGTAATAACTCAAAGATCACAGCAAAATGGCATGTTAAAAGAAATCATAAACTTGGGAAATTGTCGATTTTTATTAAAATTTCTTATCTCTGATTTAAACAGATGGCTTAGTAGAAGAGATTAAGATATTTGTAAGATTTTGTAATTTGACCATCGTGAATCAAAATGAATGAACACATGCCTTGCAAGTAGAAAATAGGGCTAATATCCTCCCCTACAGTCAAAAGCAAAGCAAAAATGCACAACTAAATAATGTGAGGATGAGCTCCAGAGTGCCAATTTATGCATCAGGAAGTCTGGACTCAGCAGGGGAACCCAAATAACTAAACGATGCATGTCAGCTCCATATTCCCAGAGAAAATAATTGGACACCATGCAGGGTAGCCCAGAATGCCACACAACAAAGGCTTAGTGGCTGGCCAGTATGAGATCCTCGGGATTACAGGTGTCTGAGCAGTGCCCTGTTCCTGCACCTCAGAGCTTCTTTCTGCCCAGGACACACTGCACAGAGCCTTCCCCCAGTGCAGTGGCCTAGCTGAGCATGGCTCATTCTTTCCAGGTGAATGGAATGGCTGAAGGACAAACCTAACCTGGAGTCTTGACTCATTTGTTCTTTGATTGAACTTTGAAAGTTCATCTCATGACTGCCTGGTGTAAAATGCAATGATCATTCAGAGCACAGCAGAGAATTCAATCTTGGCCTGATCTCCAGGGCCCCTCCCCTTTCTCTCTGGCATTACCCTGTCTGCTTTCTTTGCAGTCTCATTCCTGGACTTGCAGCAGCCCCTTTGGCACAAGATGTGCCCCTAAGAGACTTTTCTAGTCTGAGACAGAGCACTTTCAGGTTAAGGATTAACCCCAAATCTCCACTGCCCTGGGTAACCACTAAGCAACAGGACTGAAGAAGCAAAAGCAGCATCACTTCTGTAAAGGGTAACTTGGTTGTCATGCTTTACAGTCCTTATGTGGTATATATTTAAGTTTATAGCTCACATAGCTATTTCTGGTTCCATCATAGTGGACTTCTGTTTTCACCAAGCAGGCACCTACTTTCACAGAAAAGAGCAATACACAGAAGCCTCATTTCGAGTGTTGAGAGAGCTTCCAAGTCAAGTAGGGCCATGCCATCTCCAAGAGTAGGTTATCTGTGGAACATGGGATTTTGAAGATGAATTTCTTGTGTTCTTCCCGACTTCCTGTCTCTAAGCACTGAAGGAATGTCCCTAGAATTGCTCCTGGCTGCAAAGCATGACACCAGCTATGGGGCAGATGCAACCAAAGGACAAACTTGAGTTTCATACTTAAAACTTTACCTCCACAACTTTCGTCACATTTTGTTAGCTCAGTTCTACATGGCCTGAAATGGACAGTATGCTTCAATATACTTGTCAAATGCCTTCCCTCTGTGAATCAGGATTTCTCAGAACAAAACCTCCTATTAAATCTTTAGTATTTTAGAGTAGAGATTAAAAGACCACATGCAGTGGTAGCTAGCAAGCAACAAGAAACTTATGTTTTCAGTAAACCTGCATATATTTGTATCTCCTATCACTGCAGTACCTGAAGGATTTATTGCCTTTATATAGCATTAGTATTAACCTAATTTTATACTGGTCACTGAAGCTCAGCTTTTTGAGTCCCAGTCCAGTGTCTTCCAGTAGCTCAGGCATTCTGTTTTTAACTTGATTATTGTTTTTTCTGCTAGTGTTGCTTTTCTGGAAATAGAATCACAAACATAAACATTGTCTAATTCTGTCTCCTTCATTCTTAAACCAGTGTTCATTTCCATGGAATGAAATTTAACTTTTGGCAGAGGACTGAGCAGCAGATCTAAGCATATTGACAAGCACTGATTGGCCATGCATGCAAAGAATTCAACCTTGGCCAGTCTTTTTCATCCAAACAATCTCAGTGTCTCTCAGTGATTTGTGCCTGGCTGTTCCCTGCCACCTGCACTGGAATGAGATGCCTGACCAGGCAACCCAGTCTATCTGAAAGGAAGTTAACAGATAATATGCAATAAAGCTTTATTGTTTCCCCAGTATGTGTTTACTCTGTATCACAGAGAATCCATTTGTCAAATATTAATTGAATTCTCCAACATTTGGCATATTTGCATAAGTATTATGAGATAGGGCATTATCTCCCTTGGTGTTATACCCATTTCCTTTAGATGGTCTCTCTTTGATCCATTAATCATGTTTCCTGTATCCTCCCACAGAAACTTAATTGCTCACATCCTGTAGAACCCACTCACAAAGAAAGGAATTAGCTCTATGTAAATCTAAGGTTATTACCTTGCCTCTATAAATGTAAAACAATTAAATTATCCTCTACAAAGGACAGTGATAAAATTCCAGATGAGCATTGATCACCCAAAGAAGCAGATTGAGGCAATTTTATTGGACCAGTGGGGAAAAAAGTGGTTTTGCTCTACTAAGGACATTACTGGGGCAAATGATACTGCTGTCTATGTCTGTCCCTGCTACTGCTGCTGTCCCCTCCACTGACTGCAGTATTACTTTAATATCTGAATCAAAGAGTTAGATTCAATAGATGCCTCCAATTTTAGGGCTGATGTAGCCTCATACTGGTGGGTACACCACTTGGGCTTTGCTGGAACCTCGAGGCTTGATCTAAAGATGTGAGTACACCATTAGGGAACCATGTAAAGTCAAAGAAAATACATAGAAAATACTGAGAAAAGGAATGCATCTTGAATTCCACCTTTCAGATCTGTCGGGATATGATTTTCAGAATATGTATCTTTAGCCTCAAACATCTACTAAATATTGGAATCAGCATGAAAAAACAAAAAAGCCTTCTTGAGTACACAAGATGGTGATGTACATATACCTATATAAATTAAAAAGACATAATTCCTGAATCTTGTTCAAGTTTGGATTCTGAGCCTTTTAGTCCTGTCAACATCAGAAGAGCTTGGGCATATAAAGATCAGCAAATCTAGAAGCTCATGGATCTTTAGCATTGAAAAATATTAACAGCTTCTAGACTTTGGTAACTTAGCAAGGCTTTCAGGATCAGGATTCTGGGATTTAGTTCCATTTATCAGATCTACCCAAAACCTTAGGCCAGCATTACAGGCACAAAAATCTCTCATCTTGTAGAAAACAGAAGCCAAGAGTCCAGTTTACCAAACTAGCATCTGAATCAGCAGTAGCTTCATTACACATTTGTTTTCCTCAGACTTGACTCTAAGTTTAATTTTTTGCAATCACTAAAGACCCTTTGTTCTTTCACCCTTCCTTGTTTTCTATAATATTTAGCAAAATTATGACAGAAAATGTCTCTGTGTATTTAGAGAGATTGGTTTCTGTTAAAGATTAAATGGGAGCAGTAAGAATCTGTACATCACTACTCCATGTTCACTGCTTTCTTCTGAACTCATTTGTTCTCTTTTCAGCTTTTCCAAATTACTTCTCTTGGTGCAAATTCGTTCTCACTTCTTGTAAATTTTTCTTCACCACCCACTCCTTTTGTAAGGTTCTCTTTGGATGAAACATATATTTCATCCATAAAGCCTTTTAATGACTTCATCTATATAATCAGTTTCTTTCTACTAAAGAAAACATCAAAGTTAATCTGCAGTAGAAGTGTAATCTGCTATATCACAAGTCTGTCTGATCACACAGTCTCTTTGATTTACAGCATGAAGGTCTTGATCAAACCAGGCTCCACTCTTTTACACTGTGAACACTTTTGCTGGTATTTCATAGACAATATTAAGATGTTATAACAGCTATCCAAGAATAATGACACGTACTTTCCCAAGAGGAGACCTGCAACCTGTATCATATCCTGTATGTCACCCACTGTACAGGTGAGTTGTCAGAGAGATAGCAGAAGCCAGCATTAAGGAAAGGGAGTATCTAACACACATTTTTAATTGCTTTATATATAAATGACTGCTAAGACACCAAAAAGAATTCTGGGCTTCTGGGCTTGAATTAATCAATATATTGGCAGGTCCTGACAATTTCATTTTTTATGATTTTATCCAGAGCCTTAATTAAACCTCTTCCTCAGAGACTTGTAGACTTAAAGCCTTAAGCTATTCTTCAGGTTGTCTTTGCATTAATTTTTTTGTTCATGGCACAGCATTTGGATGCCCATCTGATAGAAACTGAAGCTTGTGAAAACTCCCATGCCTCCTGTATAAAATGTAATAAATGTAATCCATCAAATGGAGGGGGCAAACAATACAGAATAAGTCAAATTAGGTTGGAGAAAAAGTAATCATTTTGAAATTACTAATAATGTATGACTAAACTAATAAAGCATTTTTCATCACATAAGGAGGGCTTTCCCTACAATGCAAAATTTCAAGCCACTTAAGAGATCTTGCTGGAGTAGAATCTGTTTTATAACAGACATCAAGAAATCCAGTTTTCTGCTTGAAACTATCTGCAATAAAGAAAGGAATGTTCAATATAATTTGTGAATTTGAATAGAAGTAGATATTAGAAGAAGCAGCTCAGGAAGGTTAGCCAAACAAGATATGGCACAGTAGTTGAGAAAAGCTGGCAAAGACCAGCTGTCAACTCACTGGACTGAGCATAATTGGCCTATTAGTGCACATAGTTACTATGCATATTTTAAGAACTGGAGAAAATTCTGTGTATGGTTCTCATATATTTTAGAAGGCTGAATATATGGGAACAAGGTTACAAGAATTTTAGCAAATGAATATGCACACACCAAGTTTTCATTGAAGAAGTCTACACATGCTGGCATCACTGAGTAACTGCGCAGACTGGTTCTGAGGATACACAATAGGTACACAAGGTTCCTTTTTGTCTGTAAAAACCTGAATCCAGCTCAGTTCTGTTGGCTTCAAGGTTTGGGAGGGTTCATGTGTTTGAGAGCCCATTTTAAAATGACCTCAGGCAGCATGGTGGTTCATGCATGAATGATAAGTTCTTAGTCACTTGTTGCTGCTCTTACCACCCCAAGGCTGGTTGTTTTCCAGTGACCCAAATCACTAAGCTGGGCTAAGGATGCTGGGTGAAATCCCAGGAGCATTTGTGACAGAGAATGAGGTTGGTTTCCTAATAAGAACTTCTAGAACAATGTCATAGGACAGCCTGCCTTTTTTTTTTTGTCTGTAAGACAACATCATATATGTCCAAAACCACATCTGAATTTACAGATATTTCCTTCCAGAACAATAATTTTAGGCTGTACACTGTATTTAATTACACATAATTATCCTTTTGCCAGCTACATAGCCTTTTATTCCTCATATTTTACTTCTTTTTTAATTTCTTTTTTTAAACTATAGAATCTTTATTTTGGACAGAATCTGCACCTTGAGAATTTGTACAGGCACAGCTCTGGATACAGTTGCTTTGGTACTGAAGAGCGTAGCTTTGCAGCTTTCTATTACATGACACTGAGTATAATAACAAAAGCTATTCTTCCACATCTGTCAAGAAAATTTATCTCCAAATCAGTCTCAGGCAGAAACTATTACAGGCTGTGCATGCACAGGCTGACCATGGTAGATCAGTCAGCCTCAGAAATAAAGATTAGCCCTTCTTCCTTCTTAGGAAACTCCATGTCTTTTTGCAAAGCTTACACAGGAATGCATTTATTGCAAACTATTTAACAAGAGAACTTTGCAGTTTTGAAAATGTAGGAACTGCAGGATTACAAACATTTGTAAAACCAGATCATATCAGCTCCTGGCAGTCACGATAATTAGACATCAGGTGCCAGGTGCTAAAAGAGAACAGCATGGGAGAAGTAATCACACATCAAACTAAAATGAACCATAGGGGAACTTTTAAGATTATATGACAGTGTGGGATGTGACATTGAGGAATACTGAATTCAGAGAAAGGCCAATTCAGACTGAGAGAAATTCTCATTTCATTCTGATACTTCAGTTCTCAGCAAGAAGGAGACTAGAAACAGAAAACTGCTGTAATGTATAATGATGTGTTAGAGGACTCAGGACAGGGGGATTTCATGTCTGAATATGACATGTTTTTTAAAGCTCTTCCTTCAGGGTTTTTCAAGGAGAATACTTAATTCATGCAGGGTGCCAAGTCCTGTGCAAGGGTGAGCTGTCAGATGTTTGTACTATTCCATTACTAGCTTGCAGAAATCCTTTAAAACCAGGGCTTCCCTGATAAATATGCAGAAAAGCCTACAAAGTCATCTTTCCCTTGTGCAAATGAGAGCCGTGAGTGGACAGCGAAGAATTTCTGATGAAGAAAGGAGCAAGTGTTCCTGTGTGGCAGTAAAAGATATAGGTTGCTTATGCTGCTCTGCTCCACCTGCCCATGAGACAGGGAATATTTTCTCTCAGGCCACACAAGGTCAAGTCCAGCCTCAGGGATCTCACATTCAGACCAAAGGGCCCCACAGAGCACACTGAGGCAAGGTACCTGTGCCAAAATCTCTCACAATGGTTCATCTAGTGATGGAATAAAACTCTGTGATAGGGAAGTGCAAACAGTCTGCTCTCAAAAGACATATTCTGGAGCAGCACACGGCCTGTACTGTGATTTGAGGTCCTGTCTGTGCACTGCAGGCCAACTCATTTGTGGCTTTCACAGTCATGCAACCCCTCTTCAACTTCAAATGCATTAAATTAATAGGATTTCTTTCAAATCTGTGTTTTCATGTAAATTCACTCTGAGACTTTTTTACATATGAAATTCAAAGTATCCAATGGCCATCTTGGGACCTTGTAGATAATTCCTGCAAGTGTAATTTCTTTTCCTCAAGAGGAATGTGACCAATAATTGAAGCTCAGTACCTCCAGTTTCATATATCCCTGATTAAATGCACCAGTACTGCTGCAGCACTATTCACCTTTCATAAAAGGAACACCATCTGCTTCTCAGGGGGAAGGAATTAATGCAAGCCTGTAATACTGTAATTCAAGTGTGTGTAGTAAAAAGTAGAAAACATTACAGTATTAAAATTCCTGATTTTCAGTATATGCATGTAAATTAAGCAGTAGCAGAAATAATTCTGCAAGACAATGACAGAAAGCACCCTTGAAACAAAATTCTTACCCAGCACATATTGGTTTCATAATAGGCTTTTTATTCAACAGTATAATTGAGGAGCATATATTTGACCTCTTTCACATTTTGTAAGTAGAGGATTAAAATCCATAATCTCAATTACTCTCTTAATAGACTATCTTGACTTTTTTTTCACGTGTTGACCTGCAGGATAAAGCTATTTACAAGTGATGTTATTGAGGAGAACACTGCCATAATGAAAATGCTGAAGGACAAAAAAATCCAATAAGGAGACTAGAAAACACATTTGGAAGTGCACTTCTCAAGTCTAAATTATTCAATGTGCATACTGTGAAACAACTGTGTGTCTAGTGTACAATCAGG
The DNA here is from genome assembly GCF_027887145.1 of Ammospiza caudacuta. NCBI lineage: Eukaryota > Metazoa > Chordata > Aves > Passeriformes > Passerellidae > Ammospiza > Ammospiza caudacuta. The sequence continues at coordinate 41,954,932 of NC_080594.1, forward strand.
TATTAACTTGGTGCCAGCTATTCCAGTCAGTAGTTTGCAGCAAGTTGCAGGCATTTGTCAGAAAGCAAAAGTCTGTGAACAGTTGAGCAGTGAAATGCAGAAGGCAGGGAAGAAAGCACATTAAACTGCTATGTTAACTCTTTTCCTTATGCTGACGTCTTTTCTCTTGCAATTCTGTATTTTTTTAGTCTATTTCCTGTGCAGTCATGCATCTGCATGCACCAAACCACTAAGTTTTAGTGAGTAATCTCAGCCCTCCTGGTTTCAGTCCTGTAGGGCACAATATGGTGGGTTACTATTACATTTAGTTCCTAGTATAAAACATTTTTTTCCTTTTTCTGTAAGAAATTGCCAAAAAAGTAGCTGTATTTTGCACTGAAGTTTCATCGCAAGACAACTGATTATCTCCTTTGTGCCTGGTCCAAGTCACAAACATTTCTTTCATTTTTGTAGCAGCAGCTCAGACCCTTGGAATGTGCTTCATTCTCGTGCCTCATCTGTATGTGTAGCAGAATTTTTTCCCTCAATACAAATAAAATTCACATTCCTCACAGATCAAGGTTATCTAATGTCCCACTTTCAAATCCCAGCTGCTGCAAATCTTACACACACAATAAATGGCTCCTTTTAGAAAGAAAGCTGAAGTATGAGGAAGAATCATAGAATGGTTTGGATTGGATGGAATTGTGTGGAAATAGTTATAAAGACAAATTCTAATAATAACTGAGAAAAGCAAAACATGGAAGAAGGCCTTTGAACCTATCCTTTGTTTGCAATTAACCTTTATAAGTCTTAAGTTGATTTAGGAGCATTTGAATTAAAGCTTTAAGGATGTTGTTTTTTGACAGGAACTTTCTGCTTGTAGTTAAGCCTTAAAGAGTTTTGCAATAACAACTTTTTGAAGTATAATTTTAGAATATTGCTTGTAGTAAGGATCTTTGAAACTATAGCTTTAGAATATATATAAAGGAAACATGCAGCTTGAGAAAGGAAGATGAACATCGACTCAAGGATTAATATTTTCAACCAAGGGAAGGTGGACATCACTGTTATGAGATTTATAGTCCTTCCAATCAAAAGGTGGACCCACATCTGGAAACTGAACCTCACCATCTGGCAGACTTCTTCCTTCTTTTGGAAACCAAACCACCACCACCTGGGATACTCCTTTTCTGGGATACAGCCTGAGAAAAACTAAATCACAATAGTGTATAGAATTGTGACACAAAAATTTGGAATAGAAACTGCCGATGAGTAAAAATTGGGAACTGCTGAGAAAGCTTATGAGTGCCCCTATAAATGCCTGTAAGCCTCAGCTATCGGTGTGCAGTTGGAGGGAAAACTTCCCCCACTGTACCCAATGCTGTATTATTGCTCATACTTTACCATATTAATTCATAAAGTGATTGCTGCTTGAATATTGGCCTAGTCAAGCTTCTAATTTACAACATAAAAGATCCTTGAGGTCCCTTTCCAAGCCAACCCTGTTATAATTCTGATACTTCTTCTACTGACACAAGAAGAGCGCTGAACAGGGAAGCTGCACAGAAGTAACACCAGTGAGGCAGAACTAGCAGGATTCAGTTCTATTCCGCTCTCTCAGCATTTCAGGCTCGCCCAGTGAGTGCCCCTCCCACTCGAGCACTTGGAAACTCCGACAGCGGGCTCCTGAGGCGGTGTTGGAGGGAGCCGCGCTGAGAAACCCCTCCCCTGCATTTATTTCTCCACGTGCGCGCTGAGAGTGCCGCGTTAGGCGAGCGAAGCACTGCCCGCACTTATACAGGCGACGAGGAAGAGGCCGACCACCACGAAGGAACTCCCGAAGGTGCCTCGGGGAACAAATGCCTTTTTCGCTCACAGCGCCGCTTTTATATTGGGCGCCGCTTTTATATTGGGCGCGCGCGCCATCCGCCGCCGTCCCGAGTCCCAATTGGCCACCGCGAGACTGGGGCGGGGCTAGAGCAGGAGGTCGGGCGGTAGCGCATGCGCCATTGGCGGCTCGTTGGGGGCGCGCGGTCACGTGGCGGGGGCGGCGGCCGTTGGCGCCTCAGCGAGCGGCAGGGCCCGGGCGGCTGTGGGTGCGTGCGTGAGTGAGGGGAGTTCTGCCCTTCCCTTCCCTTCCCTTCCCTTCCCCTTCCCTTCCCTTCCCTTCCCTTCCCTTCCCTTCCCTTCCCTTCCCTTCCCTTCCCTTCCCTTCCCTTCCCTTCCCTTCCCCCGCTGTTTTACTTTCTCTTCCCTCAGCTCGGGCGCATCCAGGTGCGGCCCCGGCGGGAGCGGCCCTGCGGCCCCGGGGCCCTCACCACCCGCCTTGTGCTGCGGCTGAGCCCGGGCAAGCGCGGCGTTCGCAATCTCTACTTCTGCTCTTATCCTTTGGACTCAGGCCTTGCATTGGTCATCCTCAACATTTTTCCCTCTTTAGGAATGTGTGTGTGTGTGTGCGTGTGAGAGAGAGAATGTAGTAATTTGCTTCTTAATTTTTTGCCGTGATAAACTTCTGTAGCTCATCGGGTGACTAAGGGAGGGCTGGCAGGATCCAGGATGCTACTGTCCCTCTTTATGCTATAAAGAGCTTGGGATTCATTGCTTTAATAACCCTTTTCCGAGAGTATCTCATGGATCTTCGGCTTTACACATCACCTGATTTCTTTAGAGTGTTGTTATTTTATCTGTGATACCGTGTCTATAAATACACCAAGATCATAATATATGATGCTGAAAAGAATTGTTTCCTGGTGTGTCGTGTTGGTTAAGCTCTTTGGTGCTATATGAATAGCTCACTAGATTTTTTAGAATTGGCAGTAGCTTTTGAAAGTCTTTGCTTGTTTTGTGCGAATATTTTCAGGGTTATAAGTATTTAAAGATCCGGTTAAAATCTTACTTGATTTGAGGGCAGGGGAATTTTAGTCTTTCACAGTAAAATCTTGAGGGAAATACAATTTGAAATTTTTCTTCTTAGGAAAACTTGAATAAAAAGTCGTTAGTGAGCAGTTTCAGCTTTCCAGTGAAACGCTTGGTCCGCAGCCTGTTGCTGGAGTTACAGAGTCTGTACGGCAGAAAACCTTGGAGTGCAGCCAAAAACACCAACAAAATTGCTGTTGTGTCTTACATCTTCTCTTCAACAGTTATGAGAGTATTTCAGTACAGATCGCCTGAGTGACCAGCCTGCTTTGCTGTGGGGTGTGCTTTTCGGTAGTTGGTGGGTTTGTTTTTAAATCTTCCCAGGAGCAGAGTGGTGTTCACCCTTCACTTTGCAAATGTTGGTGCCTGGTCCATAGAATAGACTGTGAATGTCATCCTGTTTCAGTGTTTGGTGCATAGCTCAAAGGAGTTCAAAAGCATTATTTTTTGTGACTGTGAGAAAGACAGAGCCAATGCTGTTGATTGCAGTTAAGAGTCATTAAGGTTGGAAAAGACTTCTGAGATGAAGTCCAGCCTTCAGCTGGGACAGATGTGAACAGTTGTAGCTCTCACGTTTGAGAGCATAATGATAGAGTTACATTATGGTAGTATCCTGTCTTTACAGCTGTTTTGCCAGTGTCATTTATGCACAATTTCTCTTTTTCTTTGCATTGTTCTCACAGAAGTTGATAAGTTAGCATATCCAAAGATGAAGAGGAAACTTGCAGCAGCTGGGACATTGAGGCTTAGTCCTAATGAAGAAGCCATGTTCCTGAAAGAAGAATATGAAAGAAGAAGAAAACTAAGGTTGCAGCAGGTATGCCTGTATTTTTCCATGCGTTGTATTTCATTTGATGATGTAACAAATAATTTAGGAAAATTAATTGAAAAGATTATTTCCTGTAAACTAAATTTCAAGGTGATAGTATTGTAGAATAGTGAAAGTTTTAATGTTGGAAAAGACACTGGAGATCTTCATGTCCAGCACTGCCAAGTCCACTGCTAAATCATGTCCCTAAGTGCCACAACTTTGAGCTTTTCAAGGGGTGGTGACTCAGCCACTTCCCTGGGCAGTTTGTTCCAGTGCTTGACAACCTTTTCTTAAAAAAAAAAAAGGCCTAAATACAGAGTGGAAAATAATAAACTAGGTTTACTAAGTTTTCAGTATAGTTGCTGATTTTAATCTTGAATTGTAATAGGAGCCTTGCATAGATTATTGTGTTGTGTTTTTGGAGGGAAGGATATTCCAAACAGTGGTTGCAGGTTCTCACTTGTGTGTCATTTTTTGGACTTTAACCAAAGTGTTTAATTAGGATTAAATTTATTATTTTATACATTAATTTTGGAAAAAGGTAACGGCAACTTGAAAGTATTTTCTGAATAGATTGTGAATGGAATAGCTGATGAGATGGAAAGGTGGAAGTAGGGTAAACTGTGTTGTAGAAAGTCTTGCTGCAGAAAGTATTATGCTTTTCTTGAATTGCTGATAAACATAAATGCTATTTCTACAGGTCAGAGAGCAGCAAAAGTATATCTCCTACCAGATAAGGCAGAACGTAAAGCAGAGGAGAGAAGAACAGCTGCATCAGTTAGAGGAGGCACTGAGAGCTGAATGGCAGAAGGCACAGGATGAGAAGATGAAAGCCCTGGAAGAACTGTATCTGTCAAGCCTAAAGGCGATTGGGGAGGGTCACCGACAGGCCAAGGAAAATGTAAGTGAGCTTGATATTATTGTGTCAGGGTCTCACCCCAGGCAGCAGCCAAGCGCCAGGCAGCTGCTTGCTCCCCTCCTCACCAGTGGGATCTGGGAGAGAATCAGAAGGGTAAAAGCCAGAAAACTCATGGGTTGAGATATAATATAGACAGTTCAATAGGGAAATAGGGAAAGCAAAAGCCACACACAGAGCAAAGCAAAATGAGGAATTGATTCACAGCTTCACATGAGCAGGCAGGTGTTCAGCCATCTCCAGGACAGCAGGAACCCATCATGTATAATGGTTACTTGAGGAAGACAAAGATTGTCACTCCAAACATCCCCTCCTTCCTCCTTATCCCTCCACTTTATGTACTGAGAATGATGCCACATGGTCTGGAATATCCCTTTAGTCAGCTGGGCTCACCTGTCCTGGCTGTGCCTCCTCCCAGCCTCCCATGTACCCCGCACTCTCTCACCAGTGTGGCAGCACAAGGAGCAGAAAAGGCCTTGGCTCTGTGTAAGCCCTGCTCAACAATAACAAAAACATTTCTATATTATCAACCCTGTGTTCAGCACAAATCCAAAGCACAGCCTCGTACCAACCACTGCAAAGAAAATAATTTCTATTGCAGCCAATACCAGCATATATTGTCAGAGCCAATTTCAGTGTTTTAGAAATTCCAAAATTGCTGATGTTTGGTTTTTCCTTTGACATTCCTGATTTTGAAGTCCTGATACCTAAATAGATAACTTTTTAAACATGGAAATGTTTTTGAAGTGGTTATGTACTTTTTGGCAGGTATCTTCCCACAAGATAGGCCTTGAGAAGACAGACTATCTGTGACAGCTTTTGCTGGGCAGACTTTAAAGTTACTTTGATTGTATTAGCTTGTATGATCATGTGTGTTTGTACTTGGCTAAATTGTACATAATGAGTCAGTATCTCAATTATGCCAGTAATACAGTAATTTTTTCTCCACCATGGATCTTTTTTATGGTTAAGAAAATACATTTAACATTTTTTTCCCTTCGGTGCTCCAGTGACATGGAAAGCCTTGGTAAGGGCTTCAGAGGCCTTTGCCTGCACTGCAAACGGGTGTCACTTTAATTCTGTGCCTACAAACTGGTTTCACTTTCTTTAAAATCCTGTAACTTGTGTAGGCTCTGCTTGAGAGATCATTGAGATTGCTGGGGAGAATTTTTCTATAGTTTGACTCTGAATCAGGTTTACAGAAATCAACCGAAGACTTCTTACATGGATTTTACAAAGTAGCTTACTTCCTGACTTAGTCAGGATCTTCAAAGCCAAGTAAAATAGCATTATGCTTTTCCATTTATCCATGTCTTTTCTTTATAAAGTCCTTTCCAATGCTAGGATAGGTGAGTTAGCAAAAAAATCTGGAACTAGTGTTTTAGGAGGAACAGAGAAATAAAAAATGTCTCTGTTGATGACTGAAGGGTAGTAACACACTTCTTCTACATAGTTTAGTCTGCATTTGCTACAGGATATCTTTTTCATCAAACTGGTCTAGAAGAAGCTAGGATTTCTATCAATATTTGGTTAAATTGGCTGAGGGATGTGGCAGGTTCACTGCTGTTTTTGGCAGAGAAGAAGAAAATAAAGATGGCAGAGAAGGAAAAGTTATTAGAGTATTTTAATCTTAATACAGTAGAAGGTACTTTTGAGATTGTGTTTCTCACCAGCAGTATCTAATTTGAAATATCATACTAATAGTGTGAGATGTGAGTAAAATTCTGTATTAAGTGATCACAATATTTTAATGTTAAGGAACCTGACTTAGAGGCTCTGGCAAAGCAAGCAGAAGAAAGGAAACAAAGAGCAGAGACGAGACATAGAAAAGCTCTGATAGAGCAGAAGCACCAAAAAGAAAAGTTACTTCGTGAGCAATCCAGGTATGCAATAATTATTTTGTTTTATTAAGAATGAACTTTACGGTGTCACAAGGTGAAAGGCAAAAATGTTGATGCTTCTTGCTTGGAGCTTTTTCAGTCTTGAAATGTTATGTATTAGATAATTAATGCTCATGGGCAAAGCTTGTGGCTTTTGGTAAAAACCGTATCTTTAAAACCAAGACAAGAATGTCAGATATTCAACCTGGCCCTATGGATTCTCCAGGAGTTCAGTGACAAATGAAATGTTGTCAGGCCAGTTCCTGATGGAGAGTTAACCACCTGTAAAAAGGACCTCGTACATTTGTCATGGTCTTCTTTCTTAGGGTTTTTTTTTTTAATTAAGCAGATTGGACCAAACTTGAGCTGGTATGGAATATGGTCTGTGTCCTCTTGGGCATAGTTGTGTTTGAGTAGAGCTAAGACCTGTAAATTAAGTAGTTAACTGTATCTACACTGAAGCAATTAAAGTGTGTTGAAGTGCACAATGCTTTCTGGAAACCTGGGTCAAAAGCAGAGATTTTGTATTGCTTTTGGGATGCTTGTATATATGAATGTTTTTGCATAACTTGAAGAAGGTAATTTTTAATGCTGCCTTCCAGCCCAAGTTCTGTTGTCTTTTTAGTATGCTTCCCCATGCCTATGGCCCAACCATTCAGTGCAGGTACTTAGGAATCTGATTTCAGGTTTACCTTTTATTTTGCACTGGTCTGTCACTGTTGCTTGAATAATTTTCTGTCTCTCTTCTCTCTTGTGGTTTGTTTTGTTTCTGTCTCCCAAGACGAGCAGATGCACGTAAACGTGCTCTGGAAGTGGAAAGACAAAGAGCAGCCAAAGTTGCAAGCCTCCCACCTCCTCCACCACATCCTTTTGAGGTATGTATCTGTAAAACAACAATGATCACAATTTCAGGGGTACCATATATAAGTATTTGCATATATAAGGAGAGTGGTTCAGCAAAAACCAAAAGAATTATTTAATTAGATATTAGCAGATTTCTTGCTACTAATCTCTTGTTATATGTGAATTTTATTTCTTGTAATCAGACTCTTATTTTTGAAGTTTATCTGTCTTTTTAAACTTTCATCATATGTCATTTTCATTTAGTAGCCCCAGTCATATGAGACTTTACAATGATCTCTCAGCATGTACATTACATGCCTTCTCAGCCTGCTGTCATACTGATGCAGTTACCAGTTTGTTTAGTTCTGTAATAATTCTGTCTTTTTAGCTGTGGGGCAGCTTTGTTGGGGTTATCTTCTCCCTTCAATTTCTTTTTCTTGTAGGGAGTACTAAATAAAGAGGAAGCTCTTTAATTTTCATAGGAAACCATCACCCAAGTCTGTTGGGAGGCTGCAGCCTTCTGAGGTGTGGCTTTGTTACCCCATTTATGCTGCTTTGGTTTCATAGAGCTGGTGCATAGGTGTAGAATTGGCAGTAGGATTGCAGCTCTCAACTGCAGAAAGAACACTTACATGCATTTTTACTCTGGAGTTAACTAACAGAATTTCATGAATGCAGAGTTTAAATTGCCTCGTGGCATGTTGTACCCCTTTAGACCTTCGGGTTCAGGGATATTCAAACTACTGTCTATAAAATAAAGGGTTGAGGTATACTAGCCCCTCTCAGAGCCAGTGAAGCTTTCAAAACTTTTCCCAGCTACATCCCAGCACATTATGTACAGGTTAGAGTGCAGGATGATAAGGGTTTGGTATTGTATCTGGAGAAACTGAGTAAGGTTTGACCCTTCCAGTTTTAAGAATGATTAGAAGGAGTACCCATGACATTTCATTAGTACAGGTTTCTCTCTAGATCTTTTCCTTGGTTGCCCAAAGGTTTTCATCTTGTATAAGCTGGATATGAGTGAAGATTAAAACAAGGGTTGTAAGGGAGTGATAAAGTTTGGGGTTATTTCTCCTGAAGTGTATGCTGTATTGAAATTCAGTACATCTGGAATAAGGTCCTGTGTGGTGCAATTCAGGTAAATTCACACACCCTTTCATGCTGCTGTTGCCATCCATGTTGTGCCACAGGGTGTGTTCCTGGTGTGTCTTGTGTAGAGCAGGTGAAGTCTATATCAGTCCAAACTTTATTTCCTGGGTTTCAGGTGCTTCTGTTGCTCAGTTTGGCATTGCTGGGAAAGCAGTGAGATGCTGTGGCTTTGCTTTGTAGTAACTTTTGCAGTTCAGAGTGGGTCTTATGTCACATTTTATTTTACCCTTCCCCATAGATAGTCACTGCAGTTAATCTCCATAACAGCTAAAATGGCACAGTACTTGATATGTGATACTTTTATTTAATACTTTTATCCAGCAACATCAATAATGCATCTTCCTTCCCATTTTATAAACACAGAATTTTCTCCTCATTCTTTAGTGTTTTGTCACCAGGGAAAGCAAGAAGGCTTTGTTTCAGGTTTCTTCAGGTTCTGGTGAAACTGATTCAATTGTGTTGGATGTTATGTCTGGGTCAGTTCTCTATTTAAGTATTGTTCCTTTCCAAAAATTAATGCATTTCCATCCATTAGCAAATGTCCTTTACCCGCCTTTTCAACAAATGTGGTTTGTAAGTTGTTTTAGTGGAGTTTCCAAACATCTGGATTTTCTACAGTATGTGGATTTTGTTTCTGTTATGAAGTTCATGTTGTGATAATGGCAGATTGAATCAGTAATTTTGCAGACATGTTGAGTTTTGGTTGAGGAAAAGAGATTGCTCTGTTTCAGTATAGCACAGCGTGTCAGTTTGTTCCATTTCAGGACTATCTGACTTTAAGCCTTTTTCTAGTTTTCAAATCTGTGTAGATTTTAATCCTTTTGTTGTAGACCTATGGCTGGGAGGGCACAGGGCTAAAAATAAAGTTATTTTCTTCAAAGAGTTGTTGGGTGCCATGTACTTCATATGGGAAAATGTTAAGTAATTGAAAGATTGAGAGATTTTTATTCCTGTTTCTGCTTCGAGACAGAAAACAAAAGATATTGACTGTTATTTGGGGGAAGGTAAGTCTAGGGCTTTGTCTTGCAAATGTCTTACTCAAAAGGCACTGAATTTAAATTGTTTAACTTTAAATCCTGTGTATTACAGCAGATTACAGGGTCATCTGAGTAAGTCTGCTTGGTTTTTTGAATGTTTACATGAGGAGCTTATTAAATGCAACTATAATCATAATCTGATGTTCTGTTGCAATAACAATTGACTATAATTTCACAAAAAGGAGCTCTAGGGCATTGTTGTTCATGGCATGATTGTTTAGAATATAAGAAACATTTTCTAAAGATACTCTTATTATTGTGATTTTATCCAGGTAGAAAAGAAGTAGTTTTACTCTATCATAACCCATTTTTGTTCTCAGAATTATGGATTTTAGAAGTTGAGACCATATTTAGTTAGACCAAATGAAAAGTTACTTAATTGAAGTTAAACTGTAAAGACCATTTTATTGAAAAATGTTGCAGAGTTCTTGGAAACTTACTTTTTCTTACATGATCTATTAGATTTTATGGAATGGAAACAAAACCTAAAAGGTATTACTATATTCTGCTTGAGTATTCATAGAGTATTTGTAGAGCTGGGGTCATGAGGTTTTTTTTTGGTTTTCTGTCCCATTTCATGATACTTTGCTGCTCCAGTTTTGCCAGATTTTAGTGTAGAATTATTTACTTTTTGAAGGAAAAGAAAAAGGAGGGCGTAACTACAAAACAGGATAGAAGTATGGTATTTTTTTCAGCCTAAATTGCGTTTGACACTAATTGAAAAATTGCAGCCTCCGACATAATTCTCACATCTTCACAGCTTTTGAATAAAATTCTGGAGACTTGATTGATTACATGTAATTAATAATTATTTGTTATTGGTTGTTAATCTTAATTTTTTTAAATAATTCAGAAGAGATGTTTAATTGTACATTCTGAAAGTAACCCGGTACAGGGCAAGCACTGGTAATCTGGCTAATGAGGTTTACGTCTGGGATTTGCCTGTTTTTATAGCTATAATCATTATCTGCAAATGTTGATCTGTTACAATTACTATGATTTTTAGTGATTAAGAAATTCAGCTTTGTTTAAGGATCATAAAATAAGTTACTGAAGTTCTGTTGGTAAGGCTAAAAGTAGTTTTATTGGTTTTGGGTCCCTTATGACAAGAAAGACATTGAGGGGCTGGAGCGTGTCCAGAGAAGGGCAGTGGTGCTGGGGAAGGGTCTGGAGCACAAAGCTGGTGAGCATGGTTGAGGGAGCTGGGGGTGTTTAGCCTGGAGAAAAGGAGGCTCAGGGGGAACCTTGTCACTCTCCACAAGTGCCTGAAAAGGAGATTGTAACCAGGTGAGGGTTGGTCTCTTCACCCAGGTGACAAGTCATAGGACAGGAGGGAATAGCCTCAAGTTGCACCAGGGGAAGTTTAGACTGGATATTAGGAAAAAATTCTTCACTGTCTTGTCAAGCACTGGAACTGACTGCTTGGGGGAGTGATGGAGTTACCATTCCTGGAGATATCTAAAGGATGTGAGTTGGGGCACTCAGGAACATGATTTGGACATGGCAGTGCTGAGTTAATGGCTGGACTTGAAGGTTTTTTCTGATATAAATGATTCTATGATTCTTTGATTTTCATTTAAAGACTTCACTTTCTACAGTCTTCATAAAAAAGTAATAGTCATTCCTGAAATTTTGTATGCCTCATTGCATGAGATAAGTTTAAGGTATTCGTGAGACTTAAAGCTGTTCTTTGTGTGTGTGCATTTCTTTATGGCCATGTTAGTTTTGGAGCACTCAAGCTGTGAATCTTTCCAGTTTAGTTAATGTGGGTAAGAACACCTTTTAGGAGAAGGTTGAGGGAAGAGGAAGCTGAGAGAAAATTGGTGGAGGAGATGTTAAGTACAAAGTACTTATTAAGTAACCTAACCTGACAACTATGCAACTGGGAACATGAGGCTAAGCCAAAGAATTGTTCAAATTTCCAGAAAAGAGTTGAAATGTGTTAGTGTACCCAAAACTTCTAAAAACCCCTGCAGCAACTTAGCATTCTGTGAATAGACACTTTTCAGTGAAGTTACAGATAATGCTCTTTTCTCTGGTCAACTAAAATTGGACATAATGGCTCTGAGTTTCCTAAAGCAAGTCTGTAAATGACAAGTGTTGCTTTGCTGTTGGATATAATTATTTTGTGGGTCTGCGGCTGCCCTGCTCTGAGGTGAATATGACAGCTGTTGTAAGTGGGATTTGTATTAATGCATTAAACTCAAGTGCTTTTAAATTAGTGCTTTTGAAACATGACACTGATGAGCATCAATTTCTGTGCAGAGGTTTGCCCAAGATGCTCTCCATTATTAAAGCCCTCGGGGTCTGCCTTGTGCTGATGTGGTTTATTAATTATTACACGTATATAAGGTTTTAAACACTATTTTCAGGACAGACTTTGGTGGGTTGGGTTTCTTTTAATAATAAGTTAGCTATACAGATCACTTCTGTTAGTTACTTGAATGGAGATACTGTTCTGTGATTCAGCTGTAGTTGTACCTTTCTTCCTAGAGTTTTGAAGTGAAGAAGATCCTTGCCATGAAGCCCTGTGGTGCTGGCAATTTTTCTGTTACACGTTACCATATTGCTGAAGCTTTGGTGGACAGAGAAGTGGACGGAGAGCAGGTGATTAACTCCAACTGTTTGTGCTACACTCTTTACATATGTGTTTCTTTACACTGAATTCATTGTCTGGGTATCAGCTAATGGATTTTCTGGAAGGTGTTTAAAGATACAAACTTGTATAAAGCAGCTTACACTACTTACTAAAGAGAATCTCAGATGGGCAGCCTTGTAAAGCCTGTTACACGCTCAGTCACTTAGGGGATCACACCTGGCAGTCCCTTGTGAACAGGCTTTTACTGAAAGGTGAGATCACAAGACTGGTATAATGTTCAAACACCCAAACTGGAAGACTTGTGGCTCATGCTGAGTTGATAGCTGCAGTTGCCCTGCTTTTCTCTCTTCCCCTCTTTTTAGCAATGTACTCCCAGACTTGCCTTGCATTTGGCTTGCTTATTTGGAATTACTTTGTTTTTCCTAAGTATATTTTTATGTTAGTAAGATTTTTCTTCCTTGAAAGTTGCAGATTGTTTCTGGTTTCCCAAGTGAGATGGAAGATACATCAGAGATTTTTTCCTGTCACAGACATATTTTATGAAAAATCCTTTTGCTAGGATTTTTTCTCCTGAGAAGCTGAGAGGCCTCAGAAACAAAATGTAAACAATAATTATCTGCTGCTGTGGAATGCAGCAGGTGCATCTTTGATTGGTCTCATGTGGTTGTTTTTAATCACAGCTGATCACAGTCCAGCTGTCTTGGACTCTCTGGTCAATCACAAGACTTTGTTACCATTCTTTTCCTTTGCTTTCCTTGCTAGCCTTCTGATGAAATCCTGTCTTCTATTCTTTTAGTATAGTTTTAATATCATATATATCATAAAATAATAAATCAGCCTTCTGAAACATGGTGTCAAGATTTTAATCTCTTCCCTTGTCCTGGGACCCCTGCGAACACCACCACATTTTCCCCCTTTTTTAAAACAAAACCATGAGGATAGAAGTTCCCAATCTGTAATTTTGACCATATCATTCATTTTACCATGTATTGTAGAAAAAATAACCACTCTGTGATAACAAATAATATAAATTATTGTCTCTGGTACAGCTTGAAACTGGAACACTTTGTCACTTAAGCTTACAAAATATGTAACAATGAAATTATTTTCCAAAGGTAAAAAATTATTTTCGTCCTGCTTGCAAGATAAACATTCAAGGATGTTCATATGGCATTGTATGTCTTTTTTAAGTGCTTTTGCTGCAGAATTATTCATTTATTTATTGTTATGTATGCTTTAAACTATCACACAACTTTTTGGACTAAACTACTGATTGATTGCCAGCCAGATGCTCATTTAGCTGCTGAAGAAGAAGGGAGACGTTTGGAGGAACTGCACAGGGAGGCAGAGAAGGAAAGAAGAAAGCAACTTGAAAAGGCACATATTAGAGGAAGTCATGCCTTGAAGAAGATCCAGTTGGCCAAGGTAGGCAAAGCAGTTATGCCTGTTTTTAATGTCAGAGCAACTGCTGTTAAGCAAGTTGTAGGTAAGTGATTAATAAAGGAATTGCACTTACAGGAGGGAAATTCATGGACTAAATAAAGTTTACAGAATGTCTTTGCAAAAAAAAAAAAAAAGTCAAAATCTGTTTGCTTATTTTGGCATCTAGAAGGAGTGAGAATGAAAGAACATCCTCTTAAATTTTGTTATCTGAATGTTTGGCCAGCTATTAACCAATAGGTAATAGTCAAAACTTTTCTAATAGGTAATCAGTTCTGCTTTTCCACATTAGCTTTAGTTGGAGTTGGTGATTTGGTGCTTCGGGGGAAGAAATTATTGCTAAGGAGGTAACAAGTTTTTTTATTTTTTGAAAACTTTTCTAAGTTTTTACTTAAAGACTGATACTCTGTAAGTGTGCAAGTCTGGAAATAGTGAAATAGTTTCCTTTAAGAAATAAAAATTAATCTACTGAGAAAAGTCTTTGTACTGTGATCTACACTCAAAAATTTTTGTAGTCTGACAGCTTCACATGTGTTTTTGTTGGCTAGAAAAAGAAAAGCTTGCTTGTTATCAGCTGGCATATGATTGGTCCTGAATGAGTAACCAAACTGAAATGGGGATTTGTGAAATATTTCTGGTGCTCCTGAAATTAACAGAAAAAAAATCCCAACAAACTTTTTTTTAAAAAATAACTCTTACCTATGCTCAGTGTGCCAAAGAATATTTAGTTTGCATCTTCAAAAGTAGCAACTGCTGAATTATATACTAGCAAGAGTCACCTGGCAAAAGAAATACTCGTTTACCTTATTAAACAGGAAGTTTTATTATTTTGGGGGAAGTTGGCCTGCAGGTGTGGAGTCTGATCTTTTATTTAACATCAGATCTTGTAGGTAGTGTTGAAGACTCCTGTGTCCAAAGGGCTAATACAGTCTTCTCCTGAAGAAGCACTTTCTCCCTAGAATAACATTAACTTTGAACATTAACCAAACATCATGGTAACCAAATGGAAGCATTTTCTATCAGTCTTGATATGTGGCTGTCTGAATGTGAACATTGAAGGTTTATGTTATCCCTTCTTTATTCTTGAAGGACAGGGAAAGATTCCTGGAAGAGCTGGAGCAAATGCACGCTCAGGATCGGATGCGCAGGAGACAGGTTGTCGCACAGATGCCACCTCAGCTTTCAGTGCCACCATGCAAACGCATGGAAACAAAAGAAGAATGGCAGAGAGAACTGGAGTCTGCATTTGAAGAAATGTGCAGTGAAGACAGGAGTAAGTTCTTTGGAGGTTGCTGAACTTGGTACCCAGTAAAGGAGAGGTTGCTGCAGCTGCCTCTTCCTGGGTGCAGCTGGTAGCAAGGCTGTGTGTGTATTCATAGTTGGCATGCACACAAACAGCCTGCCAGGGCACATCCATACAGCTGGCTGTGCAGGCCAGCAGGAGAAACACAGCACTCACATTAAATACCAACAGCACAAATGGCCTCCTTCTGTTCACTGCTCTGATCAACCTGAAGGCCTTTTGGGGGATATGTGTCTTTAATATGGTATAGATCCCTCCAGCAGTTGGTCTTAGACACTCAGTCTATCTAGGAGTTGTCCCCTATATCCCAGGTGTCTGTCTGCTACACTACAGATCCTCCTCAGGTCTTATACACCCAGTCTAGTGTCAAGTGATTCATGCTAGAGCGTGGAGCCTTAGAGTTACCTCTCATACTTATGTATGGACTCAAATGCACATGTGCTCATGAATGTGCTGTGGCTCACTTGGTGAATAGCTTTAGACACTTGCTCTTACCTGGCAGCTGGCCCTTGATCCCTAGTTTTCCCAGTTCTGGCTGCTGGGCATGTGAGCCCCCTAGATCTGCTGCTCCACTCCAGTTGTTACTGCACAGACCCAGCTGGGCATGTGAGCGTGTGCACAGATATGCACATCCTATGGATTCCTATGGCAACTGACCTTATATACTCGTCTACCCAATAGCTGACCCTGGATCCTCTTGTAGTCTTGGACATGCACACACATGTGCTGGCAGGTTTCTTAGGATCCTTTTCTGTCCTCTGTAGCTGGCTTGAATGCTTGGCTCTCCTGATCCCTCTACTAGACAGCTTGTAGGTTCCCTGGTCTCTGCAGTACCCTGCCCAGTCTTACAGCTGCCTGATGCATGACTCCTAAGCCTCTTACTATTCTTGCTAGCTAGTCTGGGTTGTGATTTGCTAGCCCCTGCATGCTGATGCTCATAGCCACCTATGAGTAATCACTATATGAGGCCTAAATGCACTCCTTATGGCCTCTGCAGTCAGCAATGCTCTAGACACAGGTGCACCTGTGACTTCTGGTCACTGTTTCAGTTGCTGGCCTTTACATATCAGTATACACACATGCGTACAAAACACAGTGTTCCTCACGTAGGAAAACAACTACAAGTGGAATTTAGTGAGAAAACAGAGCAGACTGTCAGGTACAGTGCATGGCCAGACAAGTGGACTGTCTCATTTTATCTCACTATTTTTGCACTTTTATCTCATAATAGTTCTGCCCGTGACTAACTTGATCCCTTCCCTGCCTTGGGTTCCTCCCCTAAGTACATGTAAGAAGCATAAAATTTCAAGGTGATGTTCCCCTGTGTCCCACATCCCTTGTAGGCAGTAACCCCCTCAGTCAGTAAGGTGATCATAGGGGAATTCCTGTTGTGCAGTCCTCTGGGATTTCACACCTGGACTGTGCAATCACTCTCCTGTGGCAGCCTTGTGAACAGCCAGGTCAGGGTGTGTCTTTTCCCCAGTGAAGTTATTGGGACCATGGGTAATTTTTCTTGTGAGCTGCTTTTGTTGTAAAGCTGGGCCTTTCCATCCCATCAACTTTCATTTTGAAAAACATAGCATATTCTAGTGGAAACTGCTGTGGAGGTTCTGAATGAATAGATGGCTGTTGATCTAAATAGTTTAAGATCTTGTGTTTTGGTGGGGGGAAAAAAAAGCTGGATTAAATCTGTTGTGAAATAACCTATTGATATTTGAATTTCCTGGGGATTTGTGTGTGAGTGTAGTCTTGCAGTGTTGTTTGATTTGTATTCCAAATGGTCGTTTTATTTCATTGTGCTCTTTTAATTAGACATGAAAGAAGACCTGATTCTGCAGTTTGAGCCACAACCTTTGCCAGCCCCTTCTGAAAGAGCTCAAGATAATGATCTTGATATCTCCTTGGAGCATGAATCTGCTTGTGATACACAGCAAGAGTCAGGACATGTGATAGAAGAGGAGGTCCCTAATGAGCCAGAAAGTAAAACTTCTAAACTGCATATTTAAATTAAACCTTTTCATTTTATATTAGAAAAGATTAGTATATTAAATAAATTTTAGTAATAAGTAAAATGCCTGAAGTAGTAAAACTTCTTAATGTGCAAAAAATAATTCAGTGTAATTTGGTTTATGTTTAGCATAGAGGATGATACCCTAATGATTATGAATTTGAAAATGAAAATGTGACTTCTTTTTCTGATATGCTTCAGTTCATTAGTATGCTGAGAATAATTTTCATGTAAGAACTATACTGTTAGTAGCCATAATTATTCCTGTGAACTTAGTGTCAATTTTGGATTGATGCTGTGTGTGAACTTAAGATTTTGAGATATTTCAAAGCTGAAGCTTTTTAGTCTGCTTATCATGTGTCTTTTATGTTCAGGTTTGTGGTTGAGCTGCTGCATATTGTGGGTAGGCTGGAATGTATGCACGAGTGTGTCCTGTTTGCCTGTGGCATGTCCAGGGTCATGTGATGTGAGCCAGAAGTCTCCATGAGCTTCTTGGCCAAGCACTTCTGCATCCCTTGGGTGGCACAGTCTGGTGTGTGGTGTTTGGTCTGTGGTGCATTGTGTTGCCAGTGCTGATAGAAAGCAGAGGGCAGGTGTGGGGATGGTACTGCATATTTCTGCTACAGATTGACTATAAAACACTGCATCCAGCTTAGTCCTTCTTTCATAGCTTGCAGAGACAAGTTACTGCTTTTCTCTTGCAGGTAAGAGAAAATTTTGCTAAGATTTTAAAAATACACCTAAGCTATTTGTCCAACTCTGTAAGCAATAAAAAAAGAGAGGGTTTTTTTATGATACAAAGATATTCATTACCCAAAACTCTTAACAGTTTCTATTCTTTATAGGGCATGAAGAAGGAAAAACTTGCCAACCTCGATCAAAACTTGCCTTAAAGAAATTGTTGAACAAAATTAGAAGCCAAAAAGATGAGTGGACATCAAAAAATGAGAAAGAGAGTCAAAGTGAATTTGAAACTATTGAATCAGGCACAGTTGCTGGTGAAAGGAGACCATTATGTGATTTAGAACTTAACAAGGAGCAGCAGAAAAATACAGTGTGTGAAGCCAAAGGTACATACTTGTGGCAAAGTTTGTTGTGTAGGAGCAAAAAGACTTTTATGGGGGGACTGTGACAGTAACTGACAAAATTGTTTAATGAACTTTCATTGTTAAATGTTTTGTCGCATTGAATAAAGTACAGTTTCCTGTCTGTGCCTACGAGGCATTGAGGATTTGTTGAAACCACAAGTAGGAAAGATTTTTTGCTCTTATGTCCAACTTGTCCATTAAGATCTTGAAGAGAGCAGATGTCCAAAATACCTTTCTCACTTTTAAATCTCACTCAAATTGTTGTCACAGTTGGTATTGCTGTACTTTAATAGGTGTTTGCCTCCAGGGATAGAATTCTCAGTGCAGGAGTCAGCATTGAAGTTCTGTACCTGTTGAACTGCACAGCTGCTTTCTTTGGAGATTGACAGCTATAAATGCCCAAGACAAGCATAAGCTGATGAGTGGAGTTTTTTTCTGCTTTCAGGCACCATTCCAAAAAACCTTTTTGTTAAATTGAAATTTATAGCAGTTGGACACTGCAGTTTGTTTGATAGCCAGATCATCTTGGGGTTACTTCCCATGTCTGTCCTTGGTGCCCTTCTTGTTGGACTAATGCTGAATTCGTGATCTTGTATGAGTGGGATTTCTGAAGTTTTCAAGTGATCAGATTGTGGCATGTGGCTTTGGGTTTTTTGCTTTTGGGTAATTTGTTTCCATAGGGTGCTTGTTTTTTTTAAACAAGATAAAGTGTTTTAGTTCCATCATGTACATGACTATGCCAACATAATGCCTGGGGTTTGGAGAGTGCAGCATGAGTGAAACAATGCCTTGGGGAAAATGTGCTGCTATTTGAAGCTAACAGTACAGGATTGAGATTTGATTTTTGTGCAATAGCCAAATGTTAGATTGTTTGCCCAGTACTGCCAGTTTTAGACCCTCTTTGTTCCAAGAGGTTAATGTGTGGCTTTTGATTCTTCAGGATGATCTTGCTCTTGGCCTCCCAGGTAATATTAGAAATAATTTTCAGTCCCATTGAAGCTAGGACATTACTGGTATTCAAGAAAGACACACAATAAAGGGCTATTAAAGACTTAAATAATACAAAAAACCTGATTTTCCAGCTTATGGAGACAGGCAGAGTAGTAGGATATAGAACCTTTCAAGAGCAGCTTATGCATTTTGTTGAGAGATGTTGGGAAACTGTAAAGCAAGATGTAAAGAAGATCCAAGGCTTGTTCTGACTGCAATTACAGCTAAATAACATGTCTATTTTAGACTCTATGAAAATGTTGGAAACTACAGTTGCAGATGAAAAGTCAGTTCCAATCCATCTTCAAGAACAAGCAGCTAAAATCAGAATGGAAGAGGCAGCTAAAATGAGAATGGAAGTGGAGAAACAGAAGTGGGTAAGTGTGTTTGTATTTATTTTTACCTCAGTTGTGGTGTAAAAAAACAATTTACAGAAGATTTTAAAATATTTCAGGTTATACAGCAGCTATAGGTACTCTTAACATTTGAATTTTTACTGTAACATTTTCTATACTTCTCAAAAATGATGAAGCTGTAGCTGGAATTTAGAATAGATTAGAAAACCCCAGTTTCTTCAAATCTAACAGGTGCTGTAGGCAAGGGTAGTCATGGTTAAATTAAAATCACAGTTGTACATTAGTATCTTTGTTTTATAAAGGAAGGGTATAGTCAGCAATACATAACTCTGAAAACTTTATTTACCCTGTGTAATAATGTAGGAAAGTCTGTGAGATTGTGTTTAGAGTGATAGGAAGAGCATGCAAACCTTGAGTAATTTTTTTTTTTGGTTATCTAGGAAGCAAATGCAGGAAGCTTTTTGTGTCTGGCAATGCTATATTTATTACATGTAGAAAATAATTCCTTTATGCATTGTTTAATTAAATCTATTGTGTATTGTGTTTCACTGTATTTTAATTTTTGTTGTATCCCTAGAGACATACCAGCTGTTATGTGGTAGGTTTAAAAGAAGCTGTTGGAAAAAAGCAGAATTTTGGGTCTACGTGCAGCCTTCAACTGTAGAGTTTAAGTTCAGAAATCAAGGAAACAAATTTTGACAAAATAGTAATATTTTAAAAAAAAACCAAGAAGTAACAGATCCTTTGTGAAAGTGTGGCTGCTTTTTTTAACCTTCATTTTCTGAGGTTGCTTTTCCTGACATCCCATTTCAGACTGTTATTGAAGGCTGTTGTCCACTTCATCTTTGCCAGTACTTTGAAATTTTTCTTTGCTTCCCTTCTAAAAGCACATATGCTGTCACTAGGTGTGGATCTAAGTGAATTGTAGCTGATAGGTACATGGAAAGAGAATAAAAATAAACAGACTACTTCAGAGGTTTATGGAGTGCTCTCAAAAGTGGTTATACATTAGCTATTTCAGGAGCTTTTGTAAAGCTTGAATTAATGTTTAGATGTGTTGAACTCTGATGAAAAACTGAATAAAATGCAAAATAGATTTTTCAAGTAAGTTTAGGAAAATGGCTTCTTTTGCAGTCTTTGGAAGATGGTAACATCTTGAATGAATTCTGATTTTATCCATTTTATTAATTGGAGAACAGATAATAATGCAATAATAAATGGACTCGGGGATTGTTAGAAATATTGAGCCGGTAAAACAAAGTTATTCCTGTAGACTTTGAAACTACTTTTTAAGGTCCTGTTGCAACTTGGTAATACCTGTCACCAGCAATAGAATTTCTTCTGTAATTTGGAACAAAAGTTTGTGTGTGGTGTTGTGTGTGAGCAGTCTGGTTTCTTTGTCATTTGGTTCTAGAGATTCCCCCTCATTTTTCTTTTGATAGAATGAGGAAATAGAGAAACAGAAACAGGAGCAGCTGGCCTTGATTAAAAAAATTGAGGAAGAGAAAGCTCTTTTGGAGGCTGATTATCTGAAGATCCAAATGCAAACCTGTTTGGAGCAGGCTAAGAAAAAAAAGGAAGAGGAAGAGCAAAGTCAGCTGGTGCAAAGCCACAGTCTCCATTCCACAGACCAGCAGAACCAAATGGAACATAAGGTGAATAATAACAGAAAAATGTGTGTGGGTTTTCATTTACTATTATTATAAAAATAAAGAATGCCATTTACCAATTTTGAACTATATCAATTAAGACAATTTTTATTTTTTAGGCTGTGAGTTAGAAATTTGTACGTATTAAAGCTTCTTTTTCTAGTGTACAAGCTTCTATTTCACATGGTATCACTGGACCCGAAGGAGTGGCATGAATATGTGTCAGAGGAGGTTTAGGTTAGATTCTGTGGTAAAAGGTTTTTAACCAAAAGGATGGTTGGGCACAGGACCAGCTCCCAGAGAAGTGGTCACGGCACCAAGCCTCTCTTGAGTTCCAAAGAGTTTGGACAATGCTCTCAGATAGATGCTGTGACTCTTGGGGATGGTCCTGTGCAGGACCAGGAACTGGACTTTGATGACCTTGTGGGTCCCTTTCAACTCAGATATTCTGTGATTTTGTGATTGTCACTTTTGCTGTTGTATTGTCTCTCTGTAGTTCAGGGGGCAGCCTTGATAATTGTACCTGTTAGTAAAATCTGGTTATAGTCACATAATGATTGTGCATATAGACATAACCTTTTTCAGAAAGGTAAAAAAAAATCATGGTGGGAGGAAAAAGAAAAATCTACCTCTGTTTACATCTCAAACAGCTGCTTAAAGAAGAGAAATTTATGGAGGATGTTGAAGGAAAGTAATTTTGTTATGTATAAAATCTTGCTTCACTTGCACAACCAGTACTCTTGTGAGCCTGATTGCCTTGGAAATGCAGCTACACTGGCTCATTGCTCCCTGAGTTTGCAGGGTATATTTACCTCTTTAGGCTGAGCTGCTGTAAGCACCATTGACTTTGATGGTGTGTGCAGAGAGAGGCTGTAGCTGTGGGCCATCTGTTCTAGAAACTCCTTTAGCTTCATTGCCTCAGGCTGAAATCTCACAGACTTCAAACATGGTGGTACCCAGTAGCTTCTGTAAACTTACATGCAAGAGCATACAGCTTAAGGCTGATGCCATAATAGTTTTCTGTGAGTTAGTTGTATATGTGCAATTAAAATTATTTTATTTTGATTAGACTGGAAATACATCAGAAGCCAGGAGTCCAGGAGAAGACAGTCATAGACAGATGATACATAATTTTCAGCAACACCTTCTGCAGCAAAAAAGGTAAGTGTCTTTATGGAATGTAAATTGTCTTTATGGAATGTAAAGCATCTTTATTAAATGTCTGTTCAAAGTAATTTCAATGGCCTTGATTATTGAAATTGCTGTTTCTTTTTGCGCTGCTTTGAAAAGATTAATGTTTTCATTCTGTTCAGGCTGCACAAGCAAACCATTGAAGAAGTTAAAAAGAATCTACAGGAGTATCAGAATACACTGAGGCAAAGGTACCTGTGTGCTTCTGAAACACCTCTGAGCACCAGGGAAACAAAGCCCATTTGCTTAGAGCTGGTCTCAGAGCTGCCCCTACAGACACAAGGAGCGCAGCCAGCACAGTACCAGGCATCAGAACAAGTTCATGCCCAAGAGTATGTGCGGTCATTGCCTGTGTTTTCAGGAACATTGGGTATGTTGGAAAAACCATCTTCACAGAAGCAGCAAGAGCAAGTGCATGATATTTGTCCTGGAAAATCAGTGCAGTTTTCAGAAGCATCAGATCTGAAGCATGGAGGGTTTCACTTGCCCTGTGACTGTGCTTCACAGGAACAAGTGGGAATATTTGAAACTGCCAATAATCGCATCAGAGAACTGTTCCAGTCCCATTTACCGTCAGGGTCAGTCAGGAAAGAAGTGACTGCAGTAAGAACACAACCAGAAGCACACCAACAGCACTTCAGATTTGTGTTGCCTGCAGAAAGTTCCTCTGAGTCTTCAGAAACAGTACACTCTAAAGAGTTACCTCAGAAGATATCTAACTATCGAAACAAGACAGAAGCTGGAGAAGAGCATCTATTTAAGACATCCGTCATGCCAGCCACAAAGAGATCAGCCTTGGCTAATTCTTTAGCCTACCAGCAGGGATCTGTAGAAAGCAGCAGCAAAACATGCCCTGATCAACCTCTCAGTCTTTCTGAACCCACAATTCTAGTGCATGAAGAATCTAAAGCTCAGGGTGTTGAAGAATTCTTGATGTCAAAAGCAGGAGATGCATCATCGTTAAATTATGCTGGTATACTGAGCTTAAGGGACAGAGTGTTGGCCTCATCAGAAAGCATCCAAGCTCAGCAAAAGCATTTGAAAGAATTGCAAGAGCAGCTAGATGCACAAAGAGAAGCTCTTCTTTCTAAACAGAGAATACAAGAAAAACTACTTTTACAGAAGCAAGATAAGTTGAAGGAACAGATGCAGAGACAGCAAGAGGCTTTGAAACAACTTCTAAACAAGCAGGTAAGCTTTAGGAGCACTTTGCATAGGTAATCATCAGTAGGTGATCAAACCTACAAGTCAATGCTACATTGTACCCCCATGGAGTGTTGATAGTTTTAGGTGATTTCCCATAATGAAAATTTCATTTAGAACTTGTGATTTCTAATCAGCTTTTCCTCTGTAAAGCTCCAAGAGCACAGTTTTATTAAGTCCAACAGAAATACTGTGAAGGTCTGTGCTTGGTCTCTGAACATAATGCCTATTGAAATTGTTGTCTGAAATACCTTGTAGATAGAGTTTTGTCTTCATATCTGTAAGTGCACCTCTATGTGTTAAGCAGCCCTTGTATTAAAAATACATAAGTAATACCTGAAAGGATATCATAAGCATCTTGAATGGATCATTTTTAAAGCTTGTCTTTTTGTGTGTACCCACTGTGAAACTGGTTTGGCTGCTGCAGACTCGAGTTGTAATTTGCTTGTTTCTCAGCAACAGAAGAGAAATCCAAGTTTATTTTTGAGCTTATAAAGAGCCTCCTTTTGCCTCTCCTTGTGTTTTTGGGGTTTTTTTAAACAGAACCCATCTTAGAAGAATAACTGTTCCCTATAGTTCCTGTCTTTTGATTTTGCAGTTTCCAAGCAGCTAAAATTCTTGAATTTGGGAGCTGAAAAAGTAAAAGCAGACTTTTTGGGAATTTTTCCTGTTAAAAATGATGACTACTCTGATCTAATCTCACAAAGGCCTTGAAAATTTAACTAATGTTTGAGCACATTAGGTTTGTAGAGCTCAGTAAAATACCTCCATGTCCAAATGTTTTTGTGAGCTAAGCAGATCTGTATGGTATCCTGCATAATTGAATTACTTTCTCAATGTGCTCAGTGTTGTCCTGCATGGAATACACACAAGAGAAAATGCTCTTTTGATAAATGAGTATAAATATAATCTTATATAAAACCGCTTCCTCCCCTCTCAGGTGAGACATATTTGCCCAAATGAAGAAATGACAGAGGTACAAAAGCCTGTCAGGATTAAGACAACTGACTTCTTCCAAGTCTCAGAAAACTACCAGCAAGAGAATTGTGGCGGGAGTGAATTTCACGGAAGTGAAACAATTTCACAGTGCGTTGGCCCAGTTGAGCAAACTGGTAAGGTTGTTGTTTTTCATTATAATTTTTTTTGCTTTACAGCTGAGTTGGAGTTCTCTTCCATCTCTCCAAGTTATTTGAAGAGTGTGTGTGTTTGTGCACATACTATTGCAACATACTAAACTTTGTTTTGCAGAACAACCTGAGAAAGTTCTGTGTAGAGAACAGAAATGGAGATCTTCCAAACCACCAGTGACAAAAGTCAAGTTAGGTGTTGGTTTGGAGCAGCATGAACTTAGTATTATACCAGAGGTAGACACGCCGAAGAACTGCAGCCTCTCTTTGGCAGGTAAAGTATAAAATATGTAATAAGTGCTGTTATGAGTAGTAGATTGGAGAAATATAATCTTTGAGATTATTAGGAAATTATAGCTGATACTGTTGCCTTTCTTAAAGTATAACTTATACTGGCAAAGTTGTAGTTCAGAAGAGTTTTCTTTTGTTAGTGTCTGTCTAGAAAAACATAATTTAAACAAAATTTAAACACCAGGAAAAGAAAATGCAGTTACTCCATGACCTGAGTTCCCTGTTGATAATTCGTTTGGGCAGGATTTGTGTTAATAGGCAGTTTTACAGTAAGTCTAAAGAGAAGTTGGTAAATTTTGTTTAATGGTTTACTTTTTGATTATACCAAGTAAGTGACTGTGAAATCTTTCAAGTAAGGTGTTAGTATCAAGCTTCTACAGAAATTTTTAGGCCATCTTTTAGAATTGTTTTTTCTAGTTAAAAGGCATGTTGCAAAAACTTGGAGAGCAATACAAATTTTATAAATATATTTGTTACAGTCGGCTGGCAATGCTTTGCAATTCTTTGTAAGGAACATTATTTAACAAGTACAACAAACTCATGTTTTCTAAAGGTAAACATTTAAATTTTTTTCGGTGTCTCTTCACATCTAAAATGTAATGCGTATTTTACAAAGCTTTTTATGTTGTGTTCTTAAAAAGGCTCAGCAGAGCAATGTGAGTAATTATAGGCCCATCTGGCCTATTCCTTGCAAAATAATGAAACAGCTGATATGGGACATCCTTCAATTAAAGAAAAGTAGTTAATACTAGTCAGCATCAGTTTATGCAGAAGAATTCTTGTTGGACTGATTTGATATCTTGATTAGATAAAACCTTCCCCAACAAAACTTGCTGATGGAAGAATATATTTATGTTCTCAAAAGCACTTGGGTTAGGAACTTGAACTTTAGTAACTTAAACTTAGCTGTATAATACTGTTAAGATCCATAGCTGATTTATTCTTGTATTATCAAAGCATTGGTAATGGTAGGTAGTAAAAACTTGAGATTTTTATTGGATTGGGTGGCCAGAAAGGGCTGTTTTGTGGGCTGGGTTGCAAAGAAAGACATCTTTAAACCAGAGCAGAGAAGCTGTATTACCTCTGGATCTGGAGAAGTTACATTTTTTGCAAGTTTTCTTGGACTTGCTGTGTGAAAAAATTAGTTTGAGATTTTTTTGAAGAAATACTTTGGTGGAGTTAGGAATTAGTTTTTGAGAAGTCTATGGTCTGCATAATCTTTCAGCCTGTATAATGCATAGACTGATGTGATATGGCTAAATTCATTAAAATGGAGACCATAAAAATTCAGCAGTGTATTTCTGCAGAATAGAATATGCATCTTAATGTTCCTCATGAAGTGCAAAACACTTCCTTTTTATACCTAAACTGATTGCAGGTGTTTTAAATCCAGATAAAACAGATGATGGTTTTAGAGAAACTGCTCAGATTTCAACCTCTGGGGAGTTTGCATGTGTGAAACTTGCTCTTCATGAAGGTATCTTTCCCTCAGGCATAACAAGCTATGAAGGAAAAGCCTCCAATGAAAGTCCAAGGCAAACTAATCCACCAGGAAGATTATTACAACAATTGTTGATGATGGCTGCTGAAACTTCATGTGAATCAGGTGAGGAAATCCTCTCCCTTCAAGAACACCATTCAGCCATTCCACATTGCTGATTTTGACTGTGTTTAGTTGTAGAATATGACCTGGCTGTTAAAGAACCTGCAGTGCTATTTAATGCCATTGAATTTTGAGTATAAAAAAGGATGTTTCAATAAGCACTTGTTTCAAAATGAATTTTTGTCTTTAGGGTTTTTGTGATCCATTACCATTCTGGTGACAAGTCCACATTGCAGGACACTTCATTGCTGGTCAACAGTTTCTTGTCCAGGGCATGTGCTTTTCATCTGTAACCTTTAGAATTGTAAAGTTTGCAGGTATTCCAGGTGGGAACCTATTTTGGGTAGACCAGTGGCATTCCTGATTCAGTACCCAGTGATTCTTGTATTGATAGAAGGGAAACCAGTGCTTAAAAAGACTTCTGGACTGTTAATGTGTTGATCTAGATGTCCATTGAAAGATCAATGTGTATAAGAAATTACTTAAAAATATGGTTGAGACAAAAAAGAGAAGGCTGAGATCTTATCAGCTCAAAAAAACTTGGAAAGAACAATGTCTTAGGTGTGACAGACACGAAAATTGAGAAATGTAGAATATTTCAAATTTAAAGACGTATAAGGTTCATTGAGTCCGACTCCCTGCTTCTCCCAGGATTACCTAAAACTAAACCACTGCCCAGTTGCTCCTTGAACTCTGATGGCCTTAGTGCTATGATCACTTCCCTGGGGAATGTGTCCCAGTGAGTAACCACCCTCTCAGTGAAAAACCTTTTCCTAATGTCTAGTCTGAGCTTGTCCTAATGCAGCTTCATCCCATTGCCTTGGTTGGTGTCAGGGAATTATTTTGTATCTGCAGTTTCTGTTTAATTAGGCAGTTGTGACTTATCAGCTCACAGTGCTTTAGCCTTGACTCTCAGCTTGTGAGACTAACACAGTGCTAGAGCTGAGCCAGGCACCTGGAATTCTCAAGTAGCTGTGACTGCTCTCCTGTCTAGCAAAAGTCTCTGCATAGCCAGTATTCAAGAGAGGTCCATTCTGCTTTGACCTTTTCTCATAGCCATCATAGGCTTTTCACATGCTCCACTGAATATGTCAAAAGGAGCAGCAGTGTAATATTGTAAGGACTGCTTTAGCTCTATTGTTGTCTGTCTATGAAGAGCTTTTACTGAACAAGAATACCTTTGAGAATTGGCCATGTTCATAGGTGGCAGAGTTTTCTGATTTCATAAAATAAAACAAGTTGGTTTGGTTATCAAGAAAAAAATTTTGTTATAAAGTTTTGTGAATGTTCAAAATAATTTTGTTACAAGGACATTAAAACCTACTGAACATGTTATGGGTAACTTGACTGGCTTTATAAACGAACAAAGATGACTAGTTTGTAAAACATTCACTAAAGCAATCTGAAGCTTATTACAAGATGACAGTGTTGCATGGTCCAGTACAGTTTTCAGTATCCATCTAAAGTATTACTGGAGCTGCAGAGGAGTTCTCAGAAACTTAGCAGCTTTCATATGCCCATTATTACAAGCAGTACAGCTATGTAGCATACATGTCCTGGTTTTGCCAGAAATTTCATCACTGGCCCTAAGCTTTAATTTTTCGTTTTGTTTGCATTGAGACATCATTTCCAATTCAGTCAGATTTACTTGGAATTGGAGTTGTTTTGAACAAGTACATATAAGCTCATTTTCCTTCAGCTGTCTCTTTATTTCTCAGAATGCCCCTTTTGAAATATATCTATCTTTGAGCTTCAATTATCATGAAAATATTTTGTCTTAACAATATATGACAAAAAGACTTGTATTTTTATGAGTGAGTTGTAGCACTGTTGCTAGAGCAGCTGTTACCAAATTAATATAAAGTACCTTGGTGTAGTGCATTTTTACATTATAGACTATTGTATATGAACCATGCAATAGTTTATGTAAGAGGATTAGGAAACTATGTGAACATCTATATTAAAAGAAGAAAACCCCAAAGCTTTCTGTGATTATGTGTTTAAGAGGATTGCCCTCTTGAGCAGATCAGCAACCAAAGTGCCAGCAATAATCTTGAAAACATACAGGCTGTGAGGTTCTCTCTGGTACTTTCAGTAACTAGTGTGGTAGTTCAGCAAGAAAGTCTACAGCACCTTGCACTTTAAATACAGAGTTTCTGAAGGGAAAATTTAAAGTGTATTAGGTTGTTGCTTATGGTTTTTTATTTAATTTGGTTTTAAAATATTGTTTGCTACTTGATTCTCACCAGAACATGTTTGCATTTTTTTCATGTTTTCAAGATGTAATTGTATCTCTACAGGTAAGAGCAAATGAGTGCCTTGTGTGATCCTTGACCTTGTTCTTTGAAGTAATGTTCTTGCTGGTTTGAACCTTTGACCAGATAATATAAGTCTTTACAACTTAGGAGTTGTACTGCTTTCATGATTACAGAACCACTAGATGTGTACAAATCCCTAGTCACTGCTCACATGCTTTTTAATATCATAAATAAAAGATGAAAAGAAAAAGTTGATAAGTCTGCTTTTTACATGCAGATGCTTTATCAACAGAGGTGAGTTTCCTTTGATAGGAGACTTGCCTTGGGTAACAGGCAGTTTTTTTGAAAAGTCTGTAATTAGCTGCCTGTATAATTTGCCTCTCAAATTTAAAGGCAGCCGTGTCTGTAAGATGGTTCTTGAGGATTCCTTGTGGTTAGGGGGGATGAATCCCTGTGCTTAGTACTGAGTGGTGGCAAGTGCTACACAAAGTGACCAGCTGGTTGCAGCCAGAGAACAGGTAACTGAAGTGATGTTGCCTTGAGTGCCACCAGTGAGTAAAGTCTGAGTTGCTCTTTTACATGCCACTGATGCATTGACAGGATGAGTTGGGAACTTTGGACACTTGATGTTCTTCCAATCCTATTTGGCTAGATTGGGCCAATAGAATTCAAACTGTTAACAGGGAATTACAGAGTAACCCTGCAGCTGAGACAGGCAGTTTGATTACATAAACCTCATTTCCTTAGCAAGTCAGCCTGCAACTAGTGACTAGGTTTGATACATACACCTCTTCCACAGTCCTCCTTGAGGGATGCACCATCAGGCTTGTCTCTGTGTGTGTCTGCAGTGGTTCCCTTGAGCAGTGTTCCAGATGTGACTATCTTCATGTATTGCTACTGTGTACAGGGATGTTATTCCAAGCATGACTTTATTTTGTGATCCAGGCTAACCTAAGATTTCAGTTTATCTTTAGTAATCACAAATAGTTGTCCATAATTTGGCATTTGATTAACAGACTGCCTCTTCCATTACCAGTTTAGCTTCTGTTTGTTTCCTTGTTTGTCAACATGTCTGGATTTGGAGTAAGCCCTGTTTTTATATTGTCTTCACTGAGTGATTGGATTTTTGGTCATTTGTATTTCAAATTGCATCCTAAAATAATTGTTGCTAGTTTACTGCCATTCCTCTTGGGGGGAAAAATAAGCATTTGAGATATTGCAGATTCAGCTTTTAAACATAAATTCTTTGTGACATTGTGGTGGCCAGAAAGTTAAAACATGAAAGTCCCATGAAAGTTGATGTCAGGATGCTGTAAGAACCTTGCACTATTATTTTAGAGGAGGGAAAAAGACTGAAAAATCTTCCTTTATGAAGCACCAAATACAGGATTTTTACAGATATTAATATAATAAAGTCATGCACATGAGCATGGATTTTTAATTAAATAATTTGGTTTGTAGCATGAAACTGATACTGTTCATCCCTGGTATTAATATCATAAGAACAGTGCAGGTTATTGCAGTTCAGTAATGAAATATTTGTAACATAGCTGTCCACAGAATTTATATACAAGAGATTATTAAATGCTTGAATCTCATCTCTAGTGTGTCCTGAATTACTGCCTGTCCTGGTGATATTCTAGAGAAAATAAAATAACTTCTTTCAGAAAAGTATCACTAATGTTGATGGAAAGGTATCAAGAAATGGAGAATTGTGTGGTAGCTGGCTCCAGCATTTACCTTTTTATTAAATTTAAAAATAAATAGTCTATTTCTAGTTTCTGAATGTCTGACAGCCATTTCTAGACACTGCTTCTTGGTGTTACTTTAGGTTTAGCAATCTTTTGTGCTATGCATTTTTTCTCCTATGGGGATGTTTACATAGCAGTTGATTAGATGATTGCAGTTTTCATGCTTCTTCAAGGAATTTTCTTGAAGGCCTTGCTCATTTCCAGCATCCTCTGTCTCCTGTATCCTGCTCCAAGGAAGAGGAGCAGACTTGAGCTGAGTATTTGGCCTCTAAATAAATGTGTTTTAGATGTATTTCCATTTATGTTTTGTACTTTCTCCTAGATGTCTACTGGATAATAGTGACTATAAGAAATCTTGGACTTTTTTTCCTCTCCCTGAAATGAGGTTCAAAATGTTTCATGTTTATTGAGCACACAATCTTTATTATTGTCATATCATATCAGTCCATTACTGTTGTTGCTTTACAGAGGAAACATTTCCCTTTTTTTTATAGTATAAATTAGAACAACCAGAGTTTGCCATCTGGTAAGAAGCTGAGTTTCAGCATACACAAAGTACAAACCAGTGTTGGGATTCAGAAAAAAGTTAGATCTACTTAGGTAGAGAGTCTTATAAAAGTTGGGGGTTTGAAATGTCTGTCTTCAGCAGCCTTTTTAGAATTGGGATAAAACATGCCTACTTCACTTGTGTTTAATTTCAGTTTCATACTTGGCACTTCTTTGTTGAAAACTATACTGGAAATAATAATATGTATTTGTTTGTGACAGTTAATTAATAATCATAGAATTGTCAAACTTTGAAGGTGCTTATCAGCACTGAATGCAGAAATTGCATTTGTTGGGTGCTGCTGTGGTGGATTTTTTGCAGATACTGATCTTACTTACTTTTATGTGTGAGAGCATTATGGTAAGAGTGACTCAGTTCCATGGTGTTAGTCATGCTATAGTTAAGCAATTCAGTTCTTCTGGTTTCTCTGACTCACTTAGAATGTCTGCTTTTCTTTGTAATCACTGTAATGGTAGCTTGTAAAGGATTCCCCCCACTCCAGTGACATGATTGTGATAACACTGGCAAAGCCACGTTTCATTCTGCTAAGCCAAAACATGAATTTCCAGCTCTTCCTGTCTGCTCTGTGGTAGTTAGAACTTATAGGAAGGCATGTCAAGGACCACAGGTCACTGATGAAATTGGTGGTGTGGTGCAGCAGAAACTCCTGTAGGTGAAAGTTGTTAAGGCCGGGCAGAATCGGTGCCTGAAGGGTGAGGCCAGCAGCAATGGAGTGTTACTGCCCTCTGCTGTGCATTGCTCGCTGTGAACTCGAAAATGGCTTTTTGTTCCTCATTGCTTCTGTTGCTTTTGTGTTCAGCCCAGTCCCAGGACTCTCAAGTGTCTCAAGATTCACCAGTTGTCGCTGCTGAAGGTGGAGAGAGACTTAGAACAAGTTCTGGACCATCACTGGGGCTTGATAATACGGTTGGTCATAACAAAATAATCATATAACTCACTCTTTATTTTGTGGTGTAATCTTTCTTTTTCATATTGGGTGGCTAAGAGTGGGAGCATATTCTAAATGCAGCAGTGAAACAAGTACCAAGTAAAGAGATAACCATGTTCATACAGCATGGGATGCTGTTGCTCCTCAGTCAGGGCACACAATGGGTTACACTCAGCTTCCTGAGACTCCTTTTTCACAGTGCTGCTCCCCAGGCAGGCCCAGCTGGGGCTCGTGCTCTGCCTTCTTCCTTCCCAGGTGCTGGACTTTGCCCTTGCTGAGTTTCATACCATTCCTGTTGAAGCAGCCTCAGAGGTCCTTTTGGATACCAGCACTGCTGCTCAGTGCATGGGATGCTCTTCCTGACTTAATGTGTCTGCAGATTTGATAAAAGTGTGGTGTCACCTCCTCTGGGTCATTGCCAAGTACAGAATGCTGTGTACTTGTTCCCCACCTCCACAGTGTGTGTAACCCTTCAGTCCCTGACTTCTGAGCCTGATTATCCAGCCAGGTTTTTACCCTTCTTACTGTCCATCCATCCAGGTTGCAACATCCAACTGGGATCATAGAATATTGTGAGACTGTTAAAAGCCTTGCCAAAACCAGCACCAGTCTCCCTCCTTTCTCTCCCTCAAATATTCCATCAGTTTGGTAGCAGATAAGAACAGTATTTAAAACATGCTGTGTTATGACATGGATGTATAAAAGTGCCTTGGGATGTAAATGTTCTAAATGTGTATGTTAAATACACACACACATATATATAGTAGTACGTAATGAAAAATGTGGCAGAAGGGTTTCCTAGATTTTTTATTTTCCTAGGGCACATTTTAAGTCAGAGTTTGAGAAGAACTGTTCACATCTAATTCTTCAAAATTCTTCTTCGTGACTTTATAGAGCTTACCTTAAAATTAAAGAAGATAATTTTGTATATTTTAGTTTAATTTCATAGAATTAGATTTTAAGTCTCCTGTATGCAAAAAGCTCAATATTGAAAGTACTTATAAAGTTCATGAATTTTTAATGTTTTGCATATATGTCCCTCTGAGATCCACAATTCAGCTGAAGTGGGTCTGTGATGAGAAATAGCCAAATCTGACCACCAGAAGATAAAACAATCTTCTAGGTGTCATGATTTGTATGCAGTTCTGAGAGGCTTTATGTGAGACTGAGTGTGTGAATGTGTGTATATGAGAGAGAGGGGAGGGGGCTGTTGGGGGTAGATGCCTGGGACATGGGGTGTGAATGTGTTGTACTGAGCAAGGATGAATCTATATTTGCCTGACTGTGCAAAACATGAAGGCTCCTACACTTGAACTGAGCTCAGAATAAAATGTGTGGGTTTACAGCTTTACTTCTGAACATGTGAATACATGGTAATAATAGGTGTGTTATTTTATCGTAGAAAGTGCCAGGTTCAGAGGCTTTCATGCAACGAATACCCTGTGATGGAACTTCAGCAGTTTCCACTGGCACCTTTTCAACCAGTGAAATGTTGAATGCAAGCCCTGTTGACACTGGTGGGTGTTCAGGTTTTGTTGTTCTTTTGTTGTGAAAAGAAAATTGTGGTTTAATTTTATGGCAAAATGGGTCAAACTCACCAAAGTTCTTCTGAAATAAGCTTATGTCAAACTTCATCAAAGGTTGATTAATACATCTTACAGAGTTGAGTATAACCAGAATGTTTTCTTAAGTGCTTATGATTTTTTACTTTTATAATAATTTAATATTATTGTACATCTGCTTTGGCAAAGGATATTTTGAGTTTTATTATGCAGCTGTAACACTAGCAGCTTTCAAGCAGCAATTTTTGTTTTAAAAATTATATTCACATGATACACTTATAAAAGTTTCCTAATCAATATATATCATGAATTATTGCAGAGCTATGTTTGTCTTGCTGTTAAGAGACTTGTTGCTTGTCATCACCATTATTCTTAAGGACTTATTTGTGAAAATGTCATTTGAATGCCATATTGACTTTTAATAGTTTTCTAGGAAATATGTGTTCTTACTAGTTTTTGTCTAGAGTCTGCCTCTTGATGTTGTTAGTTTTTCATAAAAACAAAACCAATTCCTTTATAATAAATATATAAGTGCTCCTGACAGTATTACGTATGAACATGGAAGTGAGTTTGAAATTGATTAGATAGTGACCCTTGGATTTACTTACCTTGAGGCTTAATATTGAGTTATTCTGACATGCATCTGATTTCTTAAGAAATTTATGTATATGTGTTATTCTGTGTTTATCAATCAGTTTTTGAAGATTACAGTTTTTATAGCCTGAGATTTTGATGGCTCATTCTAACCCTAATTTTTCAAATAATGTTATTTTGAGTAGTAAGCTTTCTAACTCAAGTGACACATCTGTGTTTTATTGATGTAAGAAAGCTAAAGTCATTTCTAAGGTAATTTTCTTGAAATTTTTCTTCTCCATTCTTTTTTTAGTTGTGAAAGAAAAATACCGTTTTTTTTCTTGAAGAAAAATACCAGAATTTATTTGAGTAAATAAATTTTTCAAGTCTAGATGTGTCTTCACCATACACTCAGTGCTTAGTAGTGACCTTTTCTGGTAGCTTTGTGCAGTTCTTCTGTAAGCTTATAAATAATAATGATATAGAGTAAGAAGCGTTGGTGTACTGTTTAGGAACATGATTTTGGTTGTCTTGATCCCTCAGATTTCTAGTGTTGGTATAAAGCAATTTCTGTTTGAGCCCAAATAAAACCACTGTGGGGTGTCAGGAAGATATTTAAGATCACAAGAATTTATATGCAGTAGGAGGTAAAGGCATGTGAGTTAGCATAAAATAGCAGTATTAATTCTTTTCTGATGTTATTTCAGTATTTCCTAAGTCTTCATTCTGTAAAAATGCTGTGTACTGACTCTTCTTTAATTAGATATTAGCAACTTGCATTTGTGAAAATGTGTGGTAAGGTTTGTAGGAGCGTTGACAGGAGACAAAGAAACAAAAGCCCAGAACTCTATGAATATTTCAGGATGCTAAGCACTGTCTTTTCAAATTATGTAATGCAAGTGGTTTGTATGCATAACATCTAACTTATTATTTCAGGATTGTCTTCTGATAGAAGAGAAGGTGGAATTGTGAGAGAAGCAGGAAGCCACCCTTGGAACTCCTCACTTCCTTTTACCTTGCAGCAGAGGCAAGAGATCTTGTCTGGAGTGTCTGAAAGTCAGTTGTCTGAAAGAAAGATGTGTTTTTATAAAGAAAACCAGATAGAGCAGATCTTGGGGAGACCTACTGGGAACTTGGACTCTCACTCAGAGGACAATACACATTTCCGAGGTATTCATTATTTTATGGCATTTTTGTGCTGCTCTCTGATCATATAGAATGAGGAGCTTGCTCAGTGTTAGGCATTGGTCTCTATTATTTATATTCAATTTACATTTTAAAGTCGGTAAGAATTCTACATGCAAGAATTCAATACTTTGATGTTCTTGGAGCTTGGTGTTAGATACATGTTCACAAAGATTATCTAGTGCAGAAACAAAAGGACTGACCAGGTCTCTATCAATTCTGTGCAGCTTCCTGCCGCTGTGGCTGGGGTGCTTGCTACCTGTGCCATTTTTGTCACTTGTTTATGCACAGCTTTCACTTCAGGAGGGTACAGAAATACTATATAATACTTCATTGTTCACAAGGGGTTACATAGTTGGTGAAACTCTGACTGGCTGGTGGAAATTTTATGCTCTCTAGAAAAATTTAACCATTCATTAAAATTAAGAACATTGTTGTTAGTGATCATGAAGATTTAATTCAAATCACTTCTTCCTGGAATGTTTGAAAACCTCAAATCATATAATTATAGATTAATCTAGACCTGGAAGAACCTTCTAGTTAAGTGACCCAAATTCTCCTTCCTGCTCACAGAGCAGAGCCAACTTAGACCAGGTTGCTTACAGGCTTGTCCAGGCAAGTTCTGAGTATCTCCAAGGACAAAGATTCTATACCACCAAGCAACATTTTAATAACTTTCTTCTTTCTTGTTTTTTTTTTGGGGGTTTTTTTTTTTTTTTTTTTTTGTTTTTTTTTTGTTTTTTTTTTGTTTTTTTTGGGGGGTTTTGGGGTTTTTTTTTGGTGTTTTGGTTTTTTGGGGGGTTTTGGGGTTTTTTTTTTGGTGTTTTGGTTTTTTGGGGTTTTTTTGTTTTTTTTTGTTTTTTTTTTGTTTTTTGTTTGTTTGTTTGTTTTTTCTTTTTTTGCATGTTCGAGGAGACTGCATTTTCTTTAAACTGACAGAGAACAGATTCAGATTAAATACTAGGAAGAAATCAATCATGGTGAGGGTATTGAGGTGCTGGTACAGGTTGCCCAGAAAAGTTGTGGTTGCCCCATCCCTGGAAGTGTTCAAGGCCAGGTTGGATGGGGCTTCGAGTAACTGTTTAAGAGGAAGGTGTCCCATAGCAAGGGGTTTGGAACTAGATGATCTTTAAGGTTCCTGCCAAACTAGACCATTCTAGGATTCTCTGTACTGTACCTCTTAAGAGCTAATAGACAGCAGACATTTTTGTACCACTTCCCTCACCCCCCCAGTTCTTCTTTTAAGATTGAACAAACTCAGTTATTTAGCTGCTCTTTGAACATCGTGTGCTACATCCATCCTCTAATCATCCTTGTGCCTCTTTATTGGTCTTTTTCTGTTGTGAGTTTTGTACTGAGAAACCCATACTACTTTTGAGGCAATCTCACAAGAGCTGAGCAGAGAACTTACAGACTTCACCTTTTCATTTAAAGAATAATAAAATTGAATCAGGGTAGCACTTTCTTACTGCTTTTTATACCTGCATTGTTCAGAGTCAAAGAATTGGATGCTGTAACAATTTCATTTTTCAGCTGGTATTTGTATACCTGCAGAATTCTATAGGCTTTATTTACTACTTATAGGAACAACTCATGTTATGTCCATTGTTGGAGGTTTTGGAGGTTTTTTGTTTGCTTTTATTTTGATTTTGGGGTGTGAGTGATGTTTGTTTGTTTTTAAAATAATCTCTTCTCTTATAGCTCTAGAAACTGAACTCTGTTTTCCTGAAATGGAGGGACCTTTTCCAAACTTCCATCACCAGACCTTTCAGCCTTTGGAACCAAGTGTTGACTTCGATACATCATCATCATCATCCTGTTCTCAATACAGAATTTCCCAACACAGTAGAGAATTTACCAAGGTACTGCAGAAAAGATTCTGGTGGAGGAAATGCTTTGGCTGAAGATTTTTGTAAGATTTAAATGCATAATCCCTATACAATTTAGAAAAAAAACACAGTGTATTTTTTGTATATGTAGATTGCTGGTTGTAGCAGATACATAATCTAAAGATCAAAAACTACCTTTTTCGTTTTATCCTTTATATTTCTGAGAAAATTAATCTTAAATCAGTTTTCTTTTATGCCGCTAGAATTCAGAATTTCCTACAGAAAGTCCAGATGTGTCTGCATTTCTAGAAGAAAACTCTGGTCTGAACAGACAAAGAAGCAGTCTGCCTTCTGCTCTTGAAGCAAATGGGCAAAACATTTCATCAGAAGAAGGGTCGGTTAGAGAAAATGTTACTCTAGGTATGTTCACTGTAGTTTTCAAAATCAGCTTTGTGCCAGTGTATAATATATAAAGTATTTTTATAAAGTATATAAAAACCACAGCCCTTGGTGTGGGTTTGAAGTGGGGGCAGATCTCACTCCCCTCAGCC
Source organism: Ammospiza caudacuta (assembly GCF_027887145.1). Classification (NCBI taxonomy): domain Eukaryota; kingdom Metazoa; phylum Chordata; class Aves; order Passeriformes; family Passerellidae; genus Ammospiza; species Ammospiza caudacuta. The sequence goes on from NC_080594.1 coordinate 41,992,519, forward strand.
CTGCTTTGAAATGTGTTAGCTCCACTGCACTCTCACACGCAGTCTCCTCCACCACCTTTAATGGGAGAACTCCTAAATTTTTTAAAGTTCATTTTATAAGCAGTTATGACTGTGATACAAAAGCAGACCAGGTATTCAAGTCACTGTAATGGATATTATGTTACTTATTCCTTTTGTGATGATTTGGTTGGCAAAGAAATGTCAACTCTGGCTGAAACTGTCCTTTTTCAAGTATTTGTTAATGTATATCCATTACTTTGTAAGTTTGAGAAAGGTAAGGAGGTCCCAAAAATTGATATAAATTTTGTTCATGTGGTAGAGTCTCTCTGAACTGAGTCATTTGTCTTTTAAATACATTGTGTTCTTCAAGAAACAATTCCATTTTCCTTTCCCACTGTTAAGTCACAGCTGTATACTGCACACTATGATTTTTGGTTTGATTACAGAACAGCCTTATGTCTCTACAAAATAAAGTGGAGGATACAACAGCAAGTTTTGAGCTACAGTGAATAATTAATTTAGTGGATTGGAAGTTTATGATTAGGTTAACTGCAGCTTATAGCAGGAAAAATTTTTTGAGATGTGCAGTTAAATTTTAATTAACTTGATATTTCATGTAATTCTAAAATTTCCAAATGCAGGTAGTAGCAATCTAAATATTTCTGCAGCAAGAATCAGGTGTTTCAGTGTTTCAAGATGCTCCAGCAAAAAGCTGAACAGGAACAGGAAACATGGCACAATAGTTTAAGTAATAGATGTAGTTATAATGCAAATGTTATTGGTCAGTTATATTTGTGACTTGCAAAGTAATAAAAAGTGCTAGAAGAGGCTGACACTTCAAGGTGTTGTGATTGCAGTTACAGCAAATGGGATTTAGGAAGCTCCATTCTAACTTCAAACTATTCTGTTCCTAAATTGCTTATAGACAGAATCTTTGTGGTTTAACTGCAAAATCTTCCCATCACTTAAGTGCTTTCATAATCCCAAACCAATTATTGTTGTGCTTTAAAAGGAGGGAAAAAATAACATAAGCAACAGCCTAAGCAAGTAAAAACTGTTTTAGATTGTTCAAGGAAGGCTAATATGCAAGTTCCTCATGCAGAGAATTTTCTGTTGATGGCTGATGTTGCAGTGTAATTCTCCCCTCCCCATTAACTGCTGTTTATCAGCAGACAATATTCTTTATTCATGTAAAACTAGATATTTTGTGTATCAAAGAATGCAGAAAAATATCTAAAGGAAGCCATTAAAGGTTTCTGTGGCACTTTCCATGTGTATAAAAAGCCTGGTGATAGCACAATGCTGGAGTCTGTGTAAGCAATACTAGCAAACTTAGGACAAAAAAAAAGTGATGTAGACAACACTGTTGTCTGTTTGGCACATGTTGTCCTGCTGAAATGCCTCCCCAGTAATTAATGTTGATACCCAGTCTTTCTCTTTGCCCAGCCTCTTCTGGGAAAAAATGGTATCTTGACTTCTATGCTCAGATAAAGAAAAATAATTTAGCTTGCAATACTGTACCTTGTAGGAACAGTAGTCTCTGTTGCAGTTTGAATGTTGCTTTCTTCTTTGAAGATTTTCTGCCCAAGTAATGGTTTTCTTTCTGGTTTAGAGACTTTGTTGCAAGCCCAAGAGAGACTCAGAGGATTTCCATTTACAGAGTATAAACTGTAAAATGTTCTGGCTTCCAGTGTAGCTATGTCAGCACCATCACAAAGTCCATCCCTAAACATAGTCTAAGAAGCAGCAAGTGTTGTTTATTGAAGTTTTGTGTACAGTGGTGGAATAATTTTCTGTAATGTTAATGGTGTTATGTTTGAGGAGGCTTTAGCAGTTTTTTAAGCAAAATGTTTCTTCCTTTCTACTAGACTTCTTGTTATACATTACCAAAAAGTCTTCTTATAGAGAGACTTAAGGTGTAAATTCTGTTTTGCTAGCAATAATTTTGACTTCTGACAATTTTCTAAACAGGATCTGAAGAATCTTTTCACCCACTGCAATTAGAATCTACTCTGAGTGATGACTGTCAGAATTCTGATCAGCCAGGGGATGTGAACATTGTGTCACAGAGACCTTTTGAACAAGCGCCTGGAATTAAAAACAGAGGCAATGAGAACTGTGTTTCACCTGCAAGTGAATATGAAGAGCTGTCAAGAAGTATGAGATGTATTAATCTCCAGTGTTCAGTGGAAGATGTGCAGAACAAAAGTCTGATTCACCTGGAAGAGCAAAAATCATTTTATCAACTAGATCCCATACCAGTTCCAATGGATGAAACTTTCCCTCAGCAGTTAGTAGAAGAGACTGTGTCTTCTGAAAAATTACCTTTGGAGGCATTTGATAAGAAGAAGGATGTGAAGCTTCCTGAAAAATCAGTTCATGTAGATGAAGTAAATAAAGCTGTGGAGCTGCATTCTCAGTGCAATATGGACGTGAAGGAGCCAGATCAAAGCTTTCCAGAAGGACAAGAATCTCTGAGGGTTCTCAGAGAAACCAACTTGGAAGACTCAGACATCCATTTGCACCCTGTTGTACAGCAGAACAGTTCTTTGTTCCAAGGACACGAAAAACGTTCTCATCCTGTGCCCAGAAGCTCATGTCATATTCCAGTCTGGGTGAGTAGAACAGATTTCCAAAAGCAGGGGTTTTGTTGTTGCACAAAGTTCCTTTAGGCCTTTAATATCTGAAAGCTTGGCAAATGTTGGTTTTGCAGTTCTAGTTCCTGCTCCTGGAGTTTTGCCCTACTCCTTCTTCCAGATCTTAGCCCTGAGATAACTAGCAGTAGTTTAAATGAGCTGAGTTCCCACAATGGTTGGAGGAGCTGTAGCATCCCTACTGCATCTCCTTCTCTTAGCACCAAGTGATAGAGCTCATGCAGCTGGCTCCATTTAGAAGCCTGAAGGAGGCAAATAAATTACCCAAAGCATAAGCAAACTTAAAGAAATAGCATTGATGTAGCTTTAAAAAAAATTTCCCTAGAATTAAGTAATTTAAGCTTACGGAGAGGGGGAGTTTTTGTAGTTGTTTGATTGCTTTGGGTTATTTGTTTCAGTTTTTCAAATTCTGATATACAAATGTTCTTTCTGTATTTAATTTACTGCTTGGGGCAGGTTTTCTTTTTTCTATATGTTAAATGAGCTTCCTTTTTCTGACAACAGATGTTGCTATTGCTGAAAATACTGGGTTTTTAAAAACTTTTTTCCTTACTAATGTCTTGATTAATTTATTTTCTAGGAGACTGAGTCAGGGCATGGTATTATGGAAGAACCTGAGCTCACTCTGGTAAGCTCCAATGACAGTATTGTAGAATCAGACATTGAACATCCTAACCAAGAGAAAATGAAGGAGGATGCAATGGATAACTCAGCATGTGTGGATCAGTCTGAATGTAATGTTTTTACTGAGGTGAGCATTATCTAATGTGATTCTGGTTTGAACTTAGTATTAATCACAATAAGGAGAGGCGCCCCTGTAGCAGTTAATCCACTGTTGAAAAACAAGCGGTTGTTGTGTTCTCCAAGTTTTGTAACTGCTTTGGATCATCTTGGCTTGATGTTGTGTTTTCCAGACAGATCGAATAGATCCTAAATTTGGGATATTTCTTAGTTACTACTTTGTCATACTAATCTAGATAGAGTTTGGGAAGACTTGCTGCAAAAAACAAAACCATCTTGCTGGTGTTTGCAAGACTGAACTCTATCTTACTAGTTGAAAACTGAATGAGAGTGTGGGATAAAATGACAACTACGGACTAGACAGGAAAAAAAAGGAGAATCCCCTCACCTTGTGAGGATGGAGCCATACCAGACTGCAACAGCAGTTAGAGGGAAAATGAATCAGCTCTTCCTAGCTGCCACACTTAATTAAACTGTGGTGTTCTTCTTGCTGCTTGCTTCTGTAAAGCAAAGGCTGTTGTAAACTGCAGAGGGCTGGGCTGTAGTGAGACCATAGTTTGGGTGGTGAAGCACTGATGTAGAACCAGTGTCTGCAGTGTAGAACTGAGTCTGTTAGATGTACAGATTAGATCATGCACTAATTGCAAGAGCCATCTGGAGAATTGTGTCTAAGGATGGGTTTTTATCAGGTAGCAGATAGATGGGTGAGGTGGAGGTTGGCAGCTGGAGGCTGTACTGCTGCAGTGGGTGTCACCTGCCTCTGGAAAATGGGGGGAAAAGACAGAGCAGGAAGAGGGCGATGGGGAGAACTGAAGAGAGCAGGAGGAAAGGAAAAGAAATTGGATTTGCAGACCTGTATTAAGAACACGCAATTGAAATCTGGTGGGCAAAAGTCTTTAATGGATGTTTTTGGGGTTTTAGATGTTCTAGGGGTTTAGGGGGTGGGTAGGTTTTTTTTGTGGGGTTTGTTTTTTGGTTTTTTGTTTTGTTTTGTTTAAGTTTTAAAATGTTTTTAGAAAACAGCTTTTTCATCCCTATTACCAAAATCCATTTCTGATTTTTCTTTGCATCAGGCATAAAGGCAAAAGCATGTATTTTATTTGTACTGGGTCTAGGCTAGTGGTACAGTAGTACTGCTTCACTCACATTTGTCATACGTGTTAAGCATTTCCAATCCGATCACTGATCCATTTGAAACAGGAGAGAGAATTTTTGCCACTAACTCCAGATGCAGATGATTCAGCATTCGTAAGGCCTGACAGTTCTCCCAAAGCCCAGAGTCCCAACAAGAGTCACTGTCCATCACATCAGACTGCAGGTAATTATGTGGTTCTTCAATACACTGAAGTAGAAAGTATTTTTTTAGTATTAAAATCATCAACAAAATACACCTCTCATTTGGAAAACTCAGAGCTGCTTTTACTTAGGTAAGTGCATCCTGCTGTTCAGGCTTGGTCTGTAGTACCTTTGACCAAGGTTTAGTGTGTGTCAGCATTGACTTGTCTCTTCCTAGGCCAGGTTCTCTCTCATGAAGCTTCAGAATCTCTACCATTAAACTTGTTTGATTTTGTAATGACTTAATTTTGAAAAAATATATGCCATTTTCTGATTTGTTGTCATAATTTATGTACCTTTGTTTATTTCTCATTTTCTGTTAGTCCCCCAAGTCCTATAACCAAAGACCTGTCCTTTTTCCTATTCTGATGGTAGTCTGGAACAGTAGTAAAATACTGACTTTTTGTCCAAGATGAGCTGCAGTAATGTAAAGGTCAGGAATTCACAGAACTTAATTGTGTTGAGGACTTGTCAGGTCTTCACATTTTGATGCATCCAGCTGCTTTTGATGCAGTATTCCTCACAGCATTAGTCTGGGCAGACCTGCTGACCATTACTGGATCCCATAGGTCTGAGCTGCTGCTGGTTCTGCAAGATGCCTCATCATTCAGTGCCATTCTCCTCATGCCATTTACAAAAGTGCTCAAGCTCAGCATTTTAGAAATACCTTGAAATAAATGCATGACTTATTGCTCATTGTTAAAAGTGAGAAATGTGGAGACTTTTCCTTTTCTTTCACAGTGATGCTGCTGGAATTTGCAGCTGCACCCAGAAGTTTACAAATATCTTTTTTAAAAAGAAAGCAGAATTTCATCCAGGAATCTCTGAAAAGAGTAGAAGCAATTAAAAATAAGGAGAGAGAAAATGAAAAGATGCAAGCAAGCAAGCTTCTAGGAGGGAAGTCTGAGAATCTAAGAAGCAGACAGAAGGAGTCTGGTCTTCTCTCTGGTAGGTTTATGTAGGGGGCAATACACAGCATTAGGTATCCCTTCAGTTGCTGTTTCATATCAAAGAATAGATTTTATATTTGCTGCATGTTTGCTATTGCAAACTGGGTTATTCTTTAATTTATTTTCTCAGGGAAATCAGGGAGGTTTGTTTTCCCTCACTGTCTGGCTGCCTGTGCTGTGAAGGCCTTTATTGGGGGCTCTTCGTATTTCACAATCAGCCCAGCTTTATCATCATAAGGTGCCTCTGTAAACCACAGCTGCTTATCACAGAGCAGCCATGTTTGGCAGGCTGGTGCATCTCTAGTGCCTGCTCCTGGGGACTTGGAGGTTGGCTCTGGAGAGCCATGGATGGCCCTAAGCACAGGCAGCAGCCTCAAGAGTGACACTGGAGGATTTATTTTAACTCAGGATGGCATCTCCATTGCTTCGTTCTGCTAGCTTGTTTTGGGTTTTGTCATGTCATTTAGAAATCTTTGAAATATCTCGTGCTTTTGAGTTACCTGAACTAGAGATTTAAATTTAGGATATACTTACAAACATATGTTTGGCTTCTTTTTTTCCCCGTAGGAAAAAATGGTGCACTTGCCAATCAGTTGAAAAAAGTAGGAGAAGTGAAAGTATCTTCTCCAGAGGATAGAAAGTCTGGAGAAATTGAAATGCACCAGCGGACATCCAGGTATTGCATGAACACAAGTGAGAGAATTAAAAAACAACCACAGAAAAAAAGTAGTTAATCTGTGTTCTGTGAAAGCTGCTGCTCAGTCTGTGCTCTTCAGTTGGACCCAGTGGGGCCTAACACTGAAGTGGGAGAGGAGCCAGGTGTGTTAGATGCAGGTACCTGCTGGGAAATGCCCATGCAGAGGTGGCACTGAGGAAGGTCACTGCTGGTGTCACCCTGCTGAGGCTGCTGTGCCACTTAATGCCTGACACAGGGTGAAATTTGATGCCAAGTTCACAGTTGCACTTGGGCACTTAGGAGCAATAACAGGCAACAAGTGCAGCTCTGAACAGGGAGATGATTTGTTTGATGCAGCTGAAAAAGAATTTGAAGGGATTCTGGATTACTGGAACATGCAAATTGCCCCAGCTGATAGCAATTGACCCAGGGCAATACCTTAAGCTTGTTAACCTACTTCATCTTTGCCAAGTCCTTCCTACCCAGACACTGATTTTTGTTTTCACAGACTTTATAATCAGCTTGCAGAAGTAAAAATCAGAAATGAAGAAAAAACAAGGCAAGAAACTTATGCTAAAAACAGAGAAAAGGCTAAAGAGTTTCAAAAGGTAATGATAGCTTGCTACAGTGTCCTCTTGCCCTTTGGTCTCGTGATTTCACTGAGCTTCCAGAGTAATTGAGATGTGGTGTGAATGGAGCTGAAATGGAGACCCTCAAACCATTCTGGATGTTAAATGATGCCATTGGTACAGCCCATCGAGGAATTTTCTTGTGGAAAACAACTGAGCTCAAGTTTTCTCTAAAAGGCATGTCTGCCTCAGGCTGAATTTTTTTGACCTGAGCTTGAGCAAAAAGGCTCCAGCTGCTGTAAAGTCTGTAGCAAACTAATAGCAGCCTTTTTCTTAGTCCAGACTTGACCAAATTTCTATTTTTAAGGTAGCATTCTGGGTTTGGTGGTTTTTGGACTGCTTTGACTACGCTAGAGAGGGTGAGAATCTGGGCATGCCCAAACTTGAAAGGTGCAAGAATCTTGGGGTTTTGATGGGAGCTGTTGGGGAACAGGGTTGAACAAAGGGCCTTGCGCTTGTCAATTCCCCATTTCCTCTGCTGCACCCCAGACAACCAAAAGGAAGGAAATGCTGGATAATCCTCACAGGCTGCAACTACTATGGTGGAATCTAGGCCCAATTGCTGCCTTTAGCCCTGACCAGCTCCCCTGCTTTGTGGTGGAATGAGTGGCTGCTCTTGTTACAGTGCTCTACAGATCCCTTCCTGAACAGAAAAGAGGAATATGACCACCTTCCCCTTGCCCTGTAATCTGTGGCCTCTCCAGACCAGCACTGCCCATTCCTGTTGTGGTTACAGGCAGTTCCCAGGCATGCTAGCTTTAGGGCAGCCACTTCAGCTTCAGCACTGTGGTCTCATGGCTTGTTGTATTTGCAGAAAATGCTGGAGAAACTGCGGGCCAAGAAGACTTGGAAAGCACCATGACAGGGAAAGACTTGGAGCAACAAGGGCACACAGTGGTGTTGGTACAATCCAGGCCCCTGAGTGCTGTAGCCTCAGTGGTGAATGGTGAAGCCATTTAGGAATACTCAGCTTTAAACACTGTGGTCCCCTGTTCAGAGCTCACCACAGGTGCAGATGGACTGAAGAAACAATGCTTTCTTCATTGTTTGTCTCAGAATGCTTTCTTCATTGTTTGTCTCAGACTGAGTTACTGGCCTGAAAGGCTTTTCTTATATGTTAATATTTCAAATAGATTTTGTAAGTAAGTTTTGTAATGTACATGTATAAAATGTTTTCAAATAAAGTTTTAAGGTTATTTGAATCTCTGGGGAAAAGGACCTATCTCCTGTAAAGCTGGATTTTTGGTCTATTCTTTGCACTGTGATTAAAGATTAGACGTATGGTTTCCTATAGTCACAAAGTACATCTTAAAGCATTTGAATGGAAGAACTAGAAATTTACTTCTTCCAAAGAGAGGTTTTCTACACCCGTTTTATGAGCTAAGCACATAACAATTAGGTCAGATTTAAAGCATAACTTTTTCTGTAAACTTTGTTATTAACAGGTGCACTACCAAGGGCTTTCCATTAATGCTCTTTCTGGTTAAAATGCACCTCAGCAAGTCATGGAGTAGTTGGTACTACAGAAGAGACCTTTAAAGGTCCTGTGGTCCAATGCCCCTGCTTAAGGCTCTAACAAGATCTCCCTGGTGCATTCTCTGCTCCAGGAGGGACCCCAGCTCTGAGCCTCTTCACAGGAGGTGAAGTGCTCCATCCCTGTGTTCATTTTTGCAACCTCCTCTAAATCTGCTTCAGGGAAACTCTTAGAAAGCTGATTTTTGATGATTTAACTCTACACTTCACTCATTTCTTTCAGTCTGGTGCAGTTGGCATGTACTGCAGCAGCAAACCATAAGACAAATCCAGTTTGTTAAATTCCATGGACCCAAGTGGAAGTTGTCTGCAAAATTCTGGGATTTTCAGTAGAGCACAGAGTAGCAAGTTAAAATGAATGTTTAATTCAAAAAACTGCAATAAACACGCTAGGGATGGTTCTTTCTTTGTCTGGCTGTGTTCTTTGGAGCAGGCTGGCATCAACATCAGCAGGATCTAAGAGAGGAAACATACCTATTAGCATTTTCAATCCAAATAAAAACTTTTCTAATATCCAATCTAAACTTCTTCTGGCACAAGTTTTTGTTAATTGGCAGACCAACCCCCACCTCACTACAAGCTCCTTTCAGGTGGTTGTACAAAGCAGAAGGCTCCCCCTGTGCCACCTTTTCTCCAGGTGTAGCACCCCCCAGCTTCCTCAGCTGCCCTTCATCCAACTTGTGCTCCAGACCCTTCCCCAGCTCCACTGCCCTTCTCTGCACACACAAACAGCAGCTGGGCTGCAACACTGCTCAAACCACAACTGTAGCAACCCTGTTCCTTAATGCTCCATGCTGCAAGTTCTTGCTTCAGAATGGAACTGAGTAGCCTCTCCTCCACATCACCATCAAAAAGCCCTGAAGGCAGCAGGGTAAGGCCCAACTACACAAGGGCTTATCTCCTCACAAATAGACCAGAGCACACACAGAGTGTCCACGGCATCCTGCAGAGGATTTCAATATGCGGTCACCGCGTTAAGAGCTGCTGGTTTTTCAGCCACGCAAACCCTCTTTGAAGTGACCTTCAATTTCTTTAAAGTCTCAGCCTTTTTGCTAAGTGCCCTTACCTTCACACTCACTTTGGCAGCTCCCACATGGTGTTTCTCATCCCTCTGACACACAGAAGCAACTTGGTGGCAGACCCTAGGAGTTAAGAGTTGGGTTTGGTTAGTACAGGGGAAAAGTGCACCTCGGGTGTAAATTACATGGAACAGCCTATGTCTCCTGGTTTTGTTTGTTTCAAAGAAGCAACCTCTCAGCAGGAGCTCTGGAATTCAATCAACAAATCACGTAACTGGAACTTCTGCTCCCCTGTAGTTTAAGTGCTGAAGGTGCCCAAGGATATATCCCGACACCTCAGAATTTGCTTTTAACAGCAGCAGGGAGTATTGTGTCCTTGACCTGTGTTAAAGCTTTATGCCCAGCAGACTTGGTGCCATATCATGTGGCAGCACAGGAGTCTGGTGGATTTGCTTTATGGTCATGTCCACAGCTCACCAGAAACAGTAACATCCCAGCAGCCTTGGTAATGACCAGATACTCCTCCCACTGCTCTTACAGGACTTCAGTGAATAGCCCAGCTGCCCATCTTTTCCAGTGAAGGACCAATCAATCCTGCCAATACACAACCCAAGTTGTGAACAAGCTCCAAGTATGGCACAAACTCTAAGTACTCAGGAATTCCTCACAACCAACAGCAGAGTTAATTCGGACACCCGTACTACAAATGGCTGCACAACTGCTGAAACATTTTGAAGTATCAATAAACACAGAAGAATGACTCACAGATGAGTGATCTCCTCAGATGCTGCCAAGATCTGCAGTGATAACTACCCAGTTATCTCTGGTACTCACAACCATTCTATACTTAGTTCTACAACAGCTTAGTAGTTCCCATGTTCAGTCATACAAAGCTAATACACCATGTAAAATCATATGGAACTAGTAACTGAGTGCTTACCTGTCAAACTAATTGCTTCCATCGTTTTAACTCAGGGCAATTCAATTCACTTCATTCTGTATCCTCAAGCACCTGTTAGAAAGAATTGAATGCACTTGCTGAGTTCCAGAGGCCAGGAGACAGTTTTCACACAGATAATCAAAATGAAGACAAATGAAAACAGCCATTTTTATTTGTTACATGAAAATAAGTACACTGAAATTCCTTCAGAGGTTAGAGATTGTTTCAGCAAAAATACCTGGTTTAACAGGCACAGCAGACTGGAAACCAAGGATGCCAAATGCTGCACTGCTTTTTGACCATCTGCCCACCAGGAGGCTGCTGGGTGCACAGACCTTTAGCCACCACAGCTCATTCTACATTTGAGCTTCTTGCATGCACCAGAGGGTGCCAGGCAGTAAGAGGTACTCTCCACAGAACTGCCATGCAGCTGAGAGGGAGAACAGACTAACAGGAACAGCAGCTTCAGAATTCTCTTGTGTGAAGATTTATACTTTTCCCCCGAGTACTTTGCTTCTTTTACTTTGAACTCCTTTTTCTCTAGAACAGAATGCAGGGATTTTAACAGTATAGCAGTAAACTGGCTGATCTGCTCAGAAATTAACTCTTTAAACCCCACACTTCAAGAAATTAACCAAATATTGCTGCTTAATACGAAACTGTGGAGCATCCTTATACAAAAAAATGCAGCAAGTTTATGAAGTTACTTTTTAACAGACATCGAAGTGCTCTCTTCTTACCAACAGCCACTGAAACAATAATAATCACTCCTGCATGATTAAAGGGGGGAATTGACTGTTTCAAGCCATCCAGAAAACATGCAGCAAAAAAACTGTTGCAAGTCAGGTGCCTACACAAAAACCTGGGCAAGAGACTAAGTTCAGCCCATGTAATTCAGAATGTCAGTTGCACCTGAAGTCCCAGAACACACTGACTTTTTACTCCAACCAAGCTTTTCCATTTGAATCACTTTTTGATTTGTATTCCAAGCATGTTGCAGTACACCTAAAGGATAACACTGGGCATCCTGCATTCTCAGATTGTACTCTAAGATTTGTCTTGCAGTTTTATCCCACAGAGCTAACAGGTAGTTAAGTGGGTAAAGCCAAACCACAAGTTTATTCTGTGAGGCGTTTCCAACGACATGAACCTACAGGAAAGATCCCATCGGGATAGACCTCAACACTTCTGGTGCCATAAATTAACACAAGAGATGATAAATCAAAATGAAGCAGACTGGGAAAGTACTTGGTACAGATCACAAAAAGCGTCATTTCATGTTGTTTCAAGACATTCTGGGGAAGGAAGAGGGTGAGATACACTAGCACATCCTTCATATTAGCAAGTTTTTAATTACAAGTTAAGTTACCTGAGAAGCAAACATCAATGGGAATTATCTACAGAACTCTGCAGAATCCTCCCTATAAATTTCCTACTGAGTGTAACTTACTGGTCAATGCAAAACTGTCAGTTTAAGCAGTCAACCAGTTCATCTCATTTTTGACTGAGGAATTTATATGAACATTCCTTGGCCAAACTTAGGTTACAATAAATTCTTCCTTTAACAGAATGAACAATCCATTAAGATATAGTAGTGTAAAGTTGAATACAGTCCCTGAACTTTCACAAATCAGTGAGCTTGGTCTGAGAGACTCCTGACCTACTGAAGACCAGAGCCCCTGAGTCTTTAAAGTATAGGCAGAACTTCTGATGTCACACTAACCCTTGAAGCAGCTTCAGACTTTGTGAAATGGCAGCCTGCATTTCTTTCTTCTTCACTTTCCCTAAGTACCTGCAACCAGAAAAGAACAAGTAAAGGTACAAACCAGCATACAAATCAGCAGAACCTACAACAGTATTAAGTAAATTTGTTCAGAAAGGCTCTTCTCACTCACTCTCTTCAGAGCAGTTGAACATTTTGCCAATCATCACAACAATATTCTAACAGCATTCTAAAGTTTGGGGAAAATAAGCTCTCATGTTTTCTGAAACACTGCATTTTCTCACTAAATGAGGAGCAGCAGTATAACCAGCTCACCAAGTTAGACAGGTGGCTGACCTAAAACACGTAAAAAAAAAGTGACACAAACTTACCAAGATGCTAGTTCAGACCTGACATCAGGTGCACTTCCTAAAGCAAAATTAATTGTTGTATGTAAGTAATACTTCTAAGTTTCCTCAGTATTTTAGCAGTTCATCAAGACTTGAGTGCTTTTATCTCAGTATGAGGCCAGGCAGAGTAGCCCAGTTACACTGGCTGAATGCTGATGACACAACAGAGCACTTTATCTGCCATCACACCACAGCCCAGTTCATCGCACAACTACCAACAAGGCCCAGCTGCAGCTGAAGTGACTGGAGCACTGTGGCACAGAAGGTAAAACTAAGGGAGGTACCTCACAAAGAACGCATGGAAGAGACCATTGTACAACACCTTAAAAAATATGCTTTTAATAAACCATCCACAGGAATTGAGCACTGCAAGTATTTTTCTCTACCTGCTAATTCTACTTCTTATAGTACACAGGATACAGAATTGAAGCACATTAACTCACATTTATGCTTAAATTTCATAGTAGTTGCATTTTTAAGTATGTTTGCATAACTGTCCCACTAAGTGAACTTGTTACAGGTCTCATTGTCACCACTGCAATTATGAGTACAGTGAGGAAAGCAGAACCTGTTACTCTTCTAGCCACGTTTTCCAATTCAGACACACTGCAGGTTGTGTCTAGCTGCTGAAGAACGAGGCATAACAACTCCACAATTAGAATGGCCTGTTTTTGAAACCTAGCCAGGTAACTTGGAAATAAACCTGTCTCTAGTGGTCATCTGGAGCGTGGATTTTTGTTTTAAAATAGAATACTTTTTTTTGTTGTCAAAAGGCAACCAAGAAGACTTGAGCTTTTATCTTCATACAACTAGGAAAAAACCCAACTGTTTCCTCGATACTTACATCTGAGTAGAGGCTTTCCAATATGTTCCACACATCACAGGAATGCCCTTTTAAGAAAAAATATTTTGGAATAATGTCATTAGTTAAACTATACTTTTATCCTGTAACAGTTTAAGAGTTTTTTGATGTTATATTTGAAAATCTTCCCACTAATAAACACCAAATCTACTTGTTTCAACAGAAATACCAAGTTTAACCAGCACATCTGCATGAAAACCAACGATGCCAGCTGTTGAAATACTGTAGCACTGCTTTTTGAACACCTCATCAGGAAGACACTGCTGGGTGCAGATACCATACAGTGCACAAATTAGTCTGATTACTTGCTGTGGGAATAGCACTAAACTGTAGAAACCCAGTGGTCTTATGCTGAAGCTCAGGAGAAACACAAAGCTCACCTCTTTTGCTACCATGCTGCACAGATGTCCACTGAAGTGAAGGATTTGTGAATCAGGTCAGCAAACAGCCATAAGAACTCAGGAGATCCCCAAGTAGTTACAACTGCTGCTGCAATGTGAGTGTGCTCATCTACAAAGAAAGAAACAACCAAACTACACTTCTGAAAATTCACAACACCAAACTCTCAATTGACCAGTATTTGAATGAATTAATGCTATTTGAGGCCATGCAAATGTTGTCCCTTCATATAAGTAACACAACTAATACATTCATCAGCTGTGGGTTGCAAAAGAAGGGTTTTTTCTAAGCACTAGGTTCCAGGTTTTTTGTCTACAGCACAAGACAAAACCTGATCAAGTGCTGGAACAGACTGAACACATTTATTTTTTTTTACTATTTTTGAAACAGCATTTGAAGCTACTTCCCAACCGACTACATACTTACTGTTAGCAGCAGCAGAGGCTGACAGTCACCACACTTCCCAGTCTCAGAGACAGGTAGCTTGAACCAAGGCAATTGTGGTGAGGAGCCCAGAACCACATACATCCTCAGAACAACATACACTGTGCCAACCTGATGTGCCTCCTAGTGCAGTTCTCTGCCTACAGCCATGGCCAAGTGAGGTGTCTGCTCCCATCCTATCACTCAACAATGTTCTTGTAAGGTTTCACTACTTGCCCACCCTCAACTCAGTGTTTCCCATGTCTATGGAGTTTTCCTATGCTGTATCCTTACTAGGTGATTTCTTCCATGCTATTCCCTATGTTGTCCCAAGCCATGCAAACTTGGCAACATCCTACAGTAAGAAGCCTTCACAGCCATGTACATGCTAGACTACCAGCTGCTCTCTGCTGTCCCTCCTTGTTCTTGCAAGAGATATGAATTAAGATGGAATTTTACCCCAGGGAAGCCACCAGAAAGAAGCTGCAGCTGTTGATACACCCTGGTACAGAAAGTGTGGGTGAGGCACCACAAAGACACTGAGGGGAAAGTAGTTCCTCAACATCTTCAGCAGAGACAATTCCAGGCAGTGTTGTCTAAACCAAATCAGATAAAGCTGCAGCATTTGACAGAAATGGTAAAGCTTTTGTTTTTTTAAAAAACTGCACTTTGAACTATTCAAAAACTCAAGTTTTTGTTCAGAGAGGCTACAGGTCAGACTGATGAAAGGTATGTAGCACTGAACTCATACCCAGGAAGTTTCACACTCACAAGCTGCTCAGCTGTGGAGCACTGTAATGTGTTTATTTTAGCTATGGAGCACTGCCTTTTCAAAACCTTTTGTGAAATAATGCAAAAAAAAGCTACCTGAAGGAAACAAAACTGAAAACCAAGTAACATCTTACCTTATGCAGCAAGAAAACCAAGAGGTATTTCCTCTTCCAAAACAATATAAACTAGAAGAGAAAGAAAAGCGAAGTGATAAAAACTGTCATATACAGTCAAATAACTGAAAACTACTTAAAGCTAGATTTTAACAATCAATTTAGCAGCTGTAGTAAGTTTGATTTTCATGTATTAATTTATCCAATTCTAATCAGAATCGAAACTTAGTTCATTTCTGAGTCACTCAGCAGTTGAACAGCTGAATTAATCACATGACAGCAGAATGAACAGGACTCCACATACCCCTCACTATGCCCTACCAAGAACCCCACTCCTAGATCCAGGATGAGTCTTTCAAGCCTTTAAGTATTTCTCAGGGAGACACCTAAGAGTTACATTTAGCCATTAATTGTGGACCAGTTTTAGCTGTCATCTTTAAATGCTGAAGGGTAATTTCTGCAGACTTAGAGCTACCAAAGCTGCATTTGGGAAACTTCCTGCCAGAGGTCTGGGACCTTAATTCAAGCATGTCAATAACACAGCTCGACTTGCTGCTCATAATACTGAGCACCTACTGCAAACCTCCTGAGACTGTCAGTTCCATCTGAAGGAAATTTAATCAGCAGACAAAGCCTTTTTGCTCCTTCAGCACAGATTACTTTTACCTGCTGAACAGCTGTCAGTTAGCTGCTGACACCAATTTGGTTAAGACTACCTGAGTAAGGCTGTGAGGTGACTCCTTATATAGTTTTCCTTATTCCCAAGTAAACATTTTAAACATTTACTACTTCAGCTACCAAAACTGCTGCAGGAGAATTCAGCGATATTCAGACCACTTCTAAACACTAGCCATGTTTCCTACTGACTAAAACACCTTTGAGAAAGGTGTTTGCAGCTGGGGCAATGCCTGGCAAGTACTGTTAATAAAGAGCTTTTAGCTTCTGCTAAGTCATGTTCACATCAGAAGCTATTCTGGACAGAGGCGAGAAAGAGAGAAAAAGTAATTTTTAACCCAAGATTCACTATATTGCTAGTTATTTTTACAATAACTTACAACTTCAGATTATTGTATGAGATTAAGGAGCAGAGAATTAGTTTTCTGAGAGTTTATTCAACATGGAATAGACAATCTCAATCTCAATCATACAAAATTGGGCTTTATTATAATTCAAATACATTAACATAACATTTTTTAATAAAGTTTGGTCAAAACTGACCAACCACTTCTGCATTTTTATGATTGGCACTTGACTTGCATTAACCTTTAATTCTTTCTTCAACCCTTTAACTTTTAAAGTATTTCAAGCCTGCACCCCTAAGACAGAAAAACAATCTCCCAAGGACCACCCACAAAGAAATCAGCTACGAAAGAAAGGCATCTAAACTGCCCTTTCAACTTAAGCATACAGATGTATGCATACTTTTTAATGTACACTTGCTTTTCTACATACACATACTTTTCTATCCTGTGCTGTTGTTCCTTTACAATACTTGGAACTTGTCTTCCCATTTTGATTATGTACATTCTGTGATCCATTGGTTAACAGAAGTCACACTGCAGAAGCCAGAACTTCACCAAGCTCATCAGCCACTGAACCAGGAATATTATACTCCTGATAGAGACTAGCCCAGAAGACACTTAAAAGCTGAGCATGAGGACAAAGTTATTCTATTTTTGTCACTGTCTCAGACACAAGCCCAATATACTCACAGTAAGCCAAGTGTGCCTGGGCAGCTGGGTGGAGAGATGAACAGTGACTCCAGACCAATGCTTTAAACCAAACAGGCCCATGAAAATGTATCTGAGGAACAACCACTGCCACCTCGCTGGTCCATCTGCTGTTCACCAAGGTGAGCCTTGCAGAGGCACAGAGTTCTCTTCAGCACCCTCTTCTTCATCCATTATTTCAATCACTTCAGGTGGTTTGGCATGTTTTCTTCGTGGCTTTGACTTTTTTTTTTTTGGGAATTGTGCTGCTTAGAATGAAAGAGCTGTTCTCCTAAGAAAATGGAAGACAGAAGTAGTAACAAGTTTAGTTTTGAGATATTTAAGATTTTAGTAGTAAATGTGCATATTTTAAGAACTCTGCAGGGAACTGCAGAACTCCTATACACTTCAGCATTACACTGAAGAGAAGTGTGGACAATCAACCTCCTTCTGCTTTAACAGATCAGAATTCAGAGGTCACACAACTCTGGATCTCAGCTCAAGAACTAAACATTGAAGACATTATCTACTAATTCTTTAACTTCAGAACAGAAAAGCCAGAATGTTTCTCAAGTTAAGGAGTGCTTACTTACCACTACTCTGGCATCAAGGTGTTCCTGAGTATCAGAATTCAAGCTGTCCTGATCATCACTGAAATAAAAAAATTAGATCAAACTATGTACTTTTATAGAACCTTAAAACGTGTTAACTACAAGCCCTTAAATGAACAGTAGCTGAAAGACAGCATTGTACCTTTAACACTGTCTTTTTGGCTTTCTAAAGGTTATCAGTGTATTTACAATAGCAAGTATTCTTGCTGATTTACTGATCTTTTTATTGCACTAAGCTAATTGCTCAACCCTGAAGACCAAAGATAACACTTTGGTTTTTATTAATGTAAAAAAGTAATAAATTATCCTTTAGTATTTGGTTTAGAACACTGTAGTTTATTTGGGATAACATTAGAGGAGTGCATTTCAGCAAATACTTTAATTTCTACCAACAATTATCAGTCTTCAGATCAAATTAAAAATACTTCTTTCTGTGAGAACTATTAAGTCACAATCTACAAACACATAATATCCCAAGGGGTAGAGTGCTTTGTTCCCAAAATAAACAATGCTTTCAAAGGTTAAAAGGACAGGAGAACAACAGAACTTGATACACACATTTATATGTTCATAAAGCACAAAAAAGCAAAGATGAACTTACTCTGTCTCCTGAATAGGGGAAATGGGGCCTTCATCATCTAAGTACTTGTGCTTCCGTAACACCATACACTCTTTTTCTAAGTCATCACTGGCCTGAAGGGCTTTTAAAGCTTTTTTAAGATGTTCTTCATATTTAAGCACTTCAATATACTTGAAATATCCCTTTGCAGCTGCTTGCTGTAGGAAAAAATACTCAGGTAAGACCTTAAAAGTACCACTATAAAAAATTTACATTATGAACTGATGTAACATTCTATCAACACCCATATATATTCTTGCAGTGTTTGCTTTAAAAGGTATTAATTTTACAACATCAAGTATCCTGTTTAATAGAAGTAGAATCTGTTTTATTCTTAAAGAAGCACAACAGAGCCCATTTCAATTCACAATTTTTAGACTAAGTAAATATTTATCCCACATAACAGAGGACTTACCTCATAGCCAAGAACCATCTTTAAGGGAATATGTTTCTCCCCATAATATTTTTCAACAAAAGGGAATTGAAAACCTCTGTCTAGGAGCCTCCTCTTTTGTTCCTGAGGTGAGGCTGTCAGTGGGGGCCTCCCCGTGGGCATCTGGGTGCTCTCATACTTTTTCTTGCTCTTCCGTGCCTGTATTTTGTATTTTCGGTGTGCGGCGGCTTTGAACTTCCTTCCCCTGAAGTGATAGGCAAAAATGGCCTTCAAATTGAATTTAGACTTCTGCTGCTTGGGAACTTCTAATGATTTCCCTGGACTTTGGGGAGACAGGGAAGAATCTGAGGAGCTTTCATTGTCAGGTACCTCTGTACCAGATTCAGCTTGTTGCCATGAAGATTGAGATCGCCTTTTCTGCTTTGTAGATGCAACGGAGCACTCAGGACGAGCAGCACAGACATCACTGAAGAAGAAATAAGTATTTACTTTCAAAAGAAGGTTCACTTTTATGATACATTACACAAGTTCTCCACAGGAAAAATTCTGGACTAGAGACAAAAGCTTACCTTTCTGAATCACTGCTGATCAGTAAAACCTCAGCTGAAGCAGCTGATGCTCTAGACGTGCTGTTGGGATGATCTGCAGACTCCTGAGGAGCAGCTGCCTTCTGCCTTGACTGCTCTGTTCCTGTATTCCTTTGCCATGAGCACACCTCGAATGGCTCCTCCTGCTGGTGGCTGATCAGCTCCTGGGCATCAGGGTAATCAGAGCGTGAAGCCTGGGACTCATCTGTATCAGTCATGTTTCAGTTTGCTCTAAAAGGCAATGAGAATTCAAGAAACTAAAAAAAAAAATGTACATTAATCAGGCAACAAACTTCCTGCTACTCCACTCATGATCACAGGGTAAACTTAAGAACAATCTTGAGGAAACTTGAGCAGAGATTTTCCTATGAACCATGACCAGTTACATTTTTCATACTAACATTGAAGTCACAGCCACTGAAGATAATCACAGCATAACTGAGATCAGAAAATTTGTGAATCTTTGTAGTTCAGCTCTTGCCCAAAGGAAGGCAAACATCAGTGGTGCAACAGATTGTTCAGAGACTTACTGAGCTCAATTCTGAATATTTTAACCCTCTCTACTAGGGCAGAGTTTGCCTCCAAACAAGCACGCATACACATAGCCAATGGCGTCTTATACTTGAAAGGATATTGCAGTTTTAAGTCATACATAAATATTTACTTCACTGTCATTTAAAACCTTTAAATTAATCCAAGATAGTGTCATCATGAGAAGCGATGCCATTTTCCTTTCGTTCTTTTGTGAGCTCTAAGATACCTAATCATCTCCTGCTCTCAACAATCCACCACCCATTTATTTGGCTATCAATCTCCAGAGACCAGCCTCAGAACTAAAATGTTAATTTTCACTTGAATCTGCAAGACAACACAGTCCAGCTCTTTGGTGGCCCAAGTCTATACAAAAAGGACTGTAACACACAACAAAGGAACTTAAATTTTCCTCTGTATGAGCCCAAAGCTATTTTACCTGTTAATCATTTACTAGCCCTGTAGACTTGTATCTTTCTAATTTTACTGTGCTTTTTAGAGTTTTACAAACTCATCATCATACCCATTAATATTTCAAATGTTATTACACAGTTCAGCATCTGAAGACATTAGAGCAGTTTATACAATGTCCTCACATAACCTGCAGCACATGATCCTGAACGCACATGCACATCAAAGGATTAGACCCAGTCAAAATTTAGGAAAGACAGGTCCCAACTGACCCACCTGATCTCCTTCTCTGACCAGTGTATGAGGCAAAGGCTGTGGATGCTGTCTGCCTGCACGTTAGTAAAGCTTTGGGACAGCATTTCTCACAACATTCTCCTGGATTAACTGGCTGCTGATGGCTTAGATGGGTGCACTGTTCACTGCATGAAAAACTGGATGGATGGATGGATCCCGAGAGAGTGGTGCTGAATGGAGTTATATCCAGCTGGTAGCTGGTTTTAAGTGATGTTCCCCAGCAATCAGTGCTGGGGCCAGACCAATTTCATGTCCACTGACATGACCTAAAAAGGGGATTAAGTGCACCCTCATTCAGCTGGCAGGTGACACCAAGCTGGATGGGAATGATCTGCTGGAGGTCAGGAAGGCTCTGCAGAGGCGCCTGCACAAGCTGGATTTCACTGAAGCCAACTGAGTGAGGTTCAACAAGGCAAAGTGCTGGGTTCTGCACTTGGATCACAGCAGAAAAGGCCCTGGGGGTGCTGGTCAACAGTAGCCCAGTATGATCCCAGGTGGCCAAGAAGGCCAATGGCAACCTCGATCAGCAATGGTGCGGCCAGCAGGAGCAGGGTAGTTACTGTCCCCCTGTACTCAGCACTGCTGAGGCCACACCTCCAATCCTGTGTTCCTTTTTGGGCCCCTCACAACATGAAAGACGCTCGTGGCAGCTTTGCTATGCCTTTGCAGGCACACTGCTCACGCTGGCTCACCCCTGGCCTGACAAACACCAAGCCCAGAAACGAAACCAACCCACGGCATGGCCAGGACAGCAGTGCCCCTGAGCGCACAGGCCCTGCCGGGTACTCACAAGGCGCAGCTCAGCATCCTTCGAGGTCTCTGCCGCAGCTCTGGCCTGCAGCGCTGGCACAGCACGCAGATGCCTTAGGGAAGAAAAGCAACCATGTAAACTTGATGAAGGCCTAACAAAGGCCGGACACACCCGTCGCCAGGCTCGGCTGCCCGCAGCGCCCCAGGGTCGGCACCGCCGAAGGCCTTTCGAAGGCGGGCAGGCATCAAGGCATCACGGGCCGGGGACACCCCGGGACACCGCTCCGCGAGGCCCCTCACCGACCGCCGCCACACGCCCCAGTCCTCGGGGCACGACTCCACACCGCCCGGACTGTCCCTCCACCCCCGGCCACCGCGGCTCCGGGCCCCGGCAGCGCGGATGGCGGCGGATCCGCCCGCAATGACCGACTGACCTGCGCCCGCCGCCGCCCCGCCGCAGAGGGCGCGCAATGGCCGCCCCGCCCCTTAAATAGCGCCGGGAGCTCGCGAGAGGCGCGCGGGCCGACGGGAAGGAGGGGCAGGAGGATGGCGCCATGCTGGGAGTGGCAGCGGGGCGGCCGAGCCCGGGGGCGGGGCCGAACGGGGCCGAGCCCTGCCTAGCCGTGCCAGTCCCGGCGGCAGGGCCAGTCCCGGCGGCAGTGCCAGTCCCGGCGGCAGTGCCAGTCCCGGCGGCAGGGCAGGTAGGTGCGGTGGCGCGGCGGCGGCGCTCGGTGCGTGGCAGAGATCAGGCAGGTCCCGGCTTGCCGCGGCTTCCCGCCCGGTGAGAGGCTCCCGTCCCGTCCCTGCTGTGCTGCTTGTCCTTCCCCCGGCTCCTCCGAGCTGGCAGCTCCAGCCTGAACAGCCCCTTCCTTCCCCCGCAGCTATGCCAAGCGTGCCGCCGCCTTTGGCGCTCCCTCGCTGCCGTACTCTCCGCTGCCCCTGCCTGCCGGGACGCTCTCTGTCCCACGGAGCCCAGCCTCGCCTGTTGCTACTCTGCAGTGACCTGCCCCTTCCCCAAATCCCAGCCGCTCAAACAGTTGCCTCTGCTGCCCCGCAGCCCTCCTCTGTCCCGTACGGGATCTCCTCGCACCGCCACAGGCGAAAAATACGGCTCCTGCATCTGTGGATGTCTTGCTCTTCTCGTGTCATCGCTAAATTTCTCTCTCACAACTGCCATCTTCAATTTTTTCCACGAATATTTCTTCCCCCACCACCCCCTCCCCGACTCATGTCTAGCCTGCCTATAACCTCTCCTTTTTGGCTGTAACTCTCCAAGCTAATTTCAATTCAGGTTTTGACAATAGACACCCCACACACATAATGAATCTAATGTTTCACGTTTCATCTGCCTTCTCCTGGCACCTGGCTACTCTCTCTGATGTTTTCTTCCCACTTCAGAAGTAGACTTTTAAGTCTTTACATACTTGTTGCCTCCATTCTAGTTGCATCATCCCACATCTATAATAATTTTATCATCCCTTTATATTTTGTGTTCTTTCTTTGAAATTCTTCTTAGCAATTCAGTGTCATTGCACCCCTCCATGATGGATCTTAATTGTGTGCTGTTGTCCCAGGTTCTCTCTGTCCCACACTACACAATTCACTCCTCTGTGAATATTTGCAGTGGTGGGCCACAGATTTACTCTTTTGTGTCTTTCCTGGTAAGAACTACTGTCTATCAATCAGATTTGGTACATCAAATTTTTCCACAATCTTTCTCTCCTTTTGTGATTGGAGGGAGCTAACTTATTTGAATACTGTACAAGTCTTGTCTCTGCCTTTTGCACAACAGCAGTTCTAGCTTGTCTTCTCAGACTGTTTCAGGACAACCAATGTGTTGAGTGCTGGCACAGCCTCCTCCTGGATGTGGCAAAAGGTTCTTGAGGGGATGAGGATCATCTAAAACAATGCTCCCAAAGCCATGTTGTCACTTTCTCACTTTCTGCCTGAGGCTAATTACTCCCTTTCTTGGTGCACACTAGAAGTCTTGTGGTATGATTCACTCCACCTGACATGAGGCTTCTACCAGAGGCACCAAGTCCAGCCTGCTGTTTTCTCCTCCAGAGCCAGAGGAGGGATGAAATCAACTGTGGAGACAGATAAGACCAACTAAGATGAGAATTACTATACACAGGTTGCAGTCTTTCTTCCCTTCTCTATTGCTTGCCACCCCCAGTAATTTGGGGTGGCTGAGCACTAAGCTGAAAGATTTCGGTTAAGTGACTGCTACAATCTCCCCACACTTCTAATTTCTTTTTTTTTTTTCCTGCTGGTTTGGTTTTCTTTTTTCCTTTATGCAGACTCAAGAGGCTAAGGACAGTTACATTTTTTGACAGTCATAAAAGAGGATTTTTTAAAAACAGATGCTAGAACTCTACATAAGCAGCTGTCTCACACCATAGTCCTTCCTAACAAAGACTCAGTCAGATCTAGGAATGTAGTTAGGATTTCCCTTTTTCCTTCTTCCACCTGAGATCTGGGTAAATGGGACCCATTTTATGTTTTATTGCTGTGTGTAGCAAGTATGTGCCTAAGGAGTTAATGATTGCTGCAGCTGATTTTTAGGTAGTGTACAATCAGTTGTTTCTGCCCTGACCCAGTGCCTTGCCCTTCTAGCTGGCTTTGCTTTTGCATGGCTGACTGAAGTACACTTCATTTCTGAAGTGGCTCTTAAACTCATGTTCAAAACTTTTTGTTACAGTACATACTTTTTTTTTTACATACTTTTTGTATGTGTACAGAGGCTGATACTGCAGAACTTGCTGGAGTTGATTTCTATTTTGCTGCTAGCCTGTTCCTCTCTGGAAGGGGAAACACTTGCCCAGAAATTAATTTGAGACCATGTCACAGCTCGGGTTGAAAGTCCACTATTGCCAGTGCTGGAAAAGTAAACATTAAATTTGGGAAGACCTTAGGAGGCAGCTGATATGCTCAGAAAAGCTCAGGTTCCTTTCAAAACTTTTCTGGGACTCCAGGCTTACAAAGACACTCAAATCTCCTGATCACTTCATCTGCATTCAGTGTAGGATATGTTTTCCCTACACCCAGCTGTCAGCTTGAGGACCAATATGTGTACTGCTCTGAGCCAGCTGTAGGGCTGACAGACTCATCTTCTCCCAAAATGCATAAGAAATTCAACATCAGTATTGAAGCTGTCAGTCTCTCCTGTGATGCCAGAACTACAGTTCTGTGTTTTCTATGTATTCTAGAGTGAAATTGAAAAACAATTAACGTGTTGAAAGGAGCATGTTTAAATTGTTAAACTATTATGTTTGTTGGCAGACCAGTCCCTCTGCAGTGTGCTGTACTGTAACTTGTTGCCTGAAGAAATCAGCAGCCATCAGGAAATGGCCAAAGTTGAAAGGTTTGCTTTCCATGTCCCAAGTCTGGAGGAGCTTGCTGGGGGTAAGTAATGCAACATGTGACTTTATACAAACTTGTAATGTACTCTTCAAACTTATCTTAAAGCTCATACCAAAGTCTTTCTACAGCTAGTACATGCAGAATTCCTGCTTTTAGCACACTGAGAAGTGAAGAACAGCACTATTTCTCTATATGTGATGATTTTCTTAGAGCAAACAATGATTCCTCCCCAAGCCCCTATGATATTTAAACATACAGATGGTCTCTCAATTCCTTTAAAACTGCTAAATATGCAGATTTGTGTGCAGGTCATGAAAGTTTGACCACTACACACCAAACTGCTTTACAAATACAGAATCATCTGCCCTCCTCTACCCTCCAGTATTTCTTTCTTTTTCAGGACTGCTCAAAACATAGCTGACAAGATGCTGTGTGTCATGCCAGATCCTCTTGTTTGAACCTAGTTGGCTCCTCCTTTGGTCTTAGACAATGTCTTAGAACAGGGCTGCAGGAAACATCTTCTGTAGTTTACTTCTTTCTAAAGCCTTTGCAAGATGTGCTGGGAATAACAGAATGGCTGAGGTTGGAAGGGACTTCTGGGTTCAGCCCAGTTGCTTATGAGTTTCTTTTCTTGCCCTAGTAGGAAGAAATTATTCCTTCTGTCAGCCTCTCCCCTGCAGCAGAAATACTAAAGGGTTTTTTTGCCTTTCAGATTGATCCTCAAGTTCAGTGTCTGCCACTTTCCTGAATCTGTGTCAGTGTGACATTTCCATGTATTGAGAATGTGTGGTCCCAGCAGTGCCCTGGGTGGTTCCCAGTGCTTTTCTCACCCAGTCAGATGGAGGCAGTAGGCCAGGGCTGCTGCAGAGAGCACCACATATTTGCAGTAGAACAGCTTGAAGGAGTATCAGAAAAATTTCATCACAAAACAGAATTTTCCTTTTTTTCCCTGATCTGTCCTGAGGATCTCCTGTAAGCTGGGAATTGTGTTGCTGTTCAGGTTTTGGGTATAATTTGAGGAGTGCCCTTTTACTGTCCTTGTCCATATGCCAGAAGGTACTGAGATGTATTTAGAAATGTACCAAGTACCAGCTACTACTTTTGGTCAAGAGCTTGGTAAATCTGATCTTAAGAAGTATGATATGGCTGAAATCCTAACTGGAGGAAACAAAGGCACAGGAAAGTCTTTGTAAATAAGGAACCACCTGATTTAAAGACTGGATGTTCTTTTCTTTAGTTTGAGACACCTGTCAAAGCAGGCCCCCAGGCATGAAAGAACCTGGACCTTTCAACATAGTATTTGAAGTAGTGTATGTGAAGACACTACTTCACATACACTACTAAAGGTTTGGAGCTAAAAAATTACACTACCCACACTAAAGGTTTGGAAGCTGTTTCCAAACAATGCACTCAGATAATCCTCCCTGTTGATTGAGTGACTTTGCAAGTTCTGAGCCTAAAAAAACTTGTCCTTGATATGAAGTAAACCAAAAATTTTAAATTTGGTTCATTATCACTAACACCATTCATTATCTGTCTTGCTGTGACAGTGACACTTGCCAGAAAATCTCCACAAGAGCATAAACATGATAGGCAGTATCCCATGGCGGTAGAAATTTCCAGACAGCAGAGACGGTTTGAGATTATAATCAAGCTATTGCAACCTGTCTGGTTAATGTATGTAGAGAACTGATTGTTGCTTCAGCTAAATCTTGCTTCCTCCTTTGCTCTTGCATCATATTTGACTGTGATTGTAATTGTCTGCTCTTGGAAGCAAACCCCCTGCTGAATGAGATTGAAGTTTAGCCATGTGACTTCACACTGTGCTGCTCCTAGTGCTCCTTGGAGCAGTCAGTCAGTGTATTTCAATGAAAATGGTTTTTAAATTCTTAAAATTAATTAATGTGGCAAACAATTATCTGCACAAACTTCTGCTCCTCTCTGAAGCTATGTGACAAGTGTAGTAGTGTTGTAGTAATGTAACAAGTGCCTGCAGACATTTAAATCAATGGAGTAACTTAGGGTAAGCATAAATAATGTATCTTGCAGAAATAAAGCCCAAACAGATACACTTATTGTTGTTAGAAACATGTCAGACTCTTGGTAATTTTTCATTGTCAATAATTTTGCCATTATTCTTTATTGCAGTTTTGCAGAAAGGGCTTAAAGAGAACTTTGCTGATGTTCAAGTCTCTGTTGTAGACTGTCCTGATCTGACTAAGGAACCCTTCAACTTTCCTGCTAAAGGTAACCTAGCATTCCTGTCTTTCACTAAGACTTCTCCAGTTTTTTTGGCATGATCCTTCTTAGTTTTGATACTTTAAAGATGTTTTTCAGGTAAAGCATATGCATGAGAGGAGAGCTACATTTCATTTCTGGATTAGTTTCCTAGTTGATGTATGAACAAGGACAAGTCATTACTAAGTACTTGTGATATTTTTCTTTTCTTAACCTATAATTGCATACATACTTATTTCATAAGCTTGATTTAGTGTACTGAAAAGGTTTTGAATTCATTGTTATCTTTCAGATGGAGAAATTTTTTAGAACCATGGTAATCACTATCTGAAGCTAAGGAGTTGTACTTTCATTAATTTTTAAATTGCTGGCATTCATGTATGTCAGTAAAGTGAACCTGTCTTATTCTGAATGGGATTCATCTTGTTTTACACTAGCTGTCTGGAAGACAGACATGTCATCTGTGCTACTCATCTGAGTTCCCTCTGGCATCAATGTGAAAGAAACACCTCCAGGAGTTTATTCATCCCTTCTTAAAATACATATCCAAATAAGTGGGATGAATTGTCCTGAGATAGCTTTCAGCTTTGCTAAAATTTTGCAAGTGGAATCCCAGTAGAGTTCTACTGTGTGGTGAGGGCATTACTGGAGAACTGGCAAATGGAAGGTGTTGTCCACTCTGGGAAATTTTTTTATGCTTAGAGAATGTTATTTTACAACATGTTGTGTAGCATTAAATCCTACTGTGAATAATCTTAGGCCTTGGACTTCTCGATAGTTCAACACTTTATCTTAGCATGCTAGAGAAATAGTGTTCTCAAAGGTTTGAGAAGTTTGAGGAACCAGGTCTTTGGTGGGTTAGGATGCATGCTTATTGAAGATCATTGGGAAAAAAAGATTTTACCAAGCTAACTGGCTGTATTTTTCCAGGAATCTGTGGAAAGCCTAGGATAGCAGATGTGGGAGGTGTTCCTTACCTCATACCTCTTGTACAGAAAGAAAAAGTGAGTTTTTCTCTGTAGCTGTGGGGTTTAATACATTTGTCAAAAGAAAAGCAATAAACAAAACTAAGGACTAAGAGATACTAGGATCTAGATACTAGAATTCTACACTTGTGAAATACACTTTTAGTGTTTAATGAGACTGATTCTGATGTGTGTTGTATGTCACAAAATCTAATAAGAACAGTAATTCAGTCTTGGAATAAAATAAGCAGGGAATATACAGGTAGAATCTATCTTTTAGCAAACAAATGGACATCTACCAAATTTGTTATTACTAAGCATTCTGTTCAGAAGCCATGTTCAACCTATCAAAATTTTAATGAGGGTGAGTGTTGTGAATTAAATGCCTCCAGGACTGCAGTGCACAGACTGACAATTGCAGATCAGAGCACCCCACCAAAATCATAGAATGGTTTGGGTTGGAAGAGACCTTAGAGATAGTCTAGTTTCAACCCCTCCTGCAGTGAGCAAGGATGCCACCTACTAGGTCAGGTTGCTCAGGGCCCCATCCAGCCCAGCTTTGGACACTTCCAGAGATGGATGTATTGTTTTCTTTTGCAGGTTTATGATCTAAATACAGTCGCAAAGGACATAGAGCTGCCTGGAGCTTTCATTCTTGGAGCTGGAGCTGCTTCATCCAAAGTTCTTGGAATAAATGCTGAGGTCAGTATGTAAGAGTGATGGTTGTCAATGAATTCATGGAAGTATCATAACAGTAGAGCAGTATCATGCTGGGTATTCCCTATTTACAACAATGCATTAAATAAACACTTTCACGCCACAAACACATAAACACATTAGAAGGAATTGAGATGAGGGGCATCCACTGAGGTGCATACTTCTTAGATAATAAAGATTAATTTTTAACTTGTAATTCTTCAGGAAGCATGCGGTTACCTTGAAGCACGAAAGAAACATGGTTTTTGAAACTGATTGACAAAGACCTGACCACAGGTTTTAATTCCAAGATTTAGAAATATTCCTCAAACTTCCTGGTAAATGCCTTAGAGATACTCCCTGTCTTTTGCCCTCTTGGATGACTTTGTTTCACTGTTGTGAATTTTAAAGACACCACATAGAAAGTTATGAACTGCAGGAGGGGTAGGAGACAAAAACTATTGCCTATGGAGACCTTGGTTAATTACAGATTTTTTCAGGCATAAACCTTTGGTCTTACTGTCTCTTTTAGATGGATTTATTGGCAGATGAGATAGTCCATATGAACATTAAATTTGGGCCACTGTAATAGTGGTTGTTACTGTACACTGAGAGCGTATTACATAGAATTCCAATACTTGCATGCAGACTATAGATATTTTTTCTTTTTTTTTTTCTTTTTTTTTCTTTTTTTTTTTCTTTTTTTTTTTTTTCTTTTTTTTTTTTCTTTTTTTTTTAACACTAGCATTCATCTTTATATTACATTAAGTTTAATTGTTCAGAAAAAGTAGACCTGTTTTCTGGACCTTTCAATTACATTACTATATTAGTGCATTTTTCTTACCAGTACAGACCTCATCCTGAGAGACAGAGCTGTGTGATGAAGAGGATTTTTTAGTGGGATCATGGTCCAAAGCTTAAATCACATTTATGTGAGTTCAGCTCACTTGGCAGATTCTTACATGTTCTTATTGACTTATTCTTATATATTCTTTTTCCCAGTTTATCCCTATTGTTCAAACTAAGAGTGAAAAAAAGCCTGCTGTAAATGGGAGCTACATTGCTCAGATAAATCCTGCAGATAAAGGGTGCCTGCTTGAGAAGTACAGCAGTAAATACACTGATTGTGAGTTTGGACTGTTGGCCAACCTTTATGCCAGCGAGGGCCAACCTGGTAAGGTGTGTACTTCCATCTAAGGTGACTTTGCAGTGCTTTGTGACTGACTGGAAACTCATGGTTCTCTTATCAGCATTCTGTGATAATAGTAAAGTAGTAATCCCACAAGAGAAACATGCAAAAATAAGGAACTGATGCCAATGACTGAGGGGAAGAATTAGTGGAGACAGAGGCACTTGAATTTTTGAGGGATAGGTATTAGTTTACAAAAATTTTCCCATCATAAATCATTCATCCAAATCCAATCCAAACTAGCAGTGACTTAAGGTAATGGTGCAATTACTTGTGTAAATAATACATGGGCACTTAGGTAGTTTTTTGCACAAGTGCTTCTCCTGACACAGGCAGCACTAAGAGGTGCTGGCATAACAGCTGAAAATCCGAGTGCTGCATGGAAACTGAACAGCCTTCTCTGTTACCCAGCGTTTCTTTCTGATAGAGTGGAAGCCAGCTGGTGGAGAGAAGGGAGTTGCTCAAGTCACTGTCTCATACATAGGTAAATCTCTTGCTGCCCAGCTCCCTTTACAGGCAAAGCTAGCATTGAACTAACTAAGGAAAAGAGAGCTGGTCACAAACTGGAAAGATGCAGCAGCACTTGCATGGAAGCTTATCCTTTCAAAAAGTGATCTTGGGTTATCAGCTTGGGAGAATTTAAGAACAGCTTTCACAGACCTTTTCAGACTATTGCAGCAGGAGGTGGCAGTAACAAACTGACTTTATCTTCCAGGTCATTGAAGTGAAAGCCAATGGAAGAACTGGGGAGCTTAACTTTGTGACCTGTCTGAGACAAACTTTAGAGAAACACTATGGAGAAAAGCCAGTTGGGATGGGTGGTACGTTTATCATTCAGAAGGGGAAAGCAAAGATTCATATTATGGTATGTTGTTCTCCATGCATGTAACTTCCTTTGACCTCCTGAAAACAGAAGTATAAATCAGGGTGTAACATCTTAGTTCCTTCACTTTATATTTTTAAATGTATGCATAAGCTATTAGGATGGGCACGGTACTAAAGTCAGGAGTTGACATTACAAAATCAGTGTTACAAAACTAGTAATTCTGTTTTAGTTGGCATTAAGGCCATCATCTTTTGAAATCTGTGTGCAGCTAAAGAACTGGAGAACTATTGTAAAATGAATTGAAATGAAATACGTGAACTCAGAGGATACTTATAAGAAGCATTAAAGTTTTTAAAAAATAACTGAGCTTCTAAAATGTACCAGGAGGTGGAGCATCCTCACTTCAGTAGTTCTCCCACTACCTGTGCAATAAAAGACATAAGATTCCAGTCGCTTCTTCTGGAAGAAACAGAGTGATGGACACTGTGAGCTTCTTTCAGTCATTTAGGAAAATGAACAGAATAGTGGGGAGGGAAAAAGTAAAGTTGCTAGAGAAAAGGTATCCTGATGCAAGTGTCTTCCTTTTACTTAAAAAGCTTTTATTTTTGCTCTAGCCTCCAGAATTTTCTTCTTGTCCCCTGAATACTGATGAGGATGTGAATAACTGGCTCAAATTCTTTGAAATGAAGGCCCCACTGATTTGTCAGCCAGTAATAGTTTCCAGAGATCCGGTGAGTCTCTTATTTTCCTTTCTAAGTACAGACTGAGGCCTGTAATGAATTTTGTCTTGGATGTGATTTTCCTTTCAAGAATGGGAGTGTGTATATATATATATATATAGTGTTCAGCTCTTCCAGAGCTCAGAAAATGATTGAGAAGCTTCTTATTTCTGTGAACTGTTTGAATTGTTTGAATTGAGGATAGGTCAATCTGTTCTGAAACCTATAGTGGTTGTTCCTAGTGGATTAATTTCATGGTTCTGTTGCATGTTGCAAGTGTTTGCATCCCAAACCCAACAGTACGGTTTACATTCACTGCTGGCCACACTGGGAGAAATGTCAAGAGCATGAAGGGTGGTTCAGCCACCTGTTTATGTAGTTCACTTTCATAACAACTCCCTCTGCTAATGCTGTGTCAAAAGACATGAAGCATGTGTCCTGTTGCTGATGTAAATTAAAGTCTGCAAAGCCTCATGCTGGAAACTTACCTAGCATCTTTCACAAGCACCAAGTTCAACAGCAGATAATTCAGGATAAGCACCAATCTGGTTTAAAAAACCATTAAGGTGTTCATAATTAGGAAAACTATTTGTTTAAAAGTAACCAGAAAACCCTAGATGAAAATGGCTATTTTATAGATAACAATGCTGTCATAAGTAATATTAAAATGTTTTTTCCCAGAGGTAAGTGGGACATACTGTAGGCTTAAATATGTTGAAGGGTGTGATTTTGTTGTGTCATTATGTGGCAGCCTTTGGCCTAAGGCTAAACTGTATCTTCCCATAATCCACTGAGGCATCCTTTGAAAGCATCCATCAGCAGTTGCTCCATTCAGAATCAATGCAATTCGTGTGCTGGATGCCTCTGGGTTTCTCCTGTCTGCATCCATTGCAAGCTCAACAGCACTTGGCTAGGCCTGTGGTTGTGGAAATGTTTGAGTGTCACTACAAGAAGACCAGGACACCATGGCATTCCAATGCCATAGCACTATGGCATTGGAATGCGATGGTCCACCTACCCTATCCCCTTGCAGCCCAGGAAACTAATCATGTCCTGGGCTATGTCAAACTAGGTGTGGCCAGGTCAAGCAAGGGGATCCTTTCCCTCATGAGACCCCAGCTGGAGTGCCACATGTAGCTTTGGGGCCTGTTAGAGCAGGGCCCAAGGAGGGCCATGAAAATGAGCCGAGGGCTAGAGTACCTCTTCCTTTGAAGAGAGACTGGGAGCTGACATTGTTCAGCCTGGAGAAGAAAAGGCTCTGCAAAGATCTTATTGCAGCCTTCCAGTACTTAAAGGAGGCTTTTAGGAAAGATAGAGTGAAACTTTTTACCAGGACATGTAGCAACAAAAGAAGAGGCAAGGATTTTAAATTGAAACAAAACAGATTTAGATTGGACATGTGGAAAAAATTTTTAGGCTAAGTGTGGAGAGACAGTGGAACAGGTTGCCCAGAGATGCAGATGCCCCATCCTGGAAGTGTTCAAGGCCAGGTTAGATGGGGCTTTGAGCAAGCTGGTTGAATGGAAGATGTCCCAGCCCATGACAGGATGGTTAGAATAGATCATCTGTAAAGGTCTCTTTGAACCCAACCCATTCTAAGATAGATAAAACTGGTTGTGTTGATCTCATGGTTTAGGATGTTAGTTGCTATTTTATTCATTTTTCTTCCCGTATTCATCTAAACTGGCTCTCAGTATTGCAGTAGAGACAGTCCCTTTATCACATGGGCCTGTGGCAATTCAGTGCAAGGGTGTTTGATTTCCAGTAGGGGTTCTTTGGTGTGACTGCATTATTTAATGCCAGTGGAAAGAAAGGTAGGGGGAAAAAGGGGTTAAAAAGGACATCTCAGTCAGGTTAACACCGAAAGCTGGGGGCTGTCAGGGTTTCTAAATTCTTTTGTCTTACTGGTTTCACAAGTGTCTTGCAAGTTTTCACTGCTTAACGTTGGAGATGTGTGGAAATGCGTGTCAGGATAGACTATCCCATGACTTAAATGCTGTTCCCATGAGCGCGTTGGTGACGGGTTTCTGTGCGGTGCCAGGGCTTTGATCTGCGCGTGGAGCACACGCACTGTTTCAGCCACCACGGGGAAGGAGGGCACTACCATCAGGACACCAGCCCGGACAGCGTGCAGTACCTGGGCTACTTCCAGCCCGCCGAGGTGCTCTTCCGCATCGACCGGCCCCAGGAGACGCATCCCGTCGGGAGAGACTGAGCCCCGGCCGATTGCATCGTCCTCAAGTACAAACGCTGATTTTTGTAACGCTTTCAATTATCACTGATCAGATTTAAGAATAAATATGAGAATAGTCAGCTGCCGCCTTCTTAATTGTGTCAAAGGGCAGAACTTGGTGTATGTGTTTCATTGGAGTTAGGACCGAATTTAAACGGTAATTTAATGGCAATGTTACTGTATGTTTTCCTTTTGTTTGGTTGAGCTTCCTGAGTGGCCACAGCAGACCATGGGGAACTAGAGGTGAAGTTATGTTTAGAACGGGACATGAAACCAACTTCTGGTCAAAAATAAGGCCGGAGAAGCAAACTGCAGCAGCTCCGAGCTCCGGCGCCCGGCACCGTCCCCTCACTGCGCTGGCCCCGCCCCCTCCCGAGTGTCTCCGGAGGCAGCCGAGCCCACTCGGTCTGGCCCCGCCTCCTTCCGAGTTCACTCCGAAAATGGCCGAGCCCCCTCGGCACCGATCCCGCTCCCTCGCGACCGCCTCCGGAAATGGCCGAGCCCGCCCGGCGCTGGCCCCGCCCCCTGCAGGGCCCGCCCCCTACCGTGTGCGGGCGGGGGTCGCTCCAAGATGGCGGGCGTGCCGGCCGTGCGCATCAGCATCGAGTCGGCGTGCGAGAAGCAGGTGCAGGAGGTGGGGCTGGATGGCAGCGAGACCTACCTCCAGCCGCTCTCCATGTCCCAGAACCTGGCGCGCCTCGCGCAGCGCATCGACTTCAGCCAGGGCTCCGGCTCGGAGGAGGACGAGCCGGGCTCGGCGGGCCGGCCCTGGGCCGAGGCGGGCGAGACGGAGGATGAGGAAGGTGAGAAGGGCCGGGAGCCCGAGCCCTCCCGCCGGGATGCGGCTGCTGGAGGCCCGCCGCGCTGAGGCAGTGCCGGCCTGCGGCTCCGCGGGAGGTTGGGCCTGGCCTGCCTTTCCCCCGGGGCTGGACACAGTGTTCGTGACCCAGCCCCAGTAAATTGGAGAGGGAAAGACAATACGACATCAAATCTATTGTTGTCATTTCATGCCGTTATGATCTCCCTGTGGTTCAAAAATCAGCTTTACACGTACCTTTTTAATGTCCTTTGGTTTTCCTTCCTTTTGTTTTATTTTTAGGGTTGGTAAAGTTCCAGCCATCCCTCTGGCCTTGGGATTCAGTGAGGAACAACTTAAGAAGTGCCTTGACCGAGATGTGTGTGTTGTATGACGTTCTTAGCATTGTGAAGGATAAGAAGTTCATGACTCTAGATCCTGTCGGGCAGGATCCCCTTCCTCCAAAACAAGTATGTTGTACCTAGTTGAGCGCTTTGTGTGGCTTGTTGCTGAAGATATTATTCCTGTGGACTTTTCTTTTTCACGTGTGATCAGTACAAAATCTATCAAAATGTTCCTTTTGATGTGTTAGTGCAGTGCTTTGAGGGTCAGAGTAAGGCTGGAGATGGGAGTTGAGATCAGTTTCAGAAGCCTCTTTGCTGAATCTTTAAGTCAAAATGCTACTTCCAACTGTATAATGGTGGTATGAAAGTAATTCTGAATGAATTACTGGACATCCAGCAAAAACAACATATCAGTCACTGTCAGTTAGTTTCCACTAATAATAAATAAATATTAATTAAAATTATATAATAATAATAATCATCATCATCTTTCATGAATAAAGTGCAAGTATCTTGTTGTTGTTTTTGGTACTAGAATCCTCAGTTTCTACAGCTGATTTCAAAAAAGAAGTCATTAGCTGGAGCAGCTCAAATCCTGTTGAAAGGTGCAGAAAGATTATCCAAATCAGTTGCTGAAA
The DNA here is from genome assembly GCF_027887145.1 of Ammospiza caudacuta. Classification (NCBI taxonomy): domain Eukaryota; kingdom Metazoa; phylum Chordata; class Aves; order Passeriformes; family Passerellidae; genus Ammospiza; species Ammospiza caudacuta. Next base: position 42,027,589 of record NC_080594.1, read on the forward strand.
ATCAGGAAAATAAGCGACAAAGAGACTTCAACTCTGAACTGCTAAGACTGAGACAACACTGGAAGCTGAGAAAAGTGGGAGATAAAATTCTTGGTGATCTGAGCTACAGAAGTGCAGGTAAACAGTAGGATCTTTTTTCACAAGAAGGGATATTTTATGAAGTTGTCTTTTTGTAACTGGAAAAAGAGATGGAATATATCTTAATAAATTATTTCAATGTGAATTTATTTATGAGACAGGTTTATAAAGGGAGAACTCTTGTTTTAGTATCAGCAAAAATATCTTGGCATCTTCAATCCAGAAAGTGATTTTAAAAGCTAACTGTAGTATTTTACTAAGAATTTGTTCAGGAAAACAATGCTGCATTTGCCATGTAGTTGATCAGTTGACAGGCAGACTTTGTAAATCCTTGGCTTTTATCTATGTTTAGTGTGTAAAGCATTAAAAAAAACAGTGAAGAGTTGGTTACTTTTTTTTTTTTTAATCAAAGATTAGAAAATCCTAGAATATCTCGAGTTAGAAGAGACCCAAAAGGCTTATGATGTCTCACTCCCTGCTCCCCAGAATTCACACCAGATAAAACAAAACCATATGACTAAAGAGTGATGTTGAAGGTGGATTATTGTACCTGTTATTCCTACAGTTGAGAAGTGATGCTGAGGATATGCCTTAATTCATGGATTACATTTAAAGGGGTGAGCAGCCCAGGGTTCTAGAGGCCGTTATGGAGTGACAAAGTGAATACAGATCACACAGAACTTAGGATGTAGGTACAAAGCAGGCATCAGGACCAAATGTGTTGTGTTCCTGTTGGCATTGGTGAGGGAGGGGGAGGACAAATTGAGATTTGTTCATGAAAAAGCTGTAGATGTACCCCCGGCTATGTATTGTTTCTAGTTGATTTGCCCTGAACTAGGTGAGCTGTGTCCTGGATGAAAAAGATGTACAACTAGGACAGATATGGATATCTGCTTTTATCAGTCCCTTAATGACTGCCTATGAAGTTACCTTTTACAGTCAGAGCAGGGTCACAGTTTTAAGATTTCTAGGCAAACATCATCACAATTCCTTTAAATCAATAAGGATGTTGTACCTTTACCTACCTGCTTGCAAAACTTCACACATTTACTTTATGTCTTTTTTCAACCAAATATCTTTTCCTTTTTTCTCCTTCCTTGTACCTAATGACTCAATTTCAAAAAACTCTCAACTTCCTCCCATAATTATTGAATACTCTGTGTTAACTTACTGTAAAATATTACACATTGCACAGTGGAGGATTGACATGCTGGTACAGTGGCATAAGCTTTCTTATTTACCTGAGTTTTTTTAAGAAGTCATTAAGAAATGTGGCTCAAGTGCAGATCTGAAGATTTGGAGACTCAGAATTACATATTCTTCCAAAACAGAAATATGAGCTTTTTATTTGCAGAAGGTTCTCAATATTTAATGTGTATGTCTTTGTCCTTTTTTTCCTCAGGCTCCCTTTTTCTTCATCATGGCACATTTGAGGTGATAAAGAACACTGACATTGACCTGGATAAAAAAATACCTGAGGATTACTGTCCTTTGGATGTTCAAATTCCAAGTGATTTAGAGGGATCAGCATACATCAAGGTTTGTCAGAAAAACCTTAATAACCTAGTGGAGTTTTGTTCTAGAATTGTATGCTTGCAACAGAGAACAAACATTAAATACTGCTCCCTCTTGCCTAGGTTTCTATTCAAAAACAAGCACCAGACATTGGTGACCTCGGGACAGTCAATCTCTTTAAAAGACCCTTGCCAAAATCAAAACCAGGTACAGTTCATATGTTGTTTTAGGAATATGCTCTCAAGGAATGAGTTTGCATATGATGGTTGTTTGAAAATTTCAGCATATAGCTGGGAAGAAGAGTGAATAAGATTTCCCTTATTTAAACTGAAATGTTCTGTTTGGGTGCTGCTTGGGCTTTGGAAGTTATGCTTTCAAAGCATGCTCCTTCAGTTTTTCATGTGTTTATTCAGTTCTGAAACAGAATTATTAGGGTTGTATTTTGAGTATTCTGGAGCCCCTTTTGGTAGACATTAAAAGTTTGAGCCCATAACTGAAATCAAACCAAGGTGTTGTGTTTCAGTGAGTTACATCCCATTAATTCAGCTGAACTAGTGATTGTTCACTCTTCACTCTCCCCATAATGCATCATTTGTGTCTGTTGCTCAAATGTTTTATCTGGATCTGAAACTCTGCTGGTGGTCTGTGTGTTAATTACAAACAGCTCACCTGGCAGTGATAGTACATTGATTCATTTAATATGTGCCAGTATGGGAAGTTGTAAACTTTTGGGTTAAAAAGCCATCCTTTACTCTGTAAAGTTAGAAATAAACTGGCAGGATTTTATTTCACAGTTGTCTGATACAGATGCTGGTGCTGTCCTGAACATAGAGTGCTGTACTATGAGGTGTTTCATATGGTATTGAGGGTACATTATGCAGCTTGTGTGCTTACTCACTCCAGAATCTCCCAAGAATTTTGGGTCTCTAAACACTGTGAAAGCACATACGTGCACTGAACATTACTGGGTAGTTCATCATAGAGTGAATTTAATAAAGCTGGAAATATCATTGAAAGTAAGCTAAAACTTAAGGAACAGAAGTTCATAAAGAGAGGCCTTCACAAAAGCAATGGGAATGTAATACACTGTTCCATAAGGGTGTTGCACTTCACAATATACATGTACAATATGTGCAATATAATGTGTAAAATTGAATCAAAATTAGTTTTAGTTTTACTCTCAAGTGCTTGCTTAACTGAGATAAAATTCTGATAATACTCAATTTGGGTATAAGACACTGACTGCTTTATCTTAGTGGTTATACCTGGCTACTGCATAATATTTGGCATCTGAACAAAAAGGTGGCTTCTCTTTGCTCTTCCCTCCTGCAAACATTGATTTATACTTTTCAGGTTCTGCACACTGGCAGACAAAGTTGGAGACTGCACAGAATGTTCTTCTATGTAAAGAAATTTTTGCCCAGCTGTCACGAGAAGCTGTTCAAATTAAATCACAGATTCCTCACATTGTAGTGAAAAATCAGATAATTTCCCAGCCTTTCCCAGGTAGGAAGCTTTTTAAGATGCTTAGCCTACAATTGTTTCCTTAAATACTGATTGATGCCACCTTTTTTAACGCTCTGTCCTTACAAAAGAAAAAATAAACTCCTTGATTTTCAAAGGTTTTGAAAAACAGAATTTCAGCTAATTCACAGTAGTTTCTAATGTACTCTGTTTTCCTTTGTGGTTGTTTTTTGTCAGCAGCACTTAAAACTGTCAGATGTAATGCCATGTGCATGTGGCAGTTTGGAGCTGAGCATAAGTCATTGCTCCTGGATTGCATGTAAGAAGAAATTTAAGACTTGAGTTTATGAGTCCTCAAAAGACTAAAAACCTAAAAGCCTCTTCAGTGAGGATAATTAAACAGCATAAAGGTGGCTCACAGTCAGTGGTGAATCCTCTGTTCTTACAAGGGCTACACAACCCTTTGTATCATGCAAAGAATATGTTTCTGGATTGCTTAAAATGTGTCTGATAGTTAATCACTCCTTCTTTGAGAAAGGAATGGGGTCCTGGGGACTTCTTTTTGTGTGGGATTGAGTCATAGAAATTGATGTGGAATGCATCTGGTGAGTTCACAGTTGTCAACACTTCAGTGAATATCAAGTTTTACTTGCCTTTGGTGCTGTGCTCTCCACCATCATTCTTTGATTTTTCTCTGATACAGTGAATACTTGTTGTTAAACTACTCAGTATAAAACATGAAGAAGTTCTCAGTAGCAATCTTGAAAATTGTCAGTGCTCACTTTTTAAAATCTTTTTTTTCCCATCTGCTTTGTACAGGTTTGCAGCTGTCTATTTCTCTGTGTCACTCTTCCAATGATAAAAAGTCACAAAAGGCTGCTTCAGAAAAACAGAATCCAGAGGATCATCTCTATGTTCTGGAACATAATTTGCATCAACTTATCAGAGAGGTACTGCATATATGGCTGAAGAGTTTTTGGGCTTTGGTTCAGCCTTCTGCCCAGTGTGTGGCCCTGGTATAACAGCCAAGTGCCACTAGAGGCCAGTCCTTCTCCATCCATTTGTGGAAGGCAGCCTGCTGCTTGGGTTTCCATAGGTGTGGGTGGTTTGGGAGTTCCAGTTAATGCTTTCTTGGCATGCTGGTTCTTTACTTAGCCTCAGACCTGGCTGCTCACTTCAGAAAAGCCATATGAAGCTTTTCCAGTAGAGTTCATCAGTTCTGCCCTTTTTTGTGTCTGATAATGCTTACCAAGCCCTGTCAGTGAGCATCTGGTCAGCCATACCCTCATGAAGGAACAATCAATTGCCATAATAGCTTTGTTTATTTGAATGTCCACTTCTCTGCTTCAGCATCTTGGATTCTTGAATAACCTAGCAGAAGCTGGGGTACAAGGTTGAGGTTATCTCTCTTCAGGAAAGAAGCCCAGTTTTGCATCTCTAAACCATGGAAACCATGTTCCAGAGAGTGTTCACCTCTTTAGAGCATGGCTCTGCAACTCATGCAGTCATGTGGAACAGTCCAGTGTTTTAAGCACTGATTTAGGGTTCATGAAGCTTTTGTTCAGTGCCCACCTTTCCTGTGAATTTCCTTTACTTTGGACATACTGCTAAAACTTTCTGTACTTCAATTTTTTTTGTCTGAAATACTTCCTTTATTTTTAAGTGATTTTTCTGTCTCCATAGATGTATATAAGGAAGACTTATTAGTTGGAACTACTGGCATTGTACCAAATTTTTTCTAGCTAGCACTTTTTTTTTCTAATTACTTTCTATAGGGTTTGAAAGACACATAAATTGAGGAAGCAAAGTATGAAGAACTATCTTTAAAATGCTGTCAGGCTGAAAAAGTTAAAAAGTTCCACTTTTTGAAAGCATGTACACTCAAAAAACTTGATGTAAAGCAACATATTGTAGGATACATAATATTTCTTGCAGATACATTATTTGGTGCCTTCCTTTTATAACATCTGTTGGTTGTTGCAGTGTCACAAGCAAACCCTGAGCTCAACAGTGATGCCACATCCAGCTAGTGCTCCTTTTGGCCATAAGAGGATGAGACTTGCAGGGCCCCAGGCTTTTGATAAAAATGAAATCAGTTCTTTACAGTCGAATGAAGGACTTCTGGAAAAGATCATAAAACAGGCAAAGCATATATTTTTGAGACGAAGGTGAGTCACAAGATACTCTTGTTACAGTAACATAGAATACAATTGTCTATTTTAAGTGTTTTTAAAACTAGCTGCTGTTTCTTTCATGGTTAATACGGTCTTTTTTTGTAAGTACTAAGAACCAAACATTATGAAAAAATATGAGAAAACAACATTCAGCTAGTAAAAAGAAAAAATACCAGATTTCTTTGAGATCTTTGTGACACTTGCAACATAAGCTGCTGATAATTGTCCCTACTTATCTCAAAGTGCATAAATCCTTTTTAGTATTCTTAGCAGTGCAGTAGCTAATACTGAGTAATACCACTTCAATTGTGCTGCAGAATGTATGAGAAATGTACAGAATAAACCGTACTTCATTAGCACCAGAACAGTGCTGAAATGGAATTTTGATCCACATGTTTCTGTTAAATCTAATAACCTCTTTGCTTCCTGAAAGCAAGATAACAGCACAAACTGCCTGGATTACTGTGTGTGGAATATGGCTTTATCTTCTAGAACTGCTCGAACCATTGACAGTCTGGCGAGTCGGATTGAGGATCCTCAGATTCAGGCTCACTGGTCCAATATCAATGATGTTTATGAATCCAGTGTTAAAGTTCTAATAACTTCTCAAGGATATGAGCAGATATGCAAGTAAGTATGAGAGTGCATGTCCTTTTAGTTGTAAAGGCATTAAGCAAAGGCAGCACGTATTTACATTGTGCTTTAAAAGTTTAGATTCTCTTCAGACAGACAAGTAGGAGTCTGTTATTTGTGTGTATTTGTTTTTCTGACTTCACTGTAGGATGAACAGTCACCTTAAGAAAATGTCACCCACTTTACCCTTTAATGAAGATATCTTTAGTACATCTTTAATTAGTACAGTTTTCTCTCAAAGAAGAAATTTAAGATAAGAGTGGACACTTGGTGGTGGCGGGGTCGGGGAATTGCCTTTGGATAGAGATGACAGAATTCAAAGTATCATTTGATGGTACTGCGTTCTAAACTTCCAGTCCGGTCATCGAAAGCTAATCTGCTCAGTCCTGGCTTGGTTGCATATGTACTAAAATGTGCAACTCCTGTAATTCATGCAATAATTATGCATGTTGTTACTGAAATATGAGATTTGATGTTCCAGAAATAAATGCTTGCAGACTGACCAGCAGTGAATTCATTACTGCATCAACAGTGTTTTCTTAGAGCAGTGCGCTCTGGCTGTGACTGCAGTATGGGGCAACCTGCTGTGGGGCAAATGACTATTGGTGCATTTCCAGTCTTTATCCCAGAGTACATAAGCTGCCCAGGTTTTGTCTGTAGCATAGAACACACCATTTTCCCCTGCACAACTGGCAGGAAACTTGGGTGTGGGACAGGCAGGGAGCTGTGAAGCTTCCGTGACCTGAACAAATGGTAGGCCAGGTCTGGGAGCATGCCACAGAATATGTCACCTGCCTTATAGAGGCAGCTGTTGTGGTAACTGATGAAACTGCAATATTTGGAGTTGCTGTCCCATTCTGTAGGCTTTGCATCTGTCTTAGGAATTCTTGTCAATGATTGGGTGGGATTCTGTGTTCTTAGTTTCCTGTTTTCTTAAGTGTTTTAATGCTTTTTGAATAAATATGGATCTTGTCTTCAAAGATCCATTCAACTACAGCTGAACATTGGAGTTGAACAAATCAGAGTTGTGCATAGAGATGGAAGAGTTATTACATTGTCTCATCAAGAGCAAGAACTGCAGGATTTCCTTTTATCTCAGGTAGACTCACGTATGTTATACTTCCCTTTCTCGTGATGTTTGGGAAACAGAAAGAAGTTAGAATCTCGCTTTCATCTATGTAGAAAATATTTAAAAGTTCAAATTAAGATAGTGGAGAAGGGAAGCTGGATGACTGAATTTTCACTATGTTTGTGTAGAGTCTTTAGCAACTGTTACTAAAATATATTGCCATTTTTTACTAGGGTCAGTAGTCATAGTAATTTTTCCCTCCAATTTAAAATGCATTTCTTTATGCTGCTCATTATGGGAGAAGCAAGTCGGTGGTAATCATAGCAGACAATAAAGTATTCTATATATGAAACTTACTGTAGCTAAGTTTTTAATGAACCCACAATTACTGTCATTTCAACATTGTCTGTTAATGCTCACTTTACATCTGTTGTTACTAAATCAGCTGATACTTGAATGAACTCTTGTTTTCTTAATTGCTTAGAGCAACCTGCTGGTTTTATTCAGAAGTAACAATCTCCCCACTATGCATTATAAATAGTCAAATACAGGTCTTTAATAACAGTGGTTGGCCTGTTGCAGTTACATAAAACTCCATGACACAGAAATCAAGTTGAAACAGATTCTGCTGAGGTCGTGTCTTTTTGCTCAAGTGTTGTCAGACTTGTTCACAGAGAACTGCTGAATGGTGCTGGATACTTCCTTGTTAGAAGGGTTAAGTCATGATACAGGAAAACAGTAGCATTTAAACTCCTAAGCTGTTAGAACTCAGTGCTTACACTTGAGCATTAATGGAGATAATCATGCATGTGAGGACCTCAGCTTTTTTTTCTGAATTTTTTCTGCTAATACTTTCTCTTATTTTTATATATTTTACAGCAGAAGTCTTGTTTCTGTTGAAATAGAGGATTGTTTGCAAACTAATTTTCTGAGACCTAAATAAAGATTTTTGTAAATTGATAGCATCATTTAAAGCATCATTTAATAATTTAAATTTAAATATAAGAGCATATACCAATGAAAAATTCATTTAACTGCATAATAGAGTGGTCTTCTTTTCTGTGGAGGAACTAGTCTAAATCCAAATAACACAAAAATATTAAAAAAAGTTCTCTGAAAGTAGAGAACTTAAAATTACTTTTATAAGTAATTATTGTACAGAAAACAGACTTTCTAAACTACATAAGCAATTCTTTCTATGGTCTGCAAATATTGAACAGTAAACAAACCTCTTGTTATGTTGCAGATGTCACAGCACCAAGTACATGCAGTTCAGCAGCTTGCAAAAGTTATGGGCTGGCATGTGCTGAGTTTCAGTAACCACGTTGGTCTGGGGCCAGTGGAGAGCATTGGCAATGCATCAGCAATAACTGTAGCATCACCAAATGGAGACTATGCCATTTCAGGTATGTTCCCTCGTGCAAACAGAACTCAGATCTTTCTGAGAGCATGTATGTTTGTAGAATATTTTGCTATAAATTGACAATATGCTTTAAAAGTCTACAGACTATCTGTTTTGTGTATGGAATTGACATCTAAATAGAATAGAATCAACACCTTGCCCAGGAAGCCACTTAATATAAACCTGATTTAATTTACATAGGCTTGAAAATATTTCTTACAGTCACTGTGGAAAATTATATGTATTATATGAATACATTATTTCAATATATTATTTTGATAAATATTATGTAAATATTTGTTTATATAATATATGATTATAGATAATTAGTTATATGTATTATTATTAGCATAGAAAAAAGCGATTATAGAAACCATCAGGATCCTGAGAGAAGGGAACAAGATAAACAACAGAATCACAACTCCAAACTTAGGGAGAACAGTTTGGTCTCTTTAGGAATCTTTTTGAAAGAGTCCTACGGGATATGATCCTATGGGATGGAAAGAAGAGGGGTCCAGGAGTGCTGTTATTATTGTTTTCAGGGGTCACCTCTTTCAAGCTCAAGTATGGTTATTCCTAATGTTCAGGAAGTTGTGCAAAGGTGACAGAAGACCTGTATGTATGGACAAGGAGCCCGTGGCAGAACTCATGACATAGGAAGGAAGCTCCAAGAGATTATCCCTCCCAGGACAACTACTTATATAGAGAGACTATCCAAGCATGCATTGATAACGATAGGAAAGCTAAGGATAGGACAGGAATGTGGTGAGGGATGTACAGGGCAGCAAGAAGAGCTTCAACAGGTATGTCAGCAGCAAAGGAAGGATTAGGGAAAATGTGGGACTGCTGTTAAATAGAGAGAGTACCTGGTGGCACAGGACATGGAGGAGGCCAAGGTACTCAGTACCGTCTTTACTTTGGTCTGAAGATTGGCCTTCAGAAATGGATCTGTGAGACTCATGGGAAATTTTGGAACAAAGATTCAGCCTCAGTAGTGGAAGACCAGGTTAGAGAACGTTTGAACAGACTTAGACATATACAAGTTCATGGGACCAGGTGGGATATATATCCATGACTGCTGAGGGTGTTGATTGATGTCACTGCAAGGCCACTCTTGATCCTAAAAGGCCAGGCTCAGGAAGGGCTCCTGAGGACTGAAAGAAGGCAGATGTTGCATCCTGTGTTCAAGAAGGAAAATGTGGGGACTTGCAGTCTGATCAGTCTCATTGCAATTACTGGGAAGATGAGTTGGAAAAAAATAGTCTCAGAAGAATTCTCCAAACATACTGTGGAGAACATGGTGATGAGGAGTAGTTGGCATCAATTTGTGAAAGAGAAATTATGTTCAATCAGCCTGATAGTTATCTCTTTATAGAAGGTTAGCTTGATAGATGGGGGAAAAGCTAGGTGGTACCTCTCTAACTGTTCATTTAAAAAACCAACACACACCCGTCCCCAGCATGAAAACACAGAACCCATCCAAGCCAGTGAAGCACCACCACCCCTCCATTAGTCTCACAGAATTTTGTGATTAAAATTAACTGCCTAATGACTTAGATCCTGTCTCTTTGAGAGAAATCCACTAGAAACAATATGTTTTTCAATAGAATAGTGGGGAATACATCCAAAGAAAGAATGAGCAATGAAGCCTTTGCCCTTCCTGGCATCACTGGGGAAAAAGAAATGCATTTGTTAGGTGAATATTTTGGGGTTTATTAAAAGTTTCTCTGTCTTGAGCTAACCAAGAACCTGCAGTGCGAAAGCAACAAAATCATAGAGAAGTGGGAGATGAGAGAGAAAATCCAGAGAAAAAGCTTTGAGAAAGAAAGGAAGAGAATTTCCCTTGTTTGCTTTCAGCATATTTGTAATTGAGTAGGAGTAAAGGATAGAATACAGCAGGAAGAATATTCAGTATGAGGAATGCCTCCAGTGTAAAAGTGCTCATTGAGATCTCCTTTCCCCACAGTCCGTAATGGCCCGGAAAGCGGCAGCAAAGTCATGGTTCAGTTCCCACGGAGCCAGTGCAAGGATCTCCCCAAGGGCGACGTCCTGCAGGACAGCAAGTGGAATCATCTCCGGGGGCCGTTCAAGGAGGTGCAGTGGAACAAAATGGAAGGGCGGAACTTTGTGTATAAGATGGAACTCCTCATGGCTGCCCTAACTCCTTGCTAGTGAAGCGTCAGCCTCTCTCTGAGGGCTTTGAGGTGTCTCTGTGCAATGATAACTGCCAGTGCAGCAAAGGGAAATGGGAGCTATGGGCCAATACAAGAAAGCAAAATCAAATTTGTTTCCTGTACAGAAATAACCATTTTGGTATTTGTAATAAAACCTTTTTTGGTGGCATATAAAATACATACAATTTTTTGTAAAAGTTCCTTTCAGCTGTATCTTTGAAATTTGCTCTGTCCAGAGTGACATAGTAATTTTTTTGTTTATAAAACAAAATTTGGCAGTCCTTGAGTTGATGCATTCTTGAGTTGGAATTTTTGTACATTGATGGGGATTCTGGGTGACTCCTTTCTTTTTGAGAAATATGTTTACTTAACAGTTTCATTTGAGAGTGTTACAAAGTCACTGCCTGTAGCAAAGTCTTTCCTCTCTGATGGCCTGTGTCACGTTGACTACTTGCTTGTTTTTTGAACTTGTTTTTTACAAGAATATAGAGGAAAGGGCCTTACTTGGCTGGCAAAGTTCTGACAATTTTAGTTTGTGGGTGACTTGTGACTTAGTGACTGTAATAGAAGGACGTAACTCTCATGCAGTGAACCTCCACACTTGAGCATCTGGGTCTTCCTTCTGCATTCTCCATGATTGGTTATTATCCAAGGAAATAATAATATCTTCCCGAATATCAGCTCTCTTGAGTTCTTTCAAAACAAAAAAGTCACTTTTTTATAGTTTTGGTTGTAATTTTAGCCTTCTTGAAACATAGTATGGTGTTCAACAAAGCTTTCATTTTGTTTGGTACTTAAGTGCTAAGGGTCTTTTTTGCAACTGTGTAAACTGGTTCATATTCATGTCTGTATTGTCTTATGAGGTGTCTGTCTATATGTATATATATGAAATTCTTGCACATAAACATGATCAAATTGAGCATCACACTTCCATGGTGACAGTTGTTATTTTGTTGTATTTTCAAGTATAAAGCATAATCATAGGAAAATAAGCAGCAAGCTCTTGCTCAGCAGGTATCCAAAGCAGTTCTTGTACTTATATTGGTGTTGGCCAGCATGGAGCATCTTGTTCCAGTTCCTGTAAGAACTTCCTTCTGTGTGACTGAACTAAGAGAGAGAAAGGGTCTTTCTTTCAGGTGCTCATGTGTTACCCAAGACAACTGATGAAAATTAAAAGCCCAAGTTGAAAATAAGTCTCTTGATCTTGAAGCCCTGTGATGCCGGGTCCTGTGTTGCTGTGCCAGCAGACATTGTGTGATTACAGGCAGAGGGGGAGTTGTTTCTTGGTGAACAGTTCAGCCAACATGTGTTCATGCATCTGACTAGATGAGGCTGTTCTGACTCCTGCTAACACAACAAATCTCTTATAAATAATTAGAAGATGAGTCCATGAAACTTGGACATGTCTTTATACTTTATTGTTCTTAACCTAAATTGACAGGTCTGCATGTAGCAATAGCCTTTTCATCAAGTTCTTAGTTACCAAGTAATCAGATCACTGTGGAACTATTACAATCTCGTGGTTGCAGGACTTCTCTCCTGAAAATGACATCTCCTGTGTCGCAGAATAGCAAGCTCTGCATGTTAGCATGAAAACACTTGTCAGGACTTCTAGGTCTAGCTGAAAAAAATAATAATAACATCAAAAAAAAAGAGTTATTAGAGATCTGGAGAGTCAGTGTTTTGGTGTTGAATACACAGGGATTCCTGACTTTATTGGAAAACAGACTGATTAGACATCTAACAGAGAGATAGCCTTGAAACTTGGTAGTGCATCTTTGAATATGAAATGATGACATTAGTGAATTATTAAGACCTTTTCAATTGATTACCAAAGCAATTTGGTGAACTTGGACATCTCTTTAATTCAAGTTTAAAAGTAAAATGCCTTAATCCCTTTGATCATCTAGAATGCTCTAAATATTAAATTTGCTGCTGTTCTGTAGGGAGTTTACAAGTACAGTAAGAACAGCTGTTAGTTTCTGAATTTCTACTGTAACAACCTTCCATAAAACTTTAAATGCTCCAGAGTAGCAAGAAGCTGCTACAGCTTAGCCTCACATTCTGTACCTCAAATATTGACCTTAATAATGCATAGTGGCAAACAGCATTTTCAGGAAAATGTGAGTATTTTTTAAGTAACGTTACCTGTGTAGAGTAAGCATGTTAAATTGTGGGTAAAAATTTTGTGTGAGGAATTGTCTATAAAAAAAGCTATATACAGATTAACTGTACTGGATGTTCTCTCTGAATACTGAGTCCCTGCTATTCATATGGGATATTACTGCCTAAAAGTGAGGTTGGCACCAGGTTTAATGGCCAAGGATTGAGTGCCTGAAGTTGCAGTGACTTCAGCCAAGCTGGAAGACGTAGAAAAACTGTGCTGGTTGTAAACTTCTTTTGTTGTAGTACATTTTAAACTGAAGAATTTTAAGTGTTCATTTCCTACTTTCCTTCCAGCTTTCAAACATTGTGGTTTAAATGTGCGTGTGACCTCTGCAGTCACAGCAATGCACTGGAATGGTCATTCATGTCTGGATATGTTTGCTGACTTCCTCTGGCAATTGCAGTGTTCAGGTCAGTGTTAGCAGGTAATAGTGGTTTTATGTGTAAGCTGCACTTTTTGTAATTCATAAGTCTGGGAGAGCACCTGCTGTGTATTCAGCTCAGCCTAATACCTAGCTTCACATTCAAAGTGCTTGAATACTTTTTGCCTTAAAAGTCTAAGATTCATTCAAAGTCTAAGATTTAGGGCTCAAAAGGAACCCCTAACAATGTTTTCCATATTCTATAAGCATACTTTACCAAGTAATTCAAGTTTGGTGATTGAAATAGATGCACTTACAGTTTCCCTACTGTCAAAGCTTAGTTCACTCAAAGACACAAAAATGGACAATGAAAGTTTAAAGCAGAGAATTGGAATAAACTGTTACTTGTCTGCTGTATCTGATACTTACCTCATTTCTCACCTTTTTTGACCTGTTCTAGATGTAGGAAGGAGCAAACAGCTGAATCTGGTACCTCAGTTTATGAGTGGGAGAGAGGCCCTTGGCACTACAGATGGCCAGCACAGTGTGGGATGGTTTAAAGGTACTGAGCACAAGATATTTTGGCTTGTTTGGCACCTACCTGCATCGTTACTCACTTGGTGAGACATTCCCTGAATGTTTTTCTAAATGGAGCCCACAGTACCTCTGCACTTGAGCATCCCAGTCCCTGACCAGAGGCAAAGCTCTGTCAGCCTGTCCTGTAAAAGGTTTTTGCAAAGTAGTGAGACAAAGTGTGGAAAAGGCAGTAGCAGCAGTTTGACCCAAACAGCAACGTGGCAATCTACAGGTGCAGACTAGTCCACGATGTCTTCCAAGTTCAAATTTTATTTCACACTGCAAAATTCTCATTACAAAAGCAAAACAGAATAATTTGGAACTCGGTCAGTTTACTGCTTTCTCACTGACAAACAGAAATGTTATTTCATCCCACAGATCTACAGGTGGAGAATTGCAATCTGTGCAATATGCAGATTCAAGAAAACATTAGTCGGGTAACTTGAGGCTTTCTTACAACATAGGGAAAGCAAAGGTGGCTTCTCAACAGGAGCAATTTTAGAACTGTATTTGTAAATACTGTATTTCAAAGACATGCTGTTATAACTTTTTTTCTCAGATAGATTGTTCAGCACTGGCCTAAGTTTGCAAAGGACTTGACATCTTTTACAACAAAACTGTTTAGTATTTTGCCACCCCAACTGGTGTTGTGTGTCACTGTTTTACCTGACCCCTCTAATCTTCATGGACAGTGTTCTCTTTAGTGCCTGCCTGTACTGTTCCTGGTACAATCACCTGTTCTAGTAATGTCATAAAATGTGTGTTAACATCCATCCTGGGGCAGTGTAAACAACTGCGGGAAACACAAGTGGGAGAACTTTGACCAGCTCAGCGTTCTTTCAAAGTCAGTTTTGTCTCATGAAAAATTGCAGTTTGTCTTCAGAGCTTTAGGAAGTTCCTTACACCCAAAAGCAGCAGCATAGGTGCAATAAACAGGATTCAGTGCTTGCAATTAATTTTTTAATGTAATACTGTTATTAGATATTTAATTTATTATGTTGATGGGTACTAATGACCACTCTGTCTGTAATAGGAGACTTGCTGTATCCAAAATGCAGGTGTCCATGGTAATTTCCTTTATGGGTTGATCTTAGAGGCTTGGTTGGTTGGTTGTTTTTAAGAGTGGTAGAGGCTCTAGATTTTATCAGCTAGCCACAAAAATGTGTTCATGCTCAGCATGAAAGCCTACTCTTTTTTACTCTGACCTTGACTAGCAGAACTGAAAACTTAACAGGTTGAAACAGCTCCATCAGACACTGCTGGTTTAATTACTTTGCAAGTCAGGATGTTTCTGCAGTAGTCACAAACATTTTACCTTCTAGGTTTGTTCTTGCTTTCTTGGCCAACACTTTCTCCTGAGGTAGAATTGTTATTTTTATTATGATACAGTCCTTGGCTAACACTCAATGGTTTCCAGTTCAATTTCTTCTGTTGTACTTGCTGTAAATGAAAGGATATTATTATTGATTGGCAAATGGATTGGAAGGCAAACATTCCAAAATTAACTGTGCCAAGACATTTTTAACTTTTTAATATTAGCTCAAGCTTTCTCATCTAAAATTAGGTTTTAAATACATATTTTCAAAATATTTAACTGTATAAAGAGCTTCTCACAATCTTTAAAGTGACGATTTCTTCCAGTACAAGGCTAAAGGCACCAAGAAAATTTAGTCCATAGGGACCGTTCTTATATCTCTCTTCATGACTTCTGAATGGAGGGCTCTTCTGAGATAGAATTGGGGCTGAAATTAGGTCTCTGCTTCAGACCATTTCCTGGGAGATCACACAAGTTTCTAGAACTGTGCTTTCTTGAACTCTGCCATATGTTACATGAATATGTCTATTCAATTCAGCTCTGTGGGAAGACTGGCTTCAGCTGGAGGAAGAGGCTTTATCTAAACAAAATCCTCTATATTCTGGCATGATAGGCAAGTTTTCAGTAGCTACAGAAGCTTGTGAGTGGTGTATGCACCATGAAAACAGCAGCAACACTTAAGAGCCATATGTGAGCAACAGAAAGGAAGAGGCAGCTCAAACCAAGTTAATTTCTTCTTCTATTAGGTTTTGCAGAGTTGACACAAAGTCTGGGCCATGAATCTTAGGATGCTTGAGTGTCTCTGTTGTTCCAGTAAAATACTGGTAGCTAGGCTGCTTGTTGTAATGTAACACTTATTATAGAAGAAATATAGACCTTTTACCTAGAGGGCAAGAAACCATGAGGGGATCTGCACTTACAAAGAAGGCAGGTAAACATCTGAAATATTTTGAAGTGTTAAAGGAAGTCTCCTATTTCAAAGACGTGCCTAAGAGCTTGATCCCAGCCTCATAACATGCACCTTGTCTTTCTGCCTAGGCCAAATATCCCTGGCCGTAGCTTGGAAATTTCTTCTCTAGTATGTCCCTTCAGTGTAGCTCTTGTGTTCCCTTGACCTGCTTTTCATGACTGTTGTCTTCAGTGTCAGGTTTTGATATTACTCAGTGTTTATTGGAGTCTGCAACTGGACCAAAAGTGAGCAGATGAAGAGGGGGTTTGAGAGGAGGAGATGCAATCCTCCATTGAGGATTGAACTGAAATAGGGGCCACTCCCAAGGGTCAATTGATTATTTTCCCCTAGGATACACCTTGCTGACATGAACTCAGAGAGTGGCTGATGCTCTTGACTTTGTCTCTTGCCCTTTGACGGGGGGTTATTTCAGCTCTGGCCTTTTCTCCCCAAGTTTTGCAATCAGCAATGTTGGGAAGTATTTTATTATTTCTAATGTGAAACAAATAAGGTAGCTGTCCTGTGGATTGTTCTTCAACTAAACACCTGTTATTCAGTAGCCTCAACTAGTAAGGAGTTAGAACAGGACAACTGATCTGAGCCCTTCAGTCTTGTTTCTCAGTGGCCCTATTTAGCACCTTTATGGTACAAATTTTAGGCTCAAATTTCAGGCTTGAAGACCCTATACCCTGACTACATTTTTAGAGAAATACCTGTTAGTTTGTGTGTTGTCTTCTTCTGAAATAGGTGCAGAGATTTATTACACAGCCACATGAAGCAGATTAGAATGGCAGATACTGCAGCGAGAAATGTGAAGAGAACTGCTACAAAATGCAAATCTTCATAGATAATCTCTGTAGGGAAAATGGAAAAAATAATATTATAAAATTGATTACAAGCAGATTGATGCTTAAACACAGGGTAAAGCCAAGAAGTCCCGTTTAGTTTGTACCATAAACATTGACTATGATGGTGCCATAGGCATTGGTTCCATGCTCCTCCATTACAGTGACAAAATAGTAGCCAGCATCTCTCATGCCCACATTCCGAAGCTGTATAGAGCCATTTTCAAAAGTAGTCACTCTGTCCTTGTAGACTGTGGATATGTTGGCAGAATTCCCACTTCTCCACTCAACAATGCTGGTGGTGCCCCAGCTCGACACATGCTTCCACTCAATGGTGGCCACGCCTCGGCAAGAGTATTCAACTGAGAGGAGGATGTTTTGTGCCACTGTTGCATTGATGTTGGGTTGTGGGACCACTAAGGATACTCCTCCGGGAGCTGAAAGACAGAGGAGAGTGATGAGTCTGGAGGTGATGCTGCACCAACTGTCCCAGGCAGGCTGGAACCTCTGGGTCCTGGTGATTCATCCTACCTATCTCAGTGATCTGTTTTAAGAGAGGATAGATTATGCTTTTCAATAGCTTCTTCTTTCTGCTTTCCATAAAAGTAACACTCATACTTGAAGACTACATACACATTTATAATTTGTGATAGCAAAAATCCTTCCACCATAGTGGACATGTATTTGCATGTGTTTCAATGTTTTAACACCCACATAGAAAGGGACTTTGGATAAGCATAACATTTTCTGAAAACTGAGCAAAACTGAGCAATGTTTTTTTGTTCCTCAGTAACTGGCTTCCTTTAAAAATCCTGCACTTACATGGAAAGTTTAGTTGCCATGTCCAAGGTAATCTATCATGTTCATTAACTACCATCCCTCAAAAGCAAGAACTGTAGTAGGCATAAGTATGTGAAGTCTTGGCAAGGACCCTGTCATGTTTTCAGGATGTGTAATGAACATTAGAAATATCAGCTTCTTAAAGGCCACCAGTTAATAAGCCAGTGCAGATAAATCACATGTATCCAAATGTATGCAGTCCCTGAGAAGCCAGGGACTTCATGTTCCTGATGATATCCGGGCAAAAATGCGTATAAAAGAATATTTAATTTTCATCTACTTCCTCCTGATGTGATTACGGAGCTGTTTGTGGCACTGTGAAACTGAACTGACGGCTTAGTTTAATGTGTAACTGCAATAATTTCTGCTTGCATTTGGTGTTTCTGCATGAAGATTTGGATGAACACCAACACTGGAGTTTTAGCTGGTATACATTTTTCTTTTGATTAATGGCTTGTCTGAGACCCTTGGCTAAAGACTGAAATCCTCTTATCTACCCACAAAAATCAAAGCAGACAAAAGGCAGATAAAGCACACAGTAAGGCTGAATGCCTTTTCCTGGTTTGGCTTGGAGCAGCTCACCTGCTCTACTCCCTTACTGTGGGAACAGCCTGACTGCAAGAGCAAAATGAAAAAGTGCTGACCTGTAAATGTCTGTAACCCAGTGGGGGAGTGAGAATGAGACCCTCAGCTACACTGCATGAGTGCAAAGCAGGACACCTGGGGATGATCCTGGAGGTTCTGCAGAGTCTTCAGGGATAAGAATGATTAAGAAAGGCAAAGAAAAAATTCTCCAAGAAAAAAAAAAAAATTGAAAAAATCTTAAAGCAAGAGCCCTCCACAGCCACCACAAATGGAAGAGATGGGTGAATTACAACCTGACTTCAGTGTATTTGGGATCTGTAGCAGAATTCTCTAACTCTGCTGGTTAGGATAAGGTAGGGGAGCTCAAGAAGCCAGCTCAGTTCCCAGGCGCTCATCTACGGTACCAAGTAGGACCTAGGCATTTTCCAAATAACATTCCTGGGCTCCTCCTTTCATGAGCATTGTCCATACTCATGCTGCCCAGTCCCCCTGCAGGAACATCATGCTTTCTGGGCAGCTCAGTGCATCCTCAGCTGAGCTGTGGTCTGCTGTTCAGCCTGTGTGCAGGAGAGACTAACCAGAGCTGTGAAAACGAGGTTTGTGCCAGCTACAGAAACAGAACAGCCGGGAACCTCTGGTAATCGCTGCAAATTGTTCCAATTGTTTTCTGGTCCTTGTGTTTATTTAAAGCCCTTTCCCACTGTTTCTGACCAGCCAGGAGCTGAGTGTCTCCCCTCAGTGACCCTTTCATGTTTTTTAGAGGCTTTGTTTTGAACATGCAATTGCGAAATAAATGTAAAAAAGAGAGAATTAAAATCTTTCCATTAAATGATTTGCAAACATGTTCTGTCCCTATCTGGTATGCAAATCTAAAAAAGGCAGTGCAGTATCTATCTAACCATTCAAAAACATTTTTAGTAGGCAGTGTGCCTAGATCACCTGAACCAGTCTATCCACCAGGCTGGAGAGCAAACATCACACCCACATGCAGCGCCCTACGGAAGGTGACTGCTGTGCTGCCCGCAAAACCAGCCCCTTCACACCCAGTAAAACACGCACCCAAGAGAAGCGCGTACAGGGGCTGCTCAGAGCTCATGGAGTTTGCCGTCCTGGCACGCTGCTCTACTCCAAAGTATTTGCCTGGCCAAGAGTCAAGGTGGGAAGTGCGGCTCTGCCTACCAGACCTGGCCGCGGCACCGCAGCTGGGCCGGCAGAGTGCTGGGCAGTGAGTGGGAATCAAACAGGCTGGCGGGGCCAGCAGGAGCTCTGAACTGGGGGACAGCTCTGACACGGGCCTCTGAAACCCTGCGGGCTGCTTCTCCACCCTTTGGTGTCCTGCTTGCGCGTCACTTCTCTCGGTGGAGCGCCGTGACTGAACCACCCTCGCTGGCGGCGCTGACACCCCGCTCCCCGGGCCAGGGTGGGGCTGGCAGCAGCCTCCCCCTGGCCCCTCCGGGACAGGACAGCACGGCTCCCTGAGGCTGCCCCATCCCCACTCACCCCCCATGGGGTACTGGGACAGAACCCACCTGCCCTCCTCACCGCCGCATTTCCCAGTTAGACACCCCTCGGGCTGACTAACCGAGTTGTTTCCCCCTCCACGCCTGGTTCCCTCGGCCGCTGAAAAAGCAGCGGGGGCACGGCGGCTGCTGGGGCCGCCCCTGCCGGAGCGGGGTGAGGCCTGGCCGTGGGGCGCTGCCCCCGCGGCCGCGCTGCTCCCGCTCGCCTCCCCCGCTCTCTTCGAGCGGCAGAGGCGGGGACGAGCCTCCCCTGACCGTGTCAGGGAGAGAGAGCAGCGATGCCTGCCTGAGCCTCGGTACGTCCCGTCCCCTCCCCAGCCGCTCCCGGTTGCGGACGGGCCGGGCAGAGCGCTGGCCGCGGGCGGGGGTCGGCGGGCGCTGTGCACCGCCCGCGGATGCCGGGCTGAGCCGGGGCTGAGCCGGGGCATCGCGGCGAGGAGCAGCAGGGAAGCGCCGGGGAGGGAGCGGGGGAGGCAGGGACGGAGCCGGACACTTACTCTGCAGAGCCCACCCGGCGGCCAGGCAGAGGGTGACGGTCCCCACGACGGCGCTCCGGCCTCGAGGGCCCTGCAGCGGTCCCATCAGCGGGAAGCCGATGCCCCAGGGGTTGCATTGAAGTGGCTGGGCCGGCGGCGCGGCCCGAGCCCGGGGGCTGCCTGCCCCAGAGGCCTCTCCCTCGCTTCTCTCCCTCCTCCTCCTCCCTCTCCCGCTGCGGCGCCGGAGCTGCTCCAGCTCCCCCCGCAGCGGCCCCGGGCGCTACCCCGCTCACACCCCGCCATCTCCCGTCCGGGCTGGAGATGCCATTGGCTGAGGAAGGGAAGGCGCTGCCCGGCCGCCGGCCATCGCCCAGCCGGGAAATGAGCGCGAGGGGCGCAACCCTGCCCGGCCCTGCCGCGCCCGGCCGGAGCCTGGAGCTGGGACCCGAGCCCGGGATCGGCACATCTGGCCGAGGAGGTTGGTTTTAAGTGTGGGTGGGCATCTGCAAGGGAAATTTCAATTCAGGGTGCTAAAACTGACTTTTTTGCTCCAAGAAATCTGATGATGATGCAGGTGAGACAGGGATGGGGGGAAAGCTGGAGAGCAGTATCTCTGTGTCCCCAGATATCATCTCAGGTGACCACGTTGGAAAATGAACCTGGTTCCCATCCCACTGTAGCCGGCACATGCACTGGGTGCTCCTCTCTCCCTTCTATTATCGTCCAGAGGAGGTCCCCAGCAATCCTTGTGCTTCTTTCAGAAGCACCGGACAGTGTGAGATAGTGGGAAACATGATTAGAAAACACAAAAGCATCCCAATCCTGAAAATTCATCCTTCCTCAGAGGCATTCCTGTATATATATACACTCTTCTGACCAGGGAAAGAGTTACACACTGGATCAGCCTTTTTGCAGATTTTCCATTCTCTTCCTTGCATTTCCCTCTCCTCAAGTTTTCTTTAGTAGAGTTGTGGAATAAAGAGAGACGTTTCAGCGTGCTGGTCAGCGCAGGCTCCTCAGGGTGAGTGGAGGAGAGGACAATCACCCAGGCAGGGAGGGACAGCTGCGATCTGCCCGAGCCACCTGCGCTGAGCAGCCACTTTTCCCTTGCATTGTATGGTTTGCATGCAGGTTTTACATGCAGGTTTCCTTATGAACAGGTGATTCCCACAGGGGTCTGGATGGCTGAAGCACAGTTCTGGATGGAGGGCTGAGCAGGAGTGAGGCTTGTGCAGGGCTCAGCTGCAGGGGACTCACTCCTGCTGGGGCTTTTCAACCAAGTGTGACACTATCATGTGCTGCCATGCTCTATATGGCATTACAGCTTCTTTCATGCACATCTCAGGAGGAACTTCCAGGAATTGTCAGGCCTTGACAAGAGAGAGTGCAATCTTCATGGACTCTAGGGCCCAGATTTTGTTCAGGTGCAAAAAAATCTCCAGCTTCACCAACTTCTGGTGCATCTCCTGAAGCTTCAGCCGTGATACTCAGATGAAGGGGCAGGGAAGGAGAGGTCAGTGAGGACGTTCTGCCCAAGTGTTAGATCCCATGTAGGTTTTGCAGCCTGCCACAGTGCTGGGGTTGCCTGGAAGTGTGTTTGCACTGGATCTGCAGAGGCTGGCCATGAAATGCTTCACTTCCGCCTCATCTGTCTGAGCTGCTCCTGTGCTTTGCCAAATCCTCTCTACTGCGTTAGGCCAATGTCGTGCCTGGGTGTCCTGGTGAAAATGTAATTGCGTGAAAAAGTGTGTAGTGCTTTCCCTGGGAGAGATTGTGTCAGATGAAGTTTCTTCCTGATCCCATCACTTTATGGCAGTTTTATTCCTCAGAGCATTAAAGAAAGTCTTACGGTGATGTGCTTTGTATAATTTTCCTTTTTTGTTTCTTTCAGCCTTTATTTAAATTATTTTTGAACTTGTGGCCCAGTGAACTATTTTGGCAGCACAACTTCTGAGCTATATTCTCATACAAAATTAATTGAACCCTGCATATTTTAAATGTATCTAACTGGTTGCAGTGAGTAAATGCACTTTATTGGAAAGACAGACGATAGTAATGAAATTGAAATACAGACTTGGAGGTCCTCTCAAATTTTCACAGTTTTGGCTACCATAGGTCAAATGTTCAGTCTTGCGATAAAAGAAAGTCCTGTGTTTGTGTTCAACATCAACAATTAACAGCAAAGAACTTTTAAAATCCTCTTTTTAAAGGGAAAATTATTAAATATCTAGTGATTAGAGGGTTTTTTTAGTATAAACTGCATCTCAAGAAATACATATCACAAAGTGCTCAGCATTAAAGAAAGCATTATAAGCCATATTTCTTTGAAAGCTGGCTGGTTCCTCTCACCCGAGAGCCCCTTGGAAGCAATGCTTCCTCTCTCTGTGCTGCAAACATCCCCCCTGTAAGGGAGGAGGTTTCTCTTAGGCAGAAATGCATTGGAGTGTGAAATGGCAGTGCTGGCTGACAGCCGGGCAGGGTGGGGGCCCACTGGCAAGGCAGGGGAGCAGCAGGGGCAGGGGGAGTTTTGGGGCAGTCTTCTTGCCTGCAGCCCGTGGAGAAGTGTGGCCATATGAGCTGCACTGTGGGGGCTGCTGCTGGAGGCCTTGGGGTACAGCCCATCAACAAGTGACTATGGAGAGAATCACTTGGCTTCAAGGAATCATAGGATCAGTCTAGCCGGAAGAGATCACCAAGCCAATCATTAATCCAGCACTGCCAAGTCCCCCACTAAGCCATGCCCATAAGAACCACATGTACATGTCTTTTAAATACCTCCAGGGTGATGACTCCACCACTTCCCTGGGCAGCCTGTTCAAGTGGTTGACAACCCTTCCAGAGAAGCAATTTTTAGTAATATCTTCTAGCATAACCTGAAGTCATTTCCTCTTGTACTGATGATGACTGGATTATTGATTAGCAACCAATCAAACTGAATTTAATCTGAGTCCCGCCAGCACCCCTTTACCTCCCAGCACCCCAAAGGCAATGGGGGATGAACTTCAGCAGATATCACCTGCTGTTGGGCTGGAGTTTGGAGAGGATGCTGTGGACATCCTGGGCTTTGGTGCTTGGGCATTGGTGCAAGGCTTCAGAGGGGGAACAGTTTCTGCCATGTGTAAGTGAAGGGGTGCACCCTGCCTGGCTCTGCTGCAGGATTTGGTGGTTAACTCAGAGTAACTTTACAGAAAAGCCAGATTGGAGTGTTATTCTTAATTTTACTTACCTTGGCATATTCATGATGAATTTTCCTAGCAAAGCTTTTTATAAAAATCTTGTCCAACCACATTCAGATGAGGCTAATGATATGCTGCTCCAGGTTGTAGGTTTTTCATCCATTAGTGCTGCTCTTCTGGTTTCATTTTTCTCTGCTTGTCAATCAGCAGTTCTAGGAAATATAAATGTATCAAGCAATATAATACACACTGTAAAAAATTAGGTTGTCTTTGTTTAATTATAAAGTGGCCTTAAACTACCAGGCTCTGGGAATTACTTAGAAGGTCTGTAAAATATTTAGTTTCCCACTCCTACCCTGCTGTAGGCATTTGCAGATTTTACTGCTACATGCTCAGTATTTTAGGTCTTCCCTTTGCTTATTTCCATTATTTTAAATGTTTTTTTCCTTTCTTCTCATTGCCAGATGGGAAACAACAGTCTCTCAAGTTTGTCTGGAGGGCCTGATTTCTCATTTTGATGCCATTAGTAATGGAACAAAACCACATTAACGATTGTAACAACAGCCAGATAGGAGCCAGAAAGCTCCTTTTGCTCTCTAATATGCTGCATGAGTACACTGAAGTGCTTTATACAGAGGGTTCACTTTTTTTTTCTTACCTTTTTGCATTGATGTCTTTTTTGGACTTGATAAAATGCTTGACCTTGTTTTTTGCTGAAGAAAAGATAAAAACCACCAGAGTTAAATATTTGAAGAGATTACAGACCTGAGATAGCCCTTTAGAGGTAATTTCATCCTGCAAGAAACCATAAGAGAAAACTCAGCAAAGAAATGTTAACAGCAACTGCAGGGCATTGCATCTGCCTGGTCTGCAGAGGCTGCTCACCCTTGTTTTGGTTGATGTTGTAGTGAGCTGGCAAACAGCTGGCAGAGAGCAGGAGAGAGCTGCAGGCTTCCAGACCAGCAAAGAAACATGCACCTGGCACAGAAGTAGTCAGAAAATAGGTAACATTCTGCTGGCCCCTCCTCCTTCACATGAGGTTAGTCATCTGTTCTTAGCTTATTCTGGTCTTCTGGAAGTGAGAAGAACATTTGTTGTGATGTCTTGGTGTGTAAAAACATTCCTTCTATTTGCATAAGATGAAAAAGGATTTTTCAGCATCTGAAGTAAAACCTGGTCAAATTTGCCTTTGCAGATTTCACCGGTTTCTTTTTGCCTTTTATTTTTTCTGCAGAGGCACAGTACAAAAAGCCCCTTTCTGACCTCAGATCAATCAACAGCTGTAAGAAGAAAGACAATGGGCAGTTCTGGTCTGACAGCATTCATTCACTTTTTAAGCACTTTTTAGACTGCCTAAATCTTGTGGGTTTGGCCTGTGGGTTTGCAGGTTAGGGAAAGAGAGGAAAACAATCAAATGATGATGCAGAAATGTTTATCTGAGAATGCGCAGATGCTTAGTAGAAGGGAGCCATTTGGAAATAGCTTTTATCAAATTGGAGGTGCTCAAAGGACACCTTTGAACGGGGATGGCTGACATTTGACCATGGGGTGCTGCTGTGGCAATAAATATCTTCCAAGACAATACATCCTTCCTCTGTACTCACCGAGAGTGGAATATCACCATGTTCCTTCATTGGGAAACCAAAGTACAAGATTGCTTTTTTTCTAGGAAGTTTACATCAAAACAGAGAAAATAAACCCTCACTATCTAGAGTCTCTGAGGTGGTCTTTATCCCGCCTCTCTGAGAAACCTGTTTGAGTATTTCACCACCCTCACTGTAAAAGTTTTCTTCCTTAATACTAACACAAATTGAATCTCCTCCAATTTAAAACCACTACTCATTTTCCTTTCTCTACACCTGCTCCTTGGCCTTCCTCATCCCTATCTTTACACACCTGAGCAATGTCCTTACACTCTTCCCAGGATACCTGTTCCTGCTCCACTGCCTGTGCATTTAGTTTCTCTAGCAGGTCTCAACTCAGCCCTGGTGGTCTCTTGCCTTCCTTTCCTGATTTCTTATACCTGGGGATTGAGAGCTTTTGTGCTCTATGAAAAATGTGATTTAAGATCTCTCATCTCTCTTCTGCTCCCTTGCCCCTGAGGGCAGGTTTCCACAGGTGTCCTATTGACTAACTCTTTGAAGGATTGGAAGGTTTTTTTTCTAAAATTCAGGGTCCTGGTTTTATTCTTTGCCTGACCTTTATCCCTCAGGATGTGAACTCCGCTAGTGCATTATCACTGCAGCCCAGGCTGCCTCCAGTCCTGATGTCACTGATTAACTCAACTTGTGGTGGTAAAATTAAATACTAATGCAATTCCAATTAAATAAAATAATTATGTTCCACTTTGGACACTTTGGAAGGTCAGTCATTCCTACAACCCTTCACCTCACATCAATGTCCCAGGTTAATGTCTGTTGGTTAGTGTTATACCATAGAAAGACTATACAAGAGGAGCCTTTATCACAAGGAAGATTCATCTGACCATTTTTCAAGTTTCTAGTTCAGCTTTGCAGACCCATGGTATTTTTCACTGTTGCTCATTAGCAATATAAATACTTTCAATTGCAGAATTCAGCAAAATGAATGGCACATCTGTCCACTGTGTGCAGAATGAAAACAGTCTCAAAAAGGGAAGGGACAAGTGCAAAAGGGTCTCTTCTGTCTTCCCTTTTTTCCCCTCTTTTTTCCCCCTTTTTTGTCTCCATTGCTGTCCATTACCAGAACAGCACAAGCTTTTTTCATCTCAAATCTTGGGATGCTCCAGGTGCTCAAGCCTGTCTCTCATCTCTGATGTGATCACAGTCCTAGAATGCAGGATATGTACATAAAATCCTAATCTGATATGTACAGGTTGAGCGACAAGTAAAATTAAAAATGAGTAATAATTACTAAAAGCAATAATTAAGCATTATTAAGTTGGTCTAGTTGAAATGCATTGTTTAAATATTCACACTTCAATCTTAACCACACTTTTTATGTGGATCACCTAAGCAGCTCTCCAATTCATTTGGCCTAAATTTGGGGCAAAGTGTTTACTCTGACCTGTCCTGTCAACACAGCTGTGTCCTCATGGCGTCTGAGCTGCCAAAACCAGAACTCATTTTTCTACCACTGATGAGGCTCACTATGGCTTGCTGAAGCATGGAGCAGGGGCTGCCACAGGGTCTCTCTAGAGAGTCAGACCTGATGATCCTTGCTGCAGGCAATCTCCTTATCTGTGACGATTTCGGTGCCTGGACACAGCACCTTCGAGGCAGCTGGAATACAGAGCACTGAGGTGAACTGAATCCAGCCCGTCTGGCCTTGCAGAACAGCTGCTGAAGTATGTCAGGCATGTGGTCTTTCAAATAATGACTGTGATTGAGCAATGGAGGCATAATTATGGTGTCTCCCATGGAAATAAGTTCGGGTAACTCAGGGCAGTCACAGCTCAGACCTTTGCACAGGCACAGTGGGTGGCTTCCCCTGGAGCACCACACATGGACATCACAACACCACTTATAGCCCTTATAGCCTGGGCCTTTCACCCCAACTCAGCCTGTGTGTGTGGAGGACTTAGGAACTGCTCCCAACACAGCAGAGATGGAAGCTTGATTTTTCAGTGCAGGATGGGTAGGTGGCTGCTGCAGGAGTCATGCAGCACCATCACTGAGAGGACACTTTCTTCCCTCATGTTTGAACAGACCCCTTGGCGTCCAGGATACAGAGACTCTGCTGATGGAGGACTCAGTTTAGATTTAGAAATCCAAATCACACTGTTTTCTTAACTTCTTATTGTTGGAGTTCAAGGGTGGCAAGCAGGGCTCTGAGCAGTGTCAGCATTAATACAGAAGTGGCAGTGGTTACGTCAGTGGTACCTGATTGCAGGGCTGAGAGAAATAAGGAACAAACAATGTTGCTGGGATTTGTCAGTCTGAACGCTGGGCTGGACCTCAGATGCCCTAGGGCTACACTGAATGGATTCCTCTTAAAACAGAGGGATAACTGAGAAAAGCTTCCACTTTCACTGTAGCCTTCTCCGTGATGGCAAATCCACCTCAGCCCTTGCCAATTTACTCTCCTTAATGGACCTTACCTTTAAAATGCTGAGCCTCATTTTAGTCTTAATTTGTCTAGTTTTAACTTCCAGACACTGGATGTTGCCATAAACCCTGCTCGTGAGGGAAAAAAAAGAGACAAAGTAGCAGGAGCATGCTCTGGGTAAGATTGATCTCGCCTAAATCTCAACATTGCAGTGCATAGCATCACTCAGGCCTTCCTTTGAGGACAACACAGCCAACAGTTTGTTTTAGGCTGTGATACATTTGATCTGTCTGTAGACACCTGCATTAGATTGTCCATGAGCCCACACTGACCTGCAGCTTGTTTGACCAGCTGAGCACACAATGTGGGCTGCTCCTCACTGCCCATCCAGTCACTGGTAAGTGCAGGTCCATAGCATGATGCCAAGAATCACTCTCACTAAAGGTTCTGGTACTGGATGGTAATTTCCTACTTGTAATTGCATTTCAAACCTGCCAGTTCTTAATCCACCTAATGCACATGGCATTGATTTTGTATGGTTCTTTCTTAATCGAATTTCAGTCTGATCCCATCTCAGATGCTCTAAAGATGAACTGTAAAAATGTCAAAGAAACACAAGACAATGGAAGCCTCAGGGTATCTCAGTGGGTCCTGCCAGCCAAGGAAACAATAGAGTACTGCTGGATGCTGGTGTTTGCTGCTTTATGTAGCAGCTGTCTAGGCTGAGAAAAGTTAATCAAAACTGAAACTGTATAGAGTCATTGTCATGGACACTTCTAGGGTCAAGGAGATAAATCCGCATGTGGAGAGGTAAACTGGAAGAAAAATAAGGGAATATGAACTGGAGGCTGTAACCCACGAACAGAATGGCTTCACAGGAGCTGTGTCATTATCCCCCATGCTGGCAACACCTCAAGGACCTTGAGTCTGCTGGACTGGAACAACTAGGCATATGGGCATTAAGTATAGGACAGAAGTATTTTTGTATTTATTTTACTTGCACCTAATTGCTTCCAAAACTTTGTCCGACCTTGATGAATGTTTTCTTTTTAAGCTTGCTGGGGGATGTTTGGAGGAGTCATATAAGGATGGAAAATGGTAAACATTTGTGAGAGTTACTGTAATTGTGTTTTTGCCATCTTCACACAAAGCAGAGCACTGTTAGTGGTATGAAATTTAGGGAAGCTTTGCCAGGGCCAAGTATGGCTGAGTATGGCAGATACCCCTGACAGCAAAGACTCATGTTTGAAGTCTCTGTGAGTTTCTGTGGTGACACTGGGTGATAACATGGTGGCAGTGGTGACACTCTTCAGCAGTGTCCTTTGCTGCTCTCTCAGGAAGCTGTGGATCTATTGCCTGCCATGCCAAACCTTTTAGCACAGAAAGGCTGCAATATCAAACTTTGGGTCTGTGCAGGGTAAAAGCAGGAGAAGTTGAGCACAACAGTGGAAAGGTATCTCCAGATGTAGGTATTTGCCTGTCAGAGCTGCTGTGTGGAATGGATCCTGGGTTCCTTCAAAAGCAAAGTGGCCTGCAGGGTGAGGGAGCGCATTCTCCCCCTCTGCTCTGCTCTGATGAGACCCTATCTGCAGTGCTGCATCCAGCTCTGGGGTCCTGGCACAGGAAAATGTGCTGACTGGGACCAGAGGAAGCCACAAAGAGGATCAGAGGGATGAAGCACCTCTCCTGTGTGCAGAAGAGAAAGGTCCATGGAATCCTCATTGCAGCCTAAAGGGAGCTTATAAAAAGGAGGGGACTTTTTGTATAAACAGATAGGGACAGGACAAGGGGCAGTATTTTTTAAATGAAAGAGGGTATTTTTAGACTAAATAACGAATCTTTACTTAAAGGTTAGTGAGGCACAGAAACAGGTTGCCCACGAAGTTTTAGATGCCCAGTCCCTGGAAGTCCTCAAGGCCAGGTTGAATGGGGCCCTGAGCAACCTCACCTAGTAAGTGGCATCCCTGCCCATGGCAGGTGACTTGGAACTAGATGATCTTTAAGGTCTCTTCCAAGCCCTTAGCATTCTGCGATTCTATGGTCAGGAAGTAGGGTGATAACCTTGGCATGAGGGCCAAGGTTTCACTCCTCTCTGGGTCGTGCAACAGGTCTGTGCCCCAGTTCAAATGCAGCATGTCAGCTTTGGTCTGCCCCACACAGGGGGATGGACAGGTCTCCAAACTAGGTCACCCCAAAATCTCTCAGGGGAGTATGTTTGCATCAGCATCCAGCACCTGTGCTTTAAGGAGAGCCCTGTTCTCCTGGCGCTGGGGTAATGACAGCCTTGTGCCTCCCTTGCGTAAGCACAACCTCACACACTCCCACTCAAATCACTGCTGGGTCAAAGACTCCCGTGGGTGACAGCCTAGGGCCATAGTCAATGGCAAAGCTTTTGATTTATAAACCAGTTTGGCTTTTTCCCTTTTCTAGACACATTATAATTAATATTTCATGGCAGTCTCTAGAGACACAGGAGAGAATTTCTGGTCTTGGTTTAACAAAGCATATCAACAGGATGGCTGTGCATTGGAAGGTTAGTGTGCCCAGGTGTTCACTAACGCTAGCACAAAACATAAGGTTATGTGAAATTTTTCTGAGGAGGAGCAGAATCTCCGCCTTGCTGAGAAGGGATATTTTAAAAGAGATTAATGATCCCCCACAGGGAGCAGAATCCTCAAAGCCAAATCTAGAGTGCAGGGCTGGCAGTCTTCCTCCTGAGCCAAGGCAGTTGCCTTGGTGCAATTCAGAGTCTTGTGGCTTCTTGCTGGGCTTGCTGCAGTAATGCACAGTGGCACCAGTGGAGCTTCTCACCTTGTGCATGCCCAAGCTTCTCACCTTGTTTTCACCTCAGCAGCTCTCTCGGCTGTGAGGGTTACTCTGCTGCAGGATATTTTGGTTATGCCAGTAAATATCTTCCTTTCAGCAGGGCCAGGTGTTTCCACTCACAGCAGCTCCCACAACCCTTTTGGAAAGGTACTGTGAGTGTGGTTCCTGGTGGATTGCAGCTGACCCTGGTAAGATGCTGCACAGCTGCTGAAGGAAGTATAAAATGACAGCCATCTGTAAGCCATTACTATGGAATCCTCCTGAATCTTTAATTCAGCTCACATCTTAATGCTCCATCTCACTGGGGCATGTTCTCAGTCCATCAGACTGCAGGCTAGAGTCCAAACTCGCTATTTATCTGGGTTTCTTGTATTCCAAGCCATTAAGAATTTATGCAAACAAGGTACTGGGGGCTTTTCTGTACTTATTTGTGGCTTGAATCTTTTTGGGATCTTGCCTTCAGCATTTTAGGATTTTCTGTCCTGCAGGAAAGTTTCGGATCAGTTTCCAGCACCTTTCTGTCATCACAGTCCTCTGACTTCTCACACACCAGTTTGTATATGTCACACGCCATCCCATCGCTATGCTATGGGATAAAACCTTGACATAAGTGATTTAACAGGTTTTAGACAAAATTCAGATTTGAATGTAACAGGTTTTAGACAAAATTCCAATAGTCTGTCTGGCATCTCTATTTTCCTATCTGGTTTTTGTTAAATAGTGGCAATTAAATGTTTCTTAGTGAATAGTTAAGGGCTGTTGCTTTACCTTGCTTACCTGCTACTGCCCTACCAGGTTGTATAGAGGGAATGTCTCACACATTCCCAGGCTGAGGGATCCACTGGCAGATACTGCAGTGGGGAGAGACGTGCAAAAACTTTTGCAGTACAAAGGAAAGCTTTGTAAAGCATACAAGTAATGGTGCAGAACTGATATTACCGCACTGCTGTGGCAGTTGCACTGCTTTCAGTGATTTGTATTTTCAGGGGTTTTATGTGCTCCCCAGGGATGATTATGCTAAACCCCTTGCTGTGTAATGGAAACAGGTCTGCTCACCTTTTTTTTTTTTTTTTCCAATCAAGAATACCCAATCTATCAGACATTTATTTGTCTTCCTTGTGGTCAGCAAAGTAGGTGACTTGGGAATCCCCTAATTGTTGGAGCAGGATTATAGCTTTGCTTTCAGGTAACAGGGGCACCTCAAAGCAACCACTGCTGGGGCCCAAGGTGTCCCGTGGTCACCACCACAAGATTGTGCTCCATCACCACGAGACTTTAATCACTGCTGACTTCAAACTCACATATTCTCCTTGGATGAACAGAATGCCTCTTTATTTATTTGTGAGGGATTTAAATAAATCATTAGTGAAAGCAGAGAGCGATGCTGTCTGTGCCGTGCTCTAACTGCTGAACACACCGTGGCCTTTCAAATGAAACCCCATATTTAATTGTGGTTCTCTTCTAGTGCAGTGGTTGGCAAAGGCTCCTGTTTCTCCCCCTGCTGCAAGGGGATGAGGATGGCAGTTCCCCCCACGATATTGCAAACATCCCAGCTGCGAGGGAGGAGGTTGTTCTGAAACAAAGCCTTGGCCAGGCGTGAAACAGCAAGGATTGTGCCCAAGGTAAGAAGCACAGTGAATGTTTTAAAGGGGAAGAGCTGGCTGTAGGTCCCGTTCAGCAGGGAGCAGGCTGGGTAGCGGATGACTGGGGGGATGCTCAGGGCAGGCTCCCCTGCCAGTAGCCTCAGCAGGAGCCCAATCAAGAATCCAGCAGCCGATCCATAGGTGTTTGTGCTGGGTGCAAAGAGGGCACAGCAGAGCTGGGGGAAGAGGAGGGCGTACACCAGCTCCCCACTGAGGAACCAGAGGTCGTAGACAGAGCTGGAGTAAAAAGCCAGACCAGCAGCCCCGGCCCCAAACACCACCATGGAGGTCCTCATGGCCCACAACACCTCTGTCTCTGAAGCCTGTGAAGCAGAGATTGCGGCATTAGAGACACAGTGTTTTCTGGCAGGATGGCCAGCACTGCCCTGGCCTGGCCTGGTTCTCCTCAAGCCCTTGATGCTTTCAGGCACTGCTTGCTACCAGCAGCCAGGCAAGGCAGGTACCCCTGGAGGGGGCCTCTGATTTTAAGGGTCATGGTTTTATGCTGTTTCCATTAATACCTTAGTCCAAATTTTACACTAGTCTTGTTAGAATGAGCAAAGCTCACCAGTGTGGGTACTGGTATCCCTACCAAGGATATGAACACCCCTGGCTTATGTTTGGAGCTCTGTCCAGAAAGCAAGACTGTCCTTCCTGATACCAAAACTACTGAATGTTGCAAGCAGGTACCTTTTTCCTCAGGATTTTCCTGTAGATATTGTGTGCGAACATGGAGCCAGTGGAGAGAAGAGCTGAATCTGCAGAAGACATTGCAGCAGCAGCGATGGCTCCCAAACCAGTAATGGAGATGTATGCTGGGCAGAGATGTTGTAAAACAAGTGGGAGGATCATTGCTGACTCCCCTCTCTCAAATGGACTTGGAAGACCGTAGCTTGTCTGATTCCAGTCTTTAAAACAAAACAAGGAAAATTCACAACAAATCCTTTGTCAACATTTCTGCTGGCTTTGAAATTGTCTTTTCACAGGGGCCAGTCACAAAGGGCTAGGAACTGAGACCCACTCAGTATTTTAGGACTTAGATTGATTTTTTTTGGTTTTTTTGTGAACTTTTGTGATTCCCTTAAGCATGCTGCAACTCCCACTAGATCAAAAATTTCTTTTTCCTCAACAGCATCTATAGAAATGGGTGTCCTTCCAGAATTGACTCTATTAAAGGTCAACCTCTAGACACTGCTCATGAGGGAAGGGAACTGGATGAAGTCATGACTTGAGCTCATTTCCTTAAATTTTCAGTGATCTTGCTGCCCTTTTACCCTTGCTCACAGCCAACACAGGACTGATTCCCTGCATGGAGACTGTGAGTTTACAGGACTGAACTTGATTCCTGCAAGCAAGAACCTTATTAACAATCTGTAGTAAGATTGCCGTGTCTTCCATGTCTAAGGCATGAAAAGAAGGAAGCATAAAATTTCTTCTAAAATAGGATTATACAAGGATTTAGTGAGTCTGCCTTCATCTTTCCTCAATACAAAGTCTGGGAAAAGCCATTTCATCATAAGGAAATAGCTTTAAACAGGTCTTGGGGCTGTTTAAACATCTGTAAGTAGTTGTGCAGTGTACCTCAGAGGGCTCCACATTTTCTGGATGGATCACCTATCTTGGTGTCGAGGATCATGGGACGGGGTAATTTGAAGTCTCTGTCAGGACTTCTTTGGATCCCATTTTAACCACCTTTGCCAAAACCACACTGGTTACTCAGAGACAAACTATTTATTTTACCTGTTGATGCTGCGACTGCCCCAATGAGCACGGAGGGCACGGCCATAGCAAAGCACCCGAGCCCAGAGAGGTAGGAGATGAGCCTCGCCTGTCCTGTCGAGGCAGCAGAGAGCACCCTCTGGAAGTAAGTCTGCCACGGGATGCTCCCAAGCACCTGAAACATTCACCGGTTACCAGTGCTACCCACCAGGCTGCTATAGGGCATCATCCATAATAAATTCTAATTTCAAATAATCAAATTCTCATTTCAAGTGTATAAATGTTGCCCAGCTCTAACTCTTGAGGATAATATTTCTGATAGTTGAGAATTCCCTGTTTTCTTTGTTTTCATCCATTCACATTGGATGTGAAATTTTAATGAAAACAGGTTAATGGTTTGGAGGATGGAGGAAGCTGGAAAATGGTTGTCTGGAATTGTGAATCAGGCACAGAGGAAGTGAAAGGGAAGTTTTTCAGGAATGCAGCTTTTGTAAATAAATCTACCCAAACTTAGCTATTCAGCTTTTAAAATGAAAAATAAAACCACAATTTTCACTTTCTTAGTAAACAAAATTAATCAGATAAAATCTGAAGATTCTGTCCTCACCAACCAAACTTCTACATGTCCCTGTTGTTGGTTTAGTAAGAGCAGAACAACCTCCTGGAGTCTTGGCTATTTTGGTAACTCAAAAGTTGTGTTGTGCAATGGAGCAAATTGCACTGTGCTTGCTGATGACTGGCAGTCATGTAATTTTAATTTTTTTTTTTTTCAAACAGAGGGAATTTTACATATTTCTGTTAAAAGCACACTATTGAGGCTGCAAGACCAGCATCTCAAAAGGTAGGAAATTACTAATTTAGGTGCCAGGAGAGAAATTGGCTGCCTGGATGGTCTTACCCAAGAGGTATGTTACTCCATATGTGGGTAAAGGATGGAGTGGCCCTACTGCTTCTTTTCATCCCACAGCTGAGCCCTGGGTGTCCCCAGTCCATTTAGGTTGCTGCAGGGGGTGCTGAGGGACAGTTTTACACCTCCAGCCCGTGTCAACTGGCCCTGCAGGGCAGGGGTCCTGGCTGGTAGAACTTGCAAACTTGCAAAAGCCCCTGCACAATTTCTTCTCCCAAGCACTTGTCCAAGAAGTACTCCATACCAAGTAGAAGAAGTCATCCAGCCACCTTCCAAGATACTGTTTTTCTATCTTCCCAATCCAAGGGTCTTGGTAGGATTGATGGGTTGCAGTGTAATAAATACTTTCTGTTGCAGAATTCACCAGGGCAAAGGGGATACAGATCCACTAGGATAGAAATGGAAGTTGTTAACCATTTTCCCAGTATCCTTGTTCTTGGAGAACAGATGCTTAAGTTAAGGTAGATGTAGAATGTTGAGTTACATAAGATTAAGCCTAGACTTAGAGTCTTCCCTTCTCCCCCTTCCTTACTCTAAATCTATATGTTTCTGGTTCATGGCATCATCAAGACCATAAGTCTGTAATTGAGGTTAATTGGTACTTTCTGTAGACAGATCTCTCTCCATTCAAGATGGTTCTAGAGAGGTTCTGCAAACTTCACTTTTGTGCTGACCTTTTTGTGTTCACCCAGCAAGGCCAGTGGCTTGTGAGCACTGTCTGAAATGCATAAGGTACAAAGACTTACAAAGATTGTAATATTTTTCAGGAAACATGTTCTCCTAAAGGGGAACTGCAGGTCAAGGAAGTTATGTTTCATCTGAGACATGCTGAAAAAAAGAGCAGGACTTTTCCCTTTAGTTAGAAAACTACCAAAGAAATGCACAGCACTTGCCAGGCTGAGGGTAATGAAAACCATCTGGATGACATCGGTGTAGGCAACAGAGTAGAGGCCTCCCAGCAGAGTGTAAAGTATAACAGTACAGGCCGAGATGGTGATAGCCAAAGAGCCTCCAATATCCAAGATGACCCTCATTGTTGCTCCTGCAGACAAGGACAGCAGTCAAGTGTCTTCAAACAGATTTCATATGTGCAGAATAGAGGGTAAATAAGGATATGTTATTCCCCTGGTGCCTGTACAACACACTGTATGAAAAATGCAGTCTATAGAGAACATGCACAGTGGAAGCTCAAGAGAGCCCATAATTCCTTCCTGCTCTTACTGCTCCACCTTGCTGCATGGCCATTGCCAAGGCACCTTGTCTTTTTACATCTCCTCTCCAACAGGGAAGAGGAAGGTACAAACTCGTATTGGAAGAGTTCTCTGTTATAATATAATGAATATATAGCACTATTTTTTTAAACCTGAAAATATATTTTCTAGAAATGAGAAATTCTTGTTCCTCTCACAAAAGGAGACATGAAGCACAGCTTTCCACAATTCCCAAAGGTGTACTACACTCTGTCAGTCCACGTGACCTCTAACAGATATAACAGGAAAGCAAGTATTTACCCAGGGACGCCAGGATGGCTGCAAACCAGAACACCTCTCCTAGCAGTGGTGGAATGAAAAGTAAGGTTCCCATCATGTTCCCATAAGTTTCTTGAAGGGGGTCCATCACAGTCACATAATTCTTTGATCTCATTGGATTTACAAAGAAGAAACCACCTATCAGAAAGAAGTGACATTTTGGTGGAATTTTGCATATTTTATATTCCAGGAAAAAAAGAGGTAAGAGCAATATGGTATACGTCTTTCAGACCCACCCAGTGAATTTGTACATCATGGACCCTAGAGAATGAAGCAGCCAATCAGACACCAGGGTTAAAATTCACTTGCTAAATGTAGGGTTTCATCCATTTGAGAGTTCCCCTCTTATAAAGGATATCTGCTTACAGATTATATATATGACTGTCCACTTTTGACACACCTAAATCTTTCTGGAGTGGCTACTGGAGGTCACCCCCTGTGGCACCCCAGATGGCACAAAATATCTGTGTGACTGTAACAGGAACTTAGCCCAGTGGATACCCATATATAATCTCCTCTGCTTCCTCAAAGAACTACCAATCTGAGACATAAAGTTTTCTGAAAATCATCCCATGGAAGATGACAGTAGCCAGAGTGAGGCATTGAAGTCTCATATTTGGCTAAAAAGGAGGCAAAGTTTTGTCCTTGGTCATGTGATGCAACCTGTTGATATGTGGTCCTTTTCTGATTAGATTTTTCATTTTGGTGCCTTCATTGTCTCTTCCCAGAACTATATTGTTTTAATCTGCACATTGAGCAGAGTCTCAGCCACCTTCATCTAAATATTGAACCTCAGATGTGCAGCCATCTCATTAAAACTAAAAAATACATATTGTGTCCAACCCTGAAGCCAGCAGGACTGCTTGTCTGGGCACTACTGACCTGAGCAGAGATTGCAGGATCAGACCTGCACTCCTCAGTTTCATTAGTAGGAATTACTCACATAAGCAGTCCTGGCAATATATTTCCAAGCTTGATTCATATTCACGTCAGTAGGACTCTTTTCTTTGACTTGAGAATAAAGGTTATTGTTCTTTTAGAAATTCCTGTGTAAGTTCTGCACAGGTCTCCTTTCTTTCATCATCCTGTGTCCCTAGGAGAGTTATAGTATAACACAATGTGGCCTGAAAGAAACTTTGGTCTTGGCAGGAGAGCTGAACCTCAGCATGAGTCCAGTAATTCTCAGAGTTAGAAATGGCAACTCAGGTGTAGAACACCCCACACTTAGCTTAGTTTCAAAAAAAACCCAAAAAACCAAAAAAACAACAAAACACCAAAAAAAAAAAAACACCCCCACACAACCAGCTACAAAGTGGCATAAGCTGGTAAGCTGGATACTCGACACATTCATCCTGAGATGAGACTATTCAGAAGAATGCATTTTAGTGGAAAAATCAAGATATTATTATTTCATCACTCAGAAATTACAAGGAAAAAATTAGATACCAATACTCTCAATAGTCTGCGAATTACAGACCATGTGAAAAAAGCAATATGCACAAAAAAGCAATAGGCATATTATTCTAAATTCTCAGATAAGATTTTTGTCCCATAAATTACTACAAGCAGGCAAAACTCTACACTAGCTCCAAGCTACCCTAACTTATGTTTCAGTTCAGAGGACAGCATTATAAATGCTTATTCTCGATATGTGGGAGACTGAAAAAACAAAATCACATTTAAAATGTACCCTATATTCTGTTACATATCTTAATATACTCCTATAATATATTTTTAAAGCTCATGTGTCCTAATCACACGAATTATTTACCAATAACAAGGGACAAGGCAAATCCCACAGGTGCCTGGACCCACAGTAATCCTTTTGAAGGCAGGTAGACAATTTCAGCTGTGCTGTTGATATATGCTCCTCCAACCCAGGTGGCTGTAATCATGGAAGATAAGAGGTCAGAACTGAAAGACATATTCTCAACCCTGCAAAACATTCTGAGAACTTGTAAACATTTTTCTCATGCAAATATTTCATCACACCTCTATTTCCTTTGCAAAGTTTTCTGCCATACAGAGATGTGCTGACTATTGGTAATAGTATTATAATCTCACTCTAAATTATTTTCCAGCTTCAAGAATGAATATTTGTGAGTGCATGGAAAAGCTCAATGTTTAAATACTTAGAGGCAATTTGAATATAGTAATTTTTAATTACCTTTTTTTCTCAGAGGAAGACTTTTGATAGAGGAAACAGAATTGCCTTTGTGGAATTGCCCTCCTTCAAGAGCATCACTTACAGGGTCTTAGAAAATAGACATTAGGGAAAACAAATGCAAACAAGCAATGCAGTCAGATAACAAACCTACAACAATGATTTAGGTGCCTTAGCCATGGAAATGCCACTGGGAGATGCCTTTACAAAACACAGGTCAGGGAAGCAAATTTCAGATTATGCCAGCCAGCAAAGAGAGAAAAGGGAATTGAGGGAAACTCTCTCTTTAAGAGAGAGACCAATGTTCACCATGAGTGACAATTTATTTCACACAGAACTGGACTTTTCTGTCAGTAAAATTCTTCTGTTATGTTGGATAACATAAACTGGTTCACAATTAAGACCACAGTCCTCCTTAATGAAAAGTGTTGTATTCTTTTGTCACTCTTAAATTAAACTCTTAACTCTTAACTAAACTCTTAAACAAATCTCTTTAATTTAAGAGAATATACATAAACATTAGGTTCTGCTCAGTGTGAAGAGGTTTGTAAGAATCCATCCCAAAATGATTCATGAAACCATACTCCTTTAAAGTCACACTTAGGCAAAATCTACCCTGACTTTAAAGGAGTTCAATTCCTTTGAAAGAAAAGTCACCCAGATCTATGCAATACATGTGTTTTAAGAAGAATTTTAAAAAGTCTTTTAAGAAAGCTTACCTGTTGCAGTAAACAATCCAATGAAAACATGTATATTCCTGCCTCCAACCATGGCCATCTCTGTTGGGTTCCTGTTCTGCTGATCCTTTCTGCTTTTCCAAGAAGCCCAAATTCCAGTAGCTAAAGTTAATGTAAAAAATACACTCAGAGATACTAAGCCTGGTATATTTAGAGCCATTTTATGTTGCTCAGTTTAGGTTATATAGAAGAATAATGATGTGATGATAATGTTCTTTGATTGAGTACACAATCAGAAAAAATCAGTGGAAATAGCGGTGCCTTGTAAAGGAACTGCTGGACTTTGCAACAAAAGAAGCAGTATGAAACAGAGTGATAACCCCAAAAGTCTGGAGAACCAGATGCAGGGTCTGTCTTTGGAAAAACACTGGCAATTCTGCAGCCTTCCCCCTTCTCCAGTAGACATCCAAGCTTATTTTTGTGAGGAGCAAAGATTAAGAGCACAGGGATTAGTGCTGATATGCCTAATGGAAAACTGATGTGAGGGGTACTACCAGATTGGCTTAAAGTAGGGGAAATGTTATATTTTGTCTGATATGAAATGGTATGAAGATAATCCATATTTCTCTGGGTTCTAAGCACAAGGCTAAAGCAGAAGATAGGGCTAAGAATTTGTCTGTTTAAAACGGACTAGACTAAACTCTCAGCAGTGATCAAAATAAACCTAGGAAACAGTAAAAAAAGATTTACCATTGACCAATGAAAGGAGATACATGATGATACTCAAAGAAATGATTGTGAAGTGGTAACAAAGCAAGGTGGTGTTGGACTCTTCAATGAAGCTATAGGAATGATACAGACTTTTAAACTTTGTGAACCTCTCTGTTAACATGAATGATTCTAGGGAAAAACCTCATGTATGCATTATGTTGGTTACATTTATTGTACATTTATTGTAGAGTTGCCACACCGATGTCCTTTCAGTTGCTCTGTCAATCTTTACCATCTGTCCCCATATGGCTCTTTATAACCAATTTGATGTAAAGTCTGCCTGTTTTAGGGTACATATAAGGCTTTCCTGGATACCTTTGTTCATCCGTGGAGTGGGTAGCTCATTTCCATGGTGAAATCTCAGATGTCTTCTTCTCGGATGCACTCTGAGTGAAAGGCCAAATCTTTAGGAAGGTTTTCTGCAGTGTGCCAGCTCCTGCAGACAGACAGGAGTGGCTGTGCACGGAAGTGACAGTGGCACAGGCTAAGCATAACCCGTTGGCAGGATGTGGTGGGAACACACTGGCACATAGGTGATGGCTGGGAGAAGAAAAGGAGAGAAGTGCAGGAGCTCTGTGTTGTCTGTGACACCTCTCTGTACAAGGGGTAATAAAGGTTTTGGTAAGATATGCAGTGATCTGGTGGGAAGACTCTATAATTAGTGTTTAAAGGAAGTGAAAATTAAAAGAGATGAAAAAGCCTGACAGCCAGATGATTACTTCACCTACCTTAGGAGAAATATTCCTTTATATTTATAATAAAATGCTATTTTGACTGAGCAATGACTTTTAAATTTGACCCAATTATTTTAAATACAAAAAGGGACAGTGCATTTTAAAGGCACATTTTTTGGGCTGGTAATTGGAAACACTCCCTTCCACCTTAAATGAACCTGGTACAAGGTCCTAGAAACTGCAGCTCCATTGCCAGTGGCAGTGGAGCCATTTGTTCCTCTGGTTTGCCTTCCTTCCTCAAAATGGATATTTCACCAGCTATTATAACAGTGTACACATAGTAAGTTTTTTCTGTGAGCAAATGTTTTACAGCATATTTGGTCAGCAGGAACAGGGAAGGATTGAAGGTGCATGTGGCTGAGGGTGAATGCAGCCAGGTCTCAGCCTGCTCTGCAATCAGACACTTGGGAGGACAGACCTGACCTTGCTCCTTTCATGTGAGGGTCAACTAAATTCAACATGCCCAAAGAAAGATTTGAATTTGTTCTTTGACATCTGCAGAGAATGTCTGGACTGACCCTGCTCTTTTCATCTTTTGGGAAAAAATCCAAAAAATTGTCAGGCATAAAATTCTCCAGAGAAACTTAATTTAAAGATCCCAAGGGGTGGAGGGCAGATGTGGAGATGTGGTAGGACACAATGTAAATGAAAACATGACATGATGGGATGAAGGTGATTTAGAGAAAGAGGTTGTGTAAGGTAGTTCATCTGAATCTGGAGTGCTTTTGCTGATATATAGTGCAAGGGCTGTAAAAATACAAGCTTATACCAAGAAGACCAGCTCCTCACTGAATCTCATATTGTACTCCTTTGCCATTAAATGACTCTCAGCTAATGCATCTATTTTAAAGAAAAAAAAAAATAAATCTCACCAATGAAGAGATTTTTGAGGTGGGTTTCACTCCCTGCTCATGTTGGAGGGCTGCAGCTTTGGGTGCCAGCTGCTGTGCTGCTCACTTCAAGCTCCTGGAGTAACCCATGGGGACTAATCTTAGGGGGAATTGACTGACCTGTTTCTAGTCTTGTGAGGCAGGACAGAGTGAGGATATGTCTCAGACTGATGAACTCAGGGTTGCTTCTAAGAACAGTGTCACTGTACCCAGTAGATGTTTCAGAGCTTGATTTGAATGCTCACATGGAGGTGGCTGGTGCCACCTGAGGTGCTATAAAACCTCTGAGATGTCCACTTGGCCAAGCAGAGATTACAGTCCCTGCTGGAAACATCTTGCCTTCCTGAAATAGCAGCCAAGATATTCTGGTGTATCTCCGATGGTTCTGAGCTTGGGGGATACAAATCCTTTCCAGTACCTGAAGGGAATACAGGAAAGCTGAGGAGTGACTTTTTACAAGGGCATGTAGTGACAGGACAAGGAGTAATGACTTTTAACTGAAAGAAGGTAGGTTTAGATTTCACAAAGAAATTCTTTACTGTGAGGGTGGTGAGACACTGGCACAGGTTGCCCAGAGGAGTTGTGGGTGCCTCATCCCTGGAAGTGCTCAAGGCTGTGTTGGACAGGGATCTGAGCAACCCAGCCTGGTGGAAGGTGTCCCTGCCCGTGTCATGGCATTGGAACTAGATGATTGTAAAGTCCCTTCTAACTCAAACCATTCTGTGACTCTACAATACTCAGCTGACCTCTTAACTCTTACACCTTATTAGTTGACATTGATGGAACAGACTCTGACATGGGTTGTTGATAAGAACAGAGGAAGTGAGGAGTGCTGTGTACAGTGAAGTTTTCCATGTATTCTAGAAATGATCTGCACTGTAGTGAGCACTTACAGCTTTGTTTAGTGTAAGCACTGTAGTGAGCTACTCAGCATTGCAGCTGAGGAAATAAAGATGCACAAAGCAGTGGCCCCTGTGGCTAAGACCATGCCTTTGCTCTTCCTCTCTGGGTAAAATGTGCTACCTTATTGCTGATGGGCTTTAGAGGGCTCTCTGTGGCCCATGGGCTCAGGAGAAAAGGGGTGCTTCCAGGTGAGAGGGGTCCTACAGGGAAGGACATTTCTGAAGGGTAGCTGTCACTCCTCTGGAAAGGGATAAGCCCAAAGAGCTGGTGCTCTGTAGGGGCTTAAATAAAGCACTCTGAGAGTCTGGAAAGGTTTGTTTGTTTGTTTTTAAATTCCCTTTGGGATTTTTAAAGTTTGTTTGCACAGAAGAGTTCACCTGGGAGCAGAGGCACAGGACTGGGGCAGTAGAGCAGAGGCCATGGCACTCTGAGGTCTGCAAGGATCAACTTGTCACAGGTTTACTGTGCTCTGCAAGCCAAAAAATCGAGAACAGTGCTGAGGCCTGAGGCATCTAAGCCATTTGCATCAAAATGAACTGACAGTTCCTCTTGAGATGAGAGGGTATGAACTAGTCTGTGGTGTCCATTCCAGGTATTTGGATTGTGTCCTTGATCCTGACAGCTGAAACACGGGGCTGTTGGTCTCCAAACATTTACATTTTTCAGATTACGTCCTTGGTCTAAAGTTTTATTCCTGTCCCAAGTTAGTGTAATTGCAAGTGGCTGATCTCCTGCATGAGTTTCAAAGGCAGGACAGAGAGGGATAATTTGATGCAAACCTAACATATTCAAGTCCTTCAATCAGAGCCTGTGTAGTGTGATTGCACAGTGAATTAATATCAAAATGACACAAATACTTTTGTCTTTATGTCTGGGTAGTTTTTGACTATTAATTATTTAAAGTCGATAGATACAGAAAAATAGATAGATAGATAGATAGATAGATAGATAGATAGATAGATGAATGTAGAGAATAGTTAGATATAGAAGAATAAGTGTCTTAGTTTTACTAAGTTCTTCATGTACACATTACAAAAAAAACCTCTTAAGGACAAAATTGCTCTTTTCCTTTGCTAGGAGATTTCCCTGAGAGAATTCTTTTCATTTTGGAAAAAAACCCAAAACCAATAATTTAAAATCTGTAGTAATCCTAATTCTGAACCATGATGTCTTCAGTCAGGCCAACTCCCTGTTCAAATCAAAGTTTTTATTATATTTAGTATTATGCAGACATTTTATTTTGAAGCCTTGCCCACCAGAAGAGTTTGGGTTTGCAGGTCTCCCTGCAGTGCTTGGCATGAGGAGCTGCCCCTGTTGCAGTGTGCTGGCTGGCTCCTGGAGAAGGTGTTGCTTCTGAGAGCACAGGTTTTGCTTCATGTAAAAGGTGGTCTGGGAGATCCAAAAAAGCATGAGCTGAAATAATTTAATCTCATTTTAGTCACATTTATGTATTTTCACTAGATGAATTTTTAGCATCCTTGTGTTTGCAAGAGACAGCTGTTTGCTTTGGTAAGCCACACCTTCATGTTGTTAGCTCCAGATGAGACTCTTGGATCTCTGGACATTTGTGTCTGGGTTCTTTGCTGCACTTCAAATAGCACCACATGTTCCTGTCCATGGTGGACAACTGAACCTTGCTCAGCAGGGCAGTGCCTCCCACTTGCCTAAAGCATGTCTTTCAGTGTGGGCTGTGGGAAGGGTGCCTCTCCCCATAACCTGTGTATCTTGATGCCTACCCTAGAAGAGACTTCTTCATGGTGATTCAAGTCAGATGATTTAACTCTGCTTTCTCTGTTATCCCATTTATCTTCCTATTGGAGGTAGTTTGAGCTCACAAGTCCTTCAGACCACACAAATCAAGCCAGAAAATAAGTTCAGAATAGCAATATTTAATATTTACATATATCAGTGAGGCCGGTGGTGACACAGTTGGCAGGACAGAGGGTGTTCCCAGGAGCACACTGACATCCCCAGGGCAGGACAGCCTGGAACAAGCAGATGGCAGCAGCACAGTGCACTTATTTTTCTATGCTGGAGGTGTGTCAGTGTGTATCTCTTCCTCTCCTGGTGCTAGCACAGCCAGAGTTGGCTTTATCCCAGAGCTGAGAGTAAGGGAGTCAAAACTAAGGGATGAGGAAGGGCAGGTATTTAGGGACTGTGAAGGGTTCATAGAGCCCCTGTGCTGATGAAGGAGCCTCTCTCCACCTGACTACATGCAAATAGCCTTCTTTCTCACTGCCTCTTTAACTCTTTTCCTGGTTTGCTGTCAGCTGTATGTGGTTGCACTGTCCATGCTTCCCTGCTGGCAAAGAACATGAGCTTTTAAAGCCACCTGGCAGGTTTGGGTGCACCTAGTGATGGACTGCAAACTTCAGCAAGTCT
Source organism: Ammospiza caudacuta (assembly GCF_027887145.1). Lineage (NCBI taxonomy): Eukaryota > Metazoa > Chordata > Aves > Passeriformes > Passerellidae > Ammospiza > Ammospiza caudacuta. Next base: position 42,072,079 of record NC_080594.1, read on the forward strand.
TATGCTTTCTTCTTTACAGAAGTTGCATTTAAATTTTATAGGTTAAATTTCCTCCTTCTAGGGGTGAAACTACTGTCCACAGTGCATATGCTCCTCATCTAGGCAACTGGCCTTTTCTTCTCCATTTTATATAAAGAAGAATGTGAAGCATTTTGTATGTTGCATTAAAGGACAGCACAAGCAGCCACATATGTCTGCAATAAATGTATTTAAAGAACTTGTTCCCATGCTACAGCACAGAAATACAAACAACTTTGAGAAAACATAAATCAGAAGAAATAGGCTCCAAGTGCTTTAAATATATTCAGGTTTTCATAGCTGCCTACATGCATTCAGGATGGGTAAAGATTATTTCACAGTTTGGCTGACAGCTCCTGTCCAAGAAGGAAGTCACTGAAATGATGAGTTTTCTGAAACTTCCCAGTCATGGACATTAGCTCAACATCAAGGGCTTGCTCTTGAGTGATGATGAGGAATTATGCAGTTCCTGGTTGGTATTACAGTTGCTAAAAAACTAAAGCTGATGCAATCTGCTGCCTTCAGATTATATCTTCTATTTATTTCTAAGCTGCACATAATTACTACATTTATGTTTGGTGAGTTAATTCCTTGATCCATGTGCTCTATTCTAGAGCAGCCCTACAGACCTGTGTGGAAGTTAGTGAAACTCTTAGGCAGTTTCATGAAGGCAAAATTGGTGGTGAGGTTCTTCACCCTTTTGTTAAGCCAGACATTTCTAAACCCTTGCTGCAAACCCTGTTACCTCTGTTGACCCAAATGCTCCTCTAAGGCTGCCACAACTCTCAGATGTTCCTGAAGAGCCAATTTAAGAGTGCCCTGGGCTTTGGCAAGGGGATCTGGCTCCAGGGTGGCAGAAAGAGGCTGGAACCCATGTTCTTCAGTTCCTCTGCAGTGTCTCAAACACTGCTCGATATATTCTCTGCTCATCCTCATTCAAATCTGTGAGTGCCCCATTCGAAAATTAATAGGAGAAGACAGGTGAGCTCATGGTCAGATTTGGGGAACATGGGACATTATTTACATCAGCCAGAGAGTGCTTGCTTCATGCAGCTGGTAAATGTGTACATTAGCAATAGCTCCATTTCCCACATACATGAGAGGGCAAGTGGTGCTCTTTTATCTGAGGACTGTTGTGCTTTATACACAAGTACAGCAGTAAGGGCCAGACAGATTAATGTTTTTTGCCAGTACCTGAGGTTTGGCAGGTATGTTTAGAGAGATGAAAATGTAGAGTCTCAGACTGAAATTATCTACCCCTTTTCCACCTTGACTTCTTCATAAAAAAATAATTTTGCCCTGTGAAACACCTGAATATTTTTTGTTGTTGTCCCCCCATAAATAAAACAGTACAGTGCACTATCCTTATTGCATGTGAATCAGCATTTTGGGGCTTGTCTTGGCATTTCTTGTAGGTCATTCACATTCCAGAAATGTTTGTCTGAAAGACAATGATTGAAACATGATTAATTAATATTTCAGGGGATATCTGAATTACTGCAAATATCCTGTACAATGAAAAGAGACAATGAAAAGGAAGCAATAGTGATAAATGAAATTTGAAAGATGTTTTCTTCCATTCAGTAAAATAACAACAATACTACATTTGAGCAATTTTAAAAATCTCTACTTTTTGTCTCTCACTTACATGTGCTGGGGAGGGTCATTATACTTTATCAAAAAGGCTTCTTAAATAGCAATAAAGCCATGCAATGAGTATGTCAATATGTCATACTGCTGTTTAGAAATATCTGAGGATCAGGTTATCCCTGACTTTGATGTGACAGACAGAAAGAGACTGTGCAAATGCATCTGTACAGCCCAGAGGAACTTGTCCAGGGACTGTGCAGATTTCTCAGCTCACGTACCATCACCAGAGCTTGAAAAATAAAACTGGAAAGAACATAAAGCACCCTTTTACTGCATACCAACCTTTCTTCTCCTCATACATGTGCCACAAATGAAGCCAGTGAGTCCATTGATGACTTGAATGAAACAAAGAATAGCTTCAATCACACCAATGACCAGGAGAATAGAGAAAAGGACAATATTCCAAAGGATGATGTTTTCAGGTTGTTTGCAAATACTCCATGTTGTCTGGTTAAACAAATAATTGTCTCTGTGATAGAGGAAAAAAAAATGGCAAGGTATTAGAAAGTAAAAACTTCAGAATGCTTTCTCTGTTTTCTGACATTTCATTTTCGGAACTTGACTGCACAAAGTGAGTCTCAAATGGTGCTATAATTGGTCAAAGCTGCTGATTCTCCCCAGAATTCCCTTTGCAGAGATGCAATTGATAATTAGGGAAGAGAGCCACATCTGTACTTTGTTGCATGCACAAGAATCTCCTCTTTGTTGTATGGCAAAATTATGTTAATAACTAAAGAGAAAGGTTTTAAAATGTGTCTCCACATTCTCCATTCCTGCTGTGGTATGTCAGCCCAGTCCATTCATTATCTCTAGCTCTGATTTGAAGAGCATAGTTGTCAAAGTTGGCTTTTTAGATTTAGAGAAGATTTTTGCTTTCCTTTTCAGAAGCAGGTGGAGCAGGCTGAATTCTTTGTAATTTAACAGATTAATGTGGCACAGTAAGCAAACATTTCCTTTTGACTCCAGTGGGAGTCACAGCTCACAGAATTTTGAAAGCGGGGTGCAAATTGCACGAGGGGCTTGTGGCAAGCACAGCAGATGAAACTCAGGCAATTTGCCCAAGGATGATTCCCTGGTCAAAGAAATGACCAGCTGGAACATGCTACTCACAGAAGTGTGAGTTTATGTGTACACAGGGTGAACCATCAGTTCATTTTGGAAAAATCTAAGTTCACTCTAAAAAGATAGGGGAGGGATAAGGGAAAGCAAAATTGGAGGAGTTTGTTAGCCATACTCACTCCAGAGTGTCATTCCTGAAAGGGTAGATGTATTCTCCATCACCTGTGTCACACAGAGGACCCCCAATCAGCCCCAACAAAGAGATGACCACACAATATGCTCCTCCTGCAAATCCCATCACAGACAGGATCACTGACAGCAGCATCTGAAAGGGAAAATACCTTCAACATTGTGTGCACAAGAGTTTGAGTAGCATGGAGAACTCACAGTGAATGAGAAAGAATTCTCTTTCTTGTCTCTTACTTTATGCTGAAATACTACTGCTACTAAATTTGTGGGAGTAAAAAATAGTTGACTTTTTCTGACTCTTGGAGCTTTCCTAGATGTTAAAGAACTTATTGAGTTTTATGCTTAAGCTACTAATTATGAAAAATCTGGTGAGTTTTCTTTCAAAAGCCAGTATAAGGCTAATCCTGGATTGATCGTTCTGTATCATGTACCTTGGCGTTTCCAACTCTTCACCTTTCTTGGCCCTTGCACCAACAGAAAAAGGCAAGCAACTACTGAACCAGGTATGAAAGCAATAAAAGATAGATTAATTGTTTTTGCTAATTGATGGAATGCAAAAAAGCCTTTCTTTTTGCTGCTTTCCTTCATTTTGCAACACCATGACATGTGATTACCACTTCTCATGTTGAGAAATCGAATTGTGCTGCATGTGGCAACAAACCAGCAGTGACTTCAAATTGTATGTAATGCATTCATGTTTTACATCAGCCACTCTCACAGAAATGTTACCTTTACTCCATTCTGGGTAGTTTTCCAGTAATGAATGGGATGTATCTGGTTGCTGTTTGTCTATAGAAACAAAAATCCCAGGAGGGTGCTACTGTTGGTGCATCTGGGACAGGCTTCTCAATAGTCTTGTTAAGAATCACTGTTTGTGGTTGTTCACAACTCTGCCATCGAGCCAGGGGAGGACCTGGAGCAGGGAGAAGGCAGCAGGCCTGCCTTAAAGACAGGGCAATGGCATGACCAAGGAAGCACATACAGAACACTCTCATCCATGACTCAGGTTTGAAGCCAAATATCTCAAGTCTCATAATTCCCCACTGCCAACAAATACCAGGTGAAATCCACCACCCCACAAGACAGGGAGAAACCTTCTCCTTGTCCCAGTTGTTCCACAGACCACTGCACTACACAGTCAAATGGAAATATCCACCATCCATGTTGGAGTTTTTTGACAAAGCCTTGAAAAGTCTTCACTTTCTGAACACATTCAAGCTGGTGAATGCTGTTGCCAACTTACCAGGCAACAGCTTTCCGTAGAACTTTGCTGGATGCTGGTGTGTGGATTGACTAATTTTGTGTATTGTTTTGCCTCTCAAGCAATCCTTGAGTTAAAAGTTGCTGGAATTTCTCATGGGATTTATTTAATAATAACTGATTAACAACTCAAAGCTGGATACTCTTTCCTTAGTCTTTATCTGCGTGTTGGCTGAATTGCCTCTTAGCAGAGCTCCATTATCAGCAAAATGTAGTTAATTTAGTCTATTGTCCTGGACCAAAACAGTGTCTGGGTTGTAGCTGATGCGCTGTCTCTCACAATAAGATCACCAACCATGCCTTGTGGTGAAGGTGAGTGACTGATACTGTCTTTGAAACTCCTACCTATTCTGAATCACTTTTCCCCATTTGTTTCCTCATTTACTTCAACTCTGCATTCTGCTTCTTGGTTGAAGAATCTTAATTATGTTAACAATTCATTTTAGTAGCAGTACAGGGCATCCCAAAGATAATTATGAAGAAAAAGTCAAATGGTCTTTTGGTATTACTATGTTTTATGATAGCAGTTACTGCTAGTAGTACTTGTCAGTGCTATCTGTGATGACAGTGTTCTGTCACATGATTGTCTCATTTGGAATCTGTTGATTGTAGGACTAGTCTCATCCCAGCTATTTCCCTTACTGTGTACAGGATCATCTAGACAGAGGCTTTACTTGTCACGGAAAGAGGAGTCTGAATTTGCTACAGACTGTTTGATTGGCTCTCCTCAGCATTTTCTAGACATGCAGGGGTGTTTCCTCATTTTATCTACTGATCTGGAGACTTTTCTGGAAGCTTGCCTCATAATCTGTGAAAATCCAAGGATTTTATTAACCATTTCATCATCTCAAACTTTCAGCATTTTTCCTAGTAGTAGTTCTCATTGAAAAATTTTATTTCCTCATTTGTGTCCTTAATTGCAACAGGAGGCCTAAGCTGGGATGCTTTGAGTGTGTTGAAATTTGTTTCCCATGATGTTGACCTGTTCTATACTCCTGAAATGTTTTGCTGACCATTTTTGCTGATTTTCCCTGCTTTATTCAATCCTTTAATTGAATTGTCCCAGGTGAGCTGATGAAGACTCTTAGAATTCATTCTTTGAAAGTTTGTATCAGCTGCTTTGGTGAAGTTACCAAGTTCTTCCTGTCCCAGCTTGTGCTGCTCTTTAATACTCTGGTTCTTGCTCCATACACATTTCTTTCTTCTCTGTTTTTTGTCTGGAAGTGTTTTTTGTGTTTTGAGGTTTTTTTTATGTTTTTTGGGTTGGTTTTTTTTTTGTTTGGTTTTGTTTACTTGTTTTTGATCGAATAGTTATTCTGTCTGGTTATCTGGATATCTTTGCTTAAGTTTGTCTCGAAAGTTGCTATGGCTATTCTTGTTCTACTAGTGACTCCTAAGGAAGACTTAGAAATACTGGACTACATGTTTGCTGATGCAATGAGAGAAGCTGTATTTTGGGTGGGTCTTTTTCCTCATCATGTCAGTGCAGTGGATAATTTCAGATGTGTACGTGCTAAGCTGCAAGACACTGAAGCTTTCTAAATCTATTACTTTCCAAATTCATTACTCCATAATGCAAGGACAAGAGGCCATTGATGTATGTTTGTAAATAATAATTTAAAGTTGATTAATGAAGAAACTTAATGTAGCATGTAATCACTGTGAACTGGAAAACTTACTAAAGTGAATAAAAAGTATGAGAAATGTACTATTTTTTATTACTGTTGAAGATACTTTGGCAGTGTGTAAAGGCTTTGATGATGTCTGAAACTATTAAACCAGGAATTGTGCAAAATAAAATAGAACAGAGTTCCTGCCCTGAGCAAAATGTTATGTTTTGATTAAACAATAATTCTGATCAGTAATAATTCTTTAACCTTTTTTTCCCCATTTTTATTATGACAAGCAATTCTGCAATTTGGACTATTCAAGTGTAATTTATCATTTTATACCTAAGATCTCCAAAGCAGAAAGTTGTCCAAACTTGCCTTTGGATTACAGAGGCTCCTGAGCAGTTCGATGAAGGCTGTTTCTCTGCCAGTAGGTGGGGAACCCTTAGCAGGTCCATCCAGACCTACCTCCCAAGGAGCTCTGTCTCTCTGGGAGGTTGCTGATATTATGGATGTTTGAACCAATCCCAGGAGTTCTCTGCTCTCCAGGGCCTCACACCATACCTACCCTGCCTTGCAAATACAGCCCTTATAGTCAGCCCTTAACATCTGAGCACCCCTCCTCTGGATGCCTGTGCATTTCCTTCCACTCTCCACAAAGCACGTTTTGCCTGAAGTTTCATCCCTTAAAGAAGCAGACCATCAGCCTTCAGATCTCCCTGCAACACTGACCTCTTTTCAAACGTTTGGAAATCACTCTTCCCCAGGAACTGTGCAGGGTAAACTTGTTTTTAGTTGTTCACAGCCATTCACTCTTTGCTCATGTCCCCATCTCATCCCTACTTTGAGCATCTCAAACAGACTGTTTAGAATAGAGCTTGGGAATAGAGCTTCACCATTTCCACCTCACAGAGGTGTATGACTCCAGAGGGGTGTGTGTTCAAAAAGACAGCATTTTCATAGATAGACTGTCCTCACTGAGCCTGTTTTCCACTTTGCTTTGGGTAGCTTTGTCACTTGGCCTCAGCCCCTTTGTGATATGGTTTAGTGGGCCTGGTGGTATTCATTTGAAGGTTGGACTTGATGAACTTGGAGTTTTTTTCCAAGTTTAATGATTCTGTGATTCTCCTGATTCTACAAAATATCACAGTACTGTATTAACATCTATTTTATTCCTCCATAACAGCAAATAAAGAAGAGAACAGTTTGTAGGTAACCAATCAGTGATGGGAAGGTGCAGACAGGGTATCTGGAATGATGTACTGCTGCTAGGAATGGCTCAGACAGTGAAAGAGGAGGTGGAGAATGGAGGATTGTGGTGGGTCTGTGGATGTAGGCTGCTGGATGACACTGTGCTAGCACCTGTGTTGTTGGGCTGGGGCGTGAAACCAGCCAGCCTGAGGAAGTTTGACTCTTGGCTCTGTAATATTTAGGGCTGGGATAAAAGATGGAGAAGAGACACCTGAGATGTTGTGTGAACTCAGCCCAGTTCAGCTGGATTTCCCCTTGTGACTTAACAGATTCAGTGAGCATAGGAACCACAGCAGTAGCTGTGTTTCATCACTGCTTTCTACATCACCCAAAGTCAGGCAAAGCAGCTGGCTCAGGCACTGTTTGCAGGGTGCCTAGGATCTCACCCCAGCTCTGCAACAGGCCTGCTTGGCCACTGTCAGCATCCTGTCTGTGCATGTGACATTTGGTACAATCAATGTAATGGCATGTCCCTTGGGATGTGTCTGCTAATGTGTGACATCCTAATAAAGAATGCTATTTTGGTATTCTGTATCATGAATTAAGTAAAATGTTTTAAAGAGGCAAAGGTTTTCTCATGTATCAGACTAAATATTAATTGAAGAGTACAGAAGAGACGTGCTTTATTGCATGGAATCTCTCATTCCAGGCTGCTTCTGGGAATGATGCAGACTAAAAAATAAATTCTAAGTCAGTTTATCTTGCCAATAATGATAGCCACACAGAAGTCTGTGCCCAGGGCTTGAGGATGAATGGAGATGCCTTTATAACATGTTGCTTTATAATATTCTTAATTATCAAGAAAAACATCTCTCTGGCCTTTCTTTAGATGTCAGAGAGCCTAAATTGGATTTTCACATTTCACATGCATAATATTTGGGCACATGTGAGCCACTGGTCAGAACTGCAGGAAGCAGTGCTGGCTCCACAGTGCCAGATGCAATATCTCACGCTTTTGGCATGGACCTGCCAATAGGGGATATGTGTATCCCTACAGGGAAAAGCAGGGATGAACCTGTGGAAAAGCAGATTGCCATGGAAGGGTATAGAGGAAACAGGACTCTGTGGAAGCAGGAGGAACAGGCAACTGTCTCAGTCTTTATGATTGCCTTGTGCAGGGGAGCTCGACGAAGCTGGAGCCACATTTTACTTCATGGGATGTAATCCCCTTTGCCCTCAGCATTGTGCCTGAGGGCTCCAGCCCTGGCCCTGGCTGATTTCCCTCCTATCAGCAGCTGCAACATCACAACATTCTTGTTGGCTTACTGAGCCCTCAGCCCCAGCCCAGGGATGCTGCAGATCAAGCTCCTCTTCTCCGTTTCCCTGACATGGCTGCTGACAGAGGTGTGATGGTTTGTCACTGCACATTTCCACCTGCTGAGCAGCCATTTCAACAGCTATTTCACAAACTCTGTAGTGCCATTTCAACACATGAATATCCACTTACCCCACATCTGTTAGCGCAACATCCTGCTCCACCTGCTCCCAGCATCATGAATGCCGGCAAAATAACCTGTAAGAAAAGCACAGGCTTTGAATTAATGTGCAGCACTTCTGCTAGGGTGCTTTTTAAATTCTAAGAGCTTGGGCATCATGTTCCTCAAATGCAAGTCACCTTCTGTCTCTTCTCTGGGAGTTACACTTGCTTGGATGCTGGTGCTGCTGAAGAGTTACTCAGAAATAACTGTGGGATTACAGCTAGAGCTGTCTGGCAAATTGCTGGTACATCAATTCTGATTGCTGAAGCTATACTGATTTTTTTTCAGGGTATAAAAAAGTTCAGCACAATATTGTTGGGGTTTTTTCTTTGGAAAAAAATGTGTCAGTTTTGAGAAAACTGAAATTCTGCCCAGAAAAGATACATAGCTGGACTAAGAATTATGGACAGTGTAAACCTCCTGAACATTCTGCTCTGGATTATGATTAGGAAATCAGCCTTGAGCTTCCTGAAACAGATCTGACTTTGGTTTGGGTGGGAGTGGGGGTTTGTGCTGAATTTCTGGAAAACCTACAAAATGGACTTCAGTCAATGGGGAACTTCCAGTTCACATTAGCTTTCACCATGGTAATTATCAGGCAGAGCTGGACCAATAAAATGCAGTCAGTAACCATCTATGACTGGAGATATAATGCTGCCTTACAGGCACCCTGGAGTTAGAAAAAGTTGCCTTCAGTTTGGTAGCCAGAGGGCAAGAAAGCTTTTGTGGGTCTGGCTTTGCAGCCAGCACACTCCCACTGCCTTGTTTCTACACACCAGTCCTGGTTCAAGCATCTCAAAGAGCAGCACAAGTAAAGGAGTATTTAAAAAAATTAGGAAATGGTTACAATAAAGTTAATGAAAGAAGAAGAACCCAAATCAGTCAGTCAGTCAGTCAATCAATCAATCAATCAATCAAACAAACATAAAAGGTAAAAACTGTAAAAATGGCCTAACTAGATGCTGGCAAGATTTTTTCTCACGCAGGGCAGGAAGAGCAGAATGGTCATGATGAACAAAGCCCACGGAATTTATGTGTGTAGTGTAAATATCTCTGTTGAACAGTTTGGGACATGCTTATGAGACTTGCTTAGATTTGTAGGCACCTAGATATTTTTCAAAGAATTTATTCTCTGTTGCCTTCTATGCACACCCTAGAGGCAACCTACAGCACCTGCAGTGGTGGCTGGACCGCATCTGGAAGCCTGCAGAAATAGAGCATTGAGGTTAAAAAGATGTTCCTCTTCCTGCAAGGAAGTCCGCTCTTAAATAATCACAAATGGTCCCCAAGGCAGCCTCAGCCCAGGTGTTCTAGTGTCAGGCACTCAGGAGAGTTAATACCTCTGCCCATCAAACCAACACTCCTGTTCCTCCAGGGCTGTCATTTTTCTTTCGAGGTTTCCCATCCAAGTGGCAAACACTTTTGTGTCATCTATTAGCCTGGCTCAGGATGAAGGATTTGCTTGGCAGCCTTCTTTTTATGCAGTGCCTGATTATAAACACCTGCCTTTTGACACGGGCATGAGAATTGGCTGGGTTTGGCTGCTGTCAGTAAAACAAGAGCTGTGTGTGAGCCATGGCTCAGTCAGGCATTTCCTTCTGTTGCACACAGGCTTTCTATGAGGAAAGGCGTTACTGTGACACATAGAGCCAGTCTTACTCTCTTTACATCCCAAATATTTGAAACAAGGAAATTGAGAGGTTTCCATGTCATATAATTTCCATTAGAAATTCAGCAGAGGAGGAAAGGGTGGAGCTGGCTACTCAGCCAAAGGGGGCACTGATGATCTGTGTATCAGTCTACAGATGAAGTTCCTAGGTGTAGAGAATTTACTGGCTCACAGAGCTAAGCCAGGCTGTTCTGAAGTTTTTCCCACAGTCTTGACTCTAGAGGCTGCATCCTAGTTGTGGGGAGATTCTCCAAGATCAGGCAACCTGTTGGCAAGGCTTGCCTCAGTTTTCTTTGGGAGGAATCCAAGTGCTTGGGGGAACATATTGCAGCTTCATCTTTCCTCACTGTAGTGTCAGGATATGAACCAGACTCCAGTTGTGGAACATCCTCTCCCTTGTTTTAACTCCTTAGGACACTGAAAAGCCAATCTTCATTTTCCCATGCTTCCAGCACCTGGAAGATGGAGCTGCTGATAATGCTTTGTTTCCCCTTACCTGTGGGCATTTCTCATGTTGTTTTCTGGAAAACGTACACTCAACAGCATTGTTTGCGGATCAATTACTCCTAATGTTGTGTTTTAAAGGTCAATGCAAATTTTTCCTCTCCTTTGACTAGCTGTACTCATTTTTGATGTATGTAGTGCTGGCCACAGGCAAGTCTGTGTGGAAGCCTTAAAAGAAGGCACGTTTTCAATGAGCCAGTGACGCTCTCATGCCTAACATCTTTCCTTTCCTTTCATTGAACGCCAATGGCTCCTAGGCTTGCAGTGATATGAGTTTTCCACAAGGTCTCTCATGTAGTTGCACTTCTTCCTCCTACAAACTCATGCTTATGTTCAAGCTCAGCATGAATAATAGGCCCAAGTGGTAGCCACAAGAAGAAGCAGACATGCTGCTGGTGGAGAACAGTTGTTTATTGAATCACCTTATGCCATGTTTCTGGTTTGGGAAATATGAGTATGAACCAGATCCACTGCAGGCGTTCCATAGACTTAAGCAGCAGCTGCATCACAGGCTGACTGTGAATGAGATTTATTTTTTTCTAAGTTAATTATTCTTTAAGATTCATTTGTTTTTTGGCCAGCTCTGTGCCAGTCTGCCATCTGCCCAGTACTGGTCATATGCATTTTACTTGCTCAGCTTTTTAACTGCACTTGGGTAGATAATTGAAAGAGCACAAGGGGAGCAGGCTTTCTGATGAACTGGAAAGATAAGTATTCCGCAACATGGATATTCACATAAAAGTGATCTTTCCTGAGGCCTGGAATGGAGAACTAGTTATAGAAGAGCACATTCAAACCAGATCCAACCCAAAAGAAGGTGGGTGGGAGTGTGGGAACAGGAGGCATTCAGCTTATTAAGCCATTTGCAACTCCACATTTGTAAAGTGTTAGCTGGGTCTCAAACTAACACCTGCCGAAACACGTTTTTGATTTTCCCTTAATGTTTTTTTTTAATCAGGGGTGCAGACAATAGTGAAAACTCACTGCCTCCAGCTGACCTCAGCTTTGCTTTCACTCTTGGAGGATGAACACGTGTAACTCTTCTCCACAGTGAGTACTTAGGCCTAGTGCTTCTTGGAGTCTTGATATTTATTTCAGGAATGTTTTGTATTTCTTTGACTAGACACTTTTTATGCCTTAAATGCATAAATGCATTTTCTCAGTTCATACCCATCTTCTCATTTAAGCTGTTCACATGTTTATGCAAAACACATTTTTATAACCTTTTTTTTAATGGAGATTTAAAACAAAACTGAACAAAACTCACAAGAAATGTTCATCCCTTACCAGTATCCCAGCTCCCAGAATGCCGTGGAAAAACCAGACCAAATCAGTTATCTCGCTGAGCTGCAGTACTTGTCCATTGGGGAAGTACAGGAGAATGTTGGAGACAATGGCACATACTGCCAGTGGGAAGAGGGTGATCCCAATGCACTTTGAACACTTCCCGGTGCACATGGCAGCTCTCTACTCAGGAAAGATACAGGGAGGTTTGGGTTACTGCAGTGCAGGGAGCACCAGGTTTCAGCAGTTATATGCTTTAATAAAAGAAGAATCAATTTTGTAGAAAGAAATGGTTCAAGTAAGACATACACAGATAATCCTGTTCAACAGACCATGTTCCCTTCAGAGAATTTATTTAAAATTGAATTATTCACGGCTGGGATGTTTAATTGAATTTATTTAAAATTGTGTTGGTAGGAAATTACCAGAGAGTTTCATTTTAGTTTTTAATGGACAATTGTCTGTCCATTGGGAATATTAGTCACAAAACCATGACTCCACAAACAGATACCCTCGCTGGCAGTCAGGGCTAAGGCCTGGAGTGGAAGGGGAGGTGGATGCTGTCCTGGTTTAACCAAGCCTGGTTTTCAGTTGGGGGGAAAGATTGACATCCCCGTTACCAATCAGAGGGCTAGTTTTGGAGATTGACACCCATTTAAACCACTTAGAAGAGCTGGATACAGCTTTATGAAAATACATTTAAGGATGGACTAGCGTGTGAAGCTCTCTTGGCTCCCAGCCTCTGAAGGGGTAACTAGCCAGGCCCAGGCCGGCCCCTTGCGGCTAGACCAGGCCTGCCCAGGCCAGGCTCACATGGCCCACATGGTCGGGTCAGCGCGTGGCTTGGTTCAGATTTCTGCTGCCTCCAGGCCATGCCACTGAGAATGTCCCGGTGCTGCGGATGACCGCGCAGCCGGGATGCTTGGCCGGAGTCAGTGTGGCCGAGACAGCGCTGTGCAGCCAGGGCTGTCTCAGCATGGCTCACACATAAACTTTGCTTTACTCCAAGACCAGCTCCAGCAGTAGTCCTGCAGCCAGTGCTGGAGACTGTCCCAAGGCCAGAAGAGGCCAGGGCCAAAACTAGTCGCTGCCAGCCCAGTCCAGGAGCAGCCATGGGGCTGAGGGCATGTGGCCACCGCTATCTCAGCATGACTCGCAATAGACTTGATTTGCTTAGCCACTTTTAGCCAGCCATGCTGCAAGAAGAAAGACAAAAGCAGCAGCAGTTTTGTTTCTTTTTCTGGTGCCTTGCATGAAGGAAAAGCACAGGGGTGGTGCGGGCAGCCAGTGTGGCTTGCACAGTGCTGGCGGGGACCATGTAACCAGCAGCAAAAGACACAGCCATTCCTCAATTACAGAGCCTAAATGAGATCAACCTGTCAATGCTACAAGACTATCAAAACTGTTTCAATTGATAAAGCTTAAGAATAAACGAACATACAAACACGAATTCTCTCCCAAATCAGGAAAAAAAAAGAGTGAAGGCATGTAGAGAAAACAACGCAGAACCCTGAAGTAAGTAAAGATGTCAAATACTAGATGGGAAAGAATCAAGGAGATGCCTTAGTCTTAGGCTGAAATTCTTTTGTGAGGCTGTGGTGGAGGTATATGTTTTGATATATCAAACTTTATTTTTTCCCTATAATTCATAAGTGCATAAAGAAATGCATCATTCATCTGCAGTCCATGAAAAAAACCCTCTCATGCTAAAGCATATAAATGCTAAAAAGCTATAAATAAAGACTTAAACAGAAAAAGATAAGAGAGATGAGAAACTTTGCCCTAGGGATAGAAGAAGAAAAACTTCTGTTCCCAGAGATAAAAAAAAAGAAATTTTGTTTTTATGCTAAAACAGCTTATCCTTAAAATAGTACCCCGTGAGCTGACATAGCCCATAGAAGCAGCTTTGAGAAAGCTTCAAAGCATAAGAAAGACCTTCACACTGCAAAAATTTTCCTTTCTCAGGTGGCTGATTTGCTATGACATTAAAGCCATGAGAAAACTGTTTCTTGTAAAAAAGTCTCCATAGCATGGCAAGAGAGACTCCTCTCCCTAAGTAAACTAAAGAAAGATTATTTTAGAAGTGGTGACTGACTAAAAGTTCCAAGTTTTGTCTCTTCATGTTGTCAGGGGGAAAGAAAAGAGGGTGTGGAGGGAAGATAAGTGTTCTGAAGATCTATTCTGATTTTCTTATAATTTTTCTTTTAATTCTGTTAATGAAGCTCTCTTTATACCATTTAAAATTTTGAGCCTGTTTTGCCCTCCTCCTCCTAATCCATATCTCATTTCAAGAAATGAGTAAATAATTTCTAGTGGGTGCAGTAATGTTTAGCCAGCACTAAATCCATTACAGATGCCTTGGGTTTTTTGGGACCACTGTCTTGGGAAACTGATTTGAAATCTCTTGCATTGAAGGTATAGAAGAACAGGAAATGGCTACCAAGGATACCATGTGAATGTTCAACCCTACCTTGGCACTGAGACAAGCAGGGAAGCCTCCCCAAGGTGCCTACCATCTGCATTTCCTCTATTTCAGTCAAAAAAGGACCTTCAGCAAGAACTGGAGAAATATTTATTATTGTTTACTGTGACATGATTATTCTGCATGTAAGGGTTGATAAGACTGTGGATTATAGGCCTGCTTGGCACCCACCCTAAAGTAGCTGAAAAACTGCAATCTTGTCTAATTCTGTGTCTGTTTGCTAAGGGCTGGTCAAAAAACCATCCCATCTCATTTTCAGATACAGTAGCTTAGTAGTTCATAGCATCCAGGTTCTTTTTTTTTTAAATCAAAGAATGAACATAAATGAAGCATTGGTTGAGAGAGATCTCTGCAGGTGTCCAGTCTGATCTCCTGCTGAAAGCAGGACTACCACCAACACTAGGTCACTGTGTCAGCCACAGATTTGTGTAGCTGAGCTTTAAAAACTTACAAGGATGGAGCCACCACTGCCTTTCTGGGTGACTTGTTGCAGAGTTGACCCAATCTCTTGATGAAAAAGACTTTTCTGGTGTCCAGTCTGAATCTCCAAAGCTGTAAACAGGGCTGATGCTCCCCATTGTATCCTCTCACACCACTCCATCACCTCTGTCACACCCCAGTTTTTCATAGGCTGTTATTAGACCCCTCTTCACCAAAGTCTACAACCTCAGCTCACACTGCATTCATGCTGTGATCTACAGCCAGAGAGAAAAGCCGGATCCATACAGAAGTGGTTCCATACATATGCCTCCAATTTGGAAATTTCAGACTACTGGGTCAGTGATTATTGAACTTGCATACCACCTTCAACTTTATGGCACAAACTGATCACAACTTCTTCATGATGTTTTATTATCGCTTCATTCCAGCTCAAGGCTTTCAAATGCATAAAAATAAAAAATGTGCATGAAAATACAAAATATCAAGCTGTGGACAAGCTGTGGATTTCTGTCCTCAGAGAGAACTGTCAGTTTATGACAAAAAGCACTTTGCTCTCCTGTGAGTCAGTTCCCAAATGCAAGAGAAGGATAAGGACATGGGCACACGCCATTTCATGCACATGCAGGTGCCTTTGCTTGTTATGTGCAAATAGTTTTTGTAATTACTGAGGCACTCAGCGGTGAAATGTTCCTCAATTTACTCATATGCATTGGATAATCTGGAAAGTTTTATGACAAAGATTGGTGTGGAGCAGTCATTAGGCAGGCTAGGAACACAGAAATCCATCAAGGCTGGGTTCCCAAGCAAGAAAAAGGTCCAGGTGAAAGGTAGCTTGAAGGCATTTGAGAAAAGCAGACACAGGCTAAAACAGATCTTGGCGACAGAAGGAAGACAGTAAAGAGATAGGGTAAGATATTAGGTGAGATGTCCTCTGACCTATTCAACTGAGAGGCAAAACAGAAAGACTTTATGGGGTGCCATGTATTGCTGTGAAGCAGCTGTGGCTGACAGAGACTTTTTCTAATTTGCATTTCTATACAAAAAATTTGCATTGTTCTCTACTGCTATGAGTTCAACAAGAGCACTGTGCTTGTATGCATTTTCTTCTGAGCACTTTGCAGTCATGTTGAGCTTTATAATCCATGTTTAAAATAAGCTAACAGGCATGAAAATATTCCAGATGGGATCATTTTTAACAGAGATAATTCTGTGTTTATGGTCATTATCTATTGTTTACTCAGTGCTCAAAATTTGGCAAAGCATTTTGCAAGCCTCTGGAGAAAGCCCTAGTTCAAAGAGATAAAAATCTAAACAGACCAACAATGTGCAAGTGAAAGATGAAGTGGGGAAAGGGAATGGAGGAAAATGGAAAGAATACTGGATATTTCACCTGCCTTTCAAATCACCTGTCTTTCAAATAAGGTTATTTTTTTACACTAACTCTTCCCTGCATGCTTTCCTGTCTCATTCCAGCTTTAGCTTTTCCATTTGCTTGCCCAACCTCACCTACCTCCCCTCGCCAGAGAGAAGCAAACAAGCACAGGCACAGCCTAGCCTCCTTCTACAAAAGCTAAGCCTTGAAGTTAAGTTATGAATTCTCTTCTGCATCTTTCGTATGTGGCTGGAGGGCCCAGTTCTTGTACAGCACAAAGCAACCTGATGCTGCTTTGGCTGGAAGAGCTGGGGGTTCCAGTCCTTTCTCTCTGACCTATCTCAATACCACTTCAAACTGCAGGGAGAACTTACCTAAACAACAATCAGCAGACCTAGTGAGAGCCTCTACCACCAAAATCAATGCCGCTTTGCCACCTGTGCACATCAGAGGATCTGCATGCGTTATTATAGCTTAGGAAAACACTCCGGTTTGCCAGAAGCACTGAAACACTTTATTAATTCACCAACCAAAAGCACATTCTACAGCTTCGTTAAGCAAGGTGGCTAGAGCAAGCTTCTAATTTTTAGTGAGGTTTTTAGAAAGTTTTGCTTTTTAATGCTACCGTAAGCATGTAAATACTTTTGCTTACCTTCTAAGCAGGGCTAAGATGGCCACCAGAGTTCCCCACAGCCAGCTTCAGGTTTTCCAGCTCCTCTCTCCTGGAGAGTGTCCGTCTGAGCGAGGCACGGCAATGTTTTTGGGTGACAGCCTCTATTAAACAAATAGCTGTTTCTCTCTGAGAATGAGGAAATACCCCAAGTTATCCCTGGTTGGCCAGTGAGAGGCTGGCTTGTCACCCGCGGTTATTGATTATTTTAAGGCAGTGTTCCAACGGTCAATGCCTCAGCCCCCGGGACACATGGATTGGACCAGTGGAGACCTTTTTGCAGCTGTAACCATTTCAACTGTGTAGAGTTTGGCAGAAGAGGAGAGACAGGAGATGGCAGAGGAGCAATGAGTACCTGGCAGAAAATGTGGTTGGAGCAGGAGGAGGTGGCATAGCAAAATCTGGCCATTGGTGTGGCATCATCTTCTGCACACCAGGCTGTGGCTGCTAAAATTCAGTACTGGCTGTGCTCCAAAGCATACTCTTGGGAGAGTTAGGTGAGGAGAATGGAGATGGGAAGGAAAGAAGAATCACAGTAAGACAAGAGAAAAAGGAGAAAGAAGGACAGATACGTTGGGGAGAAAAGAGAGATGTGACCAAGGGAGGGAGCAAGGAAACAAAAAACCACGCTATTCCAAGGAGGAGAGAGGGGGAATAGAGAAGGGAAACTGAAAATTTGCTTTGGCAGTGGAGAAAATAAAGGTAGAAGTGACACTAGAAATGTAAAACACAGTGAAGATTAATAAGACATTAAAATTGAACTGGGAGAAGACTCATACTGAGGAGAAAGGGAGTTTCTTTTGTACAAAATGTGACAATAATAATAACTGTTAAAATATGTTCTAACTTTCAAACACAGAAATATATATGTTACTTGGTAAGTCAGATTTGACTCCCGTTGTGCTGGGAATATACCCAGATCCCTTCTTTCAGCTGAAGACATCCCCTCTCTGACAAGCATCTGCATCCTCACCTCTCACTTTCATCTTCTAAACTCACTGGGAAAGATTGATGGTGAAGGTGGAATTCATCTCATCTGACTTTAGGCATAGATGTCAACGTAGGCTGTGCTTGTTTCTTGTGAGAGAAACAGACACTTCTAAGGAAAAGAATCACAAGATCTATTTTAGGAATTACTGTAGGGTTACAGTAAATCATTCATGGTAAAAGAATCTCACCTCTTGTTCAGATCTAGATGTCAGAATCTATTGTCAGATGAATCACATCCATGAGGACAACCAGCATGGCAGAGTGACTGCAAAAGCACCAGGAATTCAGTCCCTGGTTGCATATTTATTATAAATAATAATATCAAATAATCACTGACTCACAGCCAGTAAAAATCTTTAGTGATCTCAGAGGGATCTCAGGCAAAGAACCTTCATTAAAATACAAATGGTAACAAGGAGGAAAACCGAACTAACTCTCTGAATCCCTAAATCTCATATCCTGGTTGCTTGGAGTTTTTATAGACTTTAACTCCATAATATTTCTTAGGCACCACTTTTCCCATCTTCCCATAACAAACACCCTAAGCTGGGCTCAACATCCTTCATTTTGATTCTGTTTTCTCTAGTTTTGCGTGGCTCATGCTCCTCCATGATGATGTGCAAACCTCACCTACACATTCTTTTACTGACCTTTTTCATTTTCTTCTCTGCACTTTCCAAAGTTTATCTATCAACAATGTCGATTTTGAACTGGGGCAAGTTCAGTGTTTTCATCTACATTTATATACCACTTACGTGCTCAGGGGCTTAACAAAAGACTAGTGCTTCTAGTCACTACAGAAAAAATAAAATTCTAGCAAGATATATTGAATCTTGCTAGTTCAAGATTCTCTTACTGGTTCAAGAATTTCTTTAGATGTGCTCATTATTAAGTAGGATTTACATTCAGTCTTTGATGAGTTCTGTGCTAAGTACTGCTCATTGTGAGGCACAGGAGGAATGCCAAAAAGAACATAATAAGAATTTGTATTAACACCAGGCATCCTGACTCCTACCTGTTTTTCTAAAGCAAGACTCACCTAAAAGAAATGAAAGCAAGCAAGCTCTAAAACACTTAGAAACACTGAGCTTTGTCTGTGAAGTGTTTAGTGGCTAAGCTGAGTGTATACAATAGTATACATCTATTTTTCCCCCTGCAATATTGACTTTTAAGGCAATGAAAACATTTTGTGTTCCACTGATCAATGCCTCCTGATTATATTGACTTACTGTGCAGCAGCTCTGATCCTCCTTTTCTTTCTACCCTTTTAGCCCTAAATTCTTTATTAATTTTCCAGTTACATGTAGTAGCATGGGAACTGAGAGAGGAACTGTAAATATGTGAAAAATCTCGTTCATCATGATAGGAATGAAAACAGCTTCAGCCCCACAATTTCCCTGAGCGGTGCAATGTGAGAAACTGAAGAATTCCAGCCATGTGCAGGTTTTTGAAGGGCATATCTGACTGCCCGCTTACTCTATTAATTGAACTGCCCCATTTGGAGCGTGGCTGCTGCACACTAAGGAAAAATGGCCTATTTGCTGTTGGTGTGATGCGGAAAAAGGAGCAAGGAGCTCTGTTCCCATCTATTCTTGTACAAAACTTGAGTGATTGCTCTGAAGTCACTGCTTTTTTCTGAGTACACAATGGCACTCCATTCAATTTATTTTATTCAATTTTGGCACAAATTATTTCTTGCTGCAGTTTCTTCTGACACTTTGCTGTTAATGTTCCCTTCAACTGAGTGAAAGGGAGGTTGATTGTCCTGAGATCAGACTGCTGTTAGGAAATTTAACTGCTGTTAAGAAGCTTTTTGAGATGAGCTGTCTCTGAGAAGGTCCATGTGCTTGGGCACTGCAGGCAGCCTGACCTGGAGACCCAGCTGTCTGTGCTTCTCTTGCAGCAGATGCCCAGCTGAACCTGAACCTGCCTGCCTGTATCCAGGAGCATGCAGATGCTCTGTTAAGGTAGAAACAGGCAGATAAAAATGGCACTACCAGCATTATTCAGGTTTTTCTTTATCTGGAGTATCCAAGATCTGCATGACCCAAGCCATAAAGAACTGATTGCACAGCAAGAGTATTGAGGAAGCTCAGTAAAAAAAGGGTCATGTCTTGAATCATTTCAGAGACAGCCAGAAAACAACTATTTTTAATGGCTGAGTAGTGCAAGTTAAGGTTTTTGTATTAAGGATACATACAAGTCTGAAGAGGGGGAATGGAAGTTATTCTGGACAAATTTTGAAATAGGCTCTCTGTACTCTTGGGGAGTGTATTTGCTGCATTGCACCATCATGCACTGCTGGTCCCAACACACAGCATATGCTGGACATGCACTTCCCAGCAACAACAGTCACATGGGTGGATCTTTCCTTTTCTTCTGTTTTACCTATCTTTCATTTCCCCCCTGCTCATTTCTTTTCTCTTGTCTCTCCTTTTATATGTAATTCCCTCTCCTACATAATTAGACTCTCTCTGCTCCCTGAGATGGCATCCTGCTAAGCACACTTTTCCCCCTGCAATGGCAGCACTCACATCATTGCCTCTGGGGACACTTGCACCACTACCAAGAGACAGAGCTTTGGGAATAAGCCCCATCACTATCAGTTACTCTGTGACCCCATGGTGGCACAGCCAACCCTCTGCAAAAGCACCTTCTGGGGTGAGGAGAATGGTCCTGACCCCACACCCAGTGAGCTCTGCCCATCCAACCAAGTATTATCAATTGCTTGCTGGTGTGTACCTATGTTCATCTGATTTATTACAAAGCTTGTTTTATTTAATTATCTGAGTGGTTTGCCCACGGACAGCATTGTACCAACCCCAATGTTTTCTACAATAGCAATGGACTATGACCTGTGGCCAAGGGTTGTTTGTACTCTCAACACAGAACAACACTGTCACTATCCAATATTAAAATAATTAGAGGTTGTGCTTTCGTTTTGCTGGTTTCATGCAACACTTCTTTCTGGTTTTGGCTGAAAGGCATTTCTCATCCATATGTTTTGACATTGGGGTTTGCCCAAGAATGTGCTTAGGGAGAGGGTGAATTAAGACCTAAAAGTAGCACTGACTGGAAAATGCCCCTATTTACCTGAGCAAACAGAGAAATCTTATTGGTGATCCTTCTGGCTTCCTCTCTTACCCTGAACTGCTCCAGGTTTTTTAGGAAGTCTTCAGTAATGAAGAACAAGTACTGGGAATATGCTGAAGAAATATGTGGTTTGTCAAAAAATGCTCATTGTATTTTTTACAGATGTTTGACACTGTCAGGAGAGAAGGTTTCTGTAGCCCAGAGTGCTGATTTTGGCCAGACTGAGAGATGTAGCTTATCCAGGTAATTTGAAAGAGATTACAAATTTCCATTCCATGCTGAGGCACGTGGGTCAGTAACTCCCACCAGAATGAAAGAGGAGAGCAACACCCAGGAGGTCAGAAGTGACCATTAAGTGTTCTGTTATTGCAAGGGGCACTGTCCACTCGTTCACCATCTCCATCTGGTTTTGTGCCAAAAGGAAAATCAATACTAGCTCTGTGTGCGTAGTTGGGATGTTTTGAACATGCACATGAGGCCAGGTTTGTCACCAGAATTACTGCTTGCAAGTAGAAGTGCTTACTACTTACTTTGCCTGTTTCAGAGAAATGAATATATGTGGAAAAATTGTATAAATCTTTGGAAATACAGCTGGTTTTCAGATCCTGATGTTTGTTTCTTTCCAGCTGGTGCTGGCTGGTTGAAGAAAGGACAATCCATCCCTTTGCTGACTCCAAAGCTATTAGTTGTTTGCATCCATTGTGGGACAGGATAGTATTTAAAATCTTCACATACGTAACAGAAGGGCCTGAGGCAATTAAGTCAATATTTCCCTAAGTGGGAAGTGCTTTCGGGCATTTCTTAGCCCTTAGCATGGGTTTCTGAAAGGGATTCTCTGCTTTCACAGACAAACACATCCCAGACTTTCCCAGAAATTAATCAATCTTCATCTTCAAATTATTTATTCTTTACTATGTCCACTGAAAGGCAGATTCAAGGATTTTTTGAAGGTGAGGAGACATTGAGGAAAGTGGGCTGCAGGCATTTTTTTCGTGTGCAAATTTAGGCAGACATAATTAAAGGTTCTTTCTGAAAAGGGGCAAACTGTCTGTCTCCATCCTTGGAGATATATAAGTTCCAGTCCTGGAAGTATTCAAAAGCTGTCTGGGCATGGTAGTTGCAGGTAGCACTGCCTGAGCCAGCATGAGGAAGAGATTAGAATACAAGGTTTAAAAAAATGAACAAACCATCTGGAGTATGCTCATGTCATTCCTTGGTGTGTAATCCATTTTTCATATTAGGTGTGGGCCTGAGCTGAGCTAAGGGGAAGAGCTGCATTAACTCTGTGATGATGGCAGGACTCCAGAGACTGGGAAAAAGGCAAGAATTCCAGGAAGTGATTAGAGGGAAGATACTGGGTGGAGACAGGATCATAAAAGAGCTAGGTGAGAGATGAAGCCACATGCATTGCCAGAACAAAAGCCTGGAGGGGCCTCCTCCAGGGGACACATCTCTCCCTGTGCAGTGCCGGGGCTTTGTGCCTGTGTGGCTCCCCTGCAATGGCACGGAGGGACAACGACCCACGGTGTCCATGGCCATTAGAGGGAGCTTGGAGGAGCCCAAGGATGAAACGTAGCCCTGGAAAGCAGAAGCAGTGTATGGAAGACAGCTGGTTCAGCATTTTAAATCTATTTTTAATATCCTTGAGATGCTTAATGAGATAAGGAGGTATTTCCCTATGATCTCCAAGAGATACAGTTGCTTCTTCCTTGGAAGAATTGCTTTTCGAAAGAGGCTGGGATTCTTTGAAGAATAGTTCAATAGTTTAATTAAAGCACATGTCTGGTGGTGTCTTCCATCAGGCATCCTCATTCCATGATGAATTAAAAAAAAAAAATCAGCTGATTTTGTCTTCAGTAGCTGTTATTAAATGGACTGGATGCTTCTACTTGGGCAAAAGTTAACAAGAATACCATTTGGATTCATACAGCAGTCAGAGGAAGGTTCAGCAATTGCTGGATTCACCCAGGACATTGCAGGTCCAGCCACAAGCTCATTCCACTGACGGGCTGAAACAGACCTGAAGGAGGTGAGGGATGCAGATGCCTGAGCCCTGGTACTCGCTGACCCGCGATCTGCTTCTGCAACACTTCACACTCTGAAGGAAAGGTGTGATGGCTCAGATCGGCACATCTCATCCCAGAGCATCCCACTGCAGCTATGCTACTGGTCTTGGTCATGTTTCCCACTGCCTCCACTGAGCCAGCCCTTTCACAGTCATGTGTGAGAATGTTCAGCATCTGTCTGGAACCCACCTGGGTTTTTTTACTTCTGTATCTGTCTGTCTGTCTAGTCAGGCATTAGATAAAGGAACAAATTACTGTGGATCATCTCATCACTGCATGTAAGCTCCTCCTAACACCCAGCCCCCTGGCACTTTGGGGAGAGGTTAGAGACTCGCTGGGTACACAGGAGGGAAAAGCTGTCACCCAGCCCATGCTCACTTCCTTCCTGCTGAGCAGTTGATTGACAGCAACCTGTTACCACCAGGAATTTGTTCTACCTATCCAAATATTTCAGATTGTTCGTGGATAGTTTTGACTTCTTCTTTATTAATGTAATATTTTCAGTGCTCATAACGGCAAAGAGGAATTTCAAAGCTTGATTTGCTCAAAAATTAGAGGGCAAACAAGGAGAGTTTGCATTTACTACCTTTTATAAAAGACTTTTCTATTTTTGAGATGCTGACTTGAGATTTTTAAATACCTCAGAACACTAATATTGTGCTTTCTTTGGCTAACAGGACACTTGTAAAAAAGCAGGTGTTGTGAAACCCCACCCGTGTGCGGTAAGTCACTACATGCATCGCTCTTGTCTGGGTTTGGGCTCCCTTCGCCGCTCTTTGTCTGGGTGATCTGGCTGGTGAGATTGGGAGCACTGCAGGGCAGGGAGGATCCCCGTCTGTGTATTTGCGCTGTGTCTTGACACTTGTAAAGGAAGCGAGTAATCATCACTCTTGCTGCTTTCATGTCTCCTTGCACAATAGAAATAATTAATAATAATAGCAGTGCTTTGCCTATCTGCGGCCCCTTTCATCTGAAGACCTGAAAGTGCTTGACAAGCATTAACTAAATTAGTTCCAAATACCTGGAGAGGGAGTCAGATGTAATCATCCCCACTTTTAGATGAGCACACAGGAGGAGAAGCTAAGCTAACTGAGTGCTTACAGTTAGTCAGCTGAAACCATGTTTCCTCCATTGGGGGAGCTTGCTCAGCACTTAGGAGGCTTTTAGAGGTATCCAAGGTGGGGTTTGATGTCCACTTTTAACTTCCAAAACTTACAGGCTGTGGAGCTATGTGATCTGCCCAGCAGGAGCTGGAGGATGCATGTAAGGCACTGTCATTCATGAAGTTTATAATTTGAACAACTAACATGGACTGGGAAGAAAGGAACTTCTGCTGACACCATGCTGGCAAAACCTGAGTGACTCTAAATTAGTCCTGACTTCAGAAATGTAAGTGGCCCTGGGCACAGAAACACTTCAGCTTGGATCCAGGGGTGGTGCAGACAGGTTTGTGCCATGCTGCCTTTCACTTCAAAACCCTTTTGGTGGCAAATTTGATCAGCCAAATTTGATCACATATGCAATGTGTGGTCTTACCCCTGCCACCCTGCCACTCTGGCCCTGCCACAATGTTTACAGCTCTTTCTTGCAAAGAAAAATGCTGACAGTCAAATCTGACTCAAATCCGGAGTCTTAAATAGATCTCTGTTAAAACAAGAGTGCTCTGCAACTCCCAGGACTCTACTCAGCAGGGGAAAGGAAGAAATTCTCAGTATCAGCTATGTAAGATCAGGTACTGACATGAAATTATAAAAGGAAGGCAGGTGATATTTTGAAAGACCACAGTAAGCTCTTCAAAGTTGTAACTGAGCTAGTGGACAAGAGAGGTTTCTTTCCATAGACTATGGAATTTCTAATGCTGCTGAAATTATTCTCCTTTTTAATATCAGACCTGAAAGGCTTCCATTCCAGGAATGGTACTCAGGCTGCAGCATAGGCTCAAATAGGAAGTATCAGAGTCACTGGAGAACAAGGGCTGCTCCTTATTGCAAAACTTTGTAGACTCAGATGAAAGGCACTAATAATGTTGGCAGCATATCCCATAAATCACATGATTTCACTGTGGGCAATCATCCATGTTTCCACAAGGTTGTGACATTTTCCACATTTTCTCCTTTCCAGGCGAGAAACTGGCCACAAGTTGTTGTCTGGACATCAGGTAACTCCTGTCAGCTCTTCCACTTCACATGGCACCCTCCCATTTAATCAACAGACACTAAGCAATATGTCACAATCCTGCTTGGAATATGCAGCTTAATATCACTCTTGGGGATGGGTAGCCTGTCAGAATTGAGTTTGCAACAATTTGAAGCCACTTGAACAGATGCAATCACATCAGTTCTTTCTTTTCTGCTCACAATGTTGGATACCTTCTTTTCTTCTACCTGCTTTAAATAGTCCTGGTTAGGTTTCCAGTGCCAACTCCCCTATTGACCCAGAGAGAAAATGAGTCAATGATCTCATAGGAGGAAAACAAAAGGGTCACATTTCCTCTAGAGTAAGTAAGTAGGTCAGTGCCATGAGATGTGATGGAAGAGGATCCCATGGTGCCCACAGGGTGACTAGAGGAGGCTGGACAGGCAGCACAGCTGCCTCAGGAGAGCTCAGGTGGACCTCAGCACTGGCCCTCCTGCTGGCAGGCAGCAAAGGTGTGTGTGAAAGAGTTTCACCATGCAACCTGTCCCAGCATGACTTCCACAAACACTGGAACTCCAGCAAGACCCTGATCTCCACCAGCCCCATGCTCAGGGGGCAGCCTGGGGGCCAGGAGGGCTGTTGCCTTGCTCCCAGCTCGGGACAGTCCCTTGCTTCGTGAGCATCTGGACATTGCGTACACTTCCTCCTTCCTCATTTGAATAATAGGGTTAATAAACATGTTCTGTCCCACAGTGCTGACGTAATGCTAAGCTCTTTCATGTTTGTTGAGTGCTACAATGCCACTCCATGGAAACTCATAAATAATGTGCCTTGAAGTTCTGTCGAGGTATTAACCTTGTTTTAACAGTGCAGATTTACATGAGTTACGACGCACAAGAAGCTTCTCTTAATTAGGATCAAAACTTACTTTTTTAAGCTTTGTTTTAATGGCTCTTAAGGTTGACCAATTTTTACTTGCCCAGCCTATTTGGCAATTTATTGTAAACTCTTCAAGCTTGCAGTTTTTTTCAGTGCACAATTAAATGCCTTTCTTCTCATCATTGCATTCCTTTACACTCTTCAAATTGAAATAACTTTAAGGTTTTTTACAAATGTACAATTGGTTTCTTTGAAATCTAAATTAATCTATGTTATCATACTTCTTTGGTGGTGTGAGAGATACTGGGTTTGGCTGAAAGCATTGACAGAAAAGAAAGGATCTGTGTGCTGCTTCTGACACAACAAAGGCCCTTTGTTTCCATTTCACACCTTGCCTCAAGTTTTGTCAACAGCTGGTAACATACCAGAGTAGCTGTTCTGCAAGGAGACTGTCCACACAGACATGTGCAGAGAAAATTATTCTGTGCTAATGATCTCCAGACAACCCCTGTGGTAAATGCCCAATTGTGACCCTGAGCTGGGTGCATGGACTGAGCCCAAATGGCTGGAAGGCAATGCCAGGGAGCCATGAGGGCTCTGACATGGGAATCTGGAGGGATGGGTTCAGTTTCCATCCTGCCACAAAGACTTCAGGGCAGATGTGAGTCAGGTTCACCATGTCATGTGTAATATGGGATATAGCTGCACTTCTAATATCTTCACTGATAGGATATCCTTGTAATTCTTTGAGTTCCAGCAGCTTTTTTGTCCTTCCATCTCCAACAGCTTCAGTTCTCAGACTCGGAATGTTCCATGCTGTGTATGTCAAGGAAGTTTTTCTCACCAAGGTCCTATCCCGAACTCCAAACAGAAATTCTGAATGCCTTTTGAGATTTCCAACCTACTAGTGTGAACTCAAAAGATTCAAGTAATTCACATGCACCTTGTGTGACTTCCCAAGATAATGTGAGGTTTATATTCTGTTCACTACTGTTGCAACTCAGAAATTTTTTTGAAAGTGCAATAGAAACTGGTTTAAAGTGATATACAAAGAAACTTTTACATTTAATGTGTGTTTGTCTCTGGAAAGAATGGGATAACTGATGAAGGGAGAGGATGTCTTGGTTGAAAGGCTGATGCAAAACTTAGGAGGGTTCAGTTCCCAGATGTATCACAAACACTCTTTGTCACCTTAGGATAGTCACTGCAGGCACAGCTCCAGGGCTGGTGGCAATACTAGCTGAGGGTAATCTTATGCTGGAAACTGAGACCAATTCCCCAACCTAGATTGCAATGGTGACACAAATCAACACAGCAAAGGCACCAGGAAGGATCAGCTATGAGTGGGAACTACTACTATCAAGAAGAAGCAGAGAAAGCAGAGCAGACAATCACAGAGTAGACAATCTGCGTGAACATCAGCTCATCATCTGCTCAATGGAGAATCAAAGCTGGGCTTCAGTCTTAGGCAGCCTGAATGAAATGCTCATCTATGATCTAATGTCGAGGAACTGACAAAGGCCAACACACCCTTCATCTCTCTTCTTTGATCTTACAGCCATCACAAATGTTTTAGTTTGATCACTAACATTAGTTAACGCAAGTCTGGGCTTTAGTGCACTAACTTAAGCTAATTCTTGCAATAATTCTTTATTTACTTGAAAAGAAAGCTCTATTGGTGATGCTTTGGGGCTCATTCACAAACTGGTGTTCAAGATATTCACCCTTTGGTCCTATGAATATTGCTTCTCATTGCAAAATTTTGAAACCCAGCCATGCTCTAATTTTAGCCTTCAGAGGGACAAAAAGTCTCAGAGTAACCAACAGCCAACCCCTTTGCTGAAAGGATCCGGCACAAAGTGACAAATTTAATCCCATGAGCTCACTGCTGGAAGGGAGCTTCCCAGAAATTTTCCTGATGCAAGGGCAAAACAGCTGTTCTTTCATCTTTTTCTGAGTCACGCCCACAGCACCTCCCCGGAATGCAAATGTGCCTGGGTTTAATGATGTGACAAGGTAATTAAGTGTTAATGTGTGGATGCAAAGGGTATACAAGTTGCCAGATCTAAGTGCTGAAGCCAAGCTAAGGCGTTTACCAGACTTACAACACATTGCTGATAAAGGGTGCTGATGTCTACACATTATTCCTGTTACACAAGTAAATTTTACAGTAATAGACAAATAAATTAACTTCATATTTGAATTTTAAAGAGGTATTCTAACAAGAAAGCAGCCAAGAACCAATTCTAGGTGCGTGAGAAGCAATAGAAAAACTAGGACATAACACTATTATTATTTAAGTGACTATAATGCAGTCAGATGCCAGCTCAGAATTGGACACTCCTCCTTCGTATTCCCCATTACCCCAATGCATTTGTGTTATATTAGTCCACATATACAGAGATTTAAACATAAAACAGAATTCTTGAGTTACAAAAAAGCACTCAGATGGAAAATCATAATAACACTGTCTAGATTAAATTGGCCCTGTACCCAGTCCTTAAATATCTCTAATGGCATGCAAATGGCTGATTTAATCAATTGAACTCCGCACAATCTCATTCAAAGTGAACAGTGCTCTATAAATAAACATTTTCCTACTCAAATGCAAATGCTTGTTACACCATGACAGTGAATATTTGCATAACAGGCACGAGTTCTTGTAAATGCAGGTGCTTGAGTGACAGGTGATGAAGTCTGTAACTCCCCTGGGCTCAGGAAAGCTCCTCTGGGCGGGGGAAGTATTCCTAGGCCCTGTAAAGAGATGACAATGGGATGCTGTTAGCTTCCAAGCGTCCCCTTGGCCTTTCCACAGGTTTGTAGCCCAGCAGCTGGCTTGTCTGTCCCACCCCAGGGGCATGCTCGATGGCTGTGCCACGGGCTGGCAAAGCTCAGCTCAGCTCCCACTGTCATTGTGTTTTCTTTAGCTTTCTAATTACGCCTGTTAAAAGCACAGTGCTTTTAGTCATCATCATTTGAGTAACAACAAAGTGACACAATAAAGCAGTGGAAAAGGAAGATGACTTGAGAGTATCAGCATTTTGGAAAAGAGGATACAGATTGACGTGAGAAGACAAGAGGCTGGGCACAGTGTGGTTTTGCAGCAGAAGAGTGAAGAGATCAGCAAGGTGTCCAATGATATCAGGAGACTGGAGGTGTTGCCTCTGAGGATCAGGATCTCTGTACAACACCTGTGTTGTCCTGTTGCACAACACCTGTGTTGTCCTATTACCTCTCCTCTTCCTCGATGTTCATCGATTAACTGACATGAGCAAATGAACATCAGCACGTATCAGAGAGAATTTTGGGGGCCAAGGGACTCCTGCTTTTATAACTGCGTCAAGCTGACCATTTGCAGTTTGTCTGTCTGTATCCTTAACCCACATATGCTGGGCTTTCAGTCCTCATAGCTAAAGAAATGGAAAGCATAGCCTAGAATCATCAAAACCTTCTTCAGCACGATATTGCTGGGTCTGTGTGCCTTGTCTCTTGATTTAGATGAGACCTATCAAGGTCCAGGTGGCTGGATCTGGGCTGCTGTCAACAGCACTTGTTTTTTTGAGTTGTTCTCTGTGACTTCAGAGACACCTGCACACCAGTGAGGAGAGGGGAGCTCAGCACCGCTGACCATCGATGTAGCCATCACTGCCACTTGCCAGAGGGTGAACTTCACCCGACTGCCACATAAAATATCACTCATATCACTGAGCTACATCCTGGTGGACAGCATTAAACCTGTGACTTCCAAATCTGTTTCTGAAGCCTCCTGCATCCCTAGCCGTGGATAACCATTAGCTTCCACAGGAAGAGATCAGATGGTTCTGGACCTGAAAGGGGAATTTCACAACTGTTAGAGCTTGCAATCAGTCTCAAGAACTCTATTCCAGAACTGCAAATTTTTTTATACCTGTAGTCACTTAAAAATTAGGAAGAGCAGTATGATTTTGCAAATGTCTTGTCACCTAGATGATATTTTTCTGGGACATTTCCTAAGTGGTTTAAAATATTCTATCAAGTATATGTATTATATTCTATCAAGTATATGTTTACACTGGGCTTTGCCAAGATGGTAACACAGATATCCTCTTGGAAGAGTTTAAGCTGTAAAGCAAGGGAGTGATTTTCTAGAGAGCTACGTGGGCATGTTAATTGCCAAGGTTAATAAAAGAGAGATCTCCACGCACCTTAATTCTTAGATGTCCAAATGGAAAGATTTTTATGAGGACTCTAATTTCCAGGGATGCTTGTAAAAAGGTAGCTCACTTTGGGCACTCTAAAATTGAATATATTCAAATCAATTGCAGTCTTAATAAATAGATTAGAAAATGATGAGAGGTACTGGCCAATTCTTTTCCTTTCTCTGATAATGCTGGATTATACCTTAGTGTTATGTAATTTTAAAAAACCAATGAAGACAACAAGATGCTATTTTTAGAAATCTCAGACATGATCAAGGAGTTAAAATAAAATTTTTTAAACAGGGTTTTTATAAGGATGTCAAAACCACTAACCCTTCCTCTGCCCTCGTATGCCATATCACATAGTCTGCAAAAAGAAGGACTGAAAAGCATCCAGACTTCTAAAAACCACCATCTGGCTCTAGCCTGGACAGGTAAGTGAGTAATTTACTCACTAACCAAAGGATTGGCAAAGGTCCTGCCATGACAGCAACCTTCTCCCTGCTCTACATATCCTGGCTCTCTACCTATCCCAGTCCTAACCTGCTGGAAAGGAGGAGCTTTGCTCTGTCCCTTCCTTATTTATAACTTGTTGGGAGCTGGGAGGGAGGGAGGGGTGAGCCAGCTGTGGTGCACCCTGCAGCTGCCTGCCGGTGCCAGCCTCGCAGTCAGCACCACAGATGCCTCCGGAGCAGCGCGGGGGCCGCCTCTGCGCCCTCGGCTTCCTCTGGCTGTGCGCGCTGGTGGAAGCAAAGACCAGAACCTACTACCTTGGGATTGTGGAAGAGAATTGGGACTATGCACCATCTGGGAAAAATCTGATCACAGGGCAAAGCCTCCTAGAGGACAAGTAAGTGACTGGGGGCTTGGGTAAGCTGGAGGTGTACCAGCAACGCCAAAACAAAATCGGTTCATGTGGTCATTCTGCGGCAAATGTCTTAAGATGGCCTTTTCCTTGTTTTTATTCTGTTGATGTTGTCATAGGTGGGAATTCAGTTTCAAGGCAAGACTAGACTTTGATTTCTCTTCCATTGTGGTTGATTAAGCAAGGGGATAGTTAGCATGCATTTGAAGAGTTAATATTTTTTAAAAAGGTATCAAGTACAGGCTCAAAATCCCCTACCTGTATTTCATAGAGATGGAGGTATCCCTGGGTCTTGGTATCAAAAAGCAAACTGCAGGTTTGCTATAACCAAGCACAGTCTTTGCAGTAAAACACAAAACCCTGTTTACTGGCATTTTATGTAATTTTAAGTATTTCCCCTGATAAAATTTGGGAAACTTGGTAAGATATCATGAAATTCAGATGTGTATGGTACCTATGAATGGGATACAAGTCCCTATGGTCAGAGAGAATTCCTGGTGATCTCTGAAAATGGGGAGCGCAGGTGAGTGCTGTGATGGATTCTGCCTTGGCCAGTGAAATGTGGCTGGGGCTGGCTGTGTGTTCCTCCCAGAGCAGGAGAGCTGGCCTGGATGTTCCATGGAGATGGCTCCGATGCCTGGTGCCTCTCTAAAGAATCATTTGGGTGGAAGGGACTTCTAAAGGTCCTCTTGTTCACCTTCCCTGCCATGGTCAGGGTCATCTTCAACTAGGTCATAGAAGATTCTTACTTCTGAATCTACTCTCTTTTTGTTGAGAACCATTGCTTCTTACATCATGGGATTCAAATGTGTGGGAATATTTTTAAGATTTCATTGATATTTTGACACACTAGAGGTATTTTGGGGATCTCTCCTCAGTGTCTAGGTTTGGGATTGGAGTGGGAGCTGTGAGGAAGTGAGGAGGTCCTGGTCTCTGTCCCAGGTTTGGAGGCTCACTGGGAGCTAGATGCTGCCTCCCAGAAGCTAGAAATGGAAATGTGCTCTCTGACTTTTCAGGAAATCCCAAGCAAGTCTGCACATGTCTCTAGTGGTAAGTAATTTCAGAATCACTCTTGGATGAATTTCACAAAAGAAACTATTTTGTCACAAGAAGGAGATGAGAAAGACTTTTATTTTTCAACACAAATTTATGCTTACGCTCTTAATAGCTAGAGGTCCCAGATGGCATCCAAGTCAATAGCTATTACATTTATAGGTAGAATTAAGGTTAATAGTTTGTTCCCAGCCCATGAAAACAAGCTTTACTGGCAAAACTGTTCTTAATTTATATTAAATGCCTGAATTTCTCACTTTCCTAACCTTTGTAGCAAAGGATAATTTTCTCCACTCAATAAACTAGAAGATCTCTTACTACAGAGCAGTACAGCATTAACTAAAGAGCAACTACTTATAAATCCACTTCAACTGAGAGGTATTCAATAGATAGATACCACAGAATGATTGGAATCTGTTCTGTAAATTGTACTTTTGAGGCTGTGTGCACTTTGTGCTCCCTGAACATCAAGAGGCACATTTACTTTTAAGTTTGTGACATAAATGCATTTTTTTTTTTACTAAATGGCAACACTTTATGTCTTCAGTCATCATGGCAATGTAATAATTACAGAATGCTAATTACAAAAGGTTTACCCACAGAGGATTTTAATCTAGACTACACATTCAAAGCTGGAGAGATGTTTGTCACAAACTCCCTACATGCAAAATAATTAAGTGATTTTTGTTATTTTACTCCATTTTTAAATCCTGTTGAATTGAGCCAGTATTAAGTGCTGTATTCTGGAATAAGAGTATCTGCATAGGCATGTGGGTTAAATGGTGAACCAGAAATAGCTATTTTGACTATTCAGCTCTTAAGGATAATCTCTAATGTAAATTTAAAACAGTATAATAATGGGCTACTTTTCAGCTAATTAATTGATTCCTATGGATATTATAAAAAAAGTAGTTCATTAGCAAAGTTTAAGGATCAGTTTCCAGGTAGGGATAGGAATGCCTTTTGAGCCATCTTTGTTCTGCAAGCAGCAGCACTCAGGCTCGCTGAGCCAAGCACTTCTGACCTTGTGAAGCAGCCTCACAGCACCCATCTGATGGGGCACTATCCCAGTTTTATTGAGAGCAAAGTGAAGATAAAGAGGTTGCAGACAAGCTGATTATCTTTAAAAGAATTGATGCATACACAAAAAGGAATGTTCCCTTTGATTCCAGCTAGCCCACAGAGATATAATCAAAACCTCTTTTTCCTCAGTACTTCATGAAAATCCTGAATTAGCAAGTGTGCAATGGAAAGTGTTACATTACCTGGATCAGATAGCGACATTTAAGAGATGATTTTCAATGTTGCTTGCCAAAGTCAATAACATCTTCCTCAACCTTTAGTTTTTAGTAGTAAAGAAGATAAAGGGAGCTTTGGTAGCTGATGCATGGAGCTAGAAACCAGGTTCTGGCACAGACACAGCTATGCTGCTCAGTTCCTGCTGTGCTGGTGCTGAGCGAGCTGCCTCTGGAGCCAGGAGTCCTGGTGCTGCATCAGAACCTGCCTGGGTGGGTGTGAGCTGAAGACTGCCTCTCATCAGAGCTGATTAGCCCAAATGAGCCCTGTCTTAGCAGAATTATTCTGCTTGGATGATAATTTTTATTATGCCTAGTCTTACTGCAGTGCTTCAGAATCAGCCTGCTGCTTGCGCAGGCTAAATATCTTGCTGGACATCAGTAATTGTAAAGCAAAAAGACTAATGAGGTTGTTCACCTCTTCCCTTTGTCTTGTCTAAGCTTAAGGCCTCAAGCTGTTCTACCAACTCTCATAATTTGGATTGTTGTGAGTAAAACCAAGACATTTCACTCTCTGTTCTCCCTTCAGAAATTAAACTTACATTTTCTGGAGCACACAGGGCTTTGGAAATCGCAGGTCCAGATGATGGCCACTGAGCGTAGGTGAGCTGTGAAGGTGGTCAGCATCCCTTCCCAACTGACACAGCTGCTGGAAGAGCTGACATCATTAAACCATGCTTGACACAGGGTGCAAGTGCTGACAGTGCTGCTGGATGTGCTGCAGATCCCAGTGGGCTTTTGTGAGTTAGGGTATGGGTATTGCTGCTGCAGGAGGGTGAGCCTGGATGTTTTCTGTTTTCTTTAATGGTCACATGGAAAATGGCCTTCTAAGAGGAAAATATACCTAAGTGTTGTGGTTTGACATCCACCAGTTATTCTTTCCCCACTGAAACTCAGCCCTCAGGATTAAAGTTTAGTTGATAATCCCTTGAATTTACCTTGAAATGAGTTTATATGATGAATGCTTAAATCTTGCTCTGCTGGTGGTAGATGTTAGTAAATTTTGCCTGATGGAGCAGCTCCTCTCTTCTCTTTAGGCCACCAATCCTACATTTATTTATCTGAGCCAAGTCTTGCACCCACCAACACTAACGGGTGGTTTTTTTTAGCATAGCATCAAACATAGTTTGTGCAATTTGCCTGTGAGGAGATCACACCCAGAGGAATGACGGTGAAACTGTCGTCACAGATGCTGCACTAATGGCTGAGTCATTATGAGGCCAAATAACCCAATTGCAACAGCAGAGATGATCATTGTGGGAAGGGTCAACATCAAAAGGGTATTTGAGGTGAAACCCTGGCTCTAATGAAGCCTGAGAGGAGCTTTGTTACTGACTTCAGGGGCAAGTTTATTGTAGGAGGAAAGCCATCATACCACACCAGTGACACCACAGAGCCTCATCTAAGATTTCATGGATTTTATTGACCTCTGTGTCCCATGTGGGTCAGAAAAAGCCTAAAAACATCCTTTGAGGGCTTTATGTCTCTGTCTTTTGAGAACACTCAACTTTGTTGACACTTTGTGGTCAGGGCGCCATTTAGAAAGGTGAGTTGGCACTACTGGTTCCCCTTCCCTGGCCGTCCCTCAAGGACAGATATTACACTGGCCTGAGCATGGAGTCATGGTTTCTTGGAGGGTTACCTTCAACAGGTTACGTGACCCAAGGGTTAAAACAATTGTGGTAGTCTGAAGCCCAGTCCTGGCACTGTCCTGGTTTACTTCAGCCACAGGAAAAATCAGGAACTTTGAGGAAATAAAATGGTTATAGACCCAAACCCAGAGTATGTAAAGAGGATAGAGAGTAAAGAAGGTTTCAGCATCTACAGATTTTAGGGAATAAACTTATAAAGATGGTTGTTTAAACCATAATGATGGTTATGAGTGTAAAGTCTATGGGACTTCAATGGAACAAAAACAATAAAAAGAAATTTTTCATTTGCATGCATTTGCACCCGGGAGTGTACAGTAGGTATTGGGAGTGTTCACTACAGGAGAAAATTTGGGACTTCACATCTAGTAGTTATCCTGAGCGCTGTTTTTCATCCCTCAGTGGTGATTACAGCAGCAAACAAACTCGGCTCCTCAATCTGCGAGGATCTGTCTCCAGGCTACTGAAGAGCTGTTTGCTTGGCCATGCACAAGGTGTCTTCTCATTTCTCAGTGCTCACTGTCACACCATGCTCATGTAAGCACCTCTTGGAAAACACAGCCTCTGTTAGGTTGTAGCCTTCAGATCAAAGGTAACACAAACACATTAAAAACTATGGCAAAAGACGTCTTCTGTGTGATAAAAAAAATGAGTGTAGAAATTGCACTTCACACACAGATCTACCTGGAAATGGCAGATTGTCTGCATGTCTAGTCTTGATCTGAAGTAGAATCTACGTGACACTCTTGTTTTACTCTTTCTCTCTGTGGAAGAGTTGTATTGCTTGTCATTGCAGGGAACTGGATGTCTATAATGATGTTTACACTTGTTTTCAAGAACTAGAGTTTATTCCCTGTTAATAATTCACTGTTCCACTCAGATGCATTTCCAACTTTTCTTGGAACTTTGGAAGTGCTGAGGGGGGTCAAGCACCAAAATGAAATCACACACAGAAATGAAAGCAGGATTTGCATGTCTTTCTCAGTCAGAACAAGACTTTTAATGCCAATTATCTCTGTATGTAACCTCAAGACTGGCCTGACTGCAGAAGATGAAAAGGAATTTAGGAAGTTTGCATGGGTACTGCCCCAGAGGATGGAGTATTCCCCTTTACTGTAGGAAGAAAGGCGGTCTGAACATCATGACTTTATGGACATGAAGTGCAGGCTGACAACTGAGTTGGAGGGAAATAGTTAAAATTTAGAGGAGCAGCTCTTACATCTGCAGATCATAAAGATGGAAGAGGTTCAGACAGTACCATCACAAAGCCACCAGGAGTATGAAGCAGTTTGAAGTGATCAGGAGAATATGAAGAGGCAGGGAGAAGCTTTTTCTTGTGACAAAAGACGAACGACAGATAGGAAACATTTTGGCATTCAGTCCAGTGTGGATATTCCTTCCGCAAAAGGACTGTAAGCACTGTAATGTGAAGTACAGCAACACTTGTAAAGAGGCAAGGAGCTACCAGCTATTTGGGAAGGCTGAGGTGGGCCCCCAAAATTCTCCAGGATGAAATGGGACAGCATGGGCCCCTAGAATGGGACTCAGAACAACCTGAGTGCTCTGTTTTCAGGTACTGAGGGCGACCAAAAGGATGTGCTGAAAATACATCTCTGCACACACAGATCACCTACACTGTGAGTGGCTGCAGCTGATACCCACTGCACCCATTTGAATAGTCCTTCTTTCAGAAAGTGCCACTAAAAGACTTCTTTTCCGACTTTTAGACGGCTTTAAGTAGGAGGCAACCACAGATCCAGATATCATAGCATAGCTTTAGGCACTGGCACTTTCTGAGTGCCTAAGCCTAGAGGGTTTTCTCAGAGGCTTTGAGAAACTGACTGACTTTGATCACTAAATGGATTTTGGGATCACAGTCTATGCATTAAAAGAGGCTAGGCTCATGTAAAGTATTTGACAAAGGCTGACTAAGAAGTGTATTTTTCTGGGGTACAATTCTCCTTCTTCAGAAGACACTGCACAGGGGTGTTATGACAGAGTGTGCAGTGTTGTCTGGACATAAAGACACTCTCATCATAATGAAAGCATGGTGCCACTGCACCAAAATGTTTGGTGGCTGGTGAAATTGGAAAAAAAAATGAGGAAAAATATCTCCTGAAAATAGGGACTTTCTGAAAAAAATGGATTTGGTATTTTTCTAGAGAAAATTTCTTACAATCTATTTTAAAAAATCAATTCATAATTCAAATTAGGACATAGCCATTTGAATACATTGCCATGAGGTAAGGAAGCATGTGCATTTACACTGCACTCCTACTGACACCACCTCCTACTCTGTGGCAAACACTCTGGTAGCAGCTCTTCCCCCAGGTGATAGAAGGTATCTTCTCCTTGGTGAATGTGGTGTGACTTGCCAGGTCTTGCTATGTCCACAGACTACAGACATGCTAATTCACTGAAAATTCAAATTTCCTGGCAACTCATTCCTTAACCCTGTTTTTGGGGTGTATTTATCTGGCATACATTATTCTGTGAAGAAGCAGAATGAGAAGCTTCTGTCCCTTACTCTCCATCCTACCCCACTGTTTCTGCCCTAGCAATATTGGCAATGTTTTAATTGCTGCCAAAACTTGTGGCTTCTTATAAAGTGCACATTTCAAATGAGAAAGTGTACTTTTTGGAGTCTTCTATATCTGGATCACTTCAGGGGTCTGTTTTAGACAGTGATTGTGGAGGTGTAATGGCCACAAGTGGGGGATGTTGTGTGTTATGGTCTCATAGAAATCACAGAATCATAGAAAGGTTTGGGTAGAGGGAGATGTGGATGTTGTGGTGGAGAACTTAAAGCAAATAATGCCTTTCAACTTAGGTGACATCCTCCACTTTGGTTGCTTGCACTTCACAAAGGAATCTAAACAAAATTTGTGAAGCAAGTGAACTGACCAGTCAAAGTCTCACAATAAATATGAAATTGCTTTATTTCTGCCAGTGATACTTCAGAAAAATTTAGTTTGACTTTTTGAGGAAGCATGAAAGTCCAATCAATCTTAAGGCGATGAAAAAGCTCATGGTCAATTATGGTGAAATCTGTCATACAATCCCCTGCTTGCTGTGTAGCAAAGGGTTTAACTTCTGCCTTCATTGAATGTTTTAATTAGGGATGAAGATTGTATATCATATTTACCAGGTGTAACATGGAGAAAATTAGAAAAAGTATTTTATATTATCAGAGATAGGATGAATTGGGTCATCAGTATGATGTTATAGTTAAAAGGGCAAAATTCATTCCCAGTTATGTAAGAAATATTGACTGGGAACATCCCTGGCCCTAGCTGGAATACTTGCCTATTGTGTGTGTTCTTTTCTTCAGACTTCAACAGAAATAGAGAAATGTTTGCTTTCAAAAGAGAGCTTTGCGTAAGGTTTGTGGCCTAAAGAGTGTCGGTGTGCTTGGTTTGTCCAGAATAAGGGTAGGAGGCAATTTAGTCAATTAACTAAAACCTATGCAAGTGTCTGCATAAAAAATAAGTTTCTGATGGTACGTGGCTCCTTTGATCTGAGAGAGAACTTGACTTGAACCAGTGGTTGGAGTGTGGAGCTGGACGATATTAGACTGCAAATGCAATTTAGGCTTCGAAGGGAGCAGGTATTTAAAAGTTATATTATGTTAACCACTGACCATATGGTGGGTTTTCCATCACTTGAAGTTGCTATAAACATAGACTCTGGAATGTGGAAGTTATATATTTCATGCAAAACGCATTTAATGCTACTCTTCCAGGGAGCTGAGCTGGTTGATTAGAATCTCTCTTATTGGCTTTTGAAAAATCTTAATTTGGTTTTATTTTCCTTCTGAACAAGTCATGCTTTCAGAGGTGAGGTTTCAAACCTTCAAAAGAGAGAGAAGCTGTTAAAATTGAGCAGCTTGAGGTTTGAGTGGCTGGTCCTCAATGAAGGCTTGGAGCAAGTGTGCTAAAGACCAGACCTGCAAGTGGGATAATGGTTATTGTACAGAAAGGGGCTTGGAGACCTGATGTACTCCTGAGCTTTAATTCAATTCCACCAGCCAGGGAATTATTTATCTGCACTGCAAGCACCAGTTATTTGATCAGTTCTTAAGATAGGCTTACTGTCTCTCAAATTTTCCTTTCCCAACACCAGGTTTGCAAGCGTGTATGCGACAAGAGGAGCCAACCGGATAGGACGTGTGTACAAAAAGGCCATTTTTAGGCAATTCACGGATGACACTTACTCCCAGGAGATCCCCAAAGCAGCATGGCTGGGGTTCCTTGGCCCAGTCCTCAAGGCAGAAGAAGAAGATGTCTTTATCATCCATCTGAAAAACTTTGCTTCCCGCCCATACTCTGTGCACCCACATGGGGTTTTCTATGACAAGGACTCTGAAGGTAAAATCTGGCTTGCCTTTTCCTCTCTTTTTCCGTGGAGTAACTAACATCATGGCTACAAGTCTGACTTGTCCCAGTATTTATTGTTACTGACACTGACATCAGAGGACTTTAGATCACCCTCTCATAAACTCATCAGTAATTGCAGCTGATGACTAAAACCAGGAACAGCCACATCTCAAAACTTTTTGCCACAAACTTTCGACACCTGGGATAAACCCAGTACTGAAACAGGTTGGATGGGTCTTTTTGCCTGAATTATTTTTCTGAATCATAACTCACCAAAACATGTTACCTCCTTCTTTCTGCCTCTAGTCCATTTGAACAGATGGAGTTCTTGCAACTAAATGTTTTCCTCTCTTTTAGCCT
Organism: Ammospiza caudacuta; assembly: GCF_027887145.1. Classification (NCBI taxonomy): domain Eukaryota; kingdom Metazoa; phylum Chordata; class Aves; order Passeriformes; family Passerellidae; genus Ammospiza; species Ammospiza caudacuta. Next base: position 42,111,956 of record NC_080594.1, read on the forward strand.
ATAGCAGACATGATCTAATTTTCAGAATCCCAGGCCTATGCATGTGTATTTTTGTTAGAGGATTGTGTGGATGTGTCTACATGTGCCTACAGTCAGGATTCTCATCTCTTTCCTGTGAAAAAATACACACTGCTAGATGACAAAATTATAGATGACTGATAAGAGTGAAGAGACTAGGAAGAAATGGAGCCTGTTAATACATTTTTAAAAAGTTCATCTACCAATAAAAAATGGATTTTAACTCCCAATATATTTGTGGTGAGATTGACAGAAATTCTGAGTTTTTTCAAAATTTCTCAATGATTCTGTATTTGTGAATGCTGCTATTATTTTATAAATACAAGTTAAAATAGAATAAATTACACATTTATTTAACAAATGCAACTAGGACAGCTAAAGTCTTCCTTTTTCCTTTTTATGTATTAGGAGCACTTTACCCTGATGGAACTGGCGGTAAAAGCAAAGAGGACGACTTTGTTGTTCCCGGTGGAAATTACACGTACACATGGCCAGTAAGGAAAGATTATTCCCCAACTTTGGCAGACTCAAACTGCTTGACTTGGATTTACCATTCTCACATTGACACACCAAGAGATATTGCATCTGGTTTAATTGGGCCTCTGCTGGTGTGTAAAAAAGGTACTGAGCTAGCAACACTGATAGAGCAAGCCCCTCTGCCAAGCTTGGCATCTTAACAGTCATTTTTGCTTACAGGTTTAAACATGATGGTCTAGAGTCTATCCCTACATAGCCCATAAAAAGGGGCAAGGAATAGATGGGCCATTCCAGGAGCATCCCAGGGTAGGTATTGTAGCTCTGGGACACCCCCCTTCCTGCTCCCCTTTGGCTTCAGATAGATTTGCCTCGGCTGGTGGAGGGACTGCAGCATGCTCTGTGACCATCCCGTCGTGGCTGATACCAGAAATAAGTATTCCCAAACTGGGGAAGTTTCAGGATCAACAAAGGACTTACTACTCAGGAAATCAAATTAGAGCTGGGTGGGTGAATTTGGCTTTAGCATTTACATATTTGAAAGCACAATCTTTGTCATTTTTTCCACATAGAGAGTATGTATTTATTTTTGCTTACAAGTTATATCTTACAACCTTATGGGGATGTGCATGGAACAGCCTGTCCTGTGTATTTTACAGCCTGCTAATGTTGTGCTGGACCTCTTCATCAGCTAAGTCATTGCCACTTCTTCCCCTGGGCACGTGTAACTCTGCCACTCCTTTTCAGTAACTCCCAGAGTACAAAATCAGCCCTGATTTCATACGCAGTACTTCTAAGTGAAGTAAGTTTTATATATGAAGAAGAGAAAGACTTTAATGTGGAAAAGACAAGCCCGGTTTCCAGCTTAACTCACACAATTAAAATGTCTCTGATTTACATTCTCCTTGAGAGCCTTTGAAATCCACAGAACTGAATATATGACACTGAACTGATAACTACAAGATAACACGTGAAGCTAGGAGACAGCATATTCCAAACAACCCTAGCCTGAAAGCCAGATTATCTACATGTTTGGCCTTTAATCATGAAGGAGGATATCTACATGACGTAGTCCTCCAGCTGGTGGTGGTGGACACAGGACTGAGAGCAAGACTCTCTGGGAGCTTTCTCCCAGAGAAGGCAGATGAAAGGACAGTTTTCATGGGATCAGTGATAGACTGATTGGAATGAAGGCTACACTTGCCAGTGGATAATAACAGACTACTCAGTATCACCAGTCCTACAGTCTCAGGTTCCTCCCCATATAAATATGGGGATAAAGATGTTGAACTTAGCTGGAATAAATTCTCTTCATCCTGTTTTCAGCCTTTTAAAATTTAAGTACCTAGTCCTAGATAACTCTCGTGGGCTCCTTGCCAGTCTGTGGACAGTGAGCCACATTTAGAGGGCCACTATGGGGGTATGGTTGAGAATTCATTTCAGTGCTACAGAAATGCAGGCTACCACTCACCACTCCCTAATTCATTGTAAAAAAATACATGGTCACTGGTTTCTGGATAGATCCAGCTCATGACCTGGCTCACTGTGCAGTACCACAGATGCTAAATGACATTGACTAAGGGGACAGGATTGTGTGCAATGGGCCAAAGAGTGGGGAAATGGGACAACAGATATTGGCAGGTGCTTGTGCTCATGTCAGACCAAAGAGATACTGAAATATCAGCTTGACTTAGCTTAGCTTTGCCTTCTGGAGGCACTCACCTGTTCAAAGTCCGATGGAGCGAGGTCAAAATGCCTTAGATGAGCAAAATTAGGTGAAATTCATCCTACCCCGCAGACTGTAGGCAAAGAACTGTATTTCCTCGAGTGTGCCAAGGTTATTGTAATTTTTAAATTGAATCCCACCCAGGCTTTTTTTATCACTTTCCTTTTCGTTTGCAATTTAGGAACTGCAGATGAGACCACAATAGAAGGGACTGGTGCTGCTAATGCTTTTGCCCTGATGTTTAGCATTGTAGATGAAAACTTCAGCTGGTACCTTGATGAGAATATAAACACCTTCTGCTTAGAACCAGACACAGTTAACAAAGAGGATGAAGGTTTCCAGACCAGCAACCGAATGCATGGTGAGAAGGACTTTTGAATAAATGGTGACCTACAGCAGTGATCAGGCTCTTTTCAATACAGTAGGACCCTGTGATGTCTGTCCTTTATCTGTGTCAGCAAGGAATGGGTCAGAATGTTGAAGTAATGTATTGATAAAAACCTCTCCCTAAAAACAGAATGACACTTGCAGAAAGGAGATTTGGCTTTCATGCCCAGCTCTGACATTTGTTTAACATTTTATCTTAGGCAACAGATTTTTGTCCAGCTGTGAAAAGAGCAAAGAAAGTTGCAGGGCAATTTGAGGTGTGTGTATTGAAAGAATTCTCAAAAGGCTTGTGGATGTTGGGCTGGCTGGTATAACCACTCCTGCCCTTCAGAGATATACTGGCCAATGGTACTTTGTGTTAATTGGACATTTGGTGTAAGAAGTTGATTCCAGATATTTCTGTATATTTTGTTTGTTCCAGGGAGCCTAGGAATTAAAATATTTTGCAAAATATGAGTCTCATTCTCCTAGCGTCCTGATATATTCTCAGATGTAGAAGCTAAGGAAGACAGAGCTGACTACACTGATTTGGCTGATAAAATTTTCAAATCTAAATTGCTTGTGCCTGGCATATAATGGTATATTTATGACGTAGGATAAGAGGAAATAGATTTCAGCCATGCTAAATAGCTGCAGAACAAGTTAACTTCATTATCAGGCCTTTTTGGTGATGACTTGGCCTTTGCAACATCTTGATATTACCCAGGATGTTTTTCACAGACATAGACAGATAATTTGGGACATTTGATCATAGAGAGCAGTAAGACATATGTTCAAAATGCTACTCCTTAGCAATGGGACCACAGTCACTTTTCTTTCACCTCTCATAAAGTCTCATGCTTTTGTTTTTAGCAATTAACGGTTATATATATGGCAATCTCCCCGGCTTGGAGATGTGTGCTGACACTTCCATGTCCTGGCACTTGTTTGGCATGGGGGCTGAGATAGACATCCACGCTGCTTATTTCTATGGGCACACATTCACCAGCCGAGACCAGAGGGCCGACGTGGTCGGTCTCTTCCCAGCGACATTCATCACGGCGGAGATGACCCCGGGCAGCCCCGGGAGGTGGCTGATAACCTGCCAGGTCAATGAGCACCTACGAGGTACGCTGCCATAGACCTCCCTCGTCAGCCTCTGCTTTGTTTGGAAGGGAAAACTGAGAGAGGTTTCCAGGCAGAGCAGGATTTGGCGCTTTTTTTGTGTGACTTTGCAACTGTTTCGCCAGATAAACATCATGATAATGAGTTTAGTCACCAGAAATGATACGTGTTGGGCCAAATCTTCAGCTAATATGAATGACTTGGCCATGTAACTCATGTGAGGAAGACTTGCTAGACCCAGCACTATCCTCATGATTCCTAGGTAAACCCGAGATTTTGATGAGCAATGAGAGGAGTTTTCAATACTCATTTTTCAACATAGTTTTTTTGTTGTAGATAAGTACTTGCATGTTAAAAAAAAATCATGCCAGCTGAACACTTTGTAGCTTTTTGCTTTATGGAAATCAGGCAAAACTTGGCAGTGTTCTCAGAAACCATTATGTGCAGGGACAAATCCCATGATGATGTTGTGATATTTGTGTGGTGCAAGACCCTGAAAGTGTGTATCATAAACTAGGAGTCATGGCAGCAGGCAATCTGTAGTTATCACAGCAGAGACGAGTTGGGAGAATTTTTCACATTGATTCCAGTGGGCTTTGCATCAGGCAAAACAGACTCAATTCTGGCGAGCAACAAATAGCTTCAGCAGAAATAACCAGTCTGTATTTCAGTGGAAGTCACGGGGAGATGATGCTATTTGGCAGATATCTGGAGGCACTCTGACCTCCAAAATCAGTCTATCATCATTATGGAGATTAAGAAATTGAGTAAATAAGTCCACTAAAGAGTGTCATTCATGTCTATGGGTTTCACCTATTGCATAAAGTGTACCACCTTGCAAAGGAAGGGCATTGGTATCTGGCCGATTGTAAGCAAAGAATATATTTTGAAATAGAAATTTACTGTAGTAATTGCTTCCAATCCATGTAGCTCCCAGAGAGTTTTGAATTTACATTTGTATCTATGAGATTGCTGACTCTGCAGGTGGTCAGGCACTGTCTCCAGACTCTTTCTTCTCCCAGGTGGCATGGAGGCACTATATGATGTTCAGATCTGCCAGAAAAACCTGTCTCACTCTTCCCCAATCAGTCATAAGAGAAGATACTACATTGCTGCTGAAGAAGTGCTCTGGAATTACGGGCCTGACGGTTATGATAAATTCACTGGGCAGGGTTTGAACGCCACTGGCAGGTAAGATTTCTTGTCAACTCCCATTGTGCTTTAATTTCAGGAGTCTGTGTGCCACTGCCGCAGTGATTCACATGGGCTAGGTCCTGCACTGTCATTAGTTTTAATTGAAGGGGGCAGGGAGGAATGGATTTAAACAGCCTAGTCAGGAAGCTGGATGCATAACTGTGATGCTTCAAGGTGCCTTCTGGAAGCACTTATCTTACTCCATTAAATCCATGGGGAAAGTGAGGCACGCCAAGTTCAACACAGTTAATGACCCTTCATCAAGACTCTTCAGGCAGCTTTCACACTTACAATCAGTGCAGTTCAGAGGTGCCACAGTGGCAGAATTTTCCCCCCTGATATGACTGATGGAGACAAATTGCATTATAGTGTCTCCCAGAAAAGCCAACAATGATTAGACACACATTGTGCACAGTTCTTGCCTAAGGTAAATTGATATAAATGTCTTCCTAAGAAAACCAGGGTTAAACATAAAAGTCTAATGTACAATGAATGCTCATTTGTTGGCTAATTCAAACCAGTAATACCTTTCTTTGTGTGCTAGAAAAGTGAATGCTGATTAGTAATTGGGGGGGGGTAATTTCTCCTTTGTCGGGAGTAATAATTTTTTCTGAAATGAAGGGTTCTGCTTGAACTTTCAATCATTTAACCAGTCTGATTTGCTAATTCCACAGTGAATCTGCAACATATTTTACACAAGGGACTGACAGAATAGGAGGGCAGTACTGGAAAGTTCACTATGTGGGATATACTGATGCAACGTTCAGTAAGAAGATGTGGTCAGAGGACATGAAGCACCTGGGAATACTTGGTACAGTGAATATTTTCCCCTCCTGTCATTACATCAGGTTTGAATGTAGAACCATTTGGACTGAGAGGGGAATTAACTGCAAGCAGCTCTCTCTTCTTTTGGTGGAAGTATGCTGGAGAGCAGTGCTAATACCTTCCCTCACTTTGTTTTTTAAGGCCCTGTTATAAAAGCTGAGGTGGGAGATACAGTACTGGTTACTTTTGCCAACAAAGCCAGAAGAAGCTACAGCATTATGGCCCACGGTGTAAGCTTCAGCAAGCTGTCAGAAGGTGCTCCCTACTTAGATGGTAAGTTTTGGCTGCACTACTGGATCATCACCTCTAGAATACTTGAGCCCAAAAATCTGCTGCTGAGCTGTGCAGGTTTGCCTTTTCATGGATGCTAAGGCACAGAAAGGATGATTTGATTAGTTTGCAAGTAACCTTCATGTCACAATCAATGGGACTCCACAGTCTGCAAATGTGATGGTTCTTCTCCTTGGATATGTGCCAGATACGATATCTAAAACTAGCTGAGGCCTATGTTGAACAAAAGTCCCAAGAACAATCCAATTTCTATTAATTCTTATCTAATATTGCTCCATTTCAAGGAGTGGATCTCCTCCGGACACGCTCCAGAAATGATGACTCTCAGGATCTGGCATGATGGCCCTGCTATAGTTATCCACATGTTCTCAGCTGCATCACTCCCAGTTCTCTAATCCAGGCTGGCCATTGCCCTTGCTTTACTGTCAGGATAGTCAGTTTCAAAAGGCAGCTTTTATCTGATTTCCCTGGAACAAAGCACAAAGCAGTGATAATCCTTATTCATTCTCATAGACACATACATACTGAAATGGAACATTTATTAAATTCTTCCTCTCATTTTGTGTAAGGACAGGGTCTTATCATCTAAGTTTGACTATTGAATGTTAAATATCATGTTAATTGGTAGGCATCTTTTACAGTCAGTGACAAAAAGGCCCTCTGGAGATGTGATTCTGTCTCCACCAACCACAAAAGTCTAAAGTTTGAGTTAGGGACTAAGCTTGAGATGGCCCAGTTAAGGTGAGGTGAATCCCATTTATAGCATCTACAGAGATAATTCTGTGGTCTCTGAAAAAGTGCATTTTCAGCACTGAAGAGGAACGTACTTTTCTTGTTGTCTAAATTGCTTTGTTTCCACTACAACGCATCAAAAGAAACTCATGGGACATAATCCCTCTTTTGAAAATTGTGCTGAGAGAGAATTAGGTCAACATGTAAAACTCATCATACAACAAGATCAATGCAGAAGGCTTTATTAAATTGTTGTCTCTTGTTCCCGACCTTGTAACTCAACAAATTCGCCAGGAAGCAAAACATAAAAAGCAACTGGCTTGAGTTCAGCCTTGGAGTTATCTGCACAGATCCTAATGCCACCCATGTCAGAGATAGTTCTCCAATGGAAGTGCAGCTTCCTGCTTCCAGAGCTGTTGGGATTTCATTTATCAGTCCCTGGTAGCAGTGCCCTTCAGCACTGCACACTTCTGTGTGTAGCAAAATCTACCCAAAACTGCAATTCAGCAGCCAGGTGAGCTGGCACTCCTCTGGGTCTTTAGAGAGAAACCTGACTCTAGATTCATCAATAATCTGCCTGCCCCTTCTTCTCTCCTTTTAACTCTTGTGCCATGGATTTCCATTTCATCTATCTACAGGTGTATACATGCAGAAATCCTGTAGGTATACATGCAGAGCCTGTAAGCTTATGCTGAGGGTAAATAATTTTTCAGAGGTTGTCGAGTGCAGCTTACTCATGTGAAATACTGTAAATAAAAATAATTACATCTAGAGATATCTGCAGATATATGGAGTTTTTTCAGTGCTCTCAGGAAATACCCTTGCATGTTCCATTTGGCACTTGATAGTCTCAGAGGGCTTTTGACTCCAAGTCAATGTCTGCCTCATTGAGGACTGTTGCAGGATGAATCCAGCAGTATTGGATACTGTGCAAGATATAGTCTGTTTTCTATTGCAGTTTGCAGCAAATAGCTATGCTCAGATGCAATACTGCTATTTTCACTTGTGTCTAAATTTCTAAGATTTTCTTGGATTACTAGACATAGAGTGTGCTGAGAAAATATAGATAATGGGTGCTTAAGTGTCAAAGACAATCTAAATCCACCCTTTGCATAGCAGCAGACAATGGCCCAAATCCTTTAAAAGTAGCCTCCAACAAAGAACAATATCATCCACTCTGGAGATGCTGACAAAGGCTCCTGTGCATTGCTATAAAATCAAAAAGAAACAATTACCAGGATCAGATTTGTTTTGAATTTCTAAAGAGCCACAGCTCTAGCTCCACTCAATAATGTAACTGATTTGTTGGTTCTTAATGAAAAGCAGAGTCTGAGTTTGTGCCACAGATGAATTCCATGATAGGGCAGGTAAGTTACAAACATTAGAGGAATCCATTTAAGCACCAGGATGAGCTCTGCATGTCTTGTCTGATTGAATATAATCCAGATTATCCAATGTAGCGTCGGAAGGTGTCTGAGTGGAGCAGATGAGCTTGTTCTGCGGGGAATTGGCTTGGTTGTCCCCATGGCACAGGCCTCAGATGAGATGTTCCCATGGCACACCTGCCCAGACTATGGGATGGTGCTCCAGCTGTGGTGGCAGGGGGGGAGCTTCTCCTCAGAAATCTGTAGCTATGCCCAACTTCCATCTAACTCTTGTAGTCAGGGAGACAAAGCCTTCCTGTAATCTTGGTGCATCTCAACTTTGTCTCTCCAGGCTACCTGAAGCCAGGAGCCCACGTCAAGCCAGGTGAAACCTTCACGTACAAATGGAGGGTGCCTGAAAATGGAGGTCCAACAGAGAGTGACCCCCCGTGCCTGACCTACCTGTACTACTCAGCCACTGATGCTGTCAAGGACACCAACTCTGGCCTGGTGGGACCTTTGCTGGTCTGTCGGAAGAACACCCTGAATCACGACGGGACACAGGTGCCCAACGGAAATGTCTGCTTGTCCCTAAGAGCAGGGTGGTGCACTGGGGGCTCCCATACAGGCAATTTGCCCAGTTCCCAGCTCTGCTTACAGAGATTAAATAATCCTCAGGGTAAAAGCTGATCTAAGGGGATGGTTAAGAAGACAAAATCACCATTCCCTAATATCCTGGCTCTTTCTTAGCTTTTCTGTCTTTTGCATGCAAATAATAACTCTTTTCACACTCCGTAAAGGACACTCTATTCATCCTTCTGGCTGATGAAAAGGTGCAAATTCCTGTCTCTATTCAGACTTAGTATGAAAGTGGCTTCAGGGAAAAGAAAGCTTTGTTATATAAACCTATTCATTTCTATTGAATAGTCTTTTTTTATGTCTTGTCTTCCCCCTCCTCTACAGAAAGGAATAGACAGAGAATTTTACCTCCTCTTTTCAATCTTTGATGAGAATGACAGCTGGTATCTGAACAAGAATATTGAAGCCTTTACTGGAGATCCAACAAAAGTGGATGAAAATGATGCTGATTTCATGGAATCCAACAAAATGCATGGTACAAAATATCTAATATCTGTTAATGATATCTGTTATTCAATCATATTAGGAAGATGAGTTGGTTTTATCATTCATAGCTTTTTGAACTGCACTGGAGAGTGAGCTGGAAAGCTGTCAGTCAACTTATGGCCAGCTCCTGATGCCCTTGGAGTGCACATTGAAACTCCAGTCCCAATGGCCATGAGTGCATCCATCTACAAATACATTTGGAAAAAGGGAACAGAGCAGTGATTTTAGATACAATACTTAGTTCTGTAAAAAGGCATAATGCCAGAGACAGGTGCAGAAGAAGCCAATGTTCACTAGTGTTTTAAATTTCACTGCTGGCCTTGGCACTGACTCATGCAGTAAAATCTACCTGCCCTGCTGCGCAGTGACCACCTCTAAAAGAGGAGACACAAAGACTAGGGGATTGGCCAAAAATATTTTACAACATCATTTCTGGATGCAAGTATCTGACTTCAGCACGGATCTCCTCCAAGGTATCCCTGGGATGACAAACTTGAGCAAATCACATAACCTACCTTTGCTTTAGATATATATTTTTAGAGAACTCAGGGGCTTTCTGGACCAGTCTATTTTATTCTTCTTCTATGAGATGGAACTACCATACTGAAGTTTTGTTCTTTTATAGCATCTTTCACACATTGATCACAGAGAACAATTTGAGGATTAGGGAGTTTTGCCTTATAACACCCTTGTAACTCAGACTCTTTATGGCCCTCTCCATAGCCTCAATGATGTGGTTATTCATTCTCCAGGCTGAAAGGAGGTACCAAATTTGTACACTTGGCTGGTGTCTGGGAGGTACACTCAAAAGCTCAGAGGAGGAGTGCTACATCACAATAGCAGAGAGCTATTACAAGATTTTACAGGCTAAAACCAAAGAGGTAGAAGTTCTGAGTTTATAGGAATAGCACTTAGATGTTAATTTGGTGTCCTCCAATCCTACTTTTGCTTCACAAAATGCCCCTTTAGTGACTTGCTGAGTTGTGAGTCTTTGGCCAGGTGGGTGGTAGGAGGTTCTGTAATGCATTCTTGTGGACCTGCTGCTAACCATGATTTTTTCCTTCTCCTACAGCTGTCAATGGCTACTTGTATGGCAATCTGCCAGGCCTGACCATGTGCAAGAATGACAAGGTCTCCTGGCACCTCATTGGGCTGGGCAGTCACTACGACATGCACGGGGTTCATTTCCAAGGAAACACCATTGACCTGAGAGGGACAACAAGGGATGGGCTGGCCTTGTTCCCTCATTTATCAGGGACAGCACTAATGCAGCCAGACCGTGTGGGTATGTTCATGAACTGATTTTGGTTGTGTGGCGCTTGCAGATACCCGTGAGCCAAAATAACAGACAGTGAGATGCTCTGCTCTGCACAAGGAGGCTGAAAGCCAGGAGAGAGACACTGGGGACCTGGCATAGCTGAGAATTCAGGCTATGGATTAATTTTCCGGGAAGGTGTACATATTCATGTACACCAAAAACCAGAGGCTTTAATGACTTAGGGATGGGTAGAGCAGCAGGCAGAGAGATAGCTAACACGATGCTCATAGAATTTTATAATTCTCCAAACACACATTTTTAGAAAAGCAAATTCACTGCCAAGTGGATAGTCAGCATAATTTAAGGTATTTTAGGACTTCAACAAAGCTTTTCAGTAATAGTCTTTAAGAGTTTCTTCAGAAGCTTATACATTAAAGGTACTTTTAAATCTCATGGGTAATCCAGTGATTCATACTTCAAACCAGGAGAGTGTGAGTTGTTTTCTGGAGACACCAAATAATCTTCGTCATATAAAGTACAACATTACCTTGCTTTGTATTGATGCAACTCTGTGTAAATTAATAGAGTCATCAGGGTTGTACCATACTGGGGCCATCCATGGCCAGGGCACCTGATAGAAATGTACATTGGAGTTGTGTATGTGCCAGGTTAGACCTCTGTTGCAGATGCTGTAAGACAACTGAAATTTTTCTAACACAAATCCCAAACATTTCCACCATCTGTCATGAAACTGCACTGTAGATTTCACACAAAACAATTATTCAAAGAGATTATTAATTTTTGGCTAACCTTTTACCAGCAATAACATAAATTGAATGAATTATCAGATCTTTACAATCATCAATGCTTGTGATTTTATTTTAATTACATATTATGTTATCTCTTTAATCACTATTGCCTCTGAGGTGCAAGAAATAGACTGAGATGTAGTCTGGACAGAGCTATGTTTTTAATTTTGATTCTATCACTGACTCAGATACAAAGCAGCTGTGAAAGTGCTTTCCTTCTTCACACAGTGCTAGCAGGTGGAGCTGTACAGGACAACATTACAGTCAGCTTCTGCTTGAGTAAATGGGCAGGAGAGAAGGAGAGTATAAATATCAAATTCTGCCCATGAACATGCCAAAATATGCTCCCACAATCACTACCATTTTTGACCACCAGAGCTACCAAAAAAAAGGGCCCATGGTGGCTTGGCCTTTCATGGAGGGAGTGCAAAGGGTCAGAAAGTTCCAGTTTATCTCAACTGTGCAAATAGATAAATGGTTATAAGCAGGCATTCCTGTACCGTGGGTCTGTATCTGTATTGCAGAGCTCTTCTTCAACCTGATTACACCAGACAAACTGCAGGGGCTCCATGGAGAGTCCCTTGCACTGAAGGCTGGTAAAGTGGCTCTGTGCTCAGGGACAAGGAACCAGCATCTCTGAAACACACCCCTTGTTTCTCCATGCCTTCACTGAGTTTTGCAATGAGCGCTTCCTCATCCTCTTCCTGTGCTCCTCGTGGGCGTGTCTGCAGCATGGGCTCGCTGGCAGTGAGGCTTGCTGGCAAGCTTATTCCTGCTGCCAGACATCTGAGTGCTTTTCAGAGTTTCCTAGGCCAAGCTGATCTAACTCAGATAGTTAGAAGTAATTTATGGTGATTTTTGAGCAAAGATGGAGCAGGCTGGTTTTTCCTATGGAGCAAAACAAGGTCAAGTCCTGCTGGGTCCTGCACTTGGCTCACAATAATCCCATGTAATGCCAAAGACTGCAGACAGAGTGTCTGGGAAACATCTCAGCAGAAGTGGACCTGGAGGTGCTGGACAACAGCAGCTGAACATGATCCAGAGTGTGCCCAGGTGGCCAAGAAGGCCGATGGCATCCTGGCCTGGATCAGCACCGGTGTGGCCAGCAGGAGCAGGGCAGGGATTGTCCCCCTGTACTCAGCTCTGGTGAGATCACACCTCCAATTCTGTGTCCAGTTCTGGGCCCCTCACTGCAAGAAGGACATTGAGGGGCTGGAGCGTGTCCAGAGAAGGGCAACAGGGCTGGAGAAGGGTCTGGAGCACAAGACTGGTGAGGAACAGCTGAGGAAGTGTTCAGCCTGGAGAAAAGGAGGCTCAGAGGGGTTGTTCTCACTCTCTATAACTACCTGGGTGCTAGTCTCCTCTCCCAAGGGGTACCAAGTGACAGAAAAAGAGGAAATAACCTCAGGTTTCATCAGGGCGTTTTAGTTCATTGGAGCAGGCTGCCCAGGAAGTGGTAGAGTCACAATCCCTGCATGTATTTAAAAGATTGTAGAGATGGCATTTAGGGACATGGTTTAGTGGTACACTTGGCAGTGCTGGCTTAATGGCTGTCTTGATAATCTTGGAGGTCTTTTCCAGCCTAGAATATTCTATCATTCTATTTAAACATCCTCTTGCTTGACTTTCCATACAGCATTATACATTAGGATTATCTGAGGACAGATCAGAGATGTACACAGGACCTAATTTGTCAAGATGCTTCTTAGGTTTTTTAATTGCTTAAATGCCATGTGCTTTTCTTTCCAGGCACGTTCAAAGTGGTTTGCAGGACTTTTGATCACTTTGTTGGTGGGATGAAGCATCTCTACGAGGTGAGCAGCTGCCGTAGCCCCAGCGGAGCCCAGCAGCAGCGTGGAGCCATGAGGGTCTATTACATTGCTGCAGAGGAGGTGGAGTGGGACTATGCCTCAAATAAGAGCTCAGCACCAAAGGTTTACAACATCAGCAGCTATGAGGAAAGGTACCCAACCCAAAAAACTGTTGTGGGCACAAGACACACTCACAGTGGAGGGGAAACTTTGAAGCACCATTTCACGATGCCAACCTTGTATTTTTAGGAGGAACTCTTTGCCAAACATAATATGAGAAAATGTATTTACAAAGTCACAGCCTCTCAGTGTAGACTAGTTCATAGCCACCAGTTTCAAATGCTTTCATTTCAGAGTGTCTTGTAATGCTGTTGAATTCAAGAAGGCCTCCAAGTTTGTGTTCCAGCCCTGGCTCAACCTTACAATGATGCTCCCCAACCCTCTTCTCTCCCTTACTCTTCCCAGCCTTGCAATCCCAGACTTCTGGTTTTCATAGAGGAGAAAGGCACCTGTTCCAGATGTGAGCTCCTGTAGGCAATGCAATGCAGATGCATGATGGGGGTGCTGAGTCTGCTTTCCTGCAGCATGGTAGCCCCTAGATCCCCTGAGAAGATCAGAACATAAGTAACCCTGGAACTGAATCACTCCACTGTGAGGAATAAAAAACTTGTGAAAAAAATACACATTCCAGATCATATTTCATAGACTGGTCTCTGAGGACACTTTGGTGAAATCAATAACGAACTTATGTCAAAAATAAACCTTAGAAAAGCATCTGTGAAAGTGCTTCTTGTACAGAGGAAGAGGAGTCTGTAAAAAATACACCTGAAGAGTCACAGGTGATGATGTGAGTTTAAAGAAAACATAAACTCCACTACTGTCAAAGGCTGCTGTTGCACACACAGCTCACTACACAGTAAGCAGTATCCCTGGGGCAGTGTTTTGGTTTTATTTAGTGTATTGTGAGCCAGCCTTGCAACTCCCCTGCCAGGGGCACCCCGGAGATGAGCTGCCAGGAGGCGGCTGCTCGCAGAGAGGGTGAAGGCTCAGCTGCACAGCGGCTTGTGAGTGTCCTCTGCCGGCGAGTCAGCCCTCTGGGATCCCATGGGAGCAGCCACACACTAGGGAAACCTGGAAAGCATCCTCTTCCCCGTGCAGAATGAAAATACATTTCTCCTTTTATCATCATGCTGGGAAAGCATCCAGCCTGTGCAGTGCACAGCAGCAGGAGGGAAGGGTAAAACAACTCCCTCTTATCTCAGATGATGGATCGCATTTGTTTTCAAAGGTCAAGCTTTGTTTATCATCTTCCCGTGGCTAATAGCCAAGATAGCAAAAGCAGCCATCATGATAGGAGGATTCAGGATTCCAGGGACAGGCAGTATCTGTTATTGGAGTGAACAATGCTGCTGGAGAGGGCAGCTGAAACCACTCTCATCTCACACTTTACTCCTACTCCAGCTCTGGTGAAGGATTTGTGTTCCCAAAATTCTTGGAGAGTGCATCTTATCCTCAGCTTTACCTGTTTGAAGAGGGTGTGCATTCAGTAAGGATTATCACTCTTGCTATTTGCTATTCAAAACCTCTTGCATCTCTCAGGGCCTTCACATCCATCAGCACATTGGATCAAGCTGTATATTCTCATTGAATCTGTTGTGAATAGCACAGCAGTTACTAGCTTTCAGCTTTGTACACTTTAGTGCTTTTATTGCATTTTATTTTGCAGCTATGGGCATGTTTTTCTGGGCCAAGCAGAGGACCTGATTGGTTCAAAATACAAGAAGGTGGTTTACAGGGAGTACACAAGTGGCAACTTCACACAGCGCAAAGTGAGGACAGAAGAGGAGGAACACTTGGAAATCCTGGGCAAGTAGCTCTCATGTCTCACAGACCAAGCTGTGCTCAGAAAGAGGATTGCTTTCCAAAAACTATGTTTTCTAGCTTTATTAAGATGGAAAATATGGAACAGTGACGCTTATTCCAGGTGTCAGTTATTTTACACGCTATTTATATAACTGCTGAGTGTAAAGATCCTTTCCAAATTAAAGAATTAATTCTTGAACATGAATAAGGAGTATCCTAAGGAGTGCTATAATAGCAATTCCAGGATTCACTTTAGCTTCAGAACTTGTAACATGGGGGAGACTCTTGTAAACAGATTAAGATTAATATTAAGGAGATGGATTTGTGTTTGCAATTGGCAAGACATAATTTTACCCATCGTAAAATAACCATCAGTTCAGGTTTTTTATGGGGTGAAAAGCAGGCAACAACTGGTCATAAAATAGAGTTTTAGAATATCATGAGTTGGAAGATCATCAACATCCAACTCCTGGCCCTGCATGACTCACACCCTGTGCCTGACGGTGCTGTCCAAATACTCCTTGAACTCTGTCAGGCTCGGTGCTGTGTCCACTTCCCTGGGGAGCCTGTTCCAGTGCCCAACCACCCCCTGGGTGGAGAACCTTTTCCTAATACTAAAACTAAGCCTCTCCTGATACAGTTTCATACTCTTCCCTCAGGATAACCTTCTCAGGAATATGTTTACAATTTCCTTTTCTGAAGGACAATAACATTTTGAAAGATTCAAAAGCCATCCTCGGGAGTTTTCCTTAGAAAACAGCTGATCAAAGACCTGTCTTCAGAGAGAACAATTCTCTTCATTGACTGAAAAGGGATTATTTGTACATACGGAGCTTTTAATCAGCTGAGATAATACAATTTCTATGGCTTTCCCAGAAGAATAGAAAAGCCCAATGATTTTGATAGAGACCTTGGCTCTACTCCCAGGCCAAGCTATTGAAAGTTTGTTGAATTCAGAAAAGCAGCATTAAACACTGGCATCTCCTGTTTGAATTCAGGGCCACTACTCCATGCCGAGGTCGGTGACTCCGTACTGATCGTATTTAAGAACAAAGCCAGCAGGCCTTACTCAGTAAGTGCACATGGTATAGAAGAGGTTGGTTGTGAAGAACAGCCTGAGACACCAATTACCCTCCCTGGTAAGGCTCCCTTTTTTTCTTTCCCCCCCCCCCCCTTCTTTTCTTTGAGTTACAAAGGCTGTATATAAAAGCATTTTAGCACATTAATGATAATCTCTCTTTCAAACTTGCCCATATCTATATGTTCTCCCAGGCACAATATGCTCAATGCTTATTCAGCTACAGTTCTGAGTTTCTAGACATGTAGGTTCTTGACCAAGTGAGCATGTTTGGGCAGAGAATAAGCCTTCATTCCTATCAGGGGTAGAAACAGGAATGTAAAACCACTAGACAACCTCCAAAAGAGAGAGAAGCAAGCCCATAATCATGGCAAGAGAAATGTAAGCCAGTGCTGCATTTGGCTCCAAACTGACACTCTAACAATGTTTTAAAAACTTTCAAATTCAGAGGTAAGAATTGCAGATGTTAATATTAACTCTGCCTCACTCAAGCTACAGAGAATTGGCATTTGCATTCAGAGTCGTGCATAAAATGCCAAACATAGCTGTCATGTGAATTAATAACCTTTGAAAAGTGTACCAAATATGCCTCAGTTTTTAGTGAGGAAAACAATAGATAATAGTTTTTCATATAGAAAAATTCCTGTTTAATTCCTGTTTTATTCCTGTTTAAATTTTTGAACTTCAATTTTTTATTGGGTTTATGTTCTAAGTAGGAAATCAAACCCAGGCATAGCAGTCCCACCTTTGCTTTCCAACACCCATGCAAATTTTTTTGGCGGTATTTGTGAACTCCAGTGTGAAATTAAATGTAAAGAAATTTTGATGTAATAAAGCTCTTTGCAAGCTGAAATTTCTTTCCTGTGAGCAGCTGTGTCAGTAAAATACAAATACACAGAAACTCATGCCCAAATGTGAGCCAGCATCTGCCTTGCTGCAGTTTGGTGAATGTATACCTGAGGTTAATACATGGGGGAGGGGAAAGAAAAGGAACTGGTTTATATACAATTCCTTTGTTTTGTAATTTGCTCCATGATGTTGTTGACACTGTTAGGCTGGCGTTTGAGATGTAACAAGGGGAACACTACTGTCATGTCTCCTGTGTCCACATGGGAGCAGGCTTGGGATGAGTTAGATGAGGGAAGGTGTCTGTGTTTGAGAGTAAGCCAAAAGCATTCTTCAACAGGATCTAAGGACCGACTTTTCCTTAGGAGTTTGGAAAGAGCAGTTGACATAGAAATGAAATCCCTGAAATAAGAAAAATTTCTGGGCACGTCAGTCCCCACCAGCATCATCTAGAAATCCTCACTGTCTTTCTTCCTAGGCCAGGCTGGACTGCTCACCCCAAACTTGCCAAAGACTGTCTAATTCTACTAAATCCTAAATAAGTCATCAGACAGATTTGCATCCTGACAAACTGTGCTCCTGAGAGCACTGCCAGGTCCTAAAGAAACTGTGGGGGGCATGCTAAATAGATGCAGAAAGCATATCCATAGCAACCTATGCTAGACCAGCTCTCATCTGCCACAGCTTTGTTCTCTCCCTGGCCATTCTTTCAATTACCCAGAAGGAAAAAAGGGAGAAAACATCAATTTTCGCTTTTTTCAGGGGTTATACCTTATTTGAACTTCAAAGATCAGTCTTCAATGCCTTCTGAAATGTGTCAGCTTTAAATAGGGTAGGGATTCTTTTCCATCTACAGCCTCCAAACATCCTGAGCTGAGGAGGAAAAAGTAAGGAAGGGGTGGAGGACCACAACCAGCCTCCCTTCTCAGATCACACCTTCTAAAAAGAGGTGATGACATGTAGGTTAGATACAGATGGATGAGAAACGTTTCCCTGGCCTCCATGTCTCCATGACATGGTCTTCATGTCTCCATGACATGATTCTTATCCTGTAAGAGTAAATGATATTGCAATACTTATGAGACCCATCTCATATTGTATGAGAGTTGAAAGTCATCACTTTTTTGTTTTTGTAGTTGCTACTGTACAATTAAAACCCACTGCTGCATGATGCATGAACAGTGTAGTGGCTCAGTGACACAAGAACTAGGCTCAGACATTTCCCAACCCTTTAAGCTTGAAAAATCTCCTTGCCTAGATGCTCACAGCCATTGGCAGCTGTTGTGCTGTAGCTGTACTAAAACCATGGTTCTGTGATTTTCTGGTTTTAACCTGACTCACAGCATGTCCCATGATGCTCTTGGCTGTTGTCACCCTGAAAGATTTTTGGGACAGAGACTGCTTGGTTCAACATTTCTCCACCACTTAAAAGGGTAAGGTGTTGACCACATCTTGGTCTCCTACCCTTTCCTGAAGTACCAGCAAAAAAGCAAAGCAGGGAAACACAGCATAGGCATTTCATCTGAATGCAGATGTTTGTGTTCGGTGCAGAGAAATGATCCTCACTCAAATAGATCATTTTCTCATCCATTTGTTACAGTTTTTTTAAAATCAGAGGCCAGGCAATTTCTGCTCAGGGAGGATGTGGCAGAGATGATGACATTTCAGGAGGGATAGAGATTCTCTGGTAATTGCTGTGGAGCAAGGTCCTATCTGGAAGATGAAAGAACCCCCCTGCTCCCCCCAGACAGCAGGTTGGTACATATCCAGCTCTCCTATCCAGGCCCACAGCTGACACACTTCTGCAGCACCCTCTGCAAAATCCCAGTGGCAACTGCCACTTCTTTTTGTCCTCTTCAATTGAGAAGGTCCAAGAAACATTTTCTGGGCTTGGCTCCCAATGCCTCATCTGACCTTAATTATCAGCAACCTAGATCATTGAATTACTGCAGGTTTTGCCAAAGATGAAGAGTCCTGTTTGTAAACTTCCTTCTGTGGGATGCCACTTTTGTCAGAATCATTTGCAGATCTTTATTTCTGGAGCAATCTGCCCTCACTAACACCACTGGAACCTCACCGACCTCCTGGAAGGCAGAATCATATCCCTATCCTGTGGAAGCTGCATGCTTCCACAGGTAGTTTTGATGCAGACAGTTTTTTGATGAGAAGGATAGGAGGTCTGAGTTAGATACCATTCAAAGCTTCTAATACTTAGCTGCTCAAGGTAAAATTGTTCTCTCTCTGTTTCAGGGGAAATAAACACCTACAGGTGGAACGTCCCGGAACGATCCGGTCCTGGCAAAACAGATCCAAATTGTATCACTTGGGTTTATTATTCAACAGCAAATTTTGTTAAGGTAACCCAGATATGGCCATTAAAGCTTCCATTGCTTTGGCTAACATGTCGTGCATTGTGTAATGTTTATGAAAGGTCCTGCTTCTCAGCTGGGAGAGGACCACAGGCTAGAGACACCATTTACAGAGCTAGATGCTTTGAACTCTTTACCAACAGTTGCACATGCCTGGGTAATTTAAGCTACAGAAATCCCAAGGCATAGACCACAGTAATGTGATTTCCTCCTTAAAGAACAGTTGAGGGGATTTGGGGTAAAGACAAAACATTACACAAAATCACAGAATCACAGAATGAGTAAGATTGAAAGGGACCACTGGATGTCATTGCTTTGGTAAATTAACAGAGAGATACACAGAGAAAGAAGTTTTTAATTAGACTGATTTTTTCTCATCTGATAGGAAAAAGCAATTTAATCTTCAGTTAATCTGTATCCATTTCATAACTGGATGAATTGAAAATCTGTAATGCATATATTTATTTTATTTCAGGACACATACAGTGGTCTGATTGGGCCTCTTGTAGTTTGCAGAAAAGGAACTTTAGATGAAAGAGGTCTGAGGAAAGACATCGATCGTGAATTTACTCTTCTGTTTATGGTGTTCGATGAAAATGAATCCTGGTATTTGAAAGAAAATATTGAAACATACCTTCATAAGAATCCTGATGATTTTAATTCCACTGAGAACTTTGAAGATGGCAACAGCAAGCATGGTATGCAGGACTCGGCAGCAGCAGCCAAGAGGAAAGATGTTTATTTTTCACAGCCCTTTTAGGGACACACTGGACTCAGCCTGCAGTTACCCAGCCATGTGACAACTTCATAAACTGCAATGCTGGAAACAAAAAAATTTCACAAGGCCCAGCCAAGATATTTTTCTAACAAGATAGTTTGCTCTTATACTTTTGGGAAGAGAATGCCCTGCCAGGATTTCCTTGTCATTTGTGAGCTGTGTCCCTCCCAGGCTTGTTTTTTATGAGCATAGGGATGATATTTTAAAACTGTGGCTGTATTTACAGCCAGTCCAGGAGCCAGGCTGAATAGACTGGATGGGAACACACATAGCCCTGGCAAAGCAAACATTTTTTTCTACAGCCGGTACCCATTTTAGACAACAATTCTATTCCCTCTTTTCCCATGTAGCTTCTCAACATAAATCCAGTTTGCTCAGGAGTTCAATCTCAACCAGGAAAAAACCAGCTTGATGCTCTGTAAGACAGAAAAAATGTTTGTTGATGTATACTTACACAATTTGGAAACTGAAACAAAAGCATGACTGTCTCCCTGCAGTGGCAGTGGTCACTGGGGACAGCACTTGTCCTAACCACACATGCCTGTCCCCTCTCTGCCTGGACACTCCTTCTACCCTCAAAGTGCAAAGGATGCCTGAAGTAGAGGTTATAATCACCCATACCATGGCCAATTATTAATCATTCCTATTTTTGTCATTCTTCCAGCAATCAATGGGAAGATTTACAACAGTCTCTTGGGTCTAACGATGAATGAAGGTGATAGGACAAACTGGTATTTGATAGGAATGGGCAATGAAGTGGATATCCACACAGTTCACTTCCATGCACAGACCTTCATCTTCAAGGTTGGTAAAATAAATCAAAATAAAACTTTTATATTGTTATGGGAAATTTATGAGAAAAACAAACAAAAAAAATTTCCATATTTCCAGCCTGGCTTTGTCACTTAGGCCCAGAGCCCTGGGCTGGTGCTGAGGTGGGTGGGAGTTTTGCATTTGAAGGAAATACGTAATAAATGAGATACTTGCAAAGCTTCTATTACCCTAGTAGAGGACATGCTTAGGTGGGTTAAAATATATGATTACCCGTAGGTGTGAGGGAAAATACAGGGAGGAGATTAAAGTTATGCCGGGTTGGAGTATGGTTTTATGATGTGACAGTTTGCCACTGGCAGGACTACCTGAAAAATATTTCAAAGAAACACCTTTGCTCAGCCAAAAGCTGAAGTCAACAGAAGGGGTCTGCTTTTTTATGATGGATTAAATGAGAGGTGTCCACAGACCTCAGTTTCTCTGGATGATGCTCACTAGAAATGTACAAGAAGCATTTGATCTGCCTTAAGGAGCTGGAATGCTGACTGGAATATTTCAGTGCCCATGGGGGAGTATTTGAGGCATGACTCTCACGATTCTGGTTTTGCTTTGCCACAGACAGATAAGGACCACAGAGGAGATGTGTATGACCTTTTCCCTGGGACTTTCCAGACAGTTGAACTCGTAGCAGAAAACCCTGGGACGTGGCTTCTGCACTGCCACGTGGCCGATCACATCCATGCTGGCATGGAGACAACCTACACCATCAATAAATCAGGTGCAGTATCAGAAACATCCCAGGACTCAGAGGTGGTATTGCAGCACAGTTGGATGGAAGGCAGGGATGAAAGGAAGAGAGCTCACCTGTGCACTGGTGGGAAGCACCTGCACTGCCATGGCCAGTTAGCAGTGATAAGAGACAGGACAAACACCCCTGGTGACATGGCAATCTTTGGTGCACTTTGCTGCAACTTGAAACCAGTTGGTGCTTCACAAGTGCCCTTCTGAGACAGTGGCAGCCTAGGGACCATTTGTCCTTTAAAGGTGGCACAGAAAACATCTGCAAAGCTGTTGTTCAGCCTTTTTGCCTCACTGTGCAGGAGGGCTTACAGTCTGGCATGGTGCTGGTTCCTTCCTGTGAGCCCTGATGACTTGCAGAGCTGTTTGGGCTCCTCTGTGCACAGGCAGACACCAGCTGGGATAAAAGGAGCTCCAGAAAATGGTTGTTCATCTTGTCCAAGAAATAGGTGATCTCTTGACTAAGAAAAGTTGGCAAACTTTTTGAGTGGTGCTTGTCTCTTCCAACACATGTAAGTGAAGCTGAAAGTGTTTTGTGAGCCTCTCCACATCACATTACTTCACTAAACATCTGGATCCAGCATCTAGGTACTCACTGTGCTGGCTACACTCCTCTACAAGAGTTGAAACAGTGCCAGTAGGCACACCTCATACCTATAACCCTGTAGCAGCATGATGACAAATGTAGATGCCAAATGTAGCCAAAATACTCCTTCCTTGGATATAATGATTTTATTTGATTACACATATTCATGTGGGCTGTGAGGTTTCAAATGGACAAGCAAATGCAGAACTGAATCATGGAATGGTTTGGGTTGGAAGGAACCTTAAAGATCATCTCGTTCCATCCCCCCTGCCATGGACAGGGACACCTTCCACTAGACCAGGTTCTTCAAGGCCCCACCCAGCCTG
Source organism: Ammospiza caudacuta (assembly GCF_027887145.1). Lineage (NCBI taxonomy): Eukaryota > Metazoa > Chordata > Aves > Passeriformes > Passerellidae > Ammospiza > Ammospiza caudacuta. The sequence goes on from NC_080594.1 coordinate 42,134,489, forward strand.
GCCTTGCACGCTTCCAGGAATGGGTCATCCACACTTTCTCTGGGAAACCTGTGCCAGTGCCTCACCACCCTCATAAAAAATGTGTTCCTTATGTCCCACCTAAATCTACCCTCTTTCAGTTTAAAAGTTACCCCTTGTCCCATCACCACAGTAAGTAGTGGAGTAAAAGAGATGCCTACAGAGAAGGGGAATGTTGCCCATGGAGCTTCCCAGAGGAACAGTTGTGATGATCTAATCACAATTTCTGTTCAGATCAGCAAGGTAGAAATAATGAAATAAAGTCAACTCCAATTTTTCAAAAGACAAAAAAATATTTATTAAGGTTTCCAACTTAACTGTGCTTTTTTTCACCCTGAGAAGGGCGACGAGAGTGGGAAGTTCCTTCAGAAGGAGGACACACAACTGGAACATACAATAAAACTACTGCAACAAATGAAACCACTGCAAAGGGTAAAGATTTTTTAAATGCCATTTAAAACTCTTCAGATTCATGTGCAGATTTCTCATGAACAACTCTCTTTTAACAGATTATGACAACAAAGTGGGCAAATTTTTCGGCAAAACTTTGAGTCCTGAAGAAGCCAGCCTGATATTCGCAGCTTTTTTTTGCATTGGACTTGTTCTACTGTCAACAGCATTAATCTTCTTCTGCTTCGTCACCCACCAAGGAAATAGAATCCATTACACAGCTCTGGATGATAAAAGTGCACTTCTGGCAGATTCCCTGTAAATTCCCACTTTTAATATCATTCACAGGCACTCACTGGATTTCACAACATAGAACCATAAAACCTTTAAGTTTGGAGAACACCTCTAAGATCACTGAGTCCAACCTAACACTGCCAGGCAACATGCTGCTAATAAAACTGGAGCAGGGCATATGCTGACAGTCCCACCCCATGGCCAGTGCTCACAAGAGTGAACATGAGCTGCAGAGCTCAGCTCCAAGAGCCAGGTACCACCCATCACCATTTCACTCCTCTGGGTCCAGATGAGCTCTGTCCAAGATCCAATCTGGCAGCCAAGCAGAGCAGCATCCACTGGGTTTTCACAGGAGTGAGGAGCAGGCAGAATGGCATCCATGTGCTCTGTGCAGAAGCTCTGGGTTCACACAAGAAAATAAACACCACCAGGGACTGGCTTAAGCTGTCATCCTTTGAAGGAGCAGCTGCAAACCTCCAAGTCCCTGCAGTTTCCCAAAGTCTGGCTCAATGAATTCACCACCATTCAAGTGATTGTCTCTTTTTTTTTTCCCTTGTTAAATGAGGAAACTTCGCCCTGGGGTCGAAGATTTTTGAAGACCTACAAATAAATTTTAGCACCTGAAGGGTTCAGCAGTGCCCCTGCCATTAGTTTCTAACAACTTTTATTTATCTCTAAAAATCTAGCTCTGAACAACCTCCAAGAGATTAATTTACTTTGTAAATGCTGCTTGTTATGGTCCTGATTCTGTACCTCTTCTTTGCACTGAGCAGCACCTCTCTCCCAGCCTGAATGAAGTCATCAGGAGGATGATCTTTGTGCTCTGCGAGGCAGACAGACAGAATCAGGACACATTTAGTGATACTTGAATGTTTATAGCCACTTTTTTGTTAGGTTGTGTTTATTCTTGCCTGCTCATGCCTGCTATAGCTCTAGCAGAGGAATTCCGGGACAAAAACCTTTGTAAAACGGTTTACACAAATTTGATTTTGAATGTAAATTCAAATTGCTAGTTTGATTTTTTTAAATTTTATTTTTTCCACTCCTGTACTTTAAAATGTATTCAAAGGTAGGAAATTTTACTGTGCAACGCTCTTATTGTAGCTTAAATGTGTCCTTCATTGATGTCCAGTCAAACAATATGTTGAAGGTTCTCAGTAATTTCTTTGTTTTCCTCAGTCATTTGAAAGCACACACATGAAGTAGAAATGCAGGACTGAGCCCTTATAGATTTTACATCATATCAATAAACAACTCAAAAACTCCAATTTGAGCTGGCAAATACAGGTATTTTCATCTTCCTGTCCTGTAAACTTTAACATTGGGGTCTCCTGTTCTGTGCAAAAATACTGTCTGTGCAGAACTTTAGCTGTCTGTGTACATATAAAATTAAAGCCTTTCACTCAAAATGCACTATTACAAAAGGAAATTATTTGGTACTTCACTTCTAGGGTAGCTAATGCACCTGCTGTTTTAGAAAGAATCATAAGTATGTTTTGACTGTAGAAACTAGTTTGCCAAAGTGATTACATTGATAATAAAAAACCCCAGCTATTTGTATGAACCTTCTGGCCCAGTTCATTTCCTCTGTCCTGCTCCTCAGCTGGACAGTGGCTGTGAAAGCAGAACGAAGGCTCCAAAGGGCCGCAGGACATTGCTGCTGCCAGACCAGGGGACACAGCCTGCCACAGGGATCATGAAACAGCACAAAAAGTGTAAAGCAGCAAGTGTACCATTGCCTGCCTGGTGCAGGCAGCCCTGTGCCAGCTGTGCCCTGACACCTGTGTTGAAGGACAGCATCTGTGCTGGGCTGAAGCACCAGTAGGAACAGAGTTAAGCAACAAAATGAACTGATCAAGTCACCAAGGCAGGGATGTTTTCCATGGAATGCTACAGGCCCTCAAGTATGAAAAATCTGGATTATAAAGTGGGGTAGCAGCTGGGAACTGTCCCAAAAGCTTGAAAGGTGACAAGGTCAATCTTTAAAAACTTTCCAGAGGACTAAAAGCTCTGTCAGCCGCACAATGGGAGCTGCTTGAAACTGTTCTAAAAGCAAAACCAGGAAAGTGTCCAAAGGAACAGAAGAGAACATGGAAGAGTTTATACTTTCTTTTTTTTCCCCCCACAAGAAAATTGTGCCTTAGGAAGGTTTTTGAAGGACTCAGTGCATAGGCAAGAAACATGGATGAATATAACCTGCTTACATTTCCATAAGATTTTTGAGAGGGTCCTAAAGTTTCTTGAGGAAATGAAATCACCATGGGATGAGGAGTCCATGGAAGTTAAATAACTGGTTAAAAGGCAGTGAAAAGTGGTCAGATTTCATGTTGAAAGTCACTCATGGGGTGCTACATGACATGCTTGTCCTTGCTTTTCACTATTTTATCAAAGTGTTGTGAAAAAGAGTGGACAAGTTGAGTGACAATCTTAAGCACATGTAGCATGAAAAATCAGTGAAAAAAAAAGAAAAAAATTTATTACTGACACATTTACAGTACTACATGTGGAAAAAAGCAGTCCTACCCTTATGTCTATCATACTGTCTAAACATCTCTGAAATGGGATCTGATTTGTAATACTTTAATGACACCATTAGCTCCAATGTTGTTCAGTGGGCAGAAAGGCAATTAAATATTAGGAATCAGTACAAATTAAGAATAGAGCAAAACAGAAAACCACTTTGTCCCATTACATAAATGTCTAGGGCACCTGCATTTTGTACACAGTATGAGTCAAATCTCCTGGCCTCATCCAGCAAAGCAGCACAAGAGCAGCACAAAAAGAACAAGAAGAGGAATCGGTATTGTAGAACAGTTTCTATATGAAGGGTAATTTCCTTGGCTTATGGCTTGGAAAAAAATAGGAAAGGCAATTGAAAGCAGATAGGACATCAGTTTAATAAAGGGGAATTTGAGTGGAGGAGGGAATATTTTGTCCTTTTTGTAGAAAGCAGTGAGCTGGGGGAGTGTTACACGAAAGCACAACACAGGAAGTGGCTCTACATGGAGTGGACATGTGACTTCTGTGACTCCTGGGCTAAGGATTCTCCAAGCTCACAGAGGTCCAGAAACCAACAGGAAAAGTACAGAGGGGCAAACAAATTAAGGGTTATTAAAGGTGAAGGCACCCCAAGCTCACAGAGGTCCAGAAACCAACAGGAAAAGTACAGAGGGGCAAACAAATTAAGGGTTATTAAAGGTGAAGGCACCCCAGTGACTACCCCAAAAAATTGACCTGAAAAGCAGTGATCAAACATTATGGGTGGGGAAACTCCCACAGTACATGATGCTGGGCAGGTTAGGGGCTTGGAGCACCTGTCAGACTGTGGTGGGGTCATGAGTGCTGAGAGAGCTGGGGCTCACCAGCCTGGGGAAAGTGCCTCAGGGGCTCTCCACAGTGTGTGCAAACAGCTGAGGGAGGAGTAGCATGGACAGAGTCAGGTTGTTCTTGTCAGTGCCTGGTGAGATGACCTGAGCTGATGGGCACAAACTTGAAGCAAGGAGTCTCCTTTCAAACACTGTACCTGCGTTGAGGCAACCACAGACATGAGTACAGGCTGAGAGAACCCACGGAGAGCCGCCCTCATTGGGGGTTCTTGTGGATGAAAATCTGGACATGAACAAACTGCTCAGAATGCAGAAAGCTAACCTCATCATGGGCTGCCTCATCAGAAAGAGTGTGGCCAGCAGGACAAGCAAAGTGACTCTGCCCCTCTGCTTCGGTCTGTTGACACCCACCTGGAGTGCTGTGTGCTCTGGGGCTCCCAACACAAGAAAGAAGAAAGACATGGACATGCTACAGCACATCCAGAGGAGGCCACAAAGATGCTCCATGCAGGGGCTGGAGCAATTATTCTAGAAGACAGACTGAGAGAGTTCAGCCCAGAGAAGACAAGGCTCTACACATATCTCACTGTGACCTTCTAGGACCTAGGGGGACTCAGAGGGAGAATGACACTTTACAAGGACATGCAGTGATAGGAGAAAGAGGAATGGCTTTAAACTCAACGAGGGTGAGTTTAGAATAGATTTTATGAAGAAATTCTTTATTGTGAGGATGGGGGCACAGGTGACACAGCTTGCCCACAGAAGCTGTGGATGCTCCAGCCCTGGTGGTGTTTAAGGTCAGGCAGGGCGCTCCTGCACACAGCGGGGCTGGAAATCTTTTAAGTTCTTTCTAAGCCCGGCCATTCTGCGATTCCGCGCCCCCCAGCGCTCCGGGCACTGCCGCAGTTCCGCTCCCGACCCGCGGGGCGCCGCTCCGCACCCCCCGCCCTCTGCGGGCGGGCGGGGCCGGGCTGCAGGGGCGTTCCCGAGCCGAGCCGGGCGGAGCCGGGCGGGGCCGGGCCGGGCTGCCGGGGCGTTCCCGAGCCGAGCCGGGCGGGGCCGGCCCAGCCTGACCCGGCCCAGCCGCGGGCAGCCCGGCCCAGCGCAGCCGTGCGGAGCCGTGCCCGCCATGGCCATCGCGCACATCGCCACCGAGTACGTGTTCTCCGACTTCCTGCTGAAGGAGCCGCCCGAGACGCGCTACAAGGGGCTGCGCCTGGAGCTGGCGCTCGACAAGATCGTCACCTGCATCGCCGTGGGGCTGCCGCTGCTCCTCATCTCCCTCGCCTTCGCCCAGGAGGTCTCCATCGGTAACTCCGGCGCTCCCTTTCCCGGTTCCCGGCGGCTCCCGCGGCGGACAAAGGGCTGTGCGGGCGGCGTAGCGGAGCGGAGCTCCGGGCGGGAGCGGGGCTCGGCGGGCTCGGCTGCCGGCGGGGCTCCCGCTCGGAGCAGGGCAGGGCAGAGGGCACCTCTGGGCCGCGGCAGGGAGCGCTGCCTTCCCGGAAAGCCGCCGTCCCGGAGCGCATCCCTGGCTGCAGGCTCATCCAGGTGTGCTGGGCTGCCCGGCCGGCCTCCTTCTCGCTGGGGCATTCCCTGGCCGCTGCCGTTCTCTCGGCACCTCCCGAGCAGGGGCTTTGTCAGCCCAGCGAGCGCATCTTCTGCCGTAGGAGCGATGGGAGCGCCGAAGCCGCGCTGCCCTTTGTTTCCCAGCGCAGGTCAGAGCGGAGCTGCCAGCCGGGATGTGCCAGGCGAGTGCCCGTCTGCTGCCGCTCGGGGTGTTGGGCAGTAGGATTCGGTGTCGCTCAGCTGTCGGGAACAGGTGCCACGGGGAAGGGCTGTCAGAGCTCTGCCGTGCGCTGCAGGCTGCTCGGTGGGGCTGCTCACCCGCAGGACGGGCAGTGGGAGAGCTCTCTGAAGCTTTCCGCTGCTCCTCTGCCCTCCTGCAGCTGTTCCCGCTCGGTTGTCAATCTCTGCTGTGACTCTATGGTAGATGAAACTATGCTTTACAGGTAAAAGGCCAAGTTCCCCAATTATTTTACTATCTTTTTGTTTACCCACCTCCCCAAGTTACAGAAGTGATCATGCAGCAACCTTTGGCATTAGGAGTGGAACTAAATGATCTTTGAGGTCTCCTCCAACCCAAGCCTTCCTATGGTTTGCTAAGAATAGCACTATATGAATGAAGATTTCAAAGGTCTATATGTAATGCTATCCATTTGGAGACAGGGGTGAATCACAGGATTTCCAGCCGTTCATAGAGATAGTTTGATTTGCTGCCTGCACCTGTTTATTGGCATTCAGTGTTGTACACCTGGTCTCTGTCATCTACAGGATGAAGTGAATGTCAGGAGAGTGGAAACTGGAATGCAGCTTTGGATGAGTGGTGAATCTGTGCAAAGCCATTATGAGTAGCATTAGTCAGATACCAGATTGCTTGAGAGATAGGATGCCCCAGATCGCTGTATTTACCCACAGCTACACCCCCATTGCACCAGATTGCTGTGGCACACAATAACTGCGCAGGGAAGTGAAGGACAACCGGACTGGAGACCAGATGTGAGCCCCACGGCACCTCTGTTCATCCAGAAACTGGATGGACACATCCATATTTCTGCACTCTAACCTGCTTCTTTTAGTTTTAGACCTGCTGCTGATATAGGCACATTTGTTCCTCTTCAAGCAATTAAAAAGAGAAAGTTTGCATTTCCATACAGCAGCTTGTATATGGGCCCCTTAATTCTTCTTTCTGCTTCTACTCTAGAATTGCTGGATCCAGTTTGAAACGGTGCCTGGATACCAATGTTTCTTTTATTTCTTTCATTTTACTCCCTTACACAAAGATCAAACACACAGTTTAACTGCAGAGTTCGGCAAAGTGTGCCTTTCTTTCAGATGAGTTAAATTCTTGTCTTTCAATTATTTCAAATTGAATCTGTGAGTGCAGTAGATTCATAAAGCAAGAATAAAAACAAGGGGCTGCATCTTGCTAGTGTTTTTGTTTATAATCCTGAGAACCTGTTAGAAGGAAACAGTGGGTTGAAAACCGAGCTTTTTTAGTTGAGAAATAAAGATGCAAATAACTATGAGAAGTACTTGTCACTGTTATTTCCGGGCAGGGGTGAAACTGCACCACGTGGTGTCCATACAGAAAGCGATAGTAAAGGAGCCACGCTGCTGGGACAGCTGTCACCTATTTCCCACACCGTCCCTGCAGCTCAGCAGGCTGGCTGCTTGTGGGACAGCCCAAAACTGCTTCCATTAAGGCATTTGGGGGAACACTGAGGATTTTAGGGGCTGGAAATGCCTGGTTGTCTGTGCTGTGGTTTTCAACTGGCGATGAAATAGACAGAGCGGTTTGTTTTCAAACACTTTGTGATATAATCATCCTCTGAAAAAGCTCAGGAGTGCTAAACTGAGTAAAACTGTCAGGGTTCATTTTTAGGTCTGAAAAAGAATAACTCAGAGGTGGGTGTGCAAGTGGGGGAAATACCTGCTTAGAGTACAAAAACTGAACGCCCTTTCCAAAAATGAATGCTCAGCTCCTGTTTCTGTTGGGATAATTGCATTCTTCCCACCTGGGGTTGTCCTGGCACCTCATCCTGTCACCTTCCCTTCCTGCTGTGCTTTCCTGTTCCGTTGCAGCCTGGTGTCAGACACCTGCAATTTCCCTCCTACATGTGGTTGCTCTTAATTGTGCAAATCTATTAAAATGTTTGCAAAGGCTATGGAAGTTTTCTGAAGCCACCAAGTAACTTTTAGTTTTGATGGGAGTTTCAGGAAATAAATGAGATTCCAGCTGAATCACAGAGGATTTCTCTGCTGGAGGTGTGGAAAACCGAGCTGTAGCACCCTGCCAGTGAGCAGTGGTAGTAGTTAAGCAGTGACTGAGCTATTGTCTGCTATCCCTGGGAATCTTTGCTACTTGAAATCCTGCACCAGTTACCTCTTTGCAGCTAGACCTTTTTTTACATAATTTTATATATACTGGGAATGGGAAAATGGAAATAACAATAGGATTGTGTGTATTGTGTTGTACATGTATATTCCTTATATTGTGGCTTGATATTATTTCCTTATATTATTTAGCAATTCTTGGGTAAGTTATACTAGAGGTGGTCAGGTAGTGTGGTAACAGAAACCATCTAAATGTAGCTAAATCAGCAATTCTTCTTATAAAGGGGAAAAAAACCCTTGAAAGATGGGGCACCCTCAGCAGTGTATGAATGAGAAATGAATAGAGTTTTATCTGTGCCATTTTTAGTAAGAACAGCTCTGAGTCAGAATTGAATTCCAGTTTCTGATCTCAGATTGTGTGTACTGCAAGATGTGATTTCTTACTGTAAGCACTTTGGCTGAAAACATAGATATTTATTCCCAGGGTGCTGCTTGGAGCAGGATGCTGCAGCCCTAAGCAGGTACAGTCAGATGAGCAGAGAGGAAATCAAAACAAGCTGCTTGATTTTGGCCTCTCCCAAAACTCAGCTTAGTTCTGGGAAAAACATCAATGGCTGTCTCGGGTTGCAGCTTAAAGAAAAGCAGATGTGAGAGCTGTCCACTCAACATCAAATATTTTCATCTTTTTCTGTAGGAAGGCAACTGTGAACTGCTCATCTGTGCTTGTCACCAAATGATGTTTGACCTCTTGCATGCAGCAGCTTCAGGCACAGCTGTGCAATGGGCATCATTCCCTGCAGCCTGTGTGGGAGGTGATGCCTGGGGAGGGATGAGAAGGAAGGGAGAGAGTGGACAAGAATGGAATTTTGTGGTGGCCACAGCAGCCCTTACATGTTTGGTTTGGGTGTTGGTTGTGCATGGCTCACAGGTAGCTGGGATGAAGGGATCCAAGTGTTTTAGCATTTCTGCAGCTGGCTTATGAGTTGTGGCAGGATGCTGGACTGGGAAGTACCAGACCATGGGCCAACCCACAGCATCTGCATGAATCTGTCAAAACAGAGATTGGTTGCGCTAAAACCATCTTATTTCCCACTGGTGCTCTCTGGTGTATCTTGCCATGCTGGAGAATGCTCAGAGGTGGGAAGGTGGAGCCTTGCCTTATGATCTGCACACCACAGGGTTAATGTCCCCATTGACCACTTTGGACTTGCCCAGTGGTGACAATCCTTACTTGCCCTGCTCATTTTCCACCTAATTTATGGGCATCTCTTTCACCTATTTTTTTTTTTTTTTAGTTCCCATCCTTGCAGTTTTCTGCCTATGGGATTTGAGGTGCTTTGGCTGGCAGAAGACACAGAGTGAAGGGTGTTAGTGGAGAGCTCTGGATGTTGCATCCCAGAAGCTTCTGTGGGAGCCACGATGGCATCAGTGCCCCTTACTGCATGTCCAGCTGGGCCTGGATCTCTCTAGATAAGTTAATCATGTGTCTGAAGCAGTCACGAGAATAAAATGTGTAGAAAATGAAAAAAAAAAAAAAACGAACACAAACAACTGAGATTAAATCACAACAAATACAGTGAAAAAATAGTCTTAACTGGGTTCCTTTCCTCTCTTGTACCTCCCTGATTGGTCATTCCTGCTGATGTCCCTCTCCATTCTTGTTCACAAGTTCCTGGGGAGGCTCTTGGGAAATAATCCTATCTTGTGACTTGGTAAGAGCTGGGGGCTAAATTGGGTTGGGTGTAATTAAGCCAAGGACTATTACTGTGGCAGCTGCTGGCTGGGAGCTGGAAAAGCCTCTCCCAGTGCTGCTGGAGCAGGCTGTGTGCTAATAGCTGTGTTGCACACCTTGCATTTGGTTCAGCAGGGCGCTGTGGAACCCAGGGCGTTAATGAGGAACTGAGACAGCAAACGTATTGCCTCAGCCCAGAGCAGCCAGGCAGGCTGAGACCCTCTGTCAGAGAGGGGCAGATCCCAGCAGGATACACTGTGCTGCTCTTTGGCGTGTCAGGAGTGCTCAGGAAAGAGCACAAGTTCCAGCATCAGGCACAGGCCTGCCTGGGCAGCCAGGGCAAGCTGGTAAAAACATTTGCTTTAATATCAAGCTATAAACTGTCATTGTGTGAGCATCTTCAGCTGTTGGTAAGATTTTTTCTGTTTCATTCCTATAGAGCCAGCTTTACATTTCCTGTGGAAATGATGGTAAGCTGCTTTAGCTGCCAGAGTAAATGTAAAAATCATGGGCCTCTGGTGTTACCTGAAGTTTGGGGTACCACCCATGTTGGCAGGGAAGCTACATGGTCATTGCCACTGTTTTGTAGTGCTTCTCCTTCAGATGAAGGGAAACTCTTTGTTTAAAGGTGTGGTGGTGGAAACCTCAGTGGTGGAAATTTAATTCACAATTCCTGTTTCCTGTGAATCAAAAAATTATCACTCTGAAGGCTATGCTTGATAAATACCCATCTCTTTTCCCACTGTATGATTTTGAGACTTCTCTGAGGGGTAACTTGCAGCCCTGTAGAAAGAAATATACCTGCTAATTTCTCTGACCCACTTCCTTAAACATTGTATCACCTGAGCTTTACATTCTGCTCCTGCTCCATTGCCAAAGTACCCATGGGAAGAGGTTCTTTTCTCCAGTGCCCCCTTTTGCTCCATACTTTCTTCTTCAACAGATTCTGTTTCTCTCAACCTTCTACTTGGCATGCATTGGGATTCCTTTTTTTTTTCTTTAAAATACTTTTTAATGTTGGTGTGGAGGATGTATGTTGGATGGTGCCTGGCAGTCTGCATTGTCTATGTGTGCCTTGATTTTCTTGCTTATGTTTTTGTTTAGGGGCTACTAAGGAGCATAATTCTTGCTAGATGACATCAGATGTTTGTGTATCATGGCAAGTTCATTTTGCCTTGTGGAAAATTATAGTAAAAATTAATGGCCAGGTTTTCCTCCAAGCCTATGCAAATCTTTTTGCAGTAACTGCAGTGTGTTAGAACCCAAATAATTACTTACTGAAGGTTCAGTCCTGTCAGCTGCAATCATTTGATCCTGGTTCAAGAAAAATAGTTAAGCCTATGATTAGCATTGATTTTTGACTGTCCTGTTAGCTGCAGTTTCTTAATTAGATGTGTAAGTCAGCAGAGAGGTTTTGAGCCACTGGAGAGGAAACCAGTCTGGCTTGCTGGATTTACCCTCTCTTTTGTGAAGGATGCAGCCAGAGGGTGCTGATCCCTCTGCTCCTCCTGCCTTGGACCCAGCAAAGCACTCCAGTACTGAACAGGGATTCTCCTGTCAATCTGAGATTTCCTTGGGGTTCTGAGAGTTTCTTCTCATACACAGATTTCCTGCATAGGAGCTGCAGAAGAGCCACTTGCAGGGGGGAAAAAAAGGTATTCCTGGTAGAGATGTGGAGGCAATAGCTAGAAGTTTGTTGGCAAAGCACCCATGAAGAGGCACCACAGCTGTGTGGGGTGACAGCTCATCCTTGCTGTGCACTGGCTGCAGTGACTCAGCTTTGCACTCTGCACTATGCCTGCAAGTAATTCCTGCTGCAACAACCAGCCCCATCTGTAATCCTAGCACTCTTGGAAAAGTGTCATTTCATCATATGTGGCTGCACACCTGCTGCTGCCTAGCTTTCTGCAGCTCTTTTGGGTGGTCTGTGTTTAGGACAGCCATCATAAATGGCATTTTTTTATCCTCATTTCTTTGCAAAAGTAAAAGACAAATCTCTATTGCTCCCTCTCCAAAGCTAATCAGGAAATTATTACAAAAAGTCCGTTGCCAAGAGTAATGATAAATTGGCCAAAGACTGTTGTGGCAACTGCTCAGCAAATGCAGACTTTTGTTATTCCTCATCCTTCTTGCTTGTATATTTTATCTCCCTGTTGTTATGGGCTTGTTAGCTGCTTTTCTCTTTCCCAAGCTATTACTTGCAGGAGCAAGGGAAATGATTGGCTTCATGTCACCAAGCCAAGAGGCTGCTCCTGTGATAGCAGAGGACCATTAGCCTCTCATAAGCTAGCCCTGTGCATAGCTGTGTGCACAGTGGGTCTGTGATAGCCCTGTGCCAAATTTCTCTAATAGAAACTACAGATTTTCTTTTCAGCTTCCTCCAGAACAGTCCAACATAAAATAAATTATCTCTCTATATATACTGCTGTTACTCCTGTGGAGGAGAGAAGGAAGGAAGGAAATAAAAGATGGGAAATGGTGACCATTTTCTGAGGCATGTAATGGTCCGTGTTTGGTACGGATGATGCACAAAAACATCTTCCCTGTATAAGTCCTAACTTTAGTACTGTCACTGCAAAGTTGTAATTCGAATTAACAAGTGTTTACAAACAGGACTGCAGTCAGATAGTTAAAAACCAGTCCAACAACCGGAGTGTCCCCCTGCTTGAGGGTGAGCTCTATGTGCTTGGCTCCCAGGTCAGGTTTCCAGTGTCCCTGCTGGAACACTGGGGGTTGTGAGTGATGATCTCTGCTCTGCTGCAGCACTGGCTTTGCTGTAGCTGTTCTGGTAGGAAGCTGTGCACATGACATTTTGGAGAAGGAGGCTGGCTGCCTCTTTCATCACTAGTTTTGGAGAAGAGGCATGCCTGCCTTTTTCCTCACTTCTGCCTTTTAAACACTCCATCACTTTAAGTGGTGTTCCAACTGTTAATGAGAATGAACACATGGAATGTGTTTCTTTTTGTGGATGCACCAACATGAATAAGACAAAGCATCTTTCTGAACACTCCATTGCTCTCCTTTTGAAAGGGTCACTTGTTTGCTGCTCCGCACTGGGCACAGCCACCAGCAGGAGATTGGTTAAATTATGAGAGCAGGGCATCAATGGTCCCTATCTGGTGGAGAGCAGACATTAAATGCCTGCTTTTTTCTTTGTTTTCTTTCCCCCCCTTTTTTTTCCTGCAATATATTATTTCTTTGATTTCCACAACTAATGGAAATCATCTGGGAAACAAAAACTCCCAAGGCTTTGGGGGAGTGCAAGTGCTTGTGTGGTACCAACTTTGCTAAATCACATGAGCTCTGTTCTGGTAAACAGTAACTGGTTTTCATAAGGGAGACTTGTGGCAGGTCAGATCATGGTGATCAAACCATGTCCTTGTGATACTACAGCCCCAGAAATAATTATAATAGTGACTCATATGGAAAGGCTTTTATTCATAAAGCTCCTTGACTATGCTACATTGTGAAGAGGCTGTACAAGTTACAAGGCGAATGCAGTTGGCTCCTTTTCCAAAAGAAGTTGTTATTCTCTGGAAACTAAACTAGAAAAAAGGCACAACAAATGACACAGGCTTGCATTACATACTTACTCCCATAAAGCACACAGAAATTCCATTAGCATAACTTAGATTAATGTGTTCAGGAGAAAAAATTATAGCACGTTTTCCCCTGTTGGTCTTTTGATATTGGCAAAAGCATTGGAAGTGTTGCTCTTAGAAGAAACGTTCATGGTATGGCTATGTCCACTCTGTGTATTATTTGGTGAAATGATTGTCCTGTTGCAACATTTATGAAAGTCTGGTGGAAATGTATTTGTGCTGGGGGGATTGCTTTCACTGTCAAAGCTTCAGAAATAAAGTTGAACCCCTTCATCCTGTTTTACTGGCATTACCTGAGGAGCCACTGGTGCTCCATGTCCCATCACCACTTTTCCTGGTTGAAGTATGCTGTGGGAGGGGTGCCTGTGACTAGCCAGAGCAGAATTTGACCCTAAGGCTGGTAAATAGCTGCTCTTGCTGTCAGCTGGGGCCTTGATCTTAATTTGAAGCTCCTGAGCAGCTGGAGAGGTCCTGAGAGTGAATGGGAATGACAGTGTTATGCATAGTCTTGGACACAGCACATCACTGCACTGATGAGGAGAGGCCTGGCACCCTTTGGATGTGTCTGGGGCCACAATTTCTCTGCCAAAAATTACAGGAGGAAATCCTTGTTTTCACAGATACAGCTTGAACCCCTCCAAATAATTTGCAGTCTCAGAGGCAGAAGTGGCAGTACCCTGGGAAAACCTGCCCTTCCATCATTGCAAGGGTTGCTGGCCTGCAAGAGTGGTGTTTGAGGTCTTGTTACGGTAGACATGTGAGCTGCAGGTTGAGCTTTTGGGAAGTTGTAACGCTGTGGTATGTGATGGCATTTGTTGCCTTGGGCCTGATGTGGTCACACTTTGTATCTGTCAGTTCCCTTTGGCCAAACTTTAAGTGTTTGTGAGTGAGATAAAGAGTTAAGTGCAAGTGAGAAAGATCTTAAAGGTCACATTTCCCACAAGACGTACAGAAATAGGCCTAAAAGATAAGTGTTGTACTATGCTGTCTCAGCCCTTAGGGACGTCCTTAGATGGCTCCCTGTGGGAGTTACAGCCTTTGGGGGCAGTGGGAACTCAGGAGCCTCCTCCCTGCAGAACTGCTGGGCCTTGTCTGGTCACTTAACCTGATACCTTTGGGTACCACAACATATTAAATGGGAGCTTTTCTTCCTAAACTTGTTTTCTTCTTTTTTTTTATATCTTTTGAGGCTGCAATAACCTTTGCTTTGTGTTCCCAGGTGCTCAGATAAGCTGTTTTGCACCCAGCTCCTTCTCCTGGCGACAAGCTGCTTATGTGGACTCCTACTGCTGGGCAGCTGTGCAGCAGAAGCAACCATCCCACAACAACTTAGAAAACATACCCCTGTCTCTGCATAAAGTATGTATAGCTCTCCATCTCCTGGCAAAGTTATTCCCACATAGAAACCTACCTTTGTCTCACTTTTCTGGTTTCTCTGCTCTGCTGTAGTCCTTGCCTTTGACTTGACTCTCTATTTTTAGAATGTTTTCTTTCCCTTACTTCCAAAGAGGGTAGTACTAGAGAAAGTAATTTCTGCCTTCAAATAAAGGGTCACCAGTTATCTGACATAAGAGTAATGTTATGTTGCTGTGCTGCCCTGGAGTGAATGCTTCACCTGGCTTTAGCCAGGAACTATTTTAAAACTGGAGTACAGGACACAACAACTGCCTAAACGCTTGTAAAAGCTTATTTTAGAAAAACAGGGAAATAAGAACATTTTATATTTTTATTGTGTTACTCAGTTGTGCATGGAGACAGACACTTGTGGCAGATAGATATTTTGGGAGAGATGAAATTAATCAGTGGTACCAACATAACCCTGTCGTCAGCTGCTCTTCTGCATGTCTGCAGGCCAGCCACGAGCTGGCTTTCATTGCCTCAGGTAAAGCAGTATCATATAAAGCACAGAAGGAGATTTATTTTATGGGTTAAAAGTGCAGTGGGTTTTAAGATACTTGAGCTGGCTCAAAGCAGTTGCTGAGGTTTGGCAGGAGTTACACACTGGGTTAATGCCATGCCAGTGCCTGGAGCTGACTCAACTCCAGAGGCAGCTTTGGCCTGCTGGAGCAGTGCTGATGCCAAGGTAAGAAATGCTTGTTGGGCTCTGCAAATTTGTGTTCTGCCTTCCTCAGCCCTTGTATTACTTGCCCCAGCAAATAAACCCCTGGTACCTGGGAGCAGAGGAGAGCCTGGTGCTAGAGGGAGCTCAGATATGAGACTTGCAGCACCTGTATTTCTGGCTTTTGCTTCTGTATCCTGAGCCTCAGATTTTATTATCCAGTCATCTGGTGGTATAATCTCTGAGGAGCTATTCAAGGCTATCTCTGATTTGTTTCCTGACTCAAATAATTAATTGAGGATTTACTTTTGGCTTCTCCAGTTAGCTCCACTGATAACCTTGACTCAATAGGTATGTGTTTCATGAGTATTAAAGCCAGACTTGTTGGTTTCTAGCCTGAACTCTTCCCTGCACAGTTAGGACTCCACTTCAGCCAGACCTTCTACAGAGGCCAGTTGAAGCTGCTGGAACATTTCACAGTGCTGGGAACTCCACCTGCAAACCTGGATATTTTGCTGCCCCTTTCTCTTGAGGGAATAAGCTCTTGTTACCCAAATTTTTTGTGTTGAATTTCATGTGATAGTTACCTGCTGCCAGCCACGAATAACTTAAGCACTCATACTTTTATGATGCAACCCATGTTAATTTGCTGACTAGTGCTGTATCAGAAATTGCTGCAGTTCTCCATGACATGTATGGCATATGATGTTTCCTTGTAAATGTCCTGCAGCCTGTCTGCAGGAAGTGCATCTGCTCAGCTGAGCCAGGGGCTGTTACAGAGGCTGGTGACTCATCTTCCCAGATCCATGATTAGCCACCCACCCTCTGATCCAGACATTGGGAGCTGCAGATGCTCTTTGGAAGTCAATACTAACTAATATACTTCTGGTTGTTCATCAGGTCCATGCTTTACAAGTTTACAGGGAAGGAGGGGCATTACAGCTGTTTAACAGTGAACTTAGCTCCCACTCTAGTGTCTGAAAGCTGCTCTTTGCATCCAGGGCCAACAGCTGCTCAGTGCCTTGGGATCACTTCTGCAGGAAGACTTGGGTTCTCCCCCCACCACTGCACTACAAAGTGTGCACAAGCTCATTGCTCTGCAGATTTGGCTAAATAATTATTTTAAAAATGGCTGGAGCAGAGCCTTTTGGGAGCACAGGGATTAGGTTAAGGAGAAAATGGAGACTTGCTGTGCTCAGGTCAGTGGTTAGTGGAGACCTGACTCTGCATCTACAGCAATGCACACAGAGGGACAGCAGGGGTCATTAGGCTCAGTTCTTCTTAAAACCTCACTTAAAACTTTTTTCCTGCTTTCTGGGAAGCAGAGCTTTTATTTGCAGGGCATCTCAGATTCTTTCCAAAACTCTGACTCACTTAGTATCTCACTATATTGGCATGCTGTAAGGCTCCATAAAAAACACTTAAGGAGGCATTATATTAAAGTTTTGGGGGAATGAGATTGTAGGCCCCATTACTGATTAAAATTGATGGGTTTCCTTCTGGCGTGCTCTCTGTGCTCTGGCAGAAGTACTGCCTCCTGGGGCAGGGCTCAGTGTGGTACAGAAGGAAGGAGGAGCAGGGAGCTCTTTGGTGACAAAGCCAGCATGTAGTAACCTGCTCTGCTTTTCTTCTCAACTGGTCTGGTTGCTCTGGAGGATTATCAAACTCCAGAGGTTTGTTTTTTTTTAACAGAAAAACTGAAGCCTTTCCATCTTCCTCCTGTTTCAGAGTTCAAGTTTGCTCTGGGATTTTCGGTTTTTTCAACTGTAAAATATAAGTTTAATTTCTGGGCACTCCCTAAAGCTTGGCACCTCTACTGGTTGTCCTTTCTGCTCTAGGAGATCTCTCCCAGGGGTTGAATTTATCAGTTTGGAAGCTGAAAAGGACCATACTGCAAACTTCTGGGTTCTTTGACTGTCTAGTGGTCATTGTGCTCCTAGAGGGTGCCCAGGACCTCTCCCCATGGAGAACAGGAGTTCTGAAATTTCCAGTTGTCCTGGAAACTCCTCACACTGGGTAACCCTCAGCAGGAAGCAAAATGAGTTGTGTGCTACAATGCACAATTCAATGAACAAAATACCTGCAGATACATATAAGGAAGAGACTGTGGTAGGTCCTGCCTGTATTCTTAATTTAATGCTAAGATTTCCTTCTCTTTGTCAGTGAAAGAGCTGTCAAAATGATTATATGGCTGAGTCCTCTGACTCCTCTTCAGGTTTGTCATTGAGGAAACTTACTCTGGTCAAGCTTTACTGTTTTGTTGCCTCTCTTTTCTTATGGGATTTTCCATTCAGGTTTAGTTCCCTTAAGAAGTTTCTTGTGTCTGTCTGAAGTGTCAGAACAGAGATGTTGGTTTCTAGACATGAGTGGTAAAGACAGACAGACAGTGGTGATGGGGATGGAGGAGTTTTGTATTTGCCTGCCCTGTGCAGGTAGTTTGCTTATTGTCTCTAAAGATGAGTGTTCCACCTGACAAGTTATTTTGGTAAAACTTGTCTTGATCCTTAACTGGAAGGAGAAGAAAAGCTTTTGGCCATGTAGTGGAGGAGGAGAGGAGGGGACTGCACTGTGAAGCCTTTTTAATCCATAGTGCACAGAGGAATTTATGAAAACTCAAGCAGGAGAACAGTGAGCATCATCTTACCAGCTCTTGATAGCAACCAAGCAAGCTGAGGGGTGGTTGAACCCGGAGTGATGACCTCTTCATAGCCCTGAAATTTGGATTGCTAGGATGGAGCTGCCTATGATCAAGAGTCTTCTAGGGATTTTTTAAATTACTCTATGTTCTAGTCTGCTATTAACTGGGGAGAAGCAAAGAAGATAAAAGTAAGCAAAGAAAAAGTATAGGGTGTTCAGAAAAAGGAGATTTGTACTCACATGAAATGCAGGCAAAGAATTCATCTGACTGAAAGAAGAGATCTTCACATGTGGCACAGCCAGAAGAGGTCAGTTGTCTCACTCAGGTCTTTCAAAGTGCAGGACAAGTGCTTTGGGACCTGCTGAGAGTGGGTCTGCAGTGTTTGTATGCATGAAGTGAGATTATGTGAAAACCTTCATTTTTCATAAAAGAAGTAAGATTTACCATGGACCCTTGAGTTGTTTTTTGAGTCACTTGTCTGTGAATACGCCAAAACAAACCTTGGGGTTATTATATTGATGGTACAGTTATAATTGTGGTTTTTACCTGGTTCTAGTGACTCATTGTTTGTACAATTTCTTAATTGACTCAGGGCCCCTCATGCTTCACCTGTAAACCCTTCCCAGAGAGACTAAGAGCTGTCAGAGCAAGGACACCCATAGATGTATTTATAAATGCAGATGCATTTTGAAGTAATTTCTTGAAACTGTAGTGCTAGAGGAACTTCATTCTGTTGCAGATGGAGTCATCCACTTCACTCATAAGAGAGAGGCAACAATGTGTTGATCTATAGCAGTGAGTTAACACAGTTCAATAAATGTGAATGTGACAGTGGTTTATCAAGGTTCAGTGATACACTACATTTAGTGCATGGAGGATAGAATCAAAATTGTTGGGGAGACCCTCCTGTTGAGTTATGAGGTTCAGAAAGAACTTCTTTGTATTCTAAACTTCTCAGAGGGGAGTTCAGATGTGGATAGGTTCAAACTTAGTCCCAGACCTCTCAACAGTTTATGTCTAAAGGATTGTATGTGCGCTGTCAATCCTTTGAATCACTTAGCTAAGATTTCAAGCATGCTAATAATCCCCTACAGACCACGTGTTACAGCAAGGAGTTTCTCAGCCTTGAGGAGTAACCTTGAGAGGTATCCCTGCTCAAGGGGAGAAGCTGGGATGCAGTCTGTAGCCAAGCAGGAAAGCTTAACAGGCCCAGGGCTGCCCGCTGCTTATGAAGTGTGATGATTGCCTTGTGTACACCAGCAAGAGGCCTGGGTCACTGCTCCTGGCAGCCCTTGACTACCACGTTGCCATCTGTCCCCCAAAGTCCAGAATAAACTGGATACAGCCATCATAGCCTCACTGGTGATCCTGGCTTGAGCTAATTAAAACTGGAGAAGAACAGTTTTGAAGCTGTATCAGGAAAGAAAGTATATAACAGGAGGGATAAAGGTCACATAGGGTTTGAGATTCACTGTAGGTTTGGAGACAGGACAGCATCTCACTTAGAATGATCAGTTCATTTATAGCTGTTTCTGCTGAACACCAGTGAGACACCTCCCATTGCTGCAAAGAGGAATAGGGTCATATCCAGAGGGAGTTTTATGCCTTTGCTTCTGGAAATGTGTAATTACTGCCATTAGCCTGTTTAGGGACTAGTGCCTTTGCTTGGGCTTTTTCCAAAATTGGAACTGGAGAGGGAGACATCTCACCATGTTAATGTATTTTAATGAAGGCACTTCAGTGCTTCATTCTTTTAATTGTCTGCCAATTAATTTTTCTCAAAGCTGTTACCCAGACCTGTGAAGCTCAAGTTTTGTGCTACTGTACTCAAGTTACTCTTTGGCCATGGTCAGGTAGGTGGAAGTCAGAATGCTTTCAGTCACTTGTATAGTGTTTGCCCAGAGGAAATAGGGACTGAAGATACAGTAAAATTAGAAAGCTGTTTTCTAAATACCATTAAAGTTATTTTCATCTTCTTGCAGCCATTTTTATCCAGACCCTGGCAAGCTTTCTGTAGATTAAGTCCTTGAAAATGCCCTTTGCGTCACTCCAATTCCGGCTTCTTTTTTTTTCTTTTTGCATGATAAAAGCATATTTGAGTTTATAAAACACTTACTTTAAATGCCCTTCTAAATTTCTGTGTATTTACTTCACTTTAGCAGAATTGAAGCTGGAGATAGACTCTTTTGTGCTTTAGTCTGATTTTATCTTTCACCTTCAGGGGAGTGTGATGCTTGTGCATCTTCAAAAGACAGTTTTGTGATTCCACCACTTTGTGTTTCTGCAAATGGACTGCTCAAATGCCTCTTCTTCTCTATCCATGCACATGTTCTTGCTGAACAGTGGCTGAGTGCTAACAAATTTACTTAAACAGCCTGGAATGTACACAGGGCTCAAGGGCTTGTCAAGTGACGTGACCTGCAGCAGTACAGGGGCAGCCTCTTGGCTTCCAAGTGCTCTGCCTCCTTGGGAGCCTGCTGTTCCCCCCAGTGTGCCATCAGGCTAAGGGCCAAGCAAGGCAGGAGAACCTGCTTCCATCATCCTTAGCTTTCAGGAGCTCAGAAAACTAAAGAGCACTGCACTTTGAGTCCCTGCTGCACACACCACTCCTTTTGTCAGTGTCCTACTGAATATGGTGAGAAGGAACTTGATAATTACACAGCAAAGAAAAAACTGAGCTTCACTTCTGGGCCAGTATTTGTTTCTGGCATACCTTTGACCATACAGATCTTGGGATCAGTGACACTTCCTTCTACATCAATGCTCAAACTACCCAAAACTGCAGGGGCACTTCCTCCTTGTGTGTTCGGCGCCTTGGGAGCAAAAAAACCATAAAACCATAAACCATAAAAGAAAGGCTGATGGCACGTGGTTGTCTGTGCACAAATACCACAGAGTCCTCTTCTTAAAATGGGAAGTCATTATGTTTGACTGTCAAATGTAGTCAGATGAGCTGGACAGCCCAAGTCTAGGAAACCTAGGGCTCATGCCAGATGAGTTTGCATTTTCACTTCTCCTTGTCATTCAAGAACTTAAATTTAATGATTTCAAAACAATTTGCTGGTTATCTAAGCCTACTATTAACAAATAGAACAAGCATATCTTTCATTTTTAAAAAAGCCAGGATCTGAGAAGGATGGAATTGTGCATCAGGTGCTGTGGAAAAGATGACAGATACATACTTTGTTCGCAAACATAAAGAGCTGCACTAATGATTGTGTACTGCCCTGGTTTTGAGACTATTCAGAAAAGAGTTGCACAGAGTTCACTTATGCTGCCATAAGCTCAGCTTTGGGAGTGATGAGAGCCTGGCAAGAGGAAGCCCAGCAAATGCATAGGAAATGTGCCTTTTCCCAGCAGCGTGATGCTCTAGGTGAGGAGGCAGTGGTGAAGGAGCTGGGGAGAGGAGGAGGTGCAAGGCAAGATGGCAGAGGCTGTTTTTTTAAGGCAACAGCCTAATGAGGGCAGGCTAGAGGAGGACATCTGGGACAAGGCAAGAGGGCTGCTGCCAATGTGCTACACAAGTGCAGAATTCTTTTAAGCTATAAGGGAAGAAGTGGGGACTGGAACAATGGAATTTTGGGGCTGTAACTCCAGTGTGAAAACTATCTTGCCTCTTACCACATGTCTTGTAGTGCTTGGGTTAGAGATCTCTAGGATTATATGGGATACTGCTGATGGCGTTTCCAGTTTTGAGGGTCAGAAAGGGAATTAATAAATCTTATGCTGCTAAAATTTGAAATGAATGAGTACTAAATCCAAGCAGTGTAAACCAAAATAAGGTATATACATTATATATACACACACACATATATATATAACATAACTAATATATTTTGGTTGCTCCTAACTGAATCAAATGTGTCTGTTTTTTCTTTCCCCATCTGGCACCAGTGGAAAGGGGCTCAGAGGTGTTTAATTCAGGTGTAAGTGAAGTCAAACAGGCTTTGCAGCTATACAGGCAATGTTAAGCATTTGTTAAGACCTATGGAAAATGTGTTGCAGCAGCTTAGAGGAGCTTAGGTAAGTATAAGATGGGTTCAAAGACAGATCATCTCTATTTCTACATAATACAGAATTCAGAGGACTGATAGAGCCTGGATGTGAAACCATGAAATTTTGGGTAAACCAAGGTATCAGGACTCAGACCTGGTGGCATTGTCCACAGAGATAAATAAGAAGACCAAATTCTTGTGTTGATGATGAGATGTCCAAAATGCATTGGACATACCAGAGTTTTACATCTCGATTGGAAGGTCTACACCTGGGAGAAGGAAGATGGTCTGATGTTATCTGTTGTGTGCAAAGAGGAGGGAGAGGCAGTAGTGAGGGCAGAGCTCTGCACAGTTTTTATGGGCTGCTGTGGATAGGGGAAGTCAGTCATTTAAGGTCTAATACATCATACGCATTCCTACTGCCAGTAATTACACAGGGTTTTGCTTTAATGGTAGGTGATATTAGAAGTAATTTTCCTGAATAAAATGTTCCATAACATCAAATTACTTTGTGCATGCAAAGCTTTAATCTCTCTTGATTAATGCAAACATAAGTTAACATAGTTATATTAGGCCTAGATTTTCATCTTGTTAAATACCTGCAAATGTACGTGTAGCTTTTCCACTTGCAGTGATTAATGACTTCAGTTCAGGCTTCCTCTAAAAATCTCCACTGGCTTTGCCAGTGAACGTGCATGGGCACATGGCTATAACACTTGTGATGTCTTACATCTGTTTCATATTTGTTCAACTAATTTAAAGTTCCTTATGAACTGATGCTAGATTTGAGTTAAGTGTGCTTGCTAGCAAAGGTTGAATGTAATGAATAAGAGATTGGCTGAATTTGCAGTACATTTCATTACAAACTGCTTGTCTCTCCAGATCTTAGATTCTGTCTCTGTAAGGGTAATGTTATGCATGATTTTATGCTTTGAATATAATGTTAGAGTACATAGAAACACCATTTTTCCTGCAGCTGGGAGGAATTAGAGTGACAAGAACTACTTGTTGATGAATAGAAGAAAGATGGCAAAACTTCAAACTTGTGTTTTATACCTGCTTCAGCCCTTTTCCTAAGCAGTTGTGACCATGTAAGGGCTGACTTCTCAGTGCTGCATTGACACCAGACCATTCTGATGCTGTGTGTTGGTTTCCATTTAGATGTTAACCTGAAAATGTTCAAATACCCTGAAGTATTACAGCCACATTTACGTCTTTTACAGTCACTGGATGCAGTCTGAACAGATGTGTGTTTGCAGGCAGAGGCAGAGCTGTAGCAGCTCTAGTCATTAACCTCCTGACAGCAAATGGAAAGCAGGAGAGATTTTGCTGGTATTTGGTGTGCTTTAGTTGCTATGAACAGTGGTGACACATTGGAGAGGGAGAGTTAGGTGGTGCTGTCTTCTGCTTTCAGTCAGCCCCTCTGATAGCTGCTTTGCTGCGCTGTTTTTTTTTTCCCCAGGTTAATGCTGTATTTCTCAGTGTCAGCTCCAGTGGTTCTGAATATGCAGAAATTGTTATCAGGATCACGGCACCTTTATTCTGTGTGGTTTTTTTTCCCCTTTGGTGGGGAGAAGCTCTAAGCAGCAGCAGAGTTACTGGAGCTGTCTGAAAAAGAGATTTTGCTTCCCTGCATGTCCCAAATAATCACAAAATTAGGTTTTAGTAGAAGGATTTAAATAAAATTACAGAGCTTTAGTAGGCCTCTAGGAAATGAAATGCTTATGGGGAATGATGGTGATTGGCTGACTTATTACTTATGCAGGTGAAGCCTAATCAGGGTTTTTTTCTCCCTGCAGTTCTTCCCATACATCCTTCTGCTTGTTGCTATCCTGCTGTATCTGCCATGTCTGTTCTGGCGCTTCACTGCAGCCCCTCACCTTTCCTCAGACCTGAAATTTATTATGGAAGAACTTGACAAAGCCTACAACAGGGCAATCAAAGCTGCTAATAGCATTCGAAGTGGAGACCCCAGGGACCCTGCTGACTTGATTCCAGCTGCTAATGAGAACTTGACACAGAGGTAAGATCTTGGGGCTTGGCTTTCTCTGCTCTTCAGGTTCATAGCAGGTGTGACATCTGTACCCACTTAGAAATTTATTGCAAGGGTTTGAATGGTGACTTGACGCAATTTTAAGTTTAGTTAAAAGAAAAAAGATATCTGAAATGATTACTTTGGCCCTTGGAGCTGGAACTTATAACTTTCTTTTTTTAAAGAAAACATGTAATGAGCTCTTCAGATTACTTATTACCCGAGATGTTCTGATGTCTTTAGTTGCAGTAGGTGTTAAGTAGTTTTGCCCTCCACAGTGTAAGAAAAGAAATACTTCAGTCCTCAGTTCTCAATGTTCTTGACAGTCCCTTGCACACTGTCAAGTTACTTGTTATCTCCTGTTCTTTAAGATACAGGTCTGCAAAGCTTCTGATTGGAAAAATGATTAAAAACTCAAACATCAAAACCCACAAAAGTGACACCCTCCCCCCCTTCTGATCAAGTTGGTGCACTGTTCCAACCAGATCCAGTTCCTGCTCCCTTGTAGGGCCAGGGTACCTGTTTCTCTCTCTGTGTGTGGGGTTACAAGTAGTGCAGCAGTCTTAGGTCCCTGTGAAATGTGGAGTTAGGTCTTGGCAAGTGAAAAGCCTTCTAGTGTTCTATTATTGAACAAGTGCTTGGAGAGTCTGCATTTCTGCATGGATTTGCTTACTGCACATGTTTTGTACTGGAAAGGAACAAAAATATTTTGTTCCCATGAGGGCTATGTTTTTTTCCCATTTTCCAGTGTTTGAACTCTTTTGTTTCTTAAGCAAATTTTCCATATTAGAGTGTTGATATTTTTCATTTGTCTGTTATTCTATTGGTTTTCTACTGACTTCAATAAAACTACCCTTGATTTACATCAATAAGAGGATGTGAACATGTTGGAGTGAGTCTAGAGGAGTATTATCAAGATGATTAGAGGGATGGGACACCTCTCCTACAGATATAGGCTGGGAAAGCTGGGGTTGTTCAGCCTGAAGAAGAGAAGGGTCCAGGGAGACCTTAAAGCACCTTCCAGTACCTAAAAGGGATATTTACAAAAAAAGACTGGAGAGGGAGTTTTTAGAGGGGCATGTAGTGACAGGATAAGGAGGAATGGCTTTAAACTGAAAGAAAGTAGGTTTAGATTAGGCATTAGGAAAAAAATTCTTCCCTGTGAGGATGCTGAGTCTGGCACAGGTTGCCCAGGAAAGTTGTGGATGTCCCACCTCTCAAAGTGCTCAGGGCCAGGTTGGATGGGGCTTTGAGCAGCATGGTCTGGTGGAAGGTGTCCCTGTCCATGGCAGAGCATGGGGATTGGTTGGAAATAGATGATATTTAAAGAACCCTTCTAATGCAAACCATATTGTGATTCTGTGATTTTAAGAAGGTTTTCAATCTTTTATCTCATTTAGAGTACTAAGTTTTGTTGATATTTGGGGTAGGTGAATGTTGCAGCATCTGATCTATATGATTTGATAGGTTTTTTTCTTTCTTTTTCAGTTTGTGGGAAATATCTGAAAGCTACTTTAAATACCCAATTGTGGAGCAGTACCTGAAGACAAAAAAGAATTCCAAGTGCTTAATAATTAAATACATTACGTGCCGTTTGCTCACACTAGTAATTATTTTCATTGCATGCCTCTATCTGGGCTACTACATCCGCCTCTCCTCTCTGAGTGATGAGTTTCTTTGCACTATCAAAACTGGGATCCTTAAGAATGACACAACTGTTCCAGAAGTGGTTCAGTGCAAGCTTATTGCTGTTGGTGTCTTCAAGGTACTCAGCTATATTAACCTGATAGTCTATCTGATGGTGATGCCCCTGGTAGTGTATGCAATGTTTGTTCCATGGAGGTGGAATTCAGGTGTTCTCAAAGTGTATGAAATCTTGCCAACTTTTGATGTTCTGAAACTTAAGTCAAATCATTTTGATGACTTAAGCCTTTACCTCCTCTTTCTTGAGGAAAATGTGAGTGAACTTAAATCATATAAATGCCTTAAAGTGCTGGAGAACATTGCAGTTTCTGAGAAGTTTGATGTCATGCAGCTTTTGGTAAACCTTGGTACTATTAAGACTGATACCATAGATGGGAAGCCAGGGACTGCTGAGTTGGAGAAGCCTGAAGAAACAACTACAGAAGAGCTGGAAAAAGATGCAACAGAGTTACAAGGTAAGCTGATCTAGATGTGTATTCCTACCAAAACCTTAATAATATATTCTGTAAGGTGATTCTGCTTAGTCCTTGCTCTGTTGCCTGCTGTGTAAGTGCTATAACTTCAGAACAATGTGGTGGTGTAAGTGTGTGGCACAGCTGAACCCTGGGTTGTTTGTTGGGTTGGTGGTCCTTGCTGACATCTCTGCTCTGGCACTAACAGGCTTCAGCTGTCTGAGCTTTACCTGCCTGAGACCCCCTGCACAGCAGGAGAGCTCTAGGCTGGGTTGTGCTTGAAGCAGCTCCAGTGAGAAAGCTGGTGGGTTCAGGACTTTTCTTCAGAAGCTGGCTCCAAAGTGCAGCAACTGCTGCTGCTGCTTCTATTCAGGCTTTGGTGGAAGTCATGGGTGCATATAAAAATAAGTCTGATGCTCAGAAATGCTGCTGGCAAAGGAGCAGGAAATGACAAAAGAAGGGAAGTGGGACTAGGGTCAGTGAACATGCTCCTCTTCCTGCTTTCATAGAGAGCAAGGAAAATTGACTGTAAAGAGATTTTTATCAAAATGGTCCGAGTCAGTCTGGATTGGTGCAATGGCTCTCTGGATATCCCATCAGTTTGCAGACATGGTCACCTTGAGCAATCACTCATATACAATACAGTCTAGGATTCTGTCCTAAAAGATGTGGCATACCTTAATTGTGAAACCAGTTTCTTCCTCAAGTGCAGAATTAGAGAAGCCAAACATCCAGGGAGAGGTATAAACCAAAAGTGATGATGATTTAAAATATTTAGAAGTTTACCTGAGTATGTGAGCACAATGCAGAGAGAAAGTTAAAGAACTATTTTAAAGGTAGGAAAAGGATAAATCTATTCTCTCTTCAGAAAGCTATGGCCTGTAATTAATAAAAAAGAGGCATCAGTACCCAGGGGTTAGCTGTTCCTGTACTTGAGTCAAGCAGTTGTGGTAGGCTGAGATTTGGAGAAGTCAACCTATACAACAGGAGAATTCAGAACAAACAAGCAGAATTCTTTTTGAACCAGAAGAACCCCTTTTGGCAGCCATCTCTTGTGCAGCAGCTTGGAGTAATTCTGACAGCATTTAGTTTTCCTTTTAAATCTGTCCAGTTTTGAAATGACAGGTGGGTTTGGAAGTGAAATATAAAAGCCTGAGGTGGAGATCTGGGCTCAAGGAGCTGAAAAGTTAATAGAAAATATGACTCATTTTTATCTGAAAGCAGAATTTTTGAGATTGTTTTCACCTCATGAAAACACTTCAAAGATCTATTTCTGTCCAGATCAGAACAAGCTAATGCTTGAAGTGCTGTTAAAATGGATTGCAGAAAGAAGCTGCTGTGTTTGTGACCAGCTCAGACTGGTGTGGCCCCTCTCCTTCTGCCTGGGGACAGCTGCAGGCTCCACACCCATCAGCAAAGCTTCACCCACACCTCATCATCTTTTCCTCTGTCCCTTGTGGTGTCAGCATGTTTTTATGAGGGGCTGTGCTGGCAGAGCAGTGGCACGTGCTGGCTCTGGCAGAGCGACGTGCAGGGCACCCTGGTGCTGGGCGTGGGGACTGGAGGCGGCTCAGGACAGCCAGCAGTGCAGCACAGGCAGGGTGGCACTTCCTTTGTGCACCAGGAGGTGTTGAGTGGTTTGGTGGCTCTTTCTCTTCTAAAGCTTTGCCTTCTCTTCAGTGTTGACAGACCGTGATGCGAGTGGCAGTGTGAATATGAGAGACGACAAGAGACTTCGCCAAAGGCTTGTAGATTCTTCGTGCTGATGCTTCCCAGCTGCAGGAGCCAGGAGCCCATTCCATGGGAAGGCTCCTCCACTGCGCTCAGTGCAAGGTGCTGCTCTTTAATGCCTGACAGTTCCCCAGAGGCCAAACTGGTTTACAGACTATTTGTTGTATAATAATCAGGAGTCATGTGCCTGAAAAAGCACGTTGTACACTTCCATTATTTATTAAAACAATCAAACCACACACAAGGAGGAACAAGAACAAAACAATTCTGTCATGAGTAGCAAGTGATGTGCATTGAATTCAGTTGAAGCTGGCAGCTGGACAGAGCTCACTCCATGCTGGACAGGGATGGGAACATAACCCTGCAGGTAGCAAAAAGGTATGGCCACTGATTGCATTCTAAGGTGTTGCTCTGCAGCAGTGGCCATCTCAGTTCTGGGGTTTAAGTAAGGTAACTTTGGGCTCTCTGACCTGGAAAAGGGGGGCTGGGGATGGGGTTTTATAATGAATCTGGTTAATCTGTCCTGGATGGTGGCTGCCACTGGTACTGGCTGTGTCTTCATGGGAAAAATAGAGGTTACTCTGTTCTGCCTGAGATGTCTCTGTTAGTCATCCCAACATTCATGTCCGGGATTAAGTACTTGACATTGGTGGAAAAAGAGATACAAGCAGTTTTAGTGTTAAGAAGGTACTGTAAATATTAGGGATTTTGAGTTTTCTATGTATTAATAAACTAATAATGTCTTAATAATGTTTTTACGAAATGTAGTGATGTGTAAGCTGTTGGTTTAATTTCTATCCCTCAATTTTTTTTTTTGGTCTTAGTGTCTAATAAATCCGCCTTGGAGTTTTGGACTGAAGATCAGTGAAATTGGTTCTATTTTTGTAACGGTTTATTGAAGTTGTTTTGTAATGTTTTTATGCATAGAATTTTTCTCAATGTGTTTGTAGTATCAAATGCAGTATTAGTTGTGGTGTTTTCTAAACCACACTTGAGAAGACAAACTAACTTGTATTAAAGTAGCACCCAAATGCCTCAGCAGAGCCACGCGCCCAACAGCCAAGGTGAAGTAGATGTGGATAGTATGACAAGTTGTTCTCCCCCACACACGTTGTGACTGTATTTTAATTAAATATCCTTAAGTGTATTGGAAGAGACAAAATAAGGGGGAGTGTTTGTACAAAGGTTTGTTATCAGACCACTTGGAGAGAGTAGAATTCAGCTTTAGTGTTGTCCCTTCTGCCAAAGACCTCAACCTTCACTGAGTATTAAAATGACCTTTGTCTTGAAATATTAGATATAAGGTGAGGTGGGTGGGGAGAGTGAAGCACCCCAGTGGCAGTGTATATCTTTCACAAATGTGATATACTGACTTGTTTTTCTGTATTGTCCATGAAAGTGAAATGACTTACCTGTCACCTCTTCCAAGCTGGCTTTTTAAACAAAGGAGGACTTCTTTTATAGCTAGGTAGGACTTCCAGTTTCCAGTTCCTTAGTGTCACCCACTTTTGCACTCTCATCTGCTGGCATTCTCCATATGGTTGTGGGTGAGGGGCAAACAGGAGTAACTGGTGGTACCATTTTTGCACAGAACTCTTCATGTGCTGCAGCAGATTTCAGAGATTGTGCCCATATTTGAATCTGGCAGCCGCTGTGAACTGAAGTGGATCTGAAGCCGAGTGGATCTGAAAGTGCTGCTGTGCTAGCTTAGGGCTAATATTACAAGAACTCTTCTGTTTTCTTATGGCTTTCAACTAAGACAAGCCTTATTTTAAGAGAAGTCTTTCAAGCCATAGTTTTATGCTACCTCTGCCCAGGACAGCAGCACAGCTGCAATCCTAATGTCTCTTGCATAACCAGCACAAAACAGGGCTTATGTTGGACACTGGCGGTCCACACTGCTGAATTTTACTGCCATAATTCTGCCACCAAGCCTATGATCCCTTTGGCCTTCCCTAGATTCTGTCTGGCTGTGCTGATGTGTTGCTGATGGTCCTTTGTATGTAGGCAGTGCAGGTGCACATTGTGCATTGTATGTCTTGGACAAGGAGCTATAGTGCAATACTAAGATTTTGTGATGTGGATGTGTTTGAACTGCTTGATGTAAGTAGACTTTCCAGTCTTAAAATTCAAAGCTCCTGAAAGCCACATGTTCATGTTTCATGTTGGATATGCACCTAACTTTTTACTAATTCCCCTTTTGTATTAAAAAATATGACTTGCTACAGTGAATTTGTTGTTGTCTTCTAAAGTGTTCAATAAAATGCCTCTCAGTCCTCCTTGGTTATTAAAATGAAATAGATTTTGTGACCTCCAACAGCATGTGTCCAAAGGTTCCAGGAACAGTCACGTGTTATCATAGTGCAATACATGTGGTCTGATGCTAAACCCTGAGAAAAAATTTTGGACAGTGGTTATGATTCTGCTCTTTTTATTTTCTCATAAAATTGTCAGAGCAACAGAAAATGTCAGCACATGATAAATAGCACATCCACTATGTAATTACCATCTACAAATTGGCCGCACTGTCAGCACATACTTTTCAGCTGTGTCTTCCTGTTTTAAGATGTGTTTTTGTACTGCCCAGCTCAGTTGTACTTATGTTTTAGTGGCACTGCTCCTGCTGTGTTTTGCCATTTTCAAAAGATGGGTGGAATGCCAATTTAGGCTTTATGGAAAAGAGTCCATCTTCAGTCCCTTCACCACTATACTCTTTTAAATATTCTTCTAAATATTCCAGAAGGTAAAGTGACAATGTCAAGGTGCAGGTTTGGTCCATGGCATTCCTTCCTGCCCCTTCTCTCTCCACCACTTGGGTATTAATAATTCTCTAAATGTAGGAGAGTTGCAACCAGTTCTGCACATGCTTTGCCTTACAGTGGCTTTTGTGAGATTTAAAACTTGTGATTTAAACTGCAGAGAACATGTAAAAATGTTTATTCCATTAGCAGATGGTGTGCCTCTAAAATCAGCTGTACCCCACTGTTTTTCTGCCTCTGGATGTTGTCAGTCACTTTCAGAATAAGGATATATATTATAGATCCATTTTTTTTTCCTTATGGGGAACAGTGGATGTTTTAATAGCAGCTTTGATTACTGGTTTAGTGCCTAAGCCTAAAACCCCATTAACAAAGGCTGTCCTGACCGCACTTTGTGAACACATAGACAGAAATCAGGTCGTGAATGGTTTTCTGAAGATGGAGGTGGAAAGAGGGATTTAACCCCCAGTACAAGCACAGGTGAGTCTGTCACAGAAGCAGGGAAGAATCAAAGTTGTGTCATGGGAATAAACTTTCTTAGAAATCTTTTCTTTGAGCACCATTTTGCATAGACCATATGAGAGTGGCACAAATGAAAACCTAGCTGTTGATTAGGGGTGGTTTAGCGTTTCTGTCATGCAGACTGTGTGGCCAGAAGCTCTAGAAGACTGCTTTCCTCATAATGGAATATTTGACTTAATATACTAAATTAATAAGAGCTCACACCATAACACTAATCCTTTTAGGTAGTAAAATTTGCATCTTCACTTCAGATTCTTTGATGTGAGTAATCTCAAACTTTTTATAATCACTGAGATTAACCAAACACCTTCATGCAAACAACATTCCTAGCCTACGAATGAACTCCAACCCAGCCCAGGGGCTGCTGAGTTTGTCCCCTTAAGTCAGATTCTTGCTTTCCCCACAGAGTCCAGGGAAAGTGCTGGGTGCCTTGGAAGGCATTTGAATGGGTAAGCAGTCCAGGGATGAAAACAGCCTGGGCTCACTCTGCTTGTGCTACCTTTGAATTGCTTTAGCTCTTGCACACTTAAAAATTTCATGTACCTAAACCAACAGCAGTGAAATCTCCCATTCAGCAGCAGAGGAACTGGGGGCTTTGTTTGCTTTTTCCCTCTCATCTGAGCTCAGTTGGGATAAGAACAAGGCCTCTCTGCTGGGAATCTGAGCTGCAGGATGAGAAACAGAGCCTAAGGCTACTGCCTGCTTCTCTTGGAATGTGTTTGCACTGCTGAACAGGAATGCTGAGTACAAAGCTCAAGGGTTTGCTCCTTGCTGTCCTTGTTCAAGTGTCAGATCATTCCTGAGCTCTGTCTCAGGACTTCTTCAAAGACAAATTCTGGGCAAATAATTCACTTCTAGAGCAACTTCCAAAAATCACTAGGGATCAGACCGCAACAATTTGGTTATCACCACCCTAAATGTCCCTCTGGCATATCCCACCAAGTTTGTACCTTCAGAGGCTGATGATGTGCTTTTAGAACATCTGATACATGTCCTTCATATTATTAAAAACTGGTGACCTCTGACAAACCTATGACATCATAGTGTTTTTAACTGAAAAAGAAGCCTACAAAAAATGTAACTATGTCTTAAAATCCTCATATCCCTGTGACCTCAGGGGCTAAAAGTCAAGCACTTGTACCACCACATATCTGTTCTGGATGGACCTCACCCTACATGTTATGAAAATAAGTAAGCTAACACCTTAGAGCCAGGAATCAGTTATTAGACCTTCAGTTATTTAATTGGTGCCCTGGTTTCATCCGGGATACAGTTACGTGTTTCTTAGTTGCTGGCACAATGCCATGTTTTGGACTCAGTACAAAAATAATACTGATAACACAGTGATGTTTTGGTTGTTGCTGATCAGTGCTTACCCTGAGCCAAGGAGTTCTCAGTTTCCCAAGCTCTGCCAAAGAGCAGGTGCACAAGAAGCTGGCAGGAGACATGGCCTGAACAGCTAACCCAAAGTGGCCAAAGGGATTATGCACACTCAGTTTATAAACTGTGTCAGTTGGTCAGGAGGCACTCATTTGTTTTATAGAAATAGGCAATTTTTTCCTGGTCAGGACATTGTGATGATCCCTGGATTCACCTCTGCCTCTCTAACTATCATTAAATGGCTTTGAGCCTAAGGCAAGAGGTGGAAAGTTTCATTGCACCATAACTCAGAAATCCCTTCAAACTTGCAAGCCAGAGGACAGCCTATGGGAGACATTGCACCCAGAAGGAAAAAAGGATGGGCTAAATAATTTCCCTGCTTCTTTAGTGCCAGTCCAGACCTTTTCCCAAACCCATTGTGCCACCCCCAGGAAGGAGCAGGGGCTGCCCTTCTGTTGGGCTGTGCAGGATGGGGAGAGCAGAGCGGGATCCCATCCTCATTTCCCTTCGGTGGCACAAGGAAGTTCAACAGCAAGTCATCAGCCACCAGGACTGGACACTGAGGCTGTGGGAAGGCACAGCACTTCCAGCCAAGCCTCCAGGAGCTGTAGGGTGGTGTAGGTGCCTTCCTGGGTGCAGTGTGTTCACAGCCCGCTGCCCCGACACAAGGCTGGCAGACTGCGTCAGCAGGGACCTGGCTGCATTCACCAGCACTCAAGGGCTTTATGAATAAGGCAGATGTGAATAATAGTTATTCTCAGTCTCCTGGGAAACTGCTATTCTAAAGCTCTCTCTGTGTGTCCACATGCAGTTTCTAGGTCAGTCTACTTAGAGGACTATGACATCCCTGGAGTTCTTGAAACAACAGAGTGCATGCACAGGTCATAGCTCAGTGCTGTGCAGATGTCCCTGTTCACATCCCAGAGCTGTACAGCTTCATGCAGCTGTTGCTAAACCCAGCATAAGCTCCCTACTAGGGAGCTTCAGTGCACAATTGTAGCCTGAAATTTGGAACAAGCAGATAAGTGTGTAGCCAGCAATTATATCATGGTCCTGTAGAGCGATCCATTCATGAGTTCTATGCAGTTCATAGCCAGACTCTTAATCGTGTTCTACCCAAACTGCATCCAAATACATCTTGAAGTTTCACATTTAATTTGCAAATATTTAAGATGCCCCCAAATAAAATATTTATAAGATATTCTGAGTTGGAAGGGACCCATCAGGATCCTTCTGAGCTTGCACAGGACACACCAAGAATCATACTCTGTGCCTGATAGTGCTGTCCAAATGCTCCTTTGGACAACAAAACTCTGTCAGGCTTAGTGCTGAGACCACTTCCCTGGGGATCCTGTTCCAGGGCCCCATCACCTTCTGGGTGAAGAATCTTTTCCTGATATCCAGCCTAAACTATCCTGGACTCAGCTTCATGCCATTCCCTTGTGTCCTGTCACTGGTCACCAGAGAGAAGAGATCAGTGCCTGCCAGATATAAAAACCATGTTTGTAACAGCTAGTGGTGGCTAGCTAATACATTAATTGAAGAAATTAGAGGTTTGTGCTTCTCAGAAAACTGTGATTTTGAAGTCTCTGGAATCTCCCAGCACTTTTCTATAAGAAGTGTGGAAGTAAATAAAGACAGCCTGGAGATGGTGTCTGATATCCTTTGAAAATGCCAGAGAGACAATGGAATTACTATTCCTGAAGTTACAGGACATTACTATATTTTAAGCAGTTGCCTTTTCATCTCCATCAGCTCAGTGGAGAAATTCGTCCCACATTGAGAGGAGAAGAGGTGGGCTGCCCTGCAGTTAGAAACAACACCAACCAAAGGTGAAGTGCTTTTCTTCTGTTCAGGAGAAATTTGTCATCTTCTCCTTGTGTGATCTCAGTGTGCTTCGAAGAGTTGTCCTCCTTTTATGTGTAAAAGCAAGAGGTGGTTTCAAGGATTTGTTTTCCCCTGAGTGCTATTCAGAATAGCACAAGCTGCAAAATACATTATGGCATTGTCTGTGTTCCCTTTCAAGGTCTCTGCATCTTTCTACAGAGAAAATAAATAAAACACTAGCAAAATACACCTGTTCTTGGGCTATGCAGATCTGCAATGAATAGCTGTTCAGTGCCTCCTGCAACACCTCTCAAATTCAAAAGAGATCAAAAACTCCAGCTACAGCAAGCAAACACACACCAAATGGAAAATTGAAGATAATCTCCATTCTGTACACGTGTCTCATTATATCCACACTCAGATCCTCCCTTCACACCCACCAAGATGGCATCTGAATGCAGTTTATGCACCAATGGCTGTATTAGAATTTTAAAAGAACCCTCTGGTCTGCAAGAGAGATGGGGTAGAATGGAAAAATACCTATGAAGCCTGCATACCCAAGTTAAGTTGCCCAGAGTGTAAAATTTTTTGAGTATTTTGCATCATACTGCACTTTGTGTGCACAGAACACAACTCCCCCACTGATTTCAGCAGCACTGGTGAATGCCAAATGTCTGTCCAGAATCCCAAATCAGACATGAAGAAAATGAAAAATAGCTGATTATTCAAAATTACGCTGTACCACATTAAGCACTTTGTAGCACACACAGTATATGATGTACAGTTTCCAAGGACACCATTTCCAGGGCTTTAATCATGTCCCCCTCTTCCATGCTGTCCAAGTCTCTCAGAGACTTGTACCTCTGCTGGCCACCAGCTACCTGTTCATTCCTGGACAGGCTCCTGAAATTCACTGTCCAATCTATCTCTTCTTTTCCTTTTATCCAGTCCATCCCTCCTGTTCCTTTGATTCAAATCAAACAGCTTCAACTTCTTGCACCCCCCCTTGTGCCCAGATTCAGGATTGAGCAGAGCCTGGAGGAGAAAGGTTTGCCACCCAGTGCAGGGGTGCAGGATGCAGAGCTGTAACTGCAGGAGCCTCACTCAGACTCACCAGCAGCATTTGAGAAGGCATTTGAGGATTTTGTCTACTGGAGTTACTGCAGTGTTCTTCATACGTAGGAGGATTACAACTGCACTCAAAACCTGTGAATCTTAAGATGTTTCTTTCAGCCTCGAAAGAAAGGATGTCTTACTGAGGCACTTGGCATTCTCAGAGATTTATTTGCTAGTAAAGTGCTGGATTCTGCTGCCACTGCAATGGGGAGCATGGTTCACAAGCTCTGCACAACTGGGGAATAGAATAGAATAGAATAGAATAGAATAGAATAGAATAGAATAGAATAGAATAGAATAGAATAGAATAGAATAGAATAGTTCATTTGCAAGGGACCTACAATGATCATCCAGTTCAAGTCCTTGAACAATTCAGGGCTGATGTGCTGCAAGTGTTGAGGGAGGAAATGGGACTTGGTGTAAGGGGTCAAAGAAGACAGGAGGAAAGATTTGACTCTGCAGATAAATGATACAAAATATTCTGACTCCAGAGGCATTGATAAAGGGCAGTAAAATAGCACTGGATTCACAGTAAGAGAGTGATAACCACTTGTGCAAGGGCAGGTTAGCTGAAAGGAGTGGTAGATATTTCAGTCTCTTTACATGCTGAGGTGTGAAAACTCTGCACAAGGCTTAAAATAATTTCAGAACTGTCAGTTTATTACAGGACACTGAGAAAAACAGCTTCACTCTTTTATTTTTCCATTTATAATAAGATTTTTCTGATTTCACTGCTGAATACTGCAAATTAAATGTGGAATGGGTCATCCTGGTGTGATATTCAGACTAATTTCCACAGCACAAGGAAGTATTTGTTTTCTGTGCTATATAAGGTACAAGTTTTGGAACGCCATTTTTTCAAACCCATATTTTCTTCTGCTAAGAACATTGAGTTCTGAAATCTACTTCAGACACTGGGCAGTCATGAATTTTCTTAGCCACTTAGCCAAATAGGACACATCTCAGCTATCCTTAAAAGCACCAAAATTGTACAACCAGAGGATAAGTTGCAGACAAATGTTCCATTTTTATTACTTGCTATCAGAGATACCATCTCTTCTCTCAAAGCAGTTAATTTATGGACTGATTCCAGAGAGCTAACATCTTAGTTGGAATGAAATGTCCCAAATGTCTGAAGTGACAAGTTGTCATGGTTTGATGCTGGCACAATGCCAGTGCACTCATGAAAATATGTTCTCCCTAGTACACAGGTGCTTTACAGGGTAAGAGAGCAACATTCAAAGGCAAGTTAAAAATTCAAATTGTGTGATCCTCTAGCTGCAACTTGACAATGATGAAAAGATGTTTTGATAAAGGTTCTATTGTGGTTCAAACTCACAATAGCGCTTAATTATCCATTCTCCAACTGTGAATGTTATGTCCAACTTTTTGTATGTTTTTTGGGTTTAGTTATCTATTTGAAGAAAAACCATCGACTTACTTGAAGAATAGGCATCCAGTTTTCTTCAAAGCTATCTTAGAGAAAGTGCCTGTAATGTAAGAGGCTCCTATTTATCAAAGTCTATCATATCCTCCACTTCTGCAAGCGTATTTAAACACACACACACACACACACACACACACACACACACACACACACACACACACACATTATGGAATAGATCTGTTCCTTCATTCTGAACAGGTCTTGACTTTTCAGACCCCAGTTCAGAAAGAATGCTTTCCTACCCAGTTGCACTGGATCTCAGATACTAACCTCAAGGTCTACACCTCAACCATTTCCATGTTGCTACAAGGAGACTCAGGAAAGGGGAAGGGAGATCTGATGTAATGAAAATGTTATTTAAGTACCAGCAAAACACAGAGTCCTAGTTCTAAAAAGGCTTAGTCATGCAGGTTACAGCAACACACATGCAGAGAACCCCATCCTGCAAACCAATCCAAAGTCACCTTGACAAAGAGGAAAGTTCCTTCCTGGGAAGAATTTACTTTCTCCCCTCTAGGGCCTCCTCACCATTGTCACCAGCCTGCACCAAACATGCAGCTCTTTCATACTGCCTCCTGCAGAACCTCCTTCTTGGCTTTATCACCTGTTGTGTGGCCAGGGCTCCACATCTTCCCACCATTTTAGCTCTTGCCAAATCTATGCGCAGTCCAAGGCCACTGTTTAGCTCACAGCTACTATTGGCTCAACTGCAGAGATGTCTGTCTTTCCCGACTGGATGTTGGAGGATGGTGGAAGGACATGGGAGGCCTGCAACCTCTTGAAGTTGCCGTTTTCTGGCCAAGCCAGTCGGTAGGATGGGACTGTGGAGGGAAGCCTCTGTTCCGTGGGCCTGGGGGCTTTTCTGCACATG
Organism: Ammospiza caudacuta; assembly: GCF_027887145.1. Taxonomy (NCBI): domain Eukaryota; kingdom Metazoa; phylum Chordata; class Aves; order Passeriformes; family Passerellidae; genus Ammospiza; species Ammospiza caudacuta. The sequence goes on from NC_080594.1 coordinate 42,172,278, forward strand.
TTGAGCAAAGCCTTCAGTTCTGATCGGAAGCTGTCATTGAGCCAGCAGTAGATGAAGGGGTTGTAGCAGGTGCTACTCATTGCAAACCAGTGGAAGGCGAAGTACAGAGCGTTGTTGGTGTGGATGGTCTGGCTGGAGAGGAGCACAACGTAGCAATTCAAGGGGAACCAGCAGACCGCAAAGAGGACGACAACGAGCATCAGCATCTTGATGGTCTTCTTGTTCTTCCTGCGAAGGACGAAGTACTGCTCAACAGTGACGTCCCCGATGACGTTGCGCAGCCAGAGCTTCTTTGCCACCGTCACGTAGGCAGCGGAGATGATCAGAAGGGGCAGGACATAGAGCAGAATGAAGGTTGTTAAATCAAGGTACTTCCAAAAGAGGTCAGCGGGCTCAGGGAAATCTGGCAGACACAGGCACCGGGTGACATCCTCACTGCAAACGGAGAGATGGGACAGCATGAGAGGCACATATGGCCAGGCACAGCGGGATAAGTACATCAGAAACAAGGACCCAGCTGGGAGAGGGCTCCTGCCACAGGGCCTGAAAGCAAACACTGTGTTTATCTCACAAATGTCACAGCTGAGCAGAGCTCTGCTCTTCAAGGATCTAAGTCATGGAGCAGCCAGTGAGCAATGTGGTGATAATTTCTTATGGGCATTCATGACCTTATGATAATTTTATGAATTTCATCAATTACAAAATTTCCAGCTGCATACAAGCAGTTTTTTATTTTCTGTCCTTTGGCAAATAGGAACACATTCTCTGCACATATTAAGGACCTTTCCCTCATTAAAGCACTTTCCAAATATTAAGGCTCTTGACAGCTGAGACAGATTTACGTACTTTCCTAGAGCAAAGGACTAGATTAAAACCTCTTGGGTTTTAGTGGGTTTCTGTTTGGTTGGTTGGTAGGTTGGGTTTTTTTATTTCCCATTTCTGGTCTACCCAAACAGGCCAGATTGGTATATGGCATAAAATGCCAGTGTCTAGAAGTAAAGGATCAAGCCAGATCCTCTAACTTCTTAGCCTGTTTCGTGTGGTTAGTGGGACAGAATAAAGATAAAATATTTAAGAATAAAAAGGACAGGATATCAGACATTGCAGAAGGAATCGGATGAAAATTGTAGTTTAGTACCAGGTTTGGCTGACCTTGACATATGTTCAAGATTTTCAGTAGAATATACCAGAGTATGACTGCTCAGAGTTTGGCCTCCAGGGAGACTGTGGAGGAAAGCAGAGCACATCCTTACCTGTATTCAAAGGTAAAGAGCTTTTGGTAGATAGCATGTGGTAGGGAAAAACAAGTTGCCATGATCCAGATTACAGAGATGTACATAACACCTTTTCCAGTAGATATGCGAGGTTTCAGGGGGTGCATTATAACCTGTGCAAAATAAACCAAAATCTAGGCTTATAACATTTCTGGAAAAAATTATACTTTTTTTTTTTTCCATACAACCTTCCAGCCTGAAATCTATTACTTAATGTGGTAATTTAGCATGCAAGCAGTGCAGCCATCACCCAGCTCCCAATGAGTGTAAGCTGTACATGAAAACCTGAATTTTAACACCATGAAATATGGTTCAAGTTAGATCCTAGTCCTATCCTCAAATTTCAGTACTTTCATCTAGATGGGAAAAACTGCATACCAGGAGCTGTTAACACATGTTCATTACCAGGTTCAATTTCCTTCATGGAAAAAAAAAAAAAAAAAAAAAAAAAAAAAAGTGGAGAAAAAAGTCTTAAACTCTTCACTATCCGTGACCCAAAGCCCAAAGAACCAAAAGGTTTAACCAGACCTCCATGGGAATGCTTCTGATAGTGAGTGCATTTTCCGGAAACAATCTTCCTAGCAGAAAATGCCAACTGTAAACAGTTTTGGGTGGTTGTTGGGTGACTCCAAGCTGATAATACCCAAATGTCTTTGGCTTTGAGCCCATTATCAACAGCAAGCTACAGCTCTGCTTGTGACAAACACCAGTGTGCTACAGTCAGATCTCCAGTATTCAGGGTAACAGGAGGTGGGACATCCAAGAACATCAGGAGATAGAGCTGAGAAAGTTAACCAGGATGTCCTTTACAACCCTAGTGCTGGACAAGCCACCTCAAAGGAGAGCTGTCCACATGAATTCCTGTCAGGATCTTGATCTTTCTCCTTGTTTGAGAGCTACTGGATTATCTGCTGCCTTAAAAGCTCCCTTTACTCAGCTGAAAGAGATAGCAAGGCGATGGATACCTCCTACCTTGCTGTGGGTTTGAAACTATTCTGACAACAAGAACTGTCCCCCTACCCTGTCAGCTTCTCATGAATCTTACGGTACTCTGGGAGCTGAAAGGCAAAGGACATGGGATCATCCTTCTCAGCTTACTTATACCCTCCCAAGCTTTCCATCTCTCTGCTTCAGAGAGGTCTCACCTGGTGCCTGTCCACAGCAATGGCTGTAAGGGTCAGGGCAGAGACGTGGAGGGAGCAGTACTGTGCAAACCTACTGACATGGCACATCCCCTTCCCAAAGATCCAGGTACTGTTCACAAAACGAGCCTAAAAAAGAAGACCATTAGTTTTGTGCACCTCACAACTGCTTTTAGGTACACCTCCAGTACACAATCCCTTGTGCTGTGTAAAAGACACATATTAGATAGCAGATTCTTTGTATAATTGTATAATTATATGAACACTGAAGAGGCAAGTTACTGCTGCTCAGTGGCCTCTCGAACAATACAGCAGCACTGCGCAAAAAGATGTTTGTTCTGTTTTATTTACGGTGTATCCTTCTGCAGCCTCGCTATTCAGTCAATACATTTGCTCTTCCTTTTAGCCTCCACTCAGGGGATAGGGCTAACCTGTACACCTTACACTTCAGGCAAACTACAGCTTTTCAGAACAGCTTATTAAACAATGCTAAGCATTTAATTTTTTTCAAGAGGTTTATAGCCTTGCTTTCAAAATACTTTAGAAAAGAGAAGGGGGGAAAAAAAAGATGAGATGCTACAAAGTACTAAGCACTCACTTCAAAGCTATTATTTCTCAAGTACTATCAGGGCCACATTTAAAAAATGGGTCATTTCCGATCTTCAGCTAGATAACATGAATCAGAGAAGAAAAATACATGTGGGGTTTTCCAAAGGCAACTGCAATAGCTGTAATTTGGAGTGGACAGCTATCTGCAGAATGTCCACACACTGCCTATGGCAGTGTAAAGCAGGAAAAGCCATCAAAGCACCTTTATGGCACTGTAGAGGCCCAAAGAAATTTACTTCAGTCATGGGGGAAGTTGTGGTGGTGCATCCTCCCCCACCATCCCAGGCTGCACCATGTCTGAGGATGCTGAGGTGCTTCCTTTCCCTCCGGGGTGGGGCATCCCAGGCATCTCTGCCCCCTCTTACCAGCGTGAAAGGTGTGTTGAGCAGCGTGATCATGATATCGGCTACAGCCAGGTTCACGATGAACAAGCTGGTGGCAGAGTGCACCCGCTTCGTCTTGATGACAACATGACAGACCAGGACATTGCCGAAGAGGGCGAAGACGATGATGAAGGAGTACGCCGCGATGAGCAGGGCTTTCACCGTGGCGCTCTGCGACTCCGCTCCGTAGCGGCTCCTGTCCACAAAGCTCCGCCAGTCGGCCAGGCTGTCATTATCCCAGGAAAAGAAACCCGACACGTTCGGGACTACAAAAGTCTTCTCCAGGCTCCCGTTAAGGGACAACTTTCCTGGGCTCACAAAGGCGGTAACCAAGTCGGGGAGGGTGAGCCAGACAAAACAGGACAACATCTCTGGAACGCTGCTCCGCTCCTGCGGTTCTGGAAGGGCTCATTGGCGGGAGCAGAACTCGCTCCGTGCGCCGGGAGAGCCGCTCCCGCCTCGCTCAGCCCGGCGCGCTCGGGGGCTGCAAACACGGCACACCGGGAGCCGGGAGATGCTCCTGCCTCCCGCAATGTGCTGCTCTCCCGCTCAGCTCGCAGCTACTCTTGTCCTTCAGCCGGCTTTATATCCCCAGGCGAGCTCCGAGCCGGGATCTTCTGCAGTCATTGGGCTGCATGACATAATTTGTGCTCTGACGTGCTGCTTTCCATGCAGCTGCGCTCCCGGGCGCTACTCCGAGCTAAGTACATCTGTGAGAATGGCAACATCGCTCCCTTCAGATGTCAGAATCTGTTTTCTCTACCAGCAGCCCAGCTCCAGCAAGTTCCATGCTGTTTATACACCAGCAGCACGTGCGCCAGCTCTGCCCTCTCAGGACAGGTCAAATCTGAGCTGTTTTACAGGTCTGGCAGGCAAGTTTCAGCTCATTTCTTAGCATAAAGAATAGAATAGAATAGAATAGAATAGAATAGAATAGAATAGAATAGAATAGAATAGAATGTAACAGATTAACTGTAATTAACAAGCTGCCTTATTGTACTTAAGAGTATTTTTCCAATGACATTTTTTCTTTCAGAGAAACATGGAATACTCAAGTTTCCCCTTGGCAGGTATTTCCTCTCAGCCAAAGGAATAAAAGTCTGATGTGAAACTGCTTTGTAGGGTTTGTAGGAATAGAGGTAGTTACAAAGATGTGATTATACAGGACACAGAACAGGAGCTGTCCCAGCCCAGTGAGTCCAGTATCCAAAGCAAAAGAAGCTGTATGCTGTTCCCAAGCATTAATGAGATAGCAGCATGTGTGTTCCCTCTGCCTCTCCCACAAAACACAGCAGGAAATTGAAAATCAGGACCAAGAGACCAAGACCCACAAATCTTACACAGAAAGATGTGCCACTTCCCAAGTGCACATGTACAGTGCTGCACCTTTGCTGAGGACAGATCTGCTTGGGTCATGCCAACTAACCCCAGCCAGAGCTGGCTTTATGCATAAAAGGCTTTACTTAACCATTAATTAAATGACCACTTTCTGAAAAGCTTGTATTATTATAAGATGGTCACTCACTGGGGACAACAACTCTTCCAAAAGATGTTTGTGACTGCCTCAGTGAACTTTTCAGGCTGCCTTCTCTTCACCACTCCTCAGGAGCTGGACACAATAGAACAAGCAGAATAGACAACCCACAGAGCTACTCTGCACACTGCTGCCACAGTCTGTTTCTTCCATTAAATTGAACAATTTAAGCTCTTCAGGCAATTCAACTGTCTCAGAGAAAGCTTTTCAGTGGGCCTGCTGGAGCTGCAAAGGTGGCAGTCACACCTGACCATTCAGAGAGAAGAAACGTCCCACTCTGAAGCACTATCAGGAAACCAGTCTCAAATAAAGGCTCAAGAAAACAGTAGGACAGAGCAGTGTTCTTATATGTTTGGGATGAGAACAGAAGGGTCAGTGGCATATGTCCCCCTGTGTGCTATGCTGCTCCAGCAGCTCCCAAGTCCCCCTCTCCCTTCCAGCACCGCTGGCCAGTGTGTAAAGGCATTCCCTCTTCTTCCCACTCACACACCAGCTCTTATTGTTTCACATCTATTACACCCTGTTCTCCTGTACTATAATTGGCATTTCAGCAAAAATTATCAGCTTTGTTTATTTATGCCCCTTGATCTAATTCTTAATTTCTAGCAGGGTACCCTTGCAGATGTAGCTAGAGCTGCCATTGCCTTTGAAGATGAGGTTCATCCAGGAAAGCAGGGTACCTTCTCCCCTCCTTAGCCAGGCTGCTGGAGGATGGGAAACTTCTCCCCCAGTCAGTTCAAGCCCACTCTCCTCTGAGCTGCATTCTGTGTCTTGTGATCCAGAGGAGGTGGTCCAGCCACTCTGGACAGGCACACCCAAAATACCCACAAAGGGTCATGGAAAGGCCTAGTGGAAGCTCTCTGTGTCAGGAGTCTCCCATGCTGCTGGTGTGCCTTTCTCTGCTTCACAACACCTCTCTGATTCAGTTTTGTACTTAAAACATGCTCCAGTATGAGCTGTTTAAGCAGCTCACCTATGTTTGGTTGTTACTAGAGAACAGGCTATAACAGGTTTGGCAGCTTGGTACCTATTTCTGCCAACTTCACCCTTGCTCATCAATCCCCAGCACTACAACAGTAAAACAGGCAGCTGCACAGAAATGTCAGGATTTGGCATGCTGAATGTGGTTTTTATAAAAGGTGCCTGCGAGATTATGCCATTTCTAAAGTGAAAAATAATGTTTGAAACAAAGCTATATGGATGGATCATGAATTCAGGTGATAAAAAAGTCATCACAAATACCTTTGCAAGAATACTCTTAACAAAATTATAACAAATTAAAAAACAGGTCTGGTGGGAATAAAAGATTATAAGAATATAAAAAAGTCAACTAGACATGCCAAAAAGTTTGGAAGTGTTGAAAATGAGGAATAATGCCTTTTTTTTTCCTTTTTAAATACACAGCACAGTGTGCTTTTCCCCCTGCCCCTGCTCCTGGGAACAATCTTTTACTACCATAGCTTTACTGAATTTTTGAGCTTTGCTGAATTTTTCAGCTTTTCTGGGGCAGAGGAATTGAAATTACATTGGTAAGAAGTGATTTTTTAAAAAACTATCCAGTGTGACCACTGAGAAATCATGTTGATTTTTGGAGCATCTTGCCCCCTTGCATAATCAATCACATTAATGTTTAGGACAAGCATCTCTTTACAGTACAGTCTTTCTGCACACTCCAGTTACATGTTTTCCCCTGAAGTGAAGGCTGCTATGTTTATCTTTCATAGATAAAACACAAAGCATCTCCCACAGATAAAACACAAAGACATTGTGAATTTGACAGCTGACTGAAAAAAAAAAAACTGTGAAAAGGGAGAAAAGAGCCTTTGATATGATTCCTATTATTCATACACATTCAGCTAAAATATTTTCCTAAGATGCGTGTAACATCTTAATAACTTTATAATATAACTTTAATTATATATAATAACTTTAGTAATAACTTTATAATGTATAATAACTTAATAATGTTTAATAAATGTGCAATACTGGGTTTAGGTTCTCTTGGCAGAGTTGAAATCATTAAGACATTTTATAGCTTCAATACTGAAAATGGCATCCTTATGTCCAACTATGACTCTGAACTCAGAGTTTTCAACTGTATCCACAGCAGATTGCAGGTAAGTACAAATTCCACTGTACTGAGACTGTGTCCATATTCATACCTGCAGACTACTATAAATTTACTTCTCTGCAAAATTCAAACCAGAGATGGAGTTTTATAGAAAAGATATGTCATTTTTATTATCATCTCAAAAAGAAAACAGAGTTTCAGAGCTTTAGAAAGAACTTGCAACTTTCAGGCAGTACTTTAGAATATGAGCCCTTCTAGCCTAGTGCATCAACCAATGTAACAGACATTACACCAAATTTGGTGCCGCTGAAAGAAACCAACAAACCCAAACCAAACCATTTCACAGAAGTGAAAATGGAAGGCAAGCCATCATTTACAGGGAAATATCACATAGACAAAGTTTTGCAAACTGCTTTCCATTTTCTTCACAAACTTCCAGTCTCTCTCGCACAGTGAGTCAGAAATCACTTAGCTCTTCTTGACGTTGCAGGACTCATGAACGGATCATCCTGCAGTTTCCAAAGAGACACACATTACTTAAATTAGCAGGTGTTCCAAGTCATAAAAAAGCAAAGCCACCTTTAGTTTAAACTAGAAAGCCTAGCCATACTATTCCATGTTTTCTGACAGACCTGTTTTTGTTGGTTTTGAAAGGAAAGAGGTCATTTATTAACTTAGAAGCCAGTGTGAGATGTGTGCAGAGAATAGAAGTTTATGTCAATATGACCAGAACAGCTACTTTGACATAAGGTACAATCTATATTTCAGTTGTAAATGAGCAGCACATACCTCAGTTAAATTATGTCTATGTACATGTTGCACATCATAGTTTACTAATATTTGTATGAATTAAAAATACTGTTTATTTTTGCATATTCAAGCAAACATGTAGGTTTTCATTCCAGGTACAAGAAGAGATAGTGCAGTGGGGAGAAGAGACAAGAACATAGTATTTTCTCTGAAGTGGCCACCACTTGACACTGTTAAGGAATGGATTCTGAGCATGCATGACAGACTCTGAAAACCAACTGCACAGTGCTTGACAGAATAATGTCTTCTATTCAGTGCAAAACTGTGTAAAAAGTTCTACTTGTTTCATTATGGAAGAAATAATTTCCTAGCAAATTACAAAGATACACTGCAAAAACAGACATATTAGACTTGAAGACAGCGTTTTAATTTTTTTAAGAAGTGTACTTAGGTAATTTGCAATAATAATATGCCCTGAAAACTGCCGTTTCTAAATGCAAAAAAAAAAAAAAAATCTTCCTTTTTAGAAGAATAAAATATATAACTAAATGAAAGGATATAGCTAAGCACTAGAAGAGATTATAATTGCTTTCTCTCCCAGGCAATTCCAGGTCCACATTTCAGTAATGACAATTCACTGATTACAAATTGAAGGGAAAAAGGATCGGGTATTTTTCTGAGGTATTTTTCTAGCCTTATTTTTGGTAATTATATAGGTAGTTGGCTGCAATAATCTAGCCCTGTTAGTGAAAAAGTAATAAATTCAATTTCACTCTGAAATGCTTTATTCAAATAGGTGTAAAACAGTGAGCTATAGAAACTGACATGAAATAAAACGAAAGAACAGTACTATATACCATACCTCATCTGACTCATACTCAATTCCTCTAGATGCTTGGCTTTGTGAACCTCTTTTACTATGTGAAGACATAGCTGGCAACCTTGAAACATACAAAGAGAAAAAAAGTGGCATCAGCATGTTCTCAGTCACCAGACATTCCAATAACTTCTCTTTTAACTTAAGAGTTGGACAACCAATACACAAAATAAAAATAAACAGGCATAACAATAAGTAGAACAATACAAATTCTTAAAATAACATCTTCATACTAAAGTTCTGATCAAGTTTACCTCAATCAGTAATCTAATTTTTTCTGTTACAAAAAGATAACCCATATTAGCAAGTAAAAATTTATATAAATTTTCTTAGCAGTGCAATGACTTTCCTAAAAATCTGGTAGTCAATCAGACCCTTTGACTGCCAATTGCCAGCCAAAAATAAGGCATACATTGCATTCATGAAGCAAACATACTGACCTTTGATTTATTTTGGAAGAAGGAACAAAAGAAGTATCTTCTGGATCAGAATCAATATCTATAATATCCTGGGAAAAAAAAGTATAAAGTTTTTCCACAGAATTTCTCCTTACAGAGAGAGTGCATAATGTGTCAGCATTATAGCACAGAAACTCTGGGTTTTTTCCAACTATACACCTATTTAGTTAGAATAATATACACTTGAGAGGGCTCCAGGCTAGAACTGCACAAATTAGCAAATACAGCACAAGTTTATTCTTCACATCTTTGACCTAGCACAACCCACCAAAACACTCATGTATAGACACCTTGTATCTTAGGCTATGGCCACAAATAAAACAGGGCTTCTCTCAAAAAAAGGATACAAAAGGTCTACAGATTAACATGTAGAAACTTAATGCTGGAACTGATAGTTTGGGAACATCTGCTGATTTAGGCTAATGCTTTGACTGTGTATTTATTTTTAAAATCAACAGTAAAAGCACAACTTCACTCACAACAAGGTGCTTACCTCAGAGTAAGACTGGAACGAATTTGAAGAGTGGTCTGTTTTGGAAGACCTAAAGACTGGAATAAAACATATGCAATACTTTTAAAATGCTCACACAATCAAACACAAACAACATTATACACTTCTTCTTATTTAACATGTGCCTACCATGCATTTCCACTGCAAAAACCCCTGTAAAACAAACAAACCAAACCAAAACATAAATTAAGTCTGTCAACCCAGGGCTATAACCCTCTGTGCAGCTGCAGGTTCCCAGTCTGGCTGAAAAGCCATCAGTAATGCTGGTTAAGAGGATGCAAAAAAATACTACTGTGACTGAAATTCCTGTATATCTAACAGGCTAATTATGAACACCCCTGCTAAAATTAATTTCTCTGCAGTCTTTCATTTGCTGACCAGTTTACAATTAAGGTAATTTGCTGAATAATTTAAAATTCAGTCTACCTTGGTGTATTTTCTGAGGGGTTTATGTGTAGTATTTTTTTCTTTAATTCTCAGATGACCTATGCTGTTTCCTCAGTGCCTTTCCTCTACAGCAAGGAACAGCTACTCTCACATATGTAGGTGGCTTAAAGATAAGGTTTTCTTTCTCTAGTAAAAACTGGAATTTACAAAACTCACTACAATGTAAGGCTACATGGATCTGCATTAAAGCTTACTAACTTGTAAACATCAGTCAAATATAACTTTTTATCCCCCGAGGAAAATTCTGCCTAAAATATTAAGACGCATTCTTTCTATGCATATTCCTTAAGAAACTGCATTATGTAATATGTTTCCTATTTGCAGTTCTAGCCAGAAGTTCCTAACACATTCTATTTTACCCCATGACAGAAGAATATCACTAATTTTTTTCCTTTTCTTTTTTTCTTTCTCTCATCACTGTTAATTATTATATTTCATTACTGCTGAAATAATCTCTCACAGCTGAAATTGACTAACAGAATAAAAGGCAATTACAGCACTTCATCATTGAACAAACACCTTCACTACAATTTGAGAGAGAGGATTAGAGTAAAGATAGATCACAGGCCTACCATCCAGGATAGACATATTTTTGCCAGGAACAGATACAGGCTTGGAGGATCTGCTGCCAGAAGCTGACTCTTGGCTAGTGGTTCCTGTAGATATAACAAATAAAACGCAAATCTGTTCAGCAGGTTTTTTTTTCCCTCTCTAGTCTATTATTACTGAGCGGGAAGTCACTTTAAAAAAATCTACAATCCTCTTTACTCCTCACTTTCTCCTTGAATTATAGCCCTCCCTACATGCAGAAGAACTGCTCTGGGTCAACTGTTCAAAGGTCCCCAGACACAACCTCTTAACACAGAGGGCTCTACTCTGATGGGATCACAACAGTGGTGGAGCACAGGCTCACAGAACTAGTTTAAAAGCACTAACCAAATCACAGGCAAGATGACAGCCTTCATTTGAACTCAACCCACTCAGACATTTGGGCATACTACTAAGATAACTCAAAGGAGTCACTTATTTACAGTGTACAATCACACTCAGTCCAGGAGCTATTTAACTCTTTTTGCTTAAGAAACACTCCCTCTATTTTCAGTCACTAGAAACAATAAAGACTCTTGTAAATTACATTAGGAGAGATGATTAGTAAAGAGATGTACCTCCTCTTTACACTGATCAAATGCATTATCTTTAGCAGTAACAAAGGTCTATCCATGCACTTCATCGCACAGAACTTCCCAATAATGCATCTTTTAGGAGTATACTATGTTTCCACAGCAGGGAAGCATGATATTTTTCTTTAATCAGAGTGACAAAAAGTCCCAACTTAAGCCTTGTAAGGCAGTAATTTTATGTAATAGGATACCCCAAGTATTTGAGAAGAGTTTTTTTCCAGTAGTTTTTAAGCAGCAAATTTCCACTTGATGGAAGCATCAGAAAAGAGTCAACTTTTAAAGAAAAAAAGTCAGGAACTCCAGTACAAAGAGTGCAAAGTTTTTCTTACCTCTTCCTCTTCGAGATGAACCTCTTGCTGTTGAATTCTGTCCTCTTGCACCTCTTGCCCTGCCTCTTGCCCGACCCCTTCCTCGGCTCAGTGTTGAAGAAAGGCCATCACTCAGATTGCTAGTGCCCATCCTCTCTATATCCATGGAATCTTCATCACTGGAGGCTGCAACCAGAGCATCACCCTCAGATCGGTGGGCTCTGGCTCTGATCATTGCCTGAAATGGAAAAATAATTACAGGAAAAAGAATCTTAAATCATGAAACACACCATTGTTAAATCCTAGTTATGTACAATAAATATATAACATAACTATAAATAAAAATGTGTCATTCTAAACCAGCGAGGTTTAGAAGACACAAATCCAGTGTTACAGAAGATATCTGTGAAAATACGTAATTAGATGTGTACATATAAAGTAGTTATCTAAGACTGATAACCGAGTGGAGCTCATTAATGTGACACGTTGTCAGTGAAGTCTGGTGAGCAGCTCAGCTCATCCTGTGTCAGCTCCACGTGCCTGCTCAGAGAAAGCATCCTATGGGCTTCACTGACTTGCACTCTATTGATGACAGTACGTGCTTAAGACAACTAGCTCAGGTGATGATATCCTAGACCAGGAGAACTGAATCTCACCCCAGGTGTCCTTTATCTCAAAATTCCATTCCAGTCTCACATAACTTGCAAAGACAAAGGAGCACCCATGCTAACAGAGGTTGGAATTTTCTCTGAAAATACATATGCAATCGAAGTATGAATGTGGGAGATTTAAGATTGCTGATAAGGACACAGTACCTAAAGGTTTATCAATATTCCCCATTTGTTCCAGTAATACCACCCAATACATTCCAGCCACATGTCCACTGGTAATGAGATCACAAAGAGCTTAAGCTGAACGGTCTTTGAAAGTCACCTGCCTGGTCTAACCTCCATTAAAAACAAGAAATAATGAACAATCAGATTCACAAATTTGTACAAAAAAGAGACCTCAAAAGCCAAATTGAGCAGTAGCTTAGGTACATAATTACCCTAACAAAGATTTAAAACAGACTTACTAAGCCTTAAAGGCAGACAGGCCTATTTTGTCAAGGACAATGCTGAAGAATTGCTAAATGACTGCATTTATATGCAGAAGTCACCACTCCATTTTTCAGCCTATGTTCAAAATTCAGAGTAATTACCTCACGGACTTCCTTATCTTCTTCTTCGGTATTCTTTTTTCTACTCTCTCTGAATTTTCGCACCTGAATAAAAAACCAGTTCCCATCAAAATAACAATTCATGGCATACAACAATCAAAATACAGCCAGTGTGAAGCTTTAATCACTGAATCATTAAGTCAAGCTCATGTGAGAAGTGGAGAGTCCAAGAATAACTGAACAGTTTGTTTAGGGCAAGGAAGAAAGCCTGGCACACGATGAAGGAGATACTATGTTTAAGAGAAGAATAAGATAGCAATTTTGACAATAAGGGACACTGGAATATGAATAACTGGAAAAAGAGGTAGAGATGAAGAAGGAAGACAGAAAATAACTATTATGAGAAGAGACAATGCTGTACAACTAAGGAAGCTCAACTTGAAAAATATGGAAAAAGATATGAGGAATGACAGAAAGAAGACATTAGTTCTAGGGACAAACAACAACAGAAAATACACCCTGAAGTGTCACAGAAAGCCTGCAGGCACTGATTGTTTATTGTCTCTTTCAACCCCACATGAATTAAAGCAATCAGTAAGAAAACATGTACATGTAGCCTTCCTTCCCCACCAAATTATTCTTTAAACAGTGCACAGATAAGCTGCAGAACAATTACTTCCACAGTGTTGAATATTACAGCTGAATACATGGGCTCACGTGGAAGCTCAACTGGTTGACAAAAATGTCTTTCAAGAGTTCCTCAATACACACAAACCAGGCCTGTCTTTGGGATACCCTGAGCTGCAAGCAGTTAGAAGCAAGCAGAGCACCTGAAGTATAAATTTCTTTTTTGCTTGTCCTGTTCTTGTACTCTTCCCTAAGCCAATACGAAAGAGCTACAAAGAGATTATACTTGTCATCTTTCTCAGAACAGTAGTAAATATGTAGTTCTACATGTATTAAGACAGATTTTTTCTGTGAGCATGTGCGCATGTTCCATTTTCAGTACAAGTTTTGAAATCAGGTATTTGAAACTCCCTCATAAATTAATTATTCATTTATTAATTGCAGGAAATTACTAGAGTCAAGTGTTGCCTCTGCTTGACAACTGAGGCAACACTTGCCTCAAGCAGATGCTCCACACACAGGCAATTCTATTAAATTGTGTTTGAGCACGGATTTTTCTACTGTCTTGACCTCTCTTGGGGAATCAACATTAACAGACATTACCTCCTCATCTATTTTTTCTTCCACTGCATCAGTGCGACGCTCCTTGAGAAACCTTTGCGTTTTTTCTAGCTGAAATTTCACCAGCTCTTCTATGGCATCTTTTTCCTCTTTGTCCACAAACTCTTGCACTGCTTCTCCCATTCCTCTTTCGGTTAGAAGTGAAAGCTGTACCTTCTTTAGAATTGGGGAAAACAATTTGTTAAGAAGCATCTGCCATTAGAGAAAGCAAGCAATATTCCAGCTGTTTCAGATAAATATTACATTAAATTGGTTGCAAAAACAGTAATGTGCATTGCTTATTTACATCAGAGAAAAGCACAGCAATAAGCAAATATTATGTGTCATAAACATACAACTCTCTTGCTACTAGCATGTCACATTAACTTTACAGAGTATTTTTCAAACTAGTCAAAGCCAAAGGCTTTATGGACAGTAAAGAAACTGCAATGCTAGTAATATCTAAAATAAAATCTTCCAGGAAATAATGCTGCCCAGAAGAATAAACTTCCTAACTATTATACAACAAAATGCTTAAATAAAGTAAGTATAACAAAGGAACATGATTTATGCTGTCCTAATACTGACACCTAGCATGTGTCTAAGGTTAGGCAGGATGACGCAATTTGAAGGATCTTTACCTCAAGAATTCTTGCTTAAAGACTTTCTACAACTGAAATAGCTTCTGCAAGTTATGTTTGATCAACTACATCAAGCATTTGTGCACCTGGCTCATAGATGTTACTGCACTGGTGCTGGGAAAGGGAAATATACCATATTTAACAAGAGGGTGGGAAGGAAGCAAATTATCACGAGTTTCTCTTCCTTCTCCCTGCTCTGCTTTAAATAAAATGTGGATGTGCACTACATCTGAGGACACAAACACACTGCAAAGCAACAAGTGACTCTAAGTCAGCTGGTAATAGTAAATGCTACAGTGTCACACTGGTTCTACAGTAAATTAAGGCAGCTCTTCCCTCACACGCTGCCTGAGATTCTCCTCCTGTACTTGAGTACATGACACACAGTACAGGGCACACACTGCAAGTTCACACAAAGAACTATCATGCTCTCAAAGCAGTGTGTGTTCACACACCTACACAACCTATACACAGCAGTTACTTGCTAATCTAAGACACACACTTCATGTGTCATCTGAAACACACACACAGTGTTTTGGGAAATAAATTCATTTCATGGTGAATGTCAGAGTCTTTTCAGGGCACACTACTTCCATTAAGAAAGAAAAAAAGGTAATAAAAATATATGACATTAAAAAGGAAAATTATAAAAGGTAGAAATATACCTTTTCTGCTGTCTGGAAATACTGCTTTACAAGGTCTTCTACCCTCAGTGTTGTTCCCTCAGCAGGTCTGCTAACCAATTTTCCAAAATTAAGATCAATGTCTAGAATAGAAAAGCACAGATTTACAGCTTTTAATTATTCCCATCCCACTGACAGTAGCAGGAAAAAAGGTTAATGCAAGTCTCCTAAGAATTGTGGTCCCTTTTATATGTAGAGCTTTTTGCTCTTTTTAGAGTCTATTCATTGGAAACACAGAGAAACATAATAATTGTGGAGACAACTCCATGTCTAGCAGATATAAAGAGTTCCAACTAACATATATCTGGAATTATATATTGAACACTGTGTTCTGAAGGTTATTATAATTAAACTCTAGAAGGTCACAAATAGAAGAAAATCATAGGAGTCATCAAAGCATAAAGTTTTTTATAAGTAATCCATTTACTAGAAAAGAGATTCTCCTCTGTAGCACATTGACTGATTTTCAATAGGAAATGCTCATAGCTCATCCCCCCTTCTCAGGCAGCAAGGTAGGAATGGCAGAAGGATGACAAGGATAATCATCCTAGGTTAGCACATACCACACAAATAACTTTAAGTGACTATAGCCAGCTTTAGACTATAGACTGAATTCCTGCAGTTTTAACATTCCCTGTAGTGTACCACAATGTGCACGTAATGAAAACATTGTGTGGTTCCTTAGCCACTTCCCTTGCATAAGAGGCTGTCTAATAAAGCAACACAAAAGCCATGGCAGTACTTTCACATTCCTTTCCTGAAGCTGACATGCCCATTAAGTGGGAAAAGTAAATTAGTGAAACATGGTGGCAGATGTGGTAGCTACTGTGTATTCTGAAAATGTTAATAAGATTATACAACTATAAAAAAAGGAAACCAAAGCAAAATAAACCAAGATCAATACAGTAGAATTTTAAAACTCACTAAAAGCAGTTTTTATTCATGAAATGATGTTTTGAACTTTATAGAACTGATAGTATTCATAAAAACTGCCACTGGAACTGGACAATGCACTTGCAATGTACTAATGCAAACTAGGAAGAGTTTTTTAGCACATTATGTTCCTGTACAAGCTGAATCTTCATTAGCAACTATTACAAATCCAGTATTTGAACAACATGTATTAACCATTTATTAAAAATTCTAGGAAACAGTGAGAAATGCTGCAATGCTAACAGCTATTATTGGTTTTGCACAAATATTTGAATAGAAACAAACCTGGAAGAGACAAGCCAAGACAACCTCATACACACAATTAATTAGGGCAAACAAAATGCTATCCTACATTTGGACCTTTTTAAAAAAATATATCAACAGCTCTTAAGCCCACAGCCTTCATTACTATTTTAGGTATGAACAAATTAACTACTACAAAGTAAAATCAAAATATAAAGGGAAAAAGCACTATATCCACCTCTTTTCCTTCAGAGTGGTCAAACCAAATCATCTTATTCTAAGAAGCCTCGGGAGTGAGCCACTTAATGCCTTTCATGGTAATTACCACAGAAGCATAGAGTAACTCAGTCTGGCATGGGGCTATATGTACTACTATAAATAACTCAATAAGGTCTGAGGCCAAAGGAGAATGAAACTGGTTATGAATAACTGTCAGAAGACACTGTGCTGAATGTCAGAATTTTTGGACAAATGCAAAAATAGAAAAGAAATAATTGTGCAATATATACACTTCAATAAGACAATGCATCTTTACTCCTCCTGTAAGAAATTAGACACCAAACCTTTGCAAGTGCTGGGCAACAAAATACAGAGAGATGAATGCAAACAAAAGCAAGCCAATGATTCCTTCTTTCATAATCACCTTTTTTCTCTTTCTGTTCACGGTGCCTGAAAAAGTGTATGATGTCTTTTGGGTTAGCCACCCGATGCATGTACTTCTGGCTGAAACGATGGACACTGAACGGTTCAAAGCCACCTGCATAATCAACCTAAGTGAGGAAAGGACAAATTTAAATATGAAACAAAAAGAAGTGGGGAAGTCACACAAATCAAAACAGATTTGTTATGCTTCAAAGGAAAAAATTAATAGTAAGAAATAAGTCAACCTAAAATTAATGCCTTACTGTGCCGAACAGTTAACAGCTAATAATAACATTAGCAGAATAGCTAATAACAGCTCATTTTTATAACTTGTTCTTAATTTGTTTCATTTACTAGCTTTCACAACAGTTTCCAATTGGGTTGGGAAAGCACACAGGATAATATGACCTATAAAAATTCACAGTAAATAGACACTTCTGATGCCCTTACTCAGAACAGAGTGAAGTACATTTATGACCAATCTCATCCTTTAACTTAGAGTACTGGTTACACAGGTAAACAGAAGTAAGGTAGGTGATTTATTTTGTCTGTACATAGCAAAAAAATGTATACGTTATGTGTTTACACAAAAAGCATGACTTTGCTTTGAAACCTTTCAAAGTGACCTTTAAAAACAAAGCAATCCAAGCTGAACAATTTCTTACTCTTAATCTTATGATAGGCTTCTCTGGCTGACGAGGATTTCCCAAGCGTTCTCTTTCTGCAGTGTCCAGCATCAATTCCACCTGTGAAGGAGAATTATAAATTCAGTTCTACTTTGTTCTCCTACAGATGCCTGAACGCTTCAAGTATAACTTTAAATACATCCAGCTGCAAGGGGAGCAATCAAAATAAATCATTATAGAATGTGCTCTTGTTCCTGAACACGTATGTCACAAAAGTCATTAAGAATGACTGAGAGAAACATGACAAAGAAGGGCTTATCCTTCAGATATAGTGTAGTCCAGCAGTATCTACACCACTGATCTCTCATATATTATAGTCACTATGCTTTGCTAAATTTCTAGTTCCAGGGAAAAGCAGAAAGAGCCATATAAACCTAAGAACTAAACAATTAATAAACTTGCTTAGTTACTTCTGCCACTTCAGACTGCTTGGTTGAGCTCTCAGGGCTTAGGTCAATGTATTTATGCTGGTTCCAAAGTGCACATCCAACATTGTCCCACTCTTAGGTGCAAGCTTTTGTACAAAAATCATATGGACACCTAAAAAGCAGTTCCAGCCTACTTTAATAGCTCATCCCAATCAAGGAATCTGGAAGCCAAGGCTGCAGAGTGAATGTCATGGAATTAGCTTCCTATGGAAACACTAAGTTTGTTTTAATATGGGGCACAAGATTTCTCATCTTCCAGTCTCAAAACCACATCCCATCCCCTGTCCATACCGTTATCTATAAACTGTTATCATCACAAGTTACCTTTTCCATGCAGAATGCCTGTACTGCCTGAGTAACATTAGGATTGTCAGGATGAAAAAGATCTGGATGATCCGCTAGAACAATGTCCTCTATATGGAAAGTTCGCACTGTCTCTAGAGCAATCTTCTCCATTTTCATTTTTTTCCCTTTAACATGCAGCAAACCAATGTGTCTAGAAGGAGAAAGGTAACTTACTAGAAGATAAAATTAAAAGAACTATGGTATAAAGATTTTTCAAATTCATGTTTACTTTTCAGGGACAAAATTTCAAAAGCTACAGAAAGATCTGTACTTCAGGGTTGGCCAGGCAAAACTCCCATTTTATTACACTTAGATTATGCTTATTCCATACACAAGCACCTGCACTCAGTTATTTGTATTCCAATTTATCAGTGTGTAACTCCTCTTAGCTAAGTTCCATTTGCTTTAAATGTTAGATTAAATTATGAGCAAAGCAGAAGTTATACCAGGTACTCATTCCATCTACTTTGCTTATTATGTCACACTCTGAAGCTAATCCACACAGTAATACAAGTCTTTTCATACTGTATTCAAGTACTTTTCTGTTCTCAAAAGAACATCTGAGACATGCAAGACAAGGGATAGACAAGAACAAAAAGAAAAGCTCACGCACTTCTTCACGGCTTCTCCAGGGGACAGAGATGTCACCACTGAACTTCCTGGCTGAGAAACATAGAAACGTTGCTGTTCATTTTGGAATGGAGCTATTTTGCACTCATGTTCATGACCCCACACAACAAGATTAATAAAGTCATCTAAAAACTGCTCTGGAATGTAGTTGGTCGCTCCATGTTTGCTCCTGTTCAAGAGAAGAGAAGAATAATGGATGGGCAAGGAGAGAGTGAAGGAGAAAAACATCAGTGTGATTTAAAATTATACAGGAACTCCAGCAATAATATCAGACATACATGTCAGCTCTTCTTCACATTTATTCCTTACACAGTTGTTTAGTGTTTGGTTAAACAATAGGGCAACTTACATAGCTCACTTTTTTACACAGCTCACTGTTTTCTGCTCCCCTCCTTTTATCTGGATCTCCCTTTTCTTCTTACTTGGCTGGTAAGACTTTTGGGTTTTTACTATATGAATACTTTTATAGCATCTCATGGCAATCAGTTTTGGTTGTGTTTTGTTTTTAAATGGTGGGGAAAAACCAACTGAATTAAACAGACATGGGACACGCCATCCCCAATCCCTTTCTGAAAGAAGGCAGATGGAGGAGTGAGTTCCTTCAGCCTACAGGACAGAAATCAATACACAGGGTAATATGAGCTCTATTTGTTTATGTCTGCCTCACCATTATTTGAGCATGAGGATTGCCCTCTTCTTCAGGAAAAATCAGAAGAAAGTATTTGGAAAAGAACTCTGCCTGTTCCTACTACCACTGCTGGTAGCAGCCTGCAGGCAGCTAGAACATGTTACCAATCTGTAAAGCACAGCAGTGCAAGGGAACACAGGGCACTTGTTGAACTATGGTTCAAACAAGGACAGAAAATACAATATGAAGTCTGGTGTTCTCCCAGCTCTAACAAGCAGATTTATGCACATAACACTACAAACCCTCCTCTGCCTCTGACTATAAAAGTCTGGGAAGAGATCTCCCAACTCCCTAACTCATTTATTTCAAACCTTTTCCTTTACAATTCTTCTCCAAAAAGAGCTGTAAAACAATGTTTTCACTTGTAAAAATCTTAAGAAACCAGCTACTCACAAGAAGTATGAAATAATGCAGCTGGTGTGCTCACCTATCCTTTTCCAGACAGTTTAATGTAGTAACACAGTAAGTGGCTGTAATTCATTTAGTACTGTTACCTATTTTGATGAATCACAAACAAGTTAAACCAACTATCTTCATCCTCCTTTGGTCTCAGCATGGTTACTTGCTTATTGACAAACATACGATACAACCTCTCATCTGGAATTGCTCCTGAAGTGGGCAAACAAACAAACAAAAACAAATTTGTGTGGTAAACAAGTCTGTATTTCATAGCATTTTTACTAGCAACTCGATTAAAAACAGCATGAAGAACAAAAATATAGCAACCTCCTGATACCCAAAGTGGTTTACAAGAAAGCTGGAGAGGGACTTTTCAGAAGGGAAAGCATGATAGGACAGGGGAATGGCTTTAAACTGAAGGAGGACAAATTTAGGTTGGATATTACTATGAAGTTCTTTACTGTACGGGTAATGAGGCACTGGAACAGCTTGCCCAAGAAAGTTGTGCATGCCCCATCCCTGGAAGACACTGATTATTTCCTTGATGTTTTTAACTAGGAAAAAAAACCCCCAAATTATCCTTAGCCAGGCTCATGATAGACATCAATAAATTCCATGTGGAGTGTTCATATTTTGCATAAGAACAAATGCTCTCTGAATCAGAGAAAGTCATAAAGGTAAAAATAATTCTGGCACAAACATAAAGAAACATGCCATGAACACCTTCATGTAGCAACACTGGTACTTTAGAAAGTTGTTGCATTTCCCAGTATCAACTTTGGTACTGAAAACTCTTATATTTTGATATTAGATCATTCCACTAACTACTAACCTTTCAAACATCTTAACTACTAACCTTTCAAACACCTAGCATCTCAAGTGTCTCATTAAACACACAAAATCATGGCCAACTAGGACTTAATTTAGAGCTATAAAAGTTGCTTGGAATTAGGTATTTAAGCACTCATGACCGGACAAAAAATAAGGGTGGAAAAATAAGACCTTAATAATTAACTTTTCTAGACAGAGAGCAGTCAAAAATAACCATACTAAGGATGAAGTGAGAGTAGAGAGGAATTCAGTGGAGAAAATACAAAGGAACAAACCTGAAAACATATCACAGAACCGCTTTAAAGTACGAAACTTAAGTTTCTTTAAGGTAACTGAGACTACCCACGGCCAATGCTACTTATGAACCACTTCAGACAGAGACATAAGACATTAGATTTCTGCTCAGACAGCTTATGTTTTTAAATATAACCAAAATGGCATATAAACATTGGGTGTTTAAGTTTTGCTTAAGTAGGATGAAATAAACTTAATACACAACAGAGAGAATTTAAGAGTGATTGCTCTGACTTGATACACCAGCACTATGGTTAACTGAAGCAGGCTTCATTTATCACCAATAAAAGTACAAAAATTAAATTTAGGAAGATTTATCTAAATGAGCAAAAAAACAAAACCCTGCCAGCTAGTAACACAAAGCAGGAGGAAAATCTGACATTGTCACAGAATTTATATGCTTTAATTTAGAATCATATACACCTTCATGTTTGTTGCAGCCTCATACATTTGCTCCAATTTTATTTATACCCATTAAATTTCAGTAATACATGAACAGTCTAGTCACAGTCTGGCAGACAAATACTCACCCAAGCCATACAGAGCAATTTTTGTTCTACCTTTACGCAATAAAATGGGACTAATATCTATTTTCTCCACTGAAGTTGAACGCCCAAAGTGATTCAGCAGTCCTGCACAGCTTAAAATATCCAATGCACACAGTGAATCTGCCTAAGAAACAAATACAGAATTTGAATAGAACATTAAGTGTTTAATGTCTAAATGAAAGTCTCAAAAGTAAGATAGAATATCTTTCCTTAAGTAACTTCTGCAGTTGAAAATAAGTCCCACAACAAATATTAAGGGTTTTCCTAATACTCTAGAGTACAAAAGCAAATCCTTCTTCCTTACAAGTCATACTTCATTTGAACAATATGAAACTAAACATTAAATCATTCAGAAAAACAAAAACGCAAAAAACCACTCAAACTAGCCATTCTCTAAACTACTACAAAAATTGTCTGGTTAAGGTAACTACCTTATAGTAAGTTCAAAGTTAAACTGCTGCTAAAACGCTCATCTCTGTGATACACTGCTATTTGATATAAAATGCAAAATCATTAATTTAACACATGCATTTTAATGCTTTCTAAACCATTTCTTGTTTACTTTGATTAGCTTGTTTTTAAGCTACCATTTTACTATTATCAGATTAACCTCCTTGAAAATAAATGATGCATATCAATCACATATGCACAAATCAAAACAGCAAAATTCTCCTTTTTTAGGAAAGAAGCTTTCAGTCTCTACAGATGGAATGTTTTAGAAACTTTTTCAGAAAGGCTGCTACTTCTAGGCATGAAGAGTGATTCTGTTCTCAATGACAGAAACCTACATACATTAAGAAATTAAACGCAGTTCATATGGATCTCTTATTTACATTTGCTTTTAAATGTCACTCTTAACTTGTTGTCACTCATTAAGGTAAGTCCTAAGGATGCACAGAATATTTACACACAGAGTGGAGCAACTGACTAAAAGTAGCATAGTCTCCCAGAACTGTATTTCTGTATCTTTGTAATGCAACAGTAAAATTATGATAAGAATTACCCCTGTGGGATCATCATGATTGCCATGAATACTAAAAACTGGAATAGAAATGTTGAGATTTTCATCCTGATAATTCACCCAAGGAAACCTAAACAAAAATAGGAAAAGAAATTAAACTGTATCTGCAAATTTGTGTATGATTCTCAATATTCTCTTCAAATTAACTTCATCACAAATAGATGTGGTAAAACTCAGAAAGAAGTGATTATGAATAAGCCAAAGCTTAAGCTTAACCATAAGAAGATTCTTACTCATGGTCTGGAATGGTACTTTCTATGGGGAATAGGGTAGCAAAAGAGATCTCTATTTTTTAGAACAAGCCATGAAAAGATTTGTACAAAAAATTGTGTAGAACTAGTGGATTAGGCTGTGCAACCTTTGCTTACACACAGGGAACTCTGCTGAATGTAAACTGGATTACTTGTATTGTACTTGCAAAATGGAAACTGTACATTACATAAATATATCAAGACTCATACCACACTCAGAGGTTTCTCAAAATATTGTACACATTTCTTTACAGACTTAGATGACAGGTGAAGTTATCCTGTGAACTGTCCCACGCAGGCCTAAAAATTCCAGGTTCCAGTCATGGAGAATATAAAATAAAAATCACAACACACTCATCCAATACACAAATCAAGCCTTACATGATAATTTATAGTAACATACTTACTTGCTGTAATGAAAATTAACTGCCTGATCACTCAAAATTTCAAACTGAACAGGACGATCACCCATGCAGTATTTTCTTAGTGACTCCAAACAAGAGTGTACTGTTTTTCTGGAGGGTTTGTTGTCGTGAAAAAGGTCTCCACCTAATAAAATAAAGTCCACCTGTATGTAACAAAAAGCTTTATTATTTTAATACAACATTTTGTATTACCTTGAAAGACTTCTAAGCAAATTGTTTAAATTATTTCTTCTAGGGAGTTCCATATATTTCCTCAAATATGAGAAAATAATACTTCTAGGTAAAAGGAGTTAGTTGTAAGAGAAACAATATTTAACTTCCTAATTAGAAAAAACCTAATTAAATTACTGATTAAAACAAAGTCAACCCCAAAAAGACCCATTTATGAAGAGCCACAGGAGAAAACAACTAATAATGGTAAAAAAGGATTAGTCTACTATTGTAATAAGGGGCTCCAAATTGGCTCCTGAACATTTTTGACAGGCATGAAAAGCTACATTATTTTCTCACTGCTGCACTACCTAGTGCAAAGAAACCAGTAGCCATCGCCACATTATTCTGAGAAGGTGCTAGCTGCTCTTTCTGCATATACTGCATATATTTAGCTTTTGGTAAAGCATTAGGAAAAACCTTATCAAAATTACAAAGAATCTGACTGATGAACATACAGTCCTTAAAGATGGAATCACAGAATTTTTTAGGTTGGAACTCTAAGATCAACAAGCCCAGGTGTTAACCCAGCACTGCCGAGTCCAACATGAAACCATGTCCCCAAGTGCCACATCCATACATCTTTTAAATATCTCCAGGGATGGCGACTCCACCACCTTCCTGAGCAGCCTGTTCCAGTGCTTGACAACATTTTCAGGGAAGAAATCTTTCCTGATATGCAGTCTAAATCTCTTCTGGTGCACCTTCTGGCCACTTGCTCTAGTGCCAGGCCAGGATGGCATCGGCCTTCTTGGCCACCTGGCACATGCTGGACCATATTGGGCCTTCTGTTCCCATGAGAAGCATGTCTCCTCTAACAACCCACCCTTTTTCTTCATGGAAGGAGTTTTGATATTGGGCACAGGCAACAACCTCAGCAACACCTCTATGCTAGATGAACCACTGTCTTTGTTCAGTTCCACTTGCAGAGCCTCGCACCTGTTATGTCAGGGCATGTGGGGATGTGGGGCAGTCACAGAGGAGATGCACCTGCTGTGCTGGGCAGGAACTTGTTGCTATTGCCCCCCCGCCCTCGTCCCTTAATTCAGTGAGTTCATCCAGAGGATAGGGAATCCCCTGGATCATGTGTCCTGCCTGCCTGTCAGGCCTGCCCTAAGGAAAGTAGACTGTGATTCCAGCAGAGTCTCTCTCTCTCTCTCTCTCTCATACACACTCCCTGATACTCCTCAACCAGAGCTGGGTCTGGACAGGGACTTCTGTCTAGAAAGGCCATGGCTTTCTGCCAGATAGACACCACCACTCCCTGGTGGAGCTGGCAGGGCTCAAGTGCTGTTCCTGCACAAAAAGTCACACCACGGCAGGTCTGTTTGCCATCCTGGAAGTGCTCCAGCTTCCTGCCATTCCCCTGGAGCTTCTTTTACAGGTGCGGGGTGGGGTCTTGGCTGCCACTGCTCCTGACTGCACCCAGGTACCATCAGCCGCTGCGGGCGCCTGGTCGCTCTCGGCTCCTCCGACATTGTCCCAGTTCAGGAAATCCCTCTGTCGGCCCCACTACAGGATTCTGCCACCGACTGGGCAGGAAACGGAGCTGCTCGGCACCAGAACTGCTCACTTCAGCGACTCAGCACTGCACGACACTTCAAAAGCTTCTAACAAATCTCTGCTGGTTTGTCAGAAGACTGTATATCACTACTCTCACTCTCCTCAATTATTTTTCCCCCTCAAAGTGACAAACTCTCTCTAGATACCACTGAAACCCGAAACCACTGCTAATGCAACCAAACTCATGATTCAGTAAGAATGCTCTCACAAAGAATCAGGCGCTCCTTTTACTAAACCAGAAATGAAACTGAATGTAACAAATAGTTCAGCCATTTGATTTGGTATTACTAGAGACTGTACCACGATTAAGCTTTACAGCTTCTGGCAGATTGGACCATATTTTAACAGCTTCAGTTTTTCCTTCTCCAAAAAGTAGCACTTACTTCATTTTTTTGAGCGTGGTCCAGAATTTCATTAAAAGTTACAAATGTATCATTTCCACGCACTGGATCCTTCTCCAAATAGCCGAGATGAATATCAGTAGCAACGAGTATTTTAAAGGTATCTTCATCATCCCTGAATAAGACAGGAAAACTAGTGTCAGAGAGCAATACACATAGGGAATTTCTACACAGGCTTTACTAAGGTAAGCTTATCTGTCCAAAGTCATGAAACAAGGAGATTTGCCATAAAACTCTACCAAGTATCAGTCCTGTAAGAGTCTCAAAATGCTTCACTACTTGTACTGCAAACTGCACATTGCCAAAACAGCCAGTTGGAAGATTTGTTTATCCCAGTCATTCTGCTCCAGTAAAGGGATGCAAGCACCCCTCTGAAGTATCTAATTAAAAACTAAAGAACCCTTTGTATGTTCCTTGCTTTTAAAAATACTTGTGGAAAGTCTAATTCTCTTTTTGCACTTGTAATCTACACGTGCATGAAGGCAAGAACGGTGATCATAAGGACCACAGGGAAACACAGCTGATGATCCCGGCTCTTCTTAACTCGTCCCAGACACATAAAACACTTGCTGCCTGGTGTGTCAGCATTGCAGGGAGCTGCAGACAGCGGGAGCTTACTGTGAGTTGATGGTGCTCATCCTGGTGCGAGGTTCCTCACGGGAAGGCTCTGGCACAGCGCTGACGGCTCAGGGAGTCAGCTTCTCTCTTCACAGGCGCTACGCGAAGCACAAGAGACCAAACCAGGCGCCGGGCCAGGGGGCACAGTGAGGTGCGATCACTCTGCACGATCACTGCCGCCGCTCCATCTCGCGCTCCCGCCGCGGCTCGGGCCGAGCACCGCCCCCGGCCCCGCCCGTTCCGTCACGTCCGGCGGCCGCGCGGCCCGGAAGCGCTCGGCGGGCGCGCCCCGTGCGGAGCCCCGGCGGCGCTGGGACCTCGGGTACCGGAGCGGGGCCGGGCGGGGCGGACGGGAGACCCGCGGGGCGGGCGGGGATCGGCCGATGTCTTGCGGGGCGGTGCGGCCTGCCCGGGGTGATGCGAGCCCCGCGGAGGGGAGCGGGGCCGGTGCTGCGGGCCGGGCCGGGCCGGGCCGGGCTGGGCTGGGCTGGGCTGGGCTGTTGTGGCGGAGCAGAGACTCTGCCCCAAAGTCCGGGCTGCTCTCCAGACCCTTTGTTGGTAAAGTGAGCATCGTTCCGAGTGCGCTCAGCAAAGCCCCGTGCAGTGCTGCACTGCAGTCTGAAGGTGGTGCTGTCCGAGGGTCGGGGTAACGCGGCGCTTTTTAGCGTGGATGTTATCTGTGAGTTCTGGCAGAGCTGGCAAAGCCCGGCTTAGCAGAGGGTCACTGAGTTTTTCCTTGAGTTTTGCTGTTTGTTGACACCAGCATCATCCATCAGATAGTTTTATTGACAGTGCACCGATAACAGTTACAGTTGGCATAAATACTGTTCTACAGATGCTGACTGAAAATGAGTAAAGACAAGCAAGCTGATGAGGACGATGATGACAGCGAGCTGTTCGAAGACTTCACAGAGCATTTTAACCAACTTGAACTGCTGGAGACGCACAGGCATTTGATTCCTGTAGGAACTCAGAGCTGCTGGTCAGGACAGTCTGATGATGATGATGATGAGCAAGAAAGAACGGAGGAATGGTACGAAATGCAAGAAAAGAAAATGGAAAAGCATCCAGAGAAATTGCTACTCTGGGCAGCTGAAAACAATCGGGTAAGGCACTTGCTCTGTTCACATATGTAATTTACAAGAATGTTATTTTGAGCATGTCTGTAGTCTCATCCACAAACAAAAATTTACCTATACTTTTCTTTCTTTCTCTGAGCTCTTCTGATTTGGTTTTGCAAGCCACTCTATGTAAACCATCCCCCTTTGTAGCCCGTACACACTGAAGCGTCTCTGGATCCATTGGCTTTTAGAACAAATTTTGATTCCAGTTCAAAGTTCAAGTAACAGCACTTTTCTTTAACTTCTCTAAACTGAAAGCATGCTAGGCTCTTCATGGCAAATAAGCCTTTTAACTGGGGTGGAGAGGCTATACCTGAGATTTTATAAGTGCTTCTGGCACTGACAGAAATTAAACTTCAGGACCTTCAAAGCCATGTGGTGGTGTTCGCAGGGGTCCCAGGACGAGGGAAATGATGAGAATCTTGACTCCATGTTTCAAAAGGCTGATTTATTATTTTATGATATATTAAAAGAAAATTATATACTAAAACTATACAAAAGAATAGAGAGAAAGGATTTCATCAGAAAGCTAGCAAGGAAAGGAAAGGAATGGAATGATAATAAAATCTTGTGACTGTCCAGAGAGTCTAAGCTGGACGTTGATTGGCCATTAATTAAAAACAACCACATCAGACCAATCAAAGATGCACCTGTTGCATTGCACAGCAGCAGATAATTATTGTTTACTTGTCATTTATTAGGCCTTCCAGCTTCTCAGGAGAAAAGGATCCTGTCAAAGGATTTTTCATAAAATATGTCCGTGACAAAAGGCATACATCTTGTTTCATAGAATCACGTGAAGTTCCCTGTTTTCTTTAAACAGCTGGGTACGGTGAAGAGGCTCCTGACGGAAAAGCTGGCTCCAGTGAA